>NC_138892.1:74011831-74723696 GCF_965194825.1 Balaenoptera physalus
TTTATGTCTGGTTCTTTTCTAAGTTCAGGGAAGTTTTCAGCAATTACTTATTTATATAATCTTTCTGCTTTTTTTTTCTCTTCTGGGATCCCTATCATGTAGGTATTGGTATACTTGATCATGTCCCATAAGTCTCTTAACCTATCTTCACTCTTTTTTATTCTTTTTTTCTTTTTTCGCCTTTGATTGGGTGAATTCCACTGCCCAGCCTTCATGTTCTCTTATCCTTTTTTCACTAGACCTAGTTTGTTGTTGAATCCTTGTACTGAATTTTTCACTTTAGCTATTGTGTTCTTCAGCTCTTTGATTTCTGTTTGGCATTTGTGTTTTCTTTCACTTAGTTTAAATTCTGACTTTGTTCATGCATTGCTCTCCTGACCTCAGTGAGCATCTTTATTATCATTATTTTGAATTCTCTATCCAATAAGTCACTTATCTCCTTTTCATTATGATCAGTTTTTGGAGCTTTATCTTGTTGTTTTGTTTGGGACATATTCCTGTTTCTTCATTGTCCTTGACTCTCCATGTTGGTTTTTACACGTTAGATAGAAGTCACCTTTCCCAGTTTTGACAGACTGGTCTTGTGTAGGAGATGAAACTTGCAGATCAACCTGGCCTGAGCTTCTGGTTCCCTCTAATAAACCTTTGTGATGTCTGAGCCACCATCTTTGTTCTTAGTGTCTCCCAGTAGTAGAGGGTGTGCCAAGACCCATCAGTAGCCCAAAGAGGAGGAAGACAGTCAGCATCTAGATGCAGGTTGATTAAAAGTCAAGCCCTCAGGGAGCAGCTGGTAAAGTATGTAGTCAGACCTCTTCCAGGGAAAGACTGAGAGTTGAGCATTTTTGCCTGCTCCCTCTTTGCTGAGCCCTGGGGGAATAGCCACAGCAAGTGTTCATGCATCCATTAACAACTGATTCTTTGTTTGCTATAGTCCTGTGGGACTTGTGAATGCAAGCCCCACTGGCTTTCAGAGCTAGTTCATTTGGGGGGTCCATCCCTTGGATGGTAGCCTTAAAAGTTGGGGCACTTGATGTGTAGTCCAAACCCATCACTTCTCAGAGAGAAGCTGGAAGTTGAGGGTTCCCTCTTGATTATGGTGCTGTGCCAAGGGTGGGGTGTATTTTAGCCTTTCCTATCAGTTTTGATGATGTGCATATTTTCTCAGTCATCTGATGTATAGGAGTCACTCAGCTAGTTTCTGGAATTCTCTCAGGGAATTGCTCCATTTCTTAGCTGTACATTTGATGTGTCCATGGGAGGAGGGAAATTCAGAAGCCTCCTGTGTTACCATCTTGGTCTGGATTCCTGAACTATGACATTCTTTCCCCAGGATGTTGGTTCTGCCATCTATAAACCTTTTTAGATGAAACATTTGGTCAAATCTTATGCCCTTATTTTATTGAGTTGTTTGTCTTGTTGTTACTGAGTTCTAAGAGTTTTTATATATTCTTTACCACCTATAGGGCCATTTCACAGGGTGGTATTTGCAGTGAACAGCCTTGAGAAATAGATAACATCTTTCCTCAGACAAACAACAAACTTACTCCCACTTGCTTTAAAAGTAGCGCATTCTACCAAGGTCAGTGTTTAACAAACTTACTCCCACTTGCTTTAAAAGTGACACATTCTACCAAGGTCAGTGTTTATCTCCTATAATTTAACCCTCTGCATGTGCAGACAACTGTATAGGTCCACTTGTGTTTGCCACCAAGGGACTTCGTGTTCAAGGGAGAACCATTGCCAAGTAATATGATATTCATGCTGCTTACTCTTCCTTGTGTAACAAAATCCTTTGTCTCTGACATAGTAGTCTGTGTCTTCTGCCAGCATCCAAGAAACAATAACAAGTTAACTTTCAGCTTACAAAGAGGGTAAAATAGACCCCTCATAGATTCTGACAGGACATAGTTCAGTTACTTGTAAATAACATTGTCCTTTTCAAGGCTTGCTTTTAAATTTTGTTGGGAAAGTTCCAGAACTAGTTTCAGTGTGCACACTATTGAGGTAATGCCATGCTAAGGACTTTACTCAGTGCCCTGTGTGTCCATTCTGGCTGGTGTGTATACAAACTATTCCTGACCCCATGTGAGCTCTGGGGGATTTTTTTCCACTTGCTCATTTGGTGGTTCTTTGTCCAGCCTCAGTAGTTTCTCCATACATATGCACTGAGCATTACTTACCAAAGGCTTCAGGAGAACTGATGGCAGACCTCTGGAGTACTCTTTCCTCTGTGCAACCCTCCTCTCCACTACTCTGAGTTCCCTTGTGCTACAGTCTGGAAGCTAGCTGTGACATCTGTAGAGGTCACCTCATTGTCCCCCCTTCTCTCAGTGTTCTCTGTCCTGTGCTGACTGGTGTCCAAAGTCTCAAAACCCTAGTTTCTTATATGTCACTTGATTTTCTGATTGTTTAGCATAGTAGGGTAAATTCAGTACCTGTTATTCCACCATTGTTGCAAGCAGACATTCCATTTCTTAATTTCTCAAGTAGAATGCTTAGCTCGTATGTTATCACTGTTTTGTTTTATGTGAAAAACTATTTAAATCTCTGCATTTCTTCCTAGTGCTTTAGATGCATCTCACACAGCCTTTGACATGTGGAACTTTCACTGTCATTCAGCTCTTAAGCATTGTATAATTTGTCTTGTTACTTCCACTTCATTTAGCTATGAGATCATTCATTTAACTATTTAGTTTCTTGACCTTATTTTAGCTTTTCTTTTATTATTAAAGTTTTGAAATTTATATAGAAATCATGATGCATACATTAATTTTTTGGAATTTGTTGAGAGGTCCTTTTGGTCTAATGCATAAAACATTCATATGATCTTGGAGAAAATGAGCATTTAGTTTGTTGGGTAAAGTTTTACTATATTTATATTTTTAGATTGAGCCTGTTAACGGTGTAATTCACATTTACTGTGCATTTGCTTCTTTTTTTCTGCATGATCGATCCATTTCTAAGAAATCTGTATTAAAATTTCCAGTGAAAAATTGTACCTGTTCTGTTAGTGGTTTCATTTCAGATGGGTATATATTTATGATTATGTCTTATTAATACACTATATTTAGTAGCAAAGTATGTTTCTTTTCTTCTTAAATTGCTTGCTCTAGTATTTAAACTGCTATTTAATCTTTCATTTGGTTAACATTTACTTTATGTATTTTTTTTCCATCTTCTCCATCAACCATTCTTTGCCTTTTGTGGACAGTTTAATGCTAGATTTTTTGTAAATCTGATCTGAGTCTTTTGATCATTGAGTTTGAGAAATGTATTCTTATTGTCTTTGTTATTGTATGGAGACTTTATTTCTGCCATCTTATTTCATGTTTTTATCCATCATGTTTTCTTAATTTTTCCTCCTTTCCTACCTTCTATTATGTTGACAACTCAGACTTCATTTTTTTTGTTAGAGAGTTACAAATTCTATTTTTTCTTTTGTTATCTCTAACTTTTTAAGATTCATTATACTTGTTTTTTCCCTTCTAATGTGTAAAATTTGTATCCCTGTCTTCTCCCTCAACAAGAATCTTAGCAGTCTCTCAACTCACTTCTCTACTATGACCTCCCTTCCTTCATGTTGGAATGTTTTAGAGTTTTTGTTCTATATTTTTTATGCTTATTCTGTTAGCAATAAATTTACTAGTTATTACTTGCCATTGATTCCCTTATCTCTTTGCTTTGTCTAAAATTCATTTTTCTTCTTGTTACAGAACATCCTGCAAGATATCTTCAGAGTATCTGTAATTATGTGATTCATTGTCTGAGACTAGTACCTCTTCCTAGGCTATGCATCTGTGGTCACATCTCAGACCATTCTTTTTGTTTCCCCTGTTCATTCAGCAGCTATTTAGTGGTTACTTGTTTTGTAACAGGTATTATCCTAGGTCTGAGGAAGGAAACAAAGCCAATAAAAATATCTGCCCTCTGGAGTTTACACAAGGTACAGAAAAGAGGGGTAGAGAACACTAGGGGCCTGGTCAGCAGTCAGTCTCTGGTAAAAGCTCTACACTCCAACAGAGCTCCAGAGCTGCCTTGATGTTACCCTGCTGTTTCTGGATGATACTGAGCAGGAGGTATTCCTTTCTTGTCACATCAGTATGACTGGGCACGTGATATTTTAATCAGGGAATTCCAGTAGAGAAAAAAGGCCAGTTAGAGAGCCATTCCCAATCCATCCCAAGTCTTTGGCTTTTGACTCTTTCTCTTTAGATTATAACTTTACCTACCATGTTAGGACAATTTCTTCCTATTCCCCAGGGTTTATTGTTTGTGGTTGTTTTTATTGCTTTAGCTGTTGTTTTATTTTCTAAGTAAGGTTCTGAAAACCTCAAAACTGAATATTACCTGTAATAGCTCTGAGATTTGGCTGGGAAAGGAATCCATCAGCCCATGGTAGTTCTTCATCTTGTCCAGAATTGGTAGTCCTCATAGAATTTATTATCATTTATTATTATTATTTACTATTGTTTTGGGATGCAAATGCAAATGGGAATTAATGCCGAGAGAGTTTTCACAGATGATTATCAAACACATTCTTAAGTTAAAAGAGAAAAGCTATGAAATTTAATTATATATGTGGCCTATTAGCCTAGAAATTATCAGAATCTTAGGATGGTTTTATCTGCTAAACTCCTAGGAGAGCTGAGCATTGTGGGAAAAGGGGACTCAGAGGAGAGGCTGAGGATCACTGAGTGACCCTTTTCTACATGGTTTCAGGAGGCTGGACCACCTCCCACTTCCAGCTCATTACAGGAGTCAGGAATAAGTGTTCTCTAGTCAGAGACTCAGAACCAGTCCTGAATTTCAAAGAAGTGGAGACAGGAATCTCTCTTAAAGAGCAGCTGCAAGTGACCAAGCCATATTGTCCATCTGACAGTGTATTGTCCTGCCTGGCAGTTTGTCTTGCACACCTTTGATTGAGACCATTCCCTGTTCCTGTCTATGTAGCCCTAATTTTTGGACACACTACCCACTGTCCTTGACTCTTCTTTAAATTTCCATGTAAAAGACTTTAGTATTGGATTTTATCTTAGTTTACAGCTCAGTAATTTCCTTGGTACTCAGAAATTCTCAGACCCTATTTCAGGGAAGGGTGCCAAGACTGCAGAAGGCAGTGGAAATGGACTTTTGTCTAGTAGTAACTGAAAAAAAAGGGGCGGTGTCAGGGAAGCCTGTGAATTTTGGGTACTGTTCTTACATTGAAACATAGTATAAATTGGAGGCTGGAACAAATGCCAAGAAAGGGTAAGGGTTATATTAAACCCCCCATTTAATAAATCCTCTTGTGCTTTTTTCCTTTTATTCCCTAATTTTTATTAAATCTAATTATCACAAAGGGAGACAACAGGATGAGGTAACAGTATCCTAAAACAACAGCAAAACAGGTTATATACCTACAATAATACTTATATTAAGTCACCAAACAGCAAAAGATTTGACTTTAAAATAATGTCAGTAAGTGAAAGAAAGTATCAGAACAACAGTGATGTTCTAAAGGCAGCTCAGTAAATTAAAAGCAGACATTAATAAAAACCAAAATTCTATTGTTGTTTTAAGCTAAATTTAGTCATGTTCTTGCCAAGGCCAAAATTTGAACATATTCACCCTTGCCATGTGCTCTAAATAGAAGCTCATGAAATATTAATGAAATACCAATTCCTATTAAAATGAAAAAGGTTGGGCATTTTGTTCTTCCCTTAATAAGCCAAACTTATTAATTAAACCACTCACACACAATCATGCTCACACACACAGCCCCACCAGGTTGTAGTAGTTTTTCCTGGCAGGAAGTCTTAGTGAATGACAATTTGTTAAACTAAGGATTTGAGTCCTGCAGCTATCAGACGTGTTCTGTGGGTTCCCGAGGTTGTTGATTTTCCTCTGCCATAACAGATGGAGTGCAAGAGAACAGAAGAGAATATCTACCTAACAGGAGGCAGGCATATTAGTATTCCAAATTGTATTTATGTATTGAAGCCAGTCAGTGATTATATCTGAAAAAATTACCTCAGACTTACAAAAATATCACCTATAACACATTGGTGGCTTGATAATGGTTGTATCCTTAAAAAAAAAATCACTTGACATTTATCCAAGTATTAACTATACCATATGGGTGGTTAGAGCATAAATACATACTTTCCATAAGTATAGACTAAAAGACCATTTGCCTCAAAGAAATGGTTAAATTATAAAAATATACATATATTTATTTAAATATAGCAATTATTAAAAATTGAAATACTCATGTAATAATAAATATCAATTTCCAGGATTGCTAATGTCATTAATTATTCAGGAAGGAAATGTATATACAATATATGTGACACAGTGGACATTACTGCACAGGGAGACAGGTAATGAGGGTATAGTCCTTCCTCTTCCAGGAGCTCTTGAGAAAGCCACATAACCCTAGTGGATCTAAAGGCCCTCCCTAAAAGGGGGGAAATTGTAGTACCTTAACTACCCCCAGATAGAATAGTAGGCCAGAGCTCCTTCCCTCCTCTCGCATTTGTGTCTGTGTGTGTGTCTGTGTGTGTGTGTGTGTGTGTGTGTGTGTGTGTGTGTGTGTGGTAAAATACCAGAGCTCCTTTTAACTTGCCTTTTATTTCAAACATCTATGATTTATTTATTTATTTTTTTTTACTGTAACCTGGAGTTGTGGCAAGGGAGGGTGGAGAGAGCCAAACATTTATGGATTCCCTATGTATTAGGGAGACATTCTCTATGTTACTTAACCTCCTCCTCAAAAAAAAAAAAAAATACCCTGAAAGGAAAGAAGTGAGAAGAGAACTGGTATTTGTTGAGTACCCACGCTGTACAAATTGCCTACATTTTCTCATTTAATTTTCAATGAAATTCCCTAAGTATTTTTTATTAGCACAATTTGAACAACTTGTACTCAGAAAGATTGAATAAATTGTCTTTGAATATCTCTTTAAAAAGATAAAATAAATTTATTCATAGAGTCAACATTGATTTTTGGGTTTTTTTGTGGCTTTGGACATATTATATCAGGACTGTATGAATGTAATGAGTATTCAGCAATATTATAGCAATATGTTGAAGGTTAACACATTCTTCTGAAATATTCATGGTAGGCAAAACAAAGAGCATCAAGTTTTAAAAATTCGTTGGCAAATTTTTTTTGCCACATTATTGACAGATACAAGCTATTCATATTTTGTCATTGGGTAAATTTGTTAGTCCTGTTGTAAATGCCATTCCTCTCATTCTGTAAAACTAATTTCAGAAAAGAAAAGCATATTTAAAATAGAATTTAGAAATAAGAAGAAATGACTTAAAAGGAATTATATGATTGAGAAATATTATAAATTTAGACCTCACAGCAGTGTATGATAGAAAGATCTTATTATAATCCTTTTATCTTTATTTGAAAATTGATTAGTACAAAATATTAATTTTCTTCCTCTGTCGTTAATCTCTATCCTAGAGGTTTCCAAACATGGAAAATATATGTGTGTCACTAGATGTCTTGTGAGTACTACTTGTCTCTACCCCCATGAATTACTCCCTTTTTAATATAGTCATTAAAAAAAAAAAAACCTCTCTTAATACTTACTAATTTTCAAATCTTATCTTGATATAGTCCATCTCTGACTTGTCTGTATCCTTCACTTATAAATAACTGTTCAGGCCCTGTTATCAGCTACACACCTGTTCTGAATTGCCCCATAGAATTTCCTTCCATCTTCTTCATACATACAAAGTCTGTTTTTCTGGTCCTTCCAGATAGCAAACCCATTTTGCTTTTTGCTTTACCCCTGCAGTCAAGGCCTCACAGCAGTTGTGGTGCAAGAAGTACTGATCTGGATATTAGGATGAAAGTGAAGTCAAGGAAACACCTCCTCACTCCCATAAAACTCACCTCTAAAACCACCATCCTGGTATTTTTGCATCCCCGGCATCCACCCCTTGACCTTCATCTCATTCTCCTCAGCCACACCCTGGTTTTCTTTCCCTTCCCTCCCTCTTTCCTTCTGTCTCTTCTCCTCTCTTTTCCTCCATTAATACAATCTGTTGTGTCAACTCCAGGTTTCTCTTCCTCCTTGTGTTTTGAGGAAAGGAATGCAGCCATATACAGTTTTCCCTTTACCTATAATCCCAAAGCAAGCATATAAGTCTTTGTGGTGGTCTGAGGGGAATTTACTATTAGAAACATTAGGGTGTCCAACAATGGGTAGAAATAACAGGAGAATGTTCACATTTCAAGCTTCACCATTAGAATCTATATCACCTTCATGCAACTTTATCTGTTTTTCTCACTGTTGTTGGAATAAATTGAGAAGAGAAATTTAAGAAGAAAGATGCCCCTCAATCTCCAATCCCTGTAATAGATGGTCTGTACAGTTCTTGTGATTCATAAATTTTGCAGCTCCCCCTTGCTTCCTTTGTGGTTCCCATGTGGCTCCCACCATGGCTCCAACACACTGAAACTTTTGAAGGTGTGGCTGTAAAGGTGGAATGATCAGGGAAAGAGAATGGGTGGATTGGGAGTGTAGACTCCAAGGTTCCATTCTCTTTCTAGTACCTAGGGAAGGAGAGAGAGCACTTGAGCTGAAGTAGAGTTAGAATCAGTGGATAAACAATCAGATAGGCAAATACATGTAAAAGAGAAATTACTCCCAGGATGAGCATCTAGCCCAGATACTTTCCAGACCTTTAGAGCTTTCTATTTTACAGGCAGAGAGTTTTCTACAGAAGATTGGTGAGTGAGATGTGCCTGATTCTATTTCCAAGACAACGTGCAGGGGATGGGTAATTTTAGCACTCAAAACTGGATCATTTAACACACTATCCCACTAAAATATCACTCTGTTATGGATGGGTCCTATATTCTATTAGTATTATATATCAGGTACATTATGGATTTAATAGGGTTTTGTGAGAGGCCAGGGCCTCTAACTTCCTTTTGTTTTATGAGAAAACTCATCCTGAGGACCACACAAATAGATTTTTGGAATCTTGTAAACTAGAGATCAGCTTGTAAACTCAGTGAACAAATATTTTCTGTTTCTCAACTGAGAAAATTAAATAAGGAAATCAGCATAATCAATTTAAATTTGCTCACTGTGTTTATAAATAATACAAGTATGTTCTCTTTCAATATTTTATATCTTGATGGATTTTCATGAATATGTAGATATTTTAATGACTAAATACATACCCATACTTGTTAGAGCCAATAAAATAGAATAGCTTTCCTGTTTATAAGATTCATATATTATTTTACTTATCAAGAAAATTGCAAAGGGTTACTAAAATGCAATAACAACAATAAATTAAGCATTAATAGCATATAAATATAATGACTTCTATTCATTTACCTTGATTTATGTGTTAATTTGCTTAGTTCCTGCTTAGAAATAGCTCAGTATATACAATGGAGAAATCTAAGAGACAAAAAAAATTGACTTTTCTATTTATAAAATGAATCAAGTAAATATACATTTTTACTTCCTAATGGACACTGCAAAACAAATTTTATCTTACCTATTTTGTCTTCCCTCATAATGGTTTTGCCTACTTTCATACTTCAAGGAAAAGAGGGGAAAAAACATTAATGCAATCATCTCCACTTTATCAACTTGTAATTTAAAATAATCACAGAAGACATATGAGCCCCCTACGTTTAAGTAGCTCTCACTTTAATAAGAATTTCAGTAATTGATTTAATATTTATTTGGCCTGAATAATGAAAGTGAAATTCTCTGCCACCACTCCATCCTCATCCTCTTGGTTGCCCAGCAACATAGAACAGAGCAGAGACCCAGCAGAACAAAAACAGGCTTAACGATCACAGAAACTGATGAAAAGAAACTATTTCTTCCAGATTAGATAAAACACTGGGGAGAGTTATCTCCTGATTTACATATCTAATATGTGCGAGTATGTACATATAAATTTAATCCTCATAAACAGTAGGAGTTGTGACAGTTACCTCTGATGAAATTTAGTTAACAAGCTTGCTTTAGTTATTTAAATAGAGTTTCAGGTAGTAATTTGCCCATAGCCTCAATTTCTTTCCTTAAGATAGAATATGAGAATTGGAGTTATTGCCCTCAGGGATTGAGGACTGGGGGTATAAAAGCCAATAGAAAGGTGTGCCTTGTAAAACGGTCTCAATTGAAAACAAACCACAGTTCTTTATATGCAAGAATTAGAGCTTATCTAACTAACATATGAATTTTATCACAAACAGGTTTGTCTGTAGCAGTAAAGTTGAAGTGTTTTTAGGATTTTGGATGCTTTTCAGCTTATAAGAATCTTTTTAATCAGCTGTTTGTTTTCACTTGAGAAGTAAAATTATAAATATATTAAAGCCAGATATAATTTAACCTAACAGAAATTATTATTCATCACAGCCAAAGACATATTGATAAAAAAAATTCAAGGAATATCTCATCCATGAGAGGTAATGGAATGAGTTACCCACGGGGGTAAGGAAATTTTTTAAGAGAGTATTTTCATATAATAAAAGACTAGTGCCATATGAGCGTCTGTTTGAATTTGGAGCAGACCTTTTCTCTTTAGGTTAAAAGGATATACACAGTTGCTTCCTGAGGTTTCTCGAGCTCTGTGATTCTGCAGTATACTTTAGAATATTAATATTTATAGGTATTAGGTGTCTTAAAGATAGCATTCTAAATTAAAATCAGCAACATTTGTAAGACTTAAAATGAGGAAAATTCACTCATATATGTTTACTGTACTTTGATTCAAAATGCCTTATTTACTTAGAGATAGTATTGTAAATAAGAAACGGGGCAAGATGCCACAAAATGAAGCAACTCTTCTATAAACTTAATTAAAATCATGATGATACATTCAGCCTTGAGTTTCGTTTTATTTTCAGCTAGTCATCTGCAGCCTTGCTTCCCACAGAGGGAGATTGCCAGTCTCACAACACACTGTGCAGCTTGGATGAACAGTATTACAGGCTGCTTATGAGCATATTACATCTGGGATCTGTGGAGAGCAGCCAGAGCAGCAAGACAGCAATGCTGAATGCAGGGTATTTTCTAGGTAGATTTCCTAGCCACCTAAATGCTCACCACTTTTCTTCAATACAATGTTCAGAATGCAGTAAAAAACAAAATATATTTCCATTTTAACTGTTGTTCCTGGTAAGATCAGCAGGTTACTCTGATTTTAAAATTTTGATTTTAAAATTGTTCATATGATCATAAGCCCTTTGCTATGGGCACATTTGTGTTCTTCAAGTTAATTTAGTGACTTTGTAGCTGAAGTGGTAAACTAGTTTTAGCTCCGGCAACTGAAGCAGCCATTCTACTGCTGACACTTGGTTAGTTTGCCTAAACTGTATGTCTGTGTCAGAAAGTGTCATGCCTTTTATGTGTCTATGAACATGTGCACATACATTCAAAGGATAGCAACACAACAAAAAGACAGTGTGGAAGATCCATTAGTTCAGGGGCATGGCAGGTTTACATCTTGGGAGGTAGGTATTCATCCAAAAAATATGTTTTAAAGAAGTATGAAGGGCTAAGAACTCTGGATACAAAAATAAATAGAGCATTGACCTGATCTCCAGTGGTTTGTAGTCTAGTTTACGTGGCTGCAGCAGAGCAGGGCATATAAAGAAAGGCTGGAGCTTGAAATGAGATCCATCCTTCTATCAGAAGAGGGCAAATTGTAGGACATTGAATTCATCTGCAATATCTATGATGTCCAGTGTAGCAAACAAGTCTCCACAGCATGTGGTGGGCAGCAGTTGGAGGAGTATTCAACTCGAAGTCTTGAAATATCCTAAAAGAAAGATAGCGTGCAGGGAAGAGTCAACATAGCAGGTCTAAGACTGCTATCCTTAGGAACACTGGCTTTTAAGGTTGGCCTTTGGCTGGTGTTTGGGAACTTGAATAATAAAGTTTCCTAGACTGATTTAAAACTTTCTCTAAATGGCAGGAGTGGCTCACTGTGTACTATGTCTAAACTATTTTTACAATGTGTTTTATACTGAATATCCGTTTTCCTTCAGAGAGGCTGGAAATTTTGTACATGTTACAAAAAAAATTTAAAGCAAATAACTATTTCTATCATTCGTTTTTAAAGAACCAAGGAAATATAGAAAATATAAAAAACACAAACAGCTGCAATTTAGGGAGTAAATAAAGGAATGACACAGGCCGTAAATTTAACAGCCTCCAAAGCCACCTGCACTGCATCATCAGTGAGGGGGCTCTGTTACAAGGGCAAGATCCTCCAGCCTATGTGACTGTCCCCCAATAAAATACCCTGGGCACTCATTCTTTAATGATCTTCCCTGGTAGACATTTCACAGGTGCTGTGACAACTCATTACTGAAGAAATTAAGTATGTCCTGTGTAACTAAACTGTTAAGACTCTTGGAAGTTTGCACCTGGTTTCCTAAAGATTTCACTGTAATAGGCCTTTCCCTTGCTGCGTTTTACTTTGAATCCTTTTGCTGTAGTACATTGTAATCATAAATATAACAACTTCTTGGTTCTGTGAGACTGTCCACTGAATCATTGAGACTGAGGATGGTTGTAGGGACCCCCCCCCAACAAAGGCAGAATCTGAATTTCAAACTAATATGTAACAGCAGGAGATCTGATGGATAGCAGTATCTTATTTATTGTCCATAAGTCCAAATATGAGACTCCAAGAGATATTGGTCCAGTTTGAAGTACCTTTTCTTCACTTCCTCTGACAATATAAGAGGCATTCAGTCTACCCTGTTTTTTCCACCTCCATGCCCATTAGTGTTGAGTGATGGGAAACTTAAGCTAAATTGGAATTTATTGATTCTCATAACTGAACAATTCTGGGATAGAACTTGTTTTGGTTTGATGCTCAGCTCAAATGACACTTTCTTCTATGATCAGGAACAAGACAAATATGCCCACTATCACCACTCCTATTTAACATAATACTGGAAGTTTTAGCCAGCACAATCAGGCAAGAAAAAGAAATAAAAGCTATCCAAATTGGAAAAGAAGAAGTAAAATGGTTTCTGTTTGCAGATGACATAATATTACATATATTAAAACAATCCCAAAAAGTCCAACAAAAACTGCTAGAACTAATAGACAAATTCCATAAAATTGCAGAACACAAAATGAACATACAAAAATAAGTAGCATTTCTATACACTAAAAATGAATTATCTGAAAAATAAATAAATAAAACAATTCTGTTTACAGTAGCATCAAAAAGAATTAAAAACTTAGAATAAATTTAACCAAGGAGGTGAAAGAGATACCGAAATCTCTGAGTATACTGAAAACTCTAAGACATTGGTGAAAGATATTGAAGAAGACACAAATAAATAGAAAGATAGCTTGTGTTTATGAATTGGAAGAATTAATGTTGTTAAGATATTCATAATATCCAAAGTCATCTATGGATTCAATTCATTCCCTATCAAGATTCCAATGGCATTTTTTTACAAAATTATAAAAACAACCATAAAATTTGTATGGAACAACAAAAGACCCTGAATAGCCAAAGCAATCTTGAGAAAGAAGAACAAAGCTGAAGGCATCACACTTCTTGATTTCAAACTATATTACAAAGCTATAGTAATCAAAACAATATGGTATGGGCATAAAAACAGACACAGAACAATGGAGCAGAATAGAGATTCCAGGAACAAACCCATACATATATAGTCAACTTATACTTGACAAGGGAGCCAAGAATACTTACTGAAGAAAAGGTAGTCTCTTCAATAAATACTGCTGGAAAAACTGGGTATTTACATGCAAAATAATGAAAGGATGCCTAACTTACACCACTCACAGAAATTAGCTCAAAGTTGGTTAAAAACTTACATGTAAGACCTGAAACCATAAAAATCCTAGAAGAAAACATGAGGAAAAAGCTCCTTGATGCTGGTGTTGGCAATGATTTTGTGGATATGACACCAAAAGCACAAGCAACAAAAAACAAAAACAAAAATAAACAAGAGTGGTTATATCAAACTGAAAGTCTTCTGCAAAGCAAAAGAAATGATCAACAAAAAGAAAAGGCAACCTATGGAACAGGAGAAAAAAATATTTTCAAACTATACATCTGATAAGGCCTTAATATCCAAAATTTATAAGGAACTCATACAACTCAATAGCAAAAAAATAATAATAATCTGATTAAAAAATAGGCAAAGGAGTTGAATAGACATTTTCCAAAGAAGATATACAAATGGCTTACAGTTACATGAAAAGACACTCAACATCACTTATCATCAAAGAAATCCAAATCAAAACCACCATGAGATATTGCATTACACTGTTATGAAGGCTATTATTAAAAACACAAGAGATAACAAGTGTTGGCAAGGATGTGGAGAAAAGGGAACCCTTGTACACTGTTGATGGGAATGTAGGTTGGTACACCCACTGAGGAAAACAGTATGGCATTTCCTCAAGAAATTAAAAATAGGACCAGCATATGATCTAGCAATTTCATTTCTGGGTATACTTCCAAAGGAGATGAAATATCTCTAAGAGATGTGTGCACTCTCATGTTCATTGCAGCATTATCTGCAATAACCAAGACATGGAAATAGTGTCATCAGACACTTAGTTCATCAGACTAAGTGTTGGTCAACAGATAAATGGTTACTGAAAATTACACACACACACACACACACACACACACACACACACATATATATATATATATCCAAACACTAATGTATATATATATACACACACAGACTTATGCACACATATACAGTAGGATATTATTCAGCCTTAAATTAGAAAGAAATCCTGTCATTTGCAACAGTGTGGCTGAACCTTGAGGACATTATGCTAAGTGAAATAAGTCAGAGAAAGACAAATACTACATGATCTCACATATATGTGGAATCTAAAAAACCAAACTTCCAGTTATAAGATAAGTACATTCTGGGGATGTAATGTACAACAAGGTGACCATAGTTAACAATACTGTATTGTATATTTGAAAGTTGCTAAGAGAATAGGCCTTGAAATTTCTCACCACACACACACACAATTGTAACTATGTAAGGTGAAGGATGTGTTAACTAACCAATATATTCATATATCAAATTTTTAAAATCCCTGGTACACATGATAAATTTTATAACTGTGTCTTCAATATTTTTGTGCCTTTTGAAAAAATTCTGCCCAAAGTAGCTAATCTATCCAATACACTTTTTTGATTAAAGGGCTGATCACATAGATCAGTCTGAAATCCTTTTATTCTATTCCAGTTAAGTCCTATACCTAGATTAATGAGATGAATGCCATATTTCAGGTTCAGAATATTATTCAGACTTTCTCTAAGTAATTAAGCCTATGCCTATCATATCAATTTAGATTTTCAGCCTATTTTTCCACCTAGATTGGCTAACTGGATTCAAATTAAGTTAATTACTGTATTCCTATGGCCTTTTAATTCTGTCTCTTCGCCTTATTACTTGTCTACTAAGCACAGTAATTTTAACTTTCCATCGCCTTGAAGAAAGGAAATTAGTTTTTTATGAACAAATGTTTCCCAGAATGTGGTCAACCTTTTGTATGCAACTCAATAGGGAATAAGATGCAGAATAAGACATTGAATTCTTAAGGGAATTCATTTCCCAGTTGCTTATTTCTTTTGAGTTTGAACATGAAACTGCTGTGTCAGTCATCTCATTCAGAGTAGATAACTAAAATTACATAAATTATGTAAATGTAAAATTATATAAATCCCATTATATTTTATTCTTTCTATTAGCCTATAAGGTAAATGAAGATGACTCTATGGGATACATGAGTTACAAGGCAGTGCAAGAAAATGGTAACCTCTGCCTCTGACATGCTAAGCCTAATTTAGACACATCTTTTTCTAGGGTTCACTTTGGTACAAAAAAGAATATTTCTTCTCTCTTATTATTTTAATTTAAGTACACCTGGCAGAGCTTAAAAACAACATAGACCTTCTATGGTGTGTACCAAGGATATACCACTGTTTAATTCATTACAAGCAGGATAAACAGAGCATTGAAATAATACTGCACACTGGTAGGGGGAGAAAAGGACACATTTCAGTTTAAAAATAGTTCTCTCTCATGTGCATACACACATTTTTTTCACTCATTTGTTTTCTTTCTCACCCTCCTTTTTCTTCCGTCTTTCATTTTATACACAAAGATGAAGAATGTGTTAAATATCCTATACAGCAAAGTCACACCATTTATACATTTAACTTGTTCATGCTGAAAGAGAATAATCCAAGAGATATAAATTGTGTGGGTGACTAAAGTTCCAGTCCATGAACATATGTCCCAGATTGAGTAGTAAAATGGGAAATTACAATCTGCTGTTTTCTCATGATGTCTCAATTACCTGTATATCTAATAATGTGAATATAATGCTGACTTGTGTGGGAATCCTTAATTTAAAGATACATATGTTTCATATAAAATAGACCTAAGGACAAGTCAGCTATTATACTTTGCCTGGGGTCTAGTTAAGGAAATAGTAATCTGTTCAGTGATAGAGGAAACAAACCTGAATACAACATGGAGCTCTTTATTTTTTTTTTTTTTTAACATCTTTATTGGAGTATAATTGCTTTACAATGGTGTGTTAGTTTCTGCTGTATAACAAAGTGAATCAGCTATACATGAACATATATCCCCATATCTCCTCCATCTTACAACTCCCTCCTACCCTTTCTATCCACCCTTCTAGGTGGACACAAAGCCCCAAGCTGATCTCCCTGTACTGTGTGGCTGCTTCCCACTAGCTATCTATTTTACATTTGGTAGTGTATATATGTCCATGCCACTCCCTCACTTTGTCCGAGCTTACCCTTCCCCCCTCCCCATGTCCTCAAGTCCATTCTCTACGTCTGTGTCTTTATTCCTGTCCTGGCCCTAGGTTCTTCAGAACAATTTTTTTTTTTTTTTTTTAGATTCCATATATATGTGTTAGCATACAGTATTTGTTTTTCTCTTTCTGACTTACTTGTATGACAGTCTCTAAGACCATCCACCTCACTACAAATAACTCAATTTCGTTTCTTTTTATGGCTGAGTAATATTCCATTGTATATATATGCCACATCTTCTTTATTCATCTGTCAATGAACACTTAGGTTGCTTCCCTGTTCTGGCTATTGTAAATAGAGCTGCAGTGAACATTGTGGTACATGACTCTTTTTGAATTATGGTTTTCTCAGGGTATATGCCCAGTAGTGGGATTGCTGGGTCATACGGTAGTTCTATTTTTAGTTTTTTAAGGAACCTCCATACTGTTCTCCATAGTGGCTGTATCAATTTACATTCCCACCAACAGTGCAAGACGGTTCCCTTTTCTCCACACCCTCTCCAGCATTTACTGTTTGTAGATTTTTTGATGATGGCCATTCTGACTGGTGTGAGGTGATACCTCATTGTAGTTTTGATTTGCATTTCTCTAATGATTAGTGATGTTGAGCATCCTTTCATGTGTTTGTTGGCAGTCTGTATATCTTCTTTGGAGAAATATCTATTTAGATCTTTTGCCCATTTTTGGATTGGGTTGTTTGTTTTTTTGATATTGAGCTGTATGAGCTGCCTGTATATTTTGGAGATTAATCCTTTGTCTAGTTGCTTCGTTTGCAAATATTTTCTCCCATTTTGAGGGTTGTCTTTTCATCTTGTTTATGGTTTCCTTTGCTGTGTAAAAGCTTTTAAGTTTCATTAGGTCCCATTTGTTTATTTTTGTTTTTATTTCCATTTCTCTAGGAAGTGGGTCAAAAAGGATCTTGCTGTGATGTATGTCATAGAGTGTTCTGCCTATGTTTTCCTCTAAGAGTTTTATCATGTCTGGCCTTACATTTAGATCTTTAATCCATTTTGAGTTTATTTTTGTGTGTGGTGTTAAGGAGTGTTCTAATTTCATTCTTTTACATGTAGCTGTCCAGTTTTCCCAGCACCACTTATTGAAGAGGCTGTCTTTTCTCCATTGTACATTCTTGCCTCTTTTATCAAAGATAAGGTGACCATATGTGTATGTGTTTATCTCTGGGCTTTCTATCCTGTTCCATTGATCTATATTCCTGTTTTCGTGCCAGTACCATATTGTCTTGATTACTGTAGATTTGTAGTATAGTCTGAAGTGAGGGAGCCTGATTCCTCCAGCTCCGTTTTTCTTTCTCCAAATTGCTTTGGCTATTCAAAGTCTTCTGTGTTTCCATACAAATTGTGAAATTTTTTGTTCTAGTTCTGTGAAAATGCCATTGGTAGTTTGAGAGGGATTGCACTGAATCTGTAGATTGCTTTGGGTAGTATAGTCATTTTCATAATGTTGACTCTTCCAATCCAAGAACATGGTATATCTCTCCATCTGTTTGTATCATCTTTAATTTCTTTCATCAGTGTCTTATAGTTTTCTGCATACAGGTCTTTTGTCTCCTTAAGTAGGTTTATTCCTAGATATTTTATCCTTTTTGTTGCAATAGTAAAGGGGAGTGTTTCCTTAATTTCTCTTTCAGATTTTTCATCATTAGTGTATAGGAATGCAAGAGGTTTCAGTGCATTAATTTTATATCCTGCTACTTTATCAAATTCATTGATTATATCTAGTAGTTTCCTGGTAGCAGCTTTGGGATTCTCTATGTATAGTGTCATGGCATCTGAAAACAGTGACAGCTTTACTTTTTCTTTTCTGATTTGTATTCCTTTTATTTCTTCTTCTTCTCTGATTGCTGTGGCTAAAACTTCCAAAACTATGTTGAGTAATAGTGGTGAGAGTAGACAACCGTGTCTTGTTCCTGATCTTAGTGGCAATGGTTTCAGTTTTTCACCATTGAGAACGATGTTGGCTGTGGGTTTGTCATATATGGCCTTCATTATGTTGAGATAAGTTCCCTCTATGCCTACTTTCTGGAGGGTTTTTATCATAAATCAGTGTTGAATTTTGTCGAAAGATTTTTCTGCATCTATTGACATGATCATATAGTTTTTGTCCTACACTTTGTTAATATGGTTTATCACATTGATTGATTTGCGTATATTGAAGAATCCTTGCATTCCTGGGATAAATCCCAGTTGATCATGGTTTATGATCCTTTTAATGTGCTGTTGGATTCTGTTTGTTAGTGTTTTGTTGAGGATTATTGCATCTATGTTCATCAGTGATACTGGACTTTAGTTTTCTTTCTCTGTGGCATCTTTTTCTGGTTTTGGTATCAGGGTGATGGTGACCTCGTAGAATGAGTTTGGGAGTGTTCCTCCCTCTGCTATATTTTGGAAGAGTTTGAGAAGGATAGGTCTTGGATCTTCTCTAAATGTTTGATATAATTTGCCTGTGAAGCCGTCTAGTCCTGGGCTTTTTTTGTTGTTGGAAGATTTTTAATCACCGTTTCAATTTCAGTGCTTGTCATTGGTCTGTTTATATTTTCTATTTCTTCCTGCTTCAGTTTCGGAAGGTTGTGCTTTTCTAAGAATTTGTCCATTTCTTCCAGGTTGTCCATTTTATTGGTATATAGTTGCTTGTAGTAATCTCACATGATTCTTTGTATTTCTGCAGTGTCAGTTGTTACTTCTCCTTTTTCCTTTCTAATTCTATTGATTTGAGCCTTCTCCCTTTTTTTCTTGATGAACTTGCTAATGGTTTATCAATTTTGTTTATCTTCTCAGAGAACCAGCTTTTAGTTTTATTGATCTTTGCTATTGTTTCCTTCATTTCTTTTTCATTTATTTCTGATCTGATCTTTATGATTTCTTTCCTTCTGCTAACATTGGAGGTTTTTTGTCCTTCTTTCTCTAATTGCGTTAGGTGTAAGGGTAGGTTGTTTATTTGAGATGTTTCTTGTTTCTTCAGGTAGGATTGTATTGCTATAAACTTCCCTCTTAGAACTGCTTTTGCTGCATCCCATAGGTTTGGTGTCATCCTGTTTTCATTGTCATTTGTTTCTAGGTATTTTTTGATTTCCTCTCTGATTTCTTCAGTGATTTCTTAGTTATTTGGTAATGTATTGTTTAGCCTCCATGTGTTTATACTTTTTACAGATTTTTTTCCTGTAATTCATATCTAGTCTCATAGCGTTGTGGTCGGAAAAGATACTTGATACGATTTCAGTTTTCTTAGTTTTACCAAGGCTTGATTTGTGACCCAAGGTATGATCTATCCTGGAGAATGTTCCATGAGCACTTGAGAAGAAAGTGTATTCTGTTGTTTTTGGAGGGAATGTCCTATGAATATCAATTAAGTCCATCTTGTTTAATGTATCATTTAAAGCCCGGGTTTCCTTATTCATTTTCATTTTGGATGATCTGTCCATTGGTGAAAGTGGGGTGTTAAAGTCCCCTACTATGATTGTGTTACTGTCGATTTCCCCTTTTATGGCTGTTAGCATTTGCCTTAAATATTGAGGTGCTCCTATGTTGGGTGCATAAATATTTACAACTGTTATATCGTCTTATTGGATTTATCCCTTGATCGTTATGTAATGTCCTTCTTTGTCTCTTGTAATAGTCTTTATTTTAAAGTCTGTTTTGTCTGATATGAGAATTGCTACTCCAGCTGTCTTTTGCTATCCATTTGCATGGAATATCTTTTTCCATCCCCTCACTTTCAGTCTGTATGTGTCTCTAGGTCTGAAGTGGGTCTCTTGTAGACAGCATATATATGGGTCTTGTTTTTGTATCCATTCAGCCAGTCTGTCTTTTGGTGGGAGCATTTAATCCATTTACATTTAAGGTAGTTATCGATATGTGTGTTCCTATTACCATTTTCTTAATTGTTTTGGGTTTGTTATTTTAAGTCTTTTCCTTCTCTTGTGTTTCCTGCCTAGAGAAGTTCCTCTAGCATTTGTTGTAAAGCTAGTTTGGTGGTGCTGAATTCTCTTAGCTTTTCTTGTCTGTAAAGGTTTTAATTTCTCTGTCAAATCTGAATGAGATCCTTGCTGGATAGAGCAATCTTGGTTGTAGGTTTCCCCCTTTCATCACTTTAAATATGTCCTGCCACTCCCTTCTGGCTTGAAGAGTTTCTGCTGAAAGATCAGCTGTTAACCTTATGGGGATTCCCTTGTGTGTTATTTGCTGTTTTTCCCTTGCTGCCTTTAATATGTTTTCCTTATATTTAATTTTTAATAGTTTGATTAATATGTTTCTTGGCATGTTTCTCCTTGGATTTATCCTGTGTGGGAGTCTCTGTGCTTCCTGGACTTGATTGACTATTTCCTTTCCCATATTAGGGAAGTTTTCAACTATAATCTCTTCAAATATTTTCTGAGTTCCTTTCTTTTTCTCTTCTTCTTCTGGGACCCGTATAATTCGAATGTTGGTGCATCTATTGTTGTCCCAGAGGACTCTGAGACTGTCCTCAATTCTTTCCATTGTTTTTTCTTTATTCTGCTCTGCAGTAGTTATTTCCACTATTTTATCTTCCAGGTCACTTATCTGTTCTTCTGCCTCAGTTATTCTGCTATTGATTCCTTCTAAATAATTTTTAATTTCATTTATTGTGTTTATCATTGTTTGTTTGTTGTTTAGTTCTTCTAGGTCCTTGTTAAACGTTTCTTGTATTTTCTCCATTCTATTTCCAAGATATTGGATCATCTTTTCCCTCATTACTCTGAATTCTTTTTCAGGTAGACTGCCTATTTCCTCTTCATTTGTTTGATCTGGTGGGTTTTTACCTTGCTCCTTCATCTGCTGTGTGTTTCTCTGTCTTCTCATTTTTCTTAACTTACTGTGTTTGGGGTCTCCTTTCTGCAGGCTGCAGGTTCATAGTTCCCATTGTTTTTGGTGTCTGCCCCCAGCGGTTAAGTGTGGTTCATTGGGTTGTGTAGGCTTCCTGGTGGAGGGACTAGTGCTTGTGTTCTGGTGGATGTGGCTGGATCTTGTCTTTCTGGTGGGCAGGACCACTTTGTTTTGGGGTGTCTGTGAACTTATTATTATTTTAGGCAGCCTCTCTGCCAATGCGTGGTGTTGTGTTCCTGTCTTGCTAGTTGTTTGGCATAGGGTGTCCATCACTGTAGCTTGCTGGTCATTGAGTGGAGCTGGGTCTTAGCGTTAAGATGGAGATCTCTGAAAGAGCTTTTGCCATTTGATATTACATGGGGCCGGGAGGTCTCTGGTGGGCCAATGTCCTGAACTCAGCTCTCCTTCCTCAGAGACTCAGTCCTGACACCCGGCTGGAGCATCAAGACTCTGTCAGCCACATGGCTCTTTCCTGATATTATATTCTTCTTGAGGGCCAGCACTTGCTCATCTCTGTATCTCCAATGCTTGAAAAATAGCTGATGCCTCTTAAATGTCTTGAAAAGACATCATAGAGACTTGAGGTGTAGGTCTGCCTCCTCAGTTCTTCATGGCCGGCCAGTTAGCTGTGCTTTCCCTGTTCTCAGTTTGTCAAGTCAGAGAGTCCAGGTAAGATGCTAAATGCACAAAATAATCCACCTTGCTAACTCTGAAGGGCTGCTAAATCCACAGGAAGCAACATGGAGCTCTTGAGGGGCAGAATGTGGTATGTCAATCTTCAAAGGGACATACAAATACTATTTACTGTATTTTAAAGGGTAAAACAAAGGATTTTGAAAGAAAATTATGAGACCTTTAGAGCCTAATCATCTCCACTGTATCATCACCATCACCATTATCTCTTCACCCTAATTATATAGGCATAGGGTTTGTAAGCCTTATCTAATATTTTCAAAAGAGCTTTGTCTTTCATTGTTTCTTTTCTGTGAAGTAATTTGATAATAGTTATCGCAGTCTGAAAAGGAGACATTTGACCCATTAAATTCAATTCTAGAATTTTTTCCTAAGGGAATATTCCTGCATGTAGAAAAACATATGTACAAATATGTTCACCACAGGGCTTTTTCAAGAACAAAAATAGGAACAAAAACCTAAACTTTCAACAATGACGAACTGTTTAATTCCACCTCAATATAACCGTGTACTAGTAAGTCATTAGTAATAACAGATGATGTCTATAAAGTGTTTACCATGTGCCAGGCACATAATAAAATTACATGTATTAATGTAGTATAATTCTTAACAGCCATTAGATTTTGTCTAAAATATTATATTTGTATATATTTAGTTTATATATGCATGGATATATTTTGTGATTTATGAATATATTTGTACACAAAAACTTTTAGAAGACTATAACAAAAAAGTAAATAACAATATAGGTGAAATAGGTTAGAGTGATTTCTTTTGTTGAAGTATTTTTAATATACAAAACTATATTTCAGGTGTACAGCATAGTGATTCATTATTTTTACAGATTATACTCCATTAAGTTATTACAAGATAATGGATATAATTCCCTGTGCTATACAATATATCCTTGTTGCTTATCTATTTTGTAAATAGTACTTTGTATCTCTTAATCCCAAACCCCTAATTTGCCCTCCCCTTTTGCTCTCCCAATTGGTAACCAATAGTTTCTTTTCTATATCTGAGAGTCAGTTTTTGTTTTACAAATACATTCACTTGTATTACTTTTTAAGATTCCACATAAATGATAACACACTGTATTTGTCTTTCTCTATCTGACTTATTTCACTAAGTATAATATTTTCTATATCCATCCACATTGCTGCAAATGCCAGAGTTTCACTCTTTTTTATGATGAATATCTATTGTATGTATATATGCCACACTTCTTTATCCATTCATCTGTTCATGGGCACTTGGGTTGTTTCCATGTTTTGGCTAGTGTAAATAGTGCTACTGTGAACATTGGAGTGCATGTATATTTTCGACTTACTGTTTTTGTTTTTTCTGGTTTTATACCCACAAGTGGAATTGCTTGTGTCATATGGCAGTTTTCTTTTAGTTTTCTGAGGAACCTCCATACTGTTTTTCACAGTGACTTCACCAATTTACATTCCCCCCAGCAGTGTACAAGGGTTCACTTTTCTCCACATCCTCTCTGACATTTGTTATCTGTAGACTTTTTGATAGCCATTCTGACAGGTGTGAGGTGATACTTCATTATTGTTTTGATTTGCATTTCTCTAATAATTAACAACACTGAGCATCTTTTCATGTGTTAGCCATCTGTATATCTTTGAAAAAATATCTATTCAGGTCTTGTGCCCATTTTTTGATTGGGTTGTTTGGTTTTTTGTTGTGTAGTTGTATGAGCTGTTTATATATTTTGGATATTAACCCCTTATGAGTCATGTCATTTACAAATATTTTCTCTCATTCCATAGGCTGTCTTTTCATTTTGTCTACGGTTTCCAGTGCTATGCAAAAGCTTTTAATTCAGGCCTACTTATTTAGTTTTGCTTTTATTTCCTTTGCCTTAGGAGACAAGTCCCAAAAAAATTGCTACAATTTATATCAAAGAGGGTTCTGCCTCTGTTCTCTTTTAGGAATTTTATGGTGTCAGATCTTACATTTAAGTTTTTAATCCATTCTGAGTTTACTTTTGTATATAGTGTGAGGAAGTGTTCTAATCTCATTCTTTTACATGTAGCTGTCCAGTTTTCCCAGCACCACTTGTTGAAGAGACTGTGTTTCCTCCATTGTATATTCTTGCCTACTTCATCAGAGATTAATTGACCATAGGTGTGTGGATTTATTTCTGGGCTTTCTATTTCATTCCATTCATCTATGGGTCTGGTTTTGTACCAGTTCCTTGCTATTTTTGATTTTTTTTTAACCGAGGCACAGTTGATATACAATATTATATAAGTTTCAGGTGTACAACATAGTGATTCACAATTTTTAAAGGTTATACTTCATTTATAGTTATTATAAACTATTGGCTATATACCCTGTGTTATAAAATATATCCTTGTAGCTTATTTATTTTATACATAGTGGTACAAACTCTACTAATTGTAGTTTGTACCTCTTAATCCCCTACCCCTATACTGCCCCTCCCCACTTCCGTCTCCCCCCAGGTAACCACTGGTTTGTTCTCTGTATCTGTGAGTCTGTTTCTTTATTGTTACATTCACTAGTTTTTTTTTTTTAGATTCCACATGTAAGTGATAACATACAATATTTGTCTGTCTCCATCTCCATTATTTCCTTAAACATAATACCCTCCAAGTCCATCCATGTTGCTGCAAATGGCAAAATTTCATTCTTTTTTATGACTGAATAATATTCTATTGTGTATGTATAAGATTCCACATACATATAAATGATATAATATATATATATATACCACTTATTGAAGAGACTGTCTATTCTTCGTTGTATATTCTTGCCTACTTTGTCATAGATTAATTGGCCATAAATATGTGGGTTTATTTCTGGGCTCTCTATTCTGTTCCATTGGTCCATGTATCTGTTTTTGTGCCACTACAATGCTATTTTAATTACCAAAGCTTTGTAGTATATTCTGAAGTCTGGGAGCATGATACCTCCAGCTTTGTTCTTTTTTCTCAAGAATGCTTTGACAATTCGAGATCTTTTATGGTTTCATATGCATTTTAGGATTACTTTTTCTAGTTCTGTGAAAGATTTCATGGGTATTTTGATTCAGATTCCACTAAATCTGCTGATTGTTTTTAGTTAGTGTGGTCATTTTAACAATGTTAATACTTTCAATCTGATAGCACAGGATATCTTTCCATTTCTTTGTATCATCTTCAATTTTTTTTATCAGTGTTTTATACTTTTCAATATATAGGTCTTTCAACTCCTAGCCTAAATTTATTCCTAGGTATTGATATGATTTTAAGCTGGATTGCTTGTTTTTTTCACCCTCTCTTTCTGATATTTCATTACTAGAGTCAAGAAAAGCAACAGATTTTTGTATATACCTTTAGTATCCTGCAACTTTGCTGAGTTCATTTATTAATTCTAATAGTTTTAGGTTTTCCTTATAAAATATCTTGCTGTTAGCAAATAGTGATAGTTTTACTTCTTCCCTTCCAATTTGGATGTATTTTATTTCTTTTTCTTGTCTGATTTCCATGGCTAGGACTTCCAACACTATCTTAAATAAAAGTGATGAGAGTGGGTATCCTTGATTTATTTGTAATTTAGAGGAACGACTTTCAGCTTTTCACAGTTGAGTATGATGTTAGCTGTGGGTTTGGCATAAATGGCCATTATTACGTTGCAGTATGTTCCCATTTGTGTCATGAGTGGATGTTGCCTTTTGTCAAATACTTTTTCTCCATCTTTTGACATGATCATGTGAATTTTATTCTTCCTTTTGTTAATGTGGTGTGTCACATTGATTTATTTGCAAATATTGAGCCATCCTTGTGACCCTGGAATAAATTTAACTTGAACATGGTGTATGATCCTTTTTATGTGTTGTTGATTCAGTTAGCTAATATTTTGTTGAGTATTTTTACATCTATATTCATAAAAGATATTGGTCCTTAATTTTCTTTTTTATTTTCTTCTTTTTTTTTTTTTTTTGTAGTGTCTTTGTCTGATTGTGTTATCAGGGTAACAGTGGCCTCATGGAATAAACTTAAGTGTGTTCCCTCCTCTTCAGTTTTTTGGAACAGATTGAGAAGGATTGGTATTAGTTCTTCTTTTTGTGTTTGGTAGAATTCCCCTGTGAAGCCAACCGGTACTGGACTTTTGTTTGCTGGGAGGTTTTCTGTTTTGTTTTGTTTTTCTTTCCTTTGTCTTTATTTTTTTTTTAATTGAAGTATTGCTTTGTTTTTTTTACAGTGTTGCATTAGTTTCAGGTTTACAGCAGAGTGTTTCGGTTTTCAGATTCTTTTCCATTTAGGTTATTACAATATATCGAATACAGTTCCCTATGCTATATCCTTTTTGTTTATCTATTTTTTATATAGTAGTGTATATCTGTTAATTCTAAACTCCTAATTTCTCCTTCTCCCACCCCTTGCTCTCCTCTTTGGTAACCATATGTTTGTTTTCTATGTCTATGAGTCTATTTCTGTTTTATAAATAAGTTTATTTGTCTCATTTTTTTGGATTACACGTATAAGTGACATTATATAATTTTTGTCTTTCTCTATCTGACTTACTTCACTTAGTATGATAATCTTTAGGTCCATCCCTGTTGCTGCAGATAGCATTAGTTCACACTTTTTTATCACTGAGTAATATTCCATTATATATATATGCTGGGAGGTTTTTTTATTACAAATTTAATTTTACTACTACTGATGATTTCATTCAGATTATCTCTTTCTTCTTGATTCAGTCTTGGAAGGTTGTATGTTTCTAGAAATTTATCCATTTCTTCTAGGTTGTCCAATTTGTTAGTATATATCTGTTCATAGTACTCTCATGATTTTTTTATCTCTGTGGTATTGGTTGTTATTGCTCCTCTTTCATTACTTATTTTGTTTATTTGCATCCTCTCTGTTTTCTTCTTGGTGAGCCTGTCTAAACGTTTATCAAAAACCAGCTCTTGATCTTTCCTATTGTTTTTTTTTAATCTCTATTCTATTTATTTCCTCTCGATCTTTATTATTTCCTTCCTTCTGCAGACTTTGGGCTTTGTTTGTTCTTCTTTTTCTAATTCCTTCAGGTGCTAAGTTAGGTTGTTTGTTTGAGATTTTTCTTGTTTCTTGAGAAAGGACTGTATTGCTATAAACTTCCTTCTTGGAACTACTTTGCTGTATCCCATAGATTTTGAAGTGTTGTGTTTGTATTTTCATTTTCTCGAGGTATTTTCTGATTTCCTCTTTGATTTCGTCATTGACTTGTTGGATTTTAGTAGCATATTGTTCAGTTTCCACATGTTTTTTCTTCTCCCATTTTTCTTTTTCTAATTGATTTTTAGTTTCATACCATTGTAGTTAGAAAAAATGTATGATATAATTTCTATCCCCTTAAATTTGTTGAGACTTTTTTGTGGCCTAGCATGTGATCTATCCTGGAGAATGATCCATGTTCACTTGAAAAGAATGTGTATTCTGCTGTTTATGGATATAATGTCCCATAGACGTTAATCTTTTAAGTCCAGCTCGTCTCTTGGGTCATTTATAATCACTGTTGCATGATTCATTTTCTGTATGGATGATCTGTTCATTGATGTCTATATGGTGTTAAAGTTCCCTAATATTATTGAACTGTTGTTAATTTCTCCCCTTAGGTCTGTTAGTATTTGTTTATAATATTTAGATGCTTTTGTAGGGGGTGCAAATATGTTAACAAATGTAATATCCTCTTCTTGTTTTGATCCCTTTGTCATTATATAAAGCCCTTCTTTGTCTTTTGTTATAGCCTTTGTATAAGTCTATTTTTTTGTATATGAGTTTTGCTACCCCTGCTCTCTATTCATTTCTATTTTCAGGAATTAGCTTGTTCCATCCTCTCTCTTTCAGTCTGTATGTATTTTTAGTCCTGAAGTGAGTCTCTTGTAGGAAGCATATTGAGGTCTTGTTATTTTATCCAAACAGCCACCCAGTGACTTTTGATCAGAGCATTTAGTCCATTGACATTTAAAGTAGCTATTGGACTAAAAGACAACCCTCAGAATGGGAGAAAATGTTTTCAAATGAAGCAACTGACAAAGGATTAATCTACAAAATTTACAAGCAGCTCATGCAGCTCAATATCAAAAAAAAAAAAAAAAAAATCCAAAAATAGGCAGAAGACCTAAATAGACATTTCTCCAAAGAAGATATACAGATTGCCAACAAACACATGAAAGGATGCTCAACATCACTAATCATTAGAGAAATGCAAATCAAAACTACAGTGAGGTATCGCCTCACACCAGTCAGAATGGCCATCATCAAAACATCTACAAACAGTAAATGCTGGAGAGGGTGTGGAGAAAAGGGAACCCTCTTGCACTGTTGGTAGGAATGTAAACTGATAGAGCCACTATGGAGAACAGTATGGAGGTTGCTTAAAAAACTAAAAATAGAACTACCATATGACCCAGCAATCCCACTACTGGGTATATACCCTGAGAAAACCATAATTCAAAAAGAGTCATGTACCACAGTGTTCATTGCAGCTCTATTTACAATAGCCAGGACATGGAAGCAACCTAAGTGTCCATTGACAGATGAATGGATAAAGACGATGTGGCACATATATACAATGGAATATTACTCAGCCATAAAAAGAAACAAAATTGAGTTATTTGTAGTGAGGTGGAAGGACCTAGAGACTGTCATACAGAGTTAAATAAGTCAGAAAGAGAAAAACAAATACCGTATGTTAACACATATATATGGAATCTAAAAAAAAAAAAAAATGATTCTGAAGAACCTAGGGGAAGGACAGGAATAAAGGTGCAGATGTAGAGAATGGACTTGAGGACATAGGGAGGGGGAAGGGCAAGCTGGGATGAACTGAGAGAGTGACATGGACATATATACACTGCCAAATGAAAATATATAGCTAGTGGGAAGCAGCCGCATAGCACAGGGAGATCAGCTCAGTGCTTTGTGACCACCTAGAGGGGTGGGATAGGGAGAGTGGGAGGGAGATGCAAGAGGGAAGAGATATGGGGATATATGTATATGTATAGCTGATTCACTTTGTTATAAAGCAGAAACTAACACACCATTGTAAGGCAATTATACTCCAATAAAGATGTTAATAAATAAAGTTATTGGTAGGTATGTACTTATCATCATTTTATAACTTTTCTAGTTGTTTTTATAGTTCTTTTCTGTTTCTGTTCATTTCTTCTTCTTTTTACTTCTTCCCTTGTGGTTTGATGATTTTCTCTAGTAGTATGCTTGTGTTCATTTCTTTTTTGTGTTTTGTGTATCTATTTTAGGTTTTTTGATTTGTGGTTACCGTGGGGTTCATATATGTTGACCTATAATTATATCTACTTGTTTTAAACTGGTAGTCATTTATGTTCAAACATATTCTAAAAGATCTACATTTTTTACTCCCTTCTCCCACATTTTGTGTTTCTGATGTTATATTTTACATCTTTATGGTTATCCCTTAACTGTTTACTGTAGTTATTGTTTCTTTTACAGTTTTTTGTCTTTTAATCTATGCCCTGGCTTACTTAATTGGTTGGTCTTCAATTCTTAATATATATTTTCCTTTCTTTGTGGAATTTTCCCTTTCCTATAGATTCATACTTCCTTTCCATTTAGAGAAGGCTCTTCTACATTTTTCTTAGGGTAGGTTTAGTATTGATGAATTCTTTTAGTTTGTCCTTGTCTGAGAAGTTCTTTATCTCCCCTCCTGTTCTAAATGATAATCTTGCTTGGTAGAGTATCCTAGGTTGCAGGATTTTTGCCTTAACACTTTGAATATATTATGCCACTACCTTCTGGCCTGAAAAGTTTCTGCAGAGAAATCAACTGATAGTCTCATAGGGATCCCTGTGTATGTGTCTTTTTTTTTTTTTTCTATTGCTGCCTTTAGAATTCTCTCTTTATATTTAACATTTGCTATGTTAATTCTGATGTGTCTTAGAGTGGGTCTGTTTGAGTTCATCTAGTTTGGGATCCTCTGAGCTTCCTGTACCTGGATATCTGTTTCTTTCTTCAGGTTTAGGAAGTTATCAGCCATAATTTCCTCAAATACCTTTTCTATCCCCTTCCTTTTCTCTTCTCCTACTGGAACCCCTATAATGTGAATGTCAGAATGCTTTATGTTATTTCAGTGATCTCTTAAATTGCTTTCATTTTTGAAAGTTTCCTTTTCTTTCCTCTGTTCTGATTGGGAGATTTCCATCATTCCATCTAGATCACTTATGCATTCTTCTGTATCACTGAGTCTGCTATTCATTCCTTTTACTGTGTGTTTTTTTAATTTCAGCTGTTGAATTATCCATTTCTGATTTTTTTTTATATTTTCTGGTTCCTTGTTAAAATATTCAGTGTTTAGATCAATTCTTTTCCCTAATTCAGTTAACATTCTTACAGCAATGTTTTGAATTCTTTATCTGGTAAACTGTTTATTTCTGTTTCATTATTTATTTTTTCAGGGATTTTTCTTTTGCTCTTTCAATTAAGAGTAGTTCCTCTGCCTTTTCATTTTGCTTTAACTTTCTCTACCTCTATGAATTTAGGTGAAACAGTTACTTATTACAGCCTTAAAGGGGTATTGTTGTGTGGTACTGTATCTATACAGACTGCATGTGCCCAATGCCTTTGATGGGAGAGCTGGGTTTAACATGGATGCAGTCGTCTTTCCTCTGGGTGTGCTGGCAGCAGTCACCTTGGTAGTGGTGGGGCTGGAGATGGACGGGCTAGAACAGGCTGCAGATATGAGGCTAGACTTTTCTGCTCACCACCCAATCTAAGTTGCTTACCACTAGATTCTAAGTTGCTGGAGCAGAAGCCCTGAGGTTCAGGCTTGAGCTGGCTCTGTTCCCTTTAAGTGTGTGTTTTTCCCTCTCCCTGCACTGGGACCTTTGCCCCAGAGAAGGGGAATGCTGAAACAAGTGAGGCCTGTTCACCAACAGAGATCCGAGGAGCTGCCAGTGTAGGCGTCTGTGGCTCTGCTCAGATGCAGCCTTACATGCAAGACCCCTTTGTCTCTCACAGCTTATCACTGCTCCCAGCCTTCACTGCTCCCCCACTGTTGTGGAACCACTCTGCAGGCCGGGTGGGAACCCATGTGGACTCTCAGCTCATGTCTGGGGATTAGCTGTGGTACAGCAGGCACCATCAGGGATCTGGGATGCTTATGAGTCTCTGCCTGAGTAAGCACCAACAATGGCCACTGCTATCCCACCCAGGCTCCACCTTGGGACCAGGTTGAGTCTTTCCCCTGGTCCTGGCAGCCCCAGATCCTGTGCTGCACTGTGGTGTGGAGTGAGCAGGGCTGGAGCACTTGCTCAGCTCAGACTGGAGCCCACAGTGAGTCTGTCACAGGAAAGCTGACTGCTGCTAGGGCAGACCTCTCTGCACCCTGCCTCGGGCTAGTTTGTGCGCCCCTTGTGAGCACCGTCCAGGTTTCTCCAGCCTTTCTGTCTGACCCAGCAGTCCTCCAACCACCCAAGGGGGCTTGTCTCCTCCTTGTAGGACCCCAGGACTGGAATGCACAGTCTATGGCTCAACCTGCTCATTCCCCATGGTGAGTGTCCATTCATGTAATCTCCCTTCTCCTCTCAGTCCCCTCCCAGGGGCACAGGTCCCAACCTAATCACTGTTCTTCCCCTCCTATCCAAGAACATATGTATCTTTCTTACAGCCTTGGTTGTATAGGAGTCGTTCTGCCAGTTTCCAATTAGTTTTCAGTGAGGATTGTTCCATATGTAGATGTATTTTTGTTGTGTTTGTGGGGGGGATGTGAGCTCCACGTCCTCTTACTCGCCATCTTGATTGCCCTCTGTGGAATGATTTTTTTTTTTAATATTGTGTTTTCTAATTTTTATAAACTGGAGATATTAACTTCATTTGGGCCTTTAGTTACAGATTCTCTAACTCTGTGCTGTCAATAGAATAGCTCTGTGGAATAGAATGGCCACATGCATTTTAATGAAAATTAGTTTGAAATTAAGTAAAATCTAAAATTCACTTCCTCAGTAGCACTTGCCACATTTCCAGTATTCAATAACCACAGGTGGTTGGTGTCTCTTTCATATTGGACAAGCAAATATAAAACATTTCCATCATCACACAATGCTCTTTTGGGCCAGTGCTGCCTAACTCTTGAATTAAAGGCTGTAGTCTAATAGCAGTTCCTTGTAGAAACAGTAAAACATCTCCATCCTACTAGTTATAGCAGTGTAATTGTTATATCTTTTCCTCATACTTGTGGTAGGCAATTGATTGTTATAACAGCTGTCTGTTAAGCAGAGGGATGAGATTCTGAAATTGGGAGCCCTATTTGGGCATAGCTTGAAGTCTGTCTTTGAAGACTGGCAGACATATAACCGTGTTCTTTCAAAGTGCTTGATTACCTCACACCTGTCAGAATGGCTGTTATCAAAAAGACCACAAATAGCAAATGCTGACAAGGATGCAGAGAAATGTGGACCCTTGTACACTGTTAGTAGGGATGTAAATTGGTGCAGACACTCTGGAAAACAGTATGGAGGTTCCTCAAAAAACTAAAAATAGAACTACCATATGACCCAGCAGTGCTACTCCTGGGTATATATCCAGAAAAAAACAAAAACACTAATTTGAAAAGATACATGCACCCCAGTGTTCACAGCAGCATTATTTACAATAGCCAACATACGGGAATAACCTAAATGTCCATCAACAGACAATTGGATTAAGAAGATGTGGTATATATACAGTGAAATATTACTCAGCCATTAAACAAGAATGAAATACTGCCACTTGCAGCAACATGGGTGGACCTAGAAGATATTATGCTTTAGTGAAGTAAGTTAGACAAAGACAAATCCTATGTAATATCACTTATATACATAGAGGAATAGTGGAATCTAAAAAATAATAAAAATGAATGTATATGCAAAACAGAGAGAGACTCATAGACAACAAAATTGTGGTTAGCAAAGGAAGAGTAAAAGTCAGGGGAGGGACAAATTAAGGATATGGGATTAACAGATACAAACTACTATATTTAAAATAGATAAGGACCAATGACAGACTATATAGCACAGGGAATTATATTCAATACATTGTAATAACCTATAATGGAATTTAATCTGCAAGAATACTGAGTCATTATGCTATATACCTAAAACTAACACTATATTACAAATCAGCTGTACTTCAATTTTTAAAAATTAACAATAAAAAATAATAAAGGGTTTGAGCTAGTCTCTTTGTTTTAAATGTGTGTATTATATAGATATCAGTTGTCACCATCCTTTCTTTTAATGGATGGAAGGATAGGGTCGCAGAAAGATTGGCCAAAAGGCATAATATGTCTCTTACTCCAGAGGTCTCTTTATTCACAGGAATACTGATACAGAAATAACAATTAATATCAGTTGCTTGCCCTCGTGAAAGTAAGCACTGAACTAAGGGTTAGAAATTGTCTCTTCTTCATTTTTTTTTTTTCTTTTGCTATCCCATCTTTTTGGTTAAAATAAGATAAGTGAAGACATATATTACATATGCACTCCACCATGTAGCAAGTTGAAATTCCAGTTAAAAAAAAAAAAAAAGGACATGGGTTTTTTCATGCATGTAACTTGATTGTAACAATTATAAAAGTTGCAAATATTTTAACTCACTATTGGCAAAATAATTTGTTTTTCAATAAAAGTGTATATAACTTTACAAGCTTTTGATTATATGAAAAACTAATAAATATGAAGTACAAGGTGTTTTACTGGGATATACTGAATAATATCTGAAGTCTTCAATTTCTAAGAAAACTTTGGACATATTTAAACGCTGTTGAGCACTATTATTTTCTTCTGGAAATCGTATTTTTCTTTGAAAAATACCTGTAACTTCTGCAGTTTAGTACATCCTAAGGTGCATCCAAGAGTGGCAGACCCACTCACCACCTATTACTTAGTGTTCTGCTACTGCTGGTTGTGGTTCCTTCTCTTTCCTGCAGGATTTAGGTCATGGTCCTAGAGTGCATTTTAAGTACAGGTATAGTAGGGTTTGCTCACCAGCTTTCTGTGTAGCAGTAGCTTGGACAGTTATTGTTAGTACTCTGTGGTTTCATCTCCATTTCTTCTTCTTTTTTGTCTTACCTTCCTTTTCCTTTCTTTCCCTTTTTGCTTGCTTTTTCTCTCTTTATCTTTGTTGCATCTCCCTGCTTTCTTCCCTAATCTTTACATTTGTTTTACTTGTATTTTTTATTGCCACCGAAGGCCAGTATTCTCCCATGAGCCTAGCTAGCCCTTTGGATTGACCTTGAACTTAATGATTGCTGATGTCTGCTGTAGTTGTTTACCCTGATTCTAAAATATATACCTTTGAAGTAACACAAAAAGATCGGTTTCATTTTATTTTGCCCTTTAATAAGTTCAGTGTTAGAATTTTTAATCTGTTTCAAATATGGTCTGGGTTTAACCATGCCAATATCCAAGCTAAATCAATTCAGCAGGACAAATTATTTTTGTAGACTTGAAGGCTAATTTTACCTCTTCTTGACATTCTTTTCTTATATCAAGCAAATGTTTTCCTTAAAGGTTTAGTGACTTACGTGTCTGAATGTTGATTATAGCTCAGAGAAAAAATTCTACAAAAATCTTGTTGTAATCTACTTTTATTCATCATGTTCATGAATGTTCTGTTAATCAGATTGAAAATGTGGATAACTAGTATTCGGTGAATTAGAATTAAACAAAGTAAAGCAAAATAAAGTTTTTAACTCAAAAGCTGTGATGGCCGTATTTTTTACTGATAGCAATTGAAGACAAATCAAGACTTTCAGAGTCCTTCATTTTCAATTTAGTTAATAGAGCTCCTGCTATATGCAAAGACCTAGTGATATGGTACTGTAGCTAGTAGAATGCTGGTATGACCATGCTTGCTAAATGCTTGCAAAAACATTTATTAAAATGTACTAAACATTTACCATAATGTACCAACTGCCTACCAAGTGTACTAAAACATTTAAAAGTAAATTGCTTTGCCTTTTGAAATATTGTACATGTCAATTTTTTCAATATTTATGTTACTCCCTACTAACACATTTATCAGTTGTAAAAATTAATTTATTGTTTAACAAAAAGAATGGATTGACTTTTTATGTTTTCAATTATTAACAGAATCTGAAGACATTATTTTTTATGCTTAAAATAAATTGCAGAAAATATGTTTCTTTTAAGGTTAGTTAAATAAATAACTTGAAAATGAAGACTTTAAAACCAGGTCCAGGACTCCTCCCATAAACAAACCCTGTCCCCCCCAAAAAAGCACATATTATTTATTGTACAAAAGATTAGTTTTTCTATTTGGAATCTGACTTCTTACTTTTAAATTAACCCTAAATTTTATTTTTAGTAGAAAAGAGCTGTAAATTTTCAAATAAATATTTTATTTTCTATAAAATAGATACAGATAAAATAAATTATTGGAAGAAGACAACCATCTGTTTAAAATGCCATCAGGTATTTTCGTAGAGAATTGGCCAGCCTAACTTAAATGGTATGACTTATATGGTTTCACTTTCTTATTCTCTGTAACCCTCATTGGTTTCTCTTATTTAATGTTTTGTACTGTCTTTCTCAGTAGAGAATATGCAAAGAGTACATTATCATGGTTTTCATTTCAATAATATGGAGATTGAATTCAATTAATTGAATTGAGTAACTTGAATTCAGATTGTAATATCAAAATTAGAATGTAGTTAAAATTTTTAATTTTATTTTTCAATATAAGCTTTGGCCGAGTATCAGTATAAATGTCAGGATTTGCTTTCTTTGCAAACTTCATGATGCTCTACAATTTTGGCTTATGTAAAAGGCAGAAAATCTAGTAGAACTTTGGCTGATTTGACCTCTGCTTTTAAACTTAGGTCTATACTCATGTTAGGGACAAATTTTTATCCTCTCTGTTACAGAGAGTTTTTCTATTACCAGTTTGGAACAAATATGATACTTCTTGTTTGTTTGTTTGTTTGTTTTTAATAATTAGTTGGCTTTTGGTTTTATTTATTTATTTATTTATTTATGGCTGTGTTGGGTCTTCGTCTCTGTGCGAGGGCTTTCTCTAGTTGCGGCAAGCGGGGGCCACTCTTCATCGCGGTGCGCGGGCCTCTCGCTATCGCGGCCTCTCTTGTTGCGGAACACAGGCTCCAGACGCGCAGGCTCAGTAATTGTGGCTCACGGGCCCAGTTGCTCCGCGGCACGTGGGATCCTTCCAGACCAGGGCTCGAACCCTTGTCCCCTGCATTGGCAGGCAGATTCTCAACCACTGCGCCACCAGGGAAGCCCTTCTTGTTTGTTTTTAAAGAAAACCAACTAGGTCCAAATTAATTGACCAGGCTACTATCGATATTCATTAATCGCTATTTTCTGTGGTCGAGATGAAAGGCAGATTCATGAGAATCTGCTCAAAGAAATAGGTTTATTGTTTAATGCACTCAAATTATCATTTAAAAAAAAAAAACAAGAAACCAATGAAAATTAAAATGAGGATAGCAATGTTTTTTCTAAAGTGTCTTCCTCTTGACTAAAGTTAAGCCTCAACAGTCTACAGATCAAGGCACAGTGATAAAATCATAAGCAATCTAGAGCTTATCCAGTGAAATCTGTTATAGAATAGCACCAATGGCAGCTCCTGTGGCCGGGCCAAACAGTATCATGGATCCCCTCAGGGAGGAGTAAAGACATGCACAAGCCAGCATATGTATCCCTGTGACCCAACCAGTGAAAGGATAAGGAAATGTGCCCTTGCCAACCTGCTCCAAGACATGCAGACTAATGATATAGATGGGGTAAGAGACAGCCTTAATAGTTACAGAAATGTAACCATGGCTTTCTCTCAGCTCAGGCTCCTTTTATTACTTACAATATAAATGGTATACTATGTGGTGCAGAAGTGGAAACATAAACTACAATAAAATGCATGCTCCCTGATGGTTTGCAAATTTTTGAGAACAGAAGTTAAGTCTGCTCTTCTCCACAGGAGAGAATTAATAGGCTTGATTAAACCTACTAACAAAACCATATTCATTATTGAGATAAACATATTTCCCAAGATAAGGATTATTTTCCTCCTGTATCTTTACAAACCTATCTTTTTTTTTAAAAAAAAAGCAGAACCATAGGCAATAATGATGATGATGAGACCACTTATAAAAATGGTAATTTCACAGTAAAGGAGACAGATTGTCTCAGCTGAGTGACTAGGAAGGGCTATAGATAAATCTTGAACCCATATAGATTTAAGCAGCAGTGTGATTTAGGGGAATGAGTCCTTATCTGAACCCATCCCTACCACTAACCTCAGGCAAGTTCTTAACCTCTCTAAGCCTCCAGGTTTCTAAGATGCAGAATTGCAAACCTTGAGGACTGTTGGCAGTAAAATAGGCCTGCAGAAAATATCCATTATTTTCAAATTCCTGTCTTAATCTTCACTATAGAACTCATGAAGTAACATACTTTCATTGCTCCTATAATTCATTAACTGAAGAAGCAGTAGGGTTGAGTAAGTATATCAGAGGTGTTCATATGCTTTCTTAAAATAAATTATAAACCCCCCATCTTCTCTGACCTAAACTATTAATGATTTTACTCATGAGCCAAGCTCTGTGAATGGATAGGAATATGCAATCATGAGCAAAATAGGGTGCCTTCCTTAAGGTTATTGAGAGTTCAATGGAGGAGTCACAGAAATAAAGAAGCAGTTATCCTACAATGCGAAGATGCCATGTTAATAGTAATCACAGTGCATAGATGGGAGCTTAGTGCTTAATGGAAAGGGTGATGGGGATGGGGAATGGTTGGTGAAGTTTTCCAAGAGAAGAAGCTTCTTATATGCATCTTCAAATTAGATCTGAAAAAGTACTTTTGAAACTTTGAGGGACTTAGTAATTTAGGTTCCCAACATTTGTCTGTTACCATTTGTTTTTTAAGAATATGTATGTAATAAAATTCATCATTAACATGAAAAAGTAAAAAGAAATATATTTAAATTTTTCATAATCCCATCTCTCAGAGATGACATTTCCCTTTTTATGTTATGTGTATATACTTTGACTTACAGAATTAAAATCATGTCATATATACCCATTTATTAGTTTTTTACTTAAGAGTAGGATGTTACTATTTTCCATGTTATTACTTATCATTTTTAAATGTTTTTAATAGTTTATAGAATTATTTTGTATAGCTAGGCCATAGTTTGTTTAACCAATCTCATAATGGTAGGGTATCAATGTATTAGTTTTCTGTTGCTGCTGCAAAACCCCACAAATTTAGTGACTTATAAAAATCCTACAAATTTATTATCTTAAATCCTCTATGTCAGAAATGTGACAGGGGTCTCAATGGGCTGAGATCAAGATGTCAGCAAGACTGCATTCCATTCTGGAATGCGTAGGGAAGAATCCATTTCCTTGCCTGTCCAACTTCTAAAGGCAACCCATGCCCCCTCCCGTCCTCCACCCAAAAATCCATCTTCAAAGCCAGCAATGGTGAGTTGAATCCTCACATCACATCACTTTGACCTCCTTCTTAGTCACATGTCTCTCTGTCTCTTCTCTGCCTCCATCTTTCACTTTTAAGACTCTGGTGATTATGTTGGGCCCACCTGAATAATCAACTATCATTTCCCTATCTCAAGGTCAACCTTAATTCCATCTGCAACCTTAATTTTCCTTTACTGTGTAAAGTAAATAACATTTTCACAGATTCTGGACATTAGGACATGGACACCTTTGGAAGGCCATTACTCTGCCAGGCACAATGTGGTTTTAATTTTTTTCAGTTTCATAAACCATGTTGTATAATAATAATGATGCTCTAATGAACTACATGAGTTTTCAATTACATCTGTTTTTTTAAGGTAAACAGATGGCCAACATTTTCCTGTAAACTGAATAATATTCTCCTTACTTATTCATTACATATGACTCAAGATTTTGTATACTAATAATTGCATGATTTCATACTAAAAAAGTGATACAGACATATAATACTTAATACTGGTGACTGGGATTATTTTACAGATTGTAGAGTTTCTACTCACATGTAGCAATTTTAACTTATTATAGAAATAAAAAATATTATTAGCCAGAGACAAGTTGGAAGCGGAAGCAGATAAAGATATGAATAATTATATTTATTTTTTAGTTGAAATAATCATATGGGATAATAAGAACAAATGAGGGTTTAGAACTTAAAGTAAAATATTTTTCACCACTAAAGCATAAACTCTGCCTGTACTCACTTGAAGTGTATAATAGTGTGTGGGGGTGTAAAGTACATTCACACTCTAATAATTATAAAATATAGAATAACTTGTTTGAGAGGAAGCATATACTTGTATTAATGTATGTTAAAATTTCTCATTTAATATAAAAAAGCACAAGAATCTGCCAGTACTTTAAATTTTAAGAGAAATATATAGCATCCTGAGAAAATAAGGTAATAATTTAGAAATACATAATGAAAAATTTAGCAACAAATATGAGATTGATAACAAATTTTGAGATTTGAATTGGAATTATAAATGATAAATAAGTGAGCAGTCAGATATGTATGATCTGCAAAAAGATAGGCCTAATAAACTTTAAAGTGAATAGTATGACATGATAACGTAAGCCAACATCTGGTTTGCTTTTAGTAAAAATAAGAGCAATCCCTTCATCTAGTTTGTAAATATTTCTAAAACCACAGTATCATGGCTAACATTTTAAGTTATATCGTTCAATATAGGGAGAGTTTTCATTTGTATTTTTGAAAAGTAAACACTTTGAACCATTCAGAAGAAAAATAGTTCAGTGTTTATGGTTATTTGAAATCCTGGAATAATTTTAGTTGTTTTTATTCAGATATAAGCAGATCATAACTGTATGAGATTATAGCTATATGAGTCAGGATATAAAGCTAAGTCTCATCAAGTAGTATTATATTATAAAATTTTGATTATAAGAATTCCATACGGAAGAAAATACTGTCTATATTCAAAGGGATCTCTATGTTGAACTTCTTTGCCTGTTATGCCACTGTTAACATCATATTTAAAAAGGGATCATGAAAAGTTAGTTCAGTGCCCTCTTGCAATTCTGTCCTGTCTGATAAAGGATAAATATTCAAAAACAGGATAAGTTTTGCATACTGTCACTAATTGTAAGTACGTCGCTAAATTGTATGTTTTAAGTAAAGAACCTAGAACGGTTAAGTACGTAAGCATTTTCTCCCATGAACTAGACAAGCAGCAGAACTTGGGCATTTGAGGCAGCCTACTTACATGGCTCTGCTACTTCTCCAGAGGAACATGGATTCTCCAGGGGTTTTTACTAAGTCAGCCCAATCGATTCATTAGTTGATATCTGCCAGATCAGTTCCATAGAGTTTCCAGGCAATCCATCACAAGGCTGCGAGTGAGTCTGGGATGTAGGGTACAGAGCAGGGGCAAACCCATTTTTTGAAGGTTCCTGAAATTAGAAGGAAAAGAGTTGTTGATCACTGGTCTGTTCACACCATACCCCTCTGGCTTCTGCCTTATTTAATCAATAAGGGGAAGGCAAAACAGAAGAGGGGCCTCATACAGTGACAAGAATAAGCACATACTTCTTGGCTCCAGGTCCATGCTCTTTCCTCTCTGTAGTAATACCGTCACTTCTGTGCCTTCCTTGCCAAGAAGAAAGAACTTCTAGAAATCAAAACACACACACACACACACACACACACAGATTTAGTTAAAATATAACAATAGTCTTCACAACAGAATAGCAGGTTGCTTTCTCATAGAACTGGAATAAGTAAGTAATCCTCAAGCACAGTCAGGTCATTAAAATAGAAGCAGCTGGAAGGAGAAGGAAGTCTAATCTCCAGTGTTTAAAAAACAAAACAAAACAAAACTCCTGTTCAGTATCCAATAGTTCCTTGCCCCACCATCACCATAATAGACAGAATGTGTGAGTAACTCTACTTCTCCTTTTTCTCCTACGTTTGTAAAGATGCTCTTTTTGTTATTTATATTCCCCTTTAAGTCTGTTATTTAAGTTTATTTTAATTGATTCCAGAGTTCCCAGTGGAGAGGAGAGTTTAGTTGGCTTTGGGCTTCTGGGACAAGCTAGTGCTCTATATCCCCCTTAAGGGGCAGCATGCTTCTGGGATATCTCTTGTAACAGGCTGGCTGCCCATCCATTGGCCCATCTCTGAAGGTCTCTTTCTAACTAAGTGTAATTTTATGATTTTTATATTTTATGAATTAACGACAATTTATTTGGCAGCAAAAGTGTTAAACAATACAAAAGACTCTAGCTGCAGAAAATGAAAATAGTTTTCATGCAGAAAAAAATTGTAAAGTTGTAAATGTGCACATAGGGTTTATGTTTTGCGCTGTGCATAGAGTGAATAAACTGAGTAAGAATTTCCATAACAGTCTCTTTGGGTTCCTGAGTATGTGTGAGAATGGAGAGCTTTATGTTGAGTTAATTATACCCTAAAAATGGTTATTATTGACTCTTATTGAGTTTACATTTTCATAAAGTGTGATGATTGAATGATATAATATGGGTAAATCACATCTGGCTACTACTTGGCATATGGTAAATGCTCAATAGATGTTATTTCTCCTTTTCCACTTTTATCAGGAGAGAAGTTGTGCCATCAGCTCCAACTCTAAAATTGAGTTTCATAGACTCAGAAAATGCTAATAAATGTTAGCCATTATTCTTGTTGTTTTTCTCTTCCATGTTTCTTATGAAGCAGCTTTAGGTTTTCATCATAAAAAACAAGAAATGAAAAGGGCATTTATAGAACCAATTCTACATATTTAAAAGAAAGTGGAGAATTAAGGCAATCCAGTCAATTCAGACACACAAAAATATTTAACTCAAAAGTATTTTCCTAATTCTGGTTTTTCAGAATTAACAAGATGATTCAATGCTTTTCTATAGTATTTAAACATTAAAATGAATGTCTTTCATGATGTATCACCTCAATAAATGTATGCTGACTCACTGATAATTGCTTTTTCTTCTTGAGGTCAAACTTCATGTGTACACATAGGCAGAATTTTTTCTGTCATTGGTGAAAGGTCCTGCACTTCCACTAATAATTGAACAAGCATGTCCTGGTGCTGCCTGCATGCACTTGAAATGAACCAAGTGCAGTTTTAGGTCTTTCTTTGAACATCAAAGGGCACAGTGCTGTCAACGTGCCTGCATCAAGTCAGCCTAATTTACTGTTTAATAATACACTGGTGTGGGAGCCCTCTCTTTGCAGTGTTTTTTGCCCAAGGCTGTTACAGCTCAACTTGTTCCTCTGCTGTTAAAAAATTGATCAGCTTTCTTTCCCCAATATTTGGAAAGGGAAAAATAAGATTTATTCATACTAATTCAAAAGTCTTTATTCACTTCAACCCTTCCTTATTCCAGAAAAAGTTTAAGAGGACTTAAATAAACATATAGAGAGGCAGTAGGTACAATCTTTAAAGATAGTGATTTAGGAAAGAGGACAAAGTAGGACAAGATAAGATGATTTCTGTAAAAGAAACTTGCTGTAGAGTAGTGTCTGTATGAACTAGGTCACAAAGCCTATCATTTTCAAAGTGTTCTTGGAACCCCCTAAGTTAGAATCTCTTAAAATGAATCAATTCTGGGCAGTGGTGAGTGGGTGGGGATGAGCAAAGAGGATGGACAACTTAGAATCTTGTGTTTGTTACAATCTCCAGATTGATTTTTATTCACACTACAGTTTGAGAATCGTGTTACTCTAAATGTTTTAGCAGCCAATACAATATAGACAATACATGTTTCACAGTGTCCCTAAGATTGAAAAAAATCAATTATCCCAGAGAAGCACAAGAACTCCTCCTTACTAAGGTCAGAGAGAACTTCTCTCTGGGTCCTTGTGGTGACTATACTATCCATTAATATTTATCTTTTCATAGAAAGTTTATTGTAATCATCTAAACTTATAGGTATTGGTTTTCATATCTAGAACAGTTAAGTCACGCCATGCAATTCCTTCATCCACAGTATAGCAGGAAATAGGGAAACAAAGAAAATTATCTGTATACTTTTTACATGATAGGTGACGGAATTCTCTGGTACCTTGTTCACAGAATTGCATTCTACTTCTGCTGCCTTCTCTTGCTCCACAAGCCCACTCTTCCTCAGGAGATGGACTCATCATTTTGGAGAGTGGAAGAGTGAGCATATTAGGGAATTTCAAGTACAGCCAGGCAGTGTGTTGTTCTCACTCTTTGAGAAGTGAGCAATCCTGTTGACCTTTATAGCATCTTTTCCTTCCAGTATGCCTTCTTCCTCACTCAACTCTTTGGCTTCATGAGCACCAGTGGATGGAGCTCCGTTTCCATTTATCATGGATCCCCTGCATCAAAGGCTCACCTTAAATGTAGTCACATTCAGATCATTGCCATCTCCTATGAAATCAAAATCAAGAATTTCCTTCCTGGCTATAACATCCATCTCTGCCACTACAGTTTTTCTAGTCAGTGAACCAAATAGGTATTTGTCATTCTGATTATGATTTATAGTCTCACAAGTCCTTTCTTCTTCTCTCTGTGCATGATCCTTGAGCTGGTTTCAAAGGCTGTCCCAGACTAAGTCTTGTGGTAACTAGCACCCTAAATTCCTTGACCTTTTGTATTTTTTTCAATGTTGGAATATGAGATGCGGTAATATGGCTAATTGGAATCACTGATTAACAATTTGGACTGTTGGGTGGAGTTGATCACTGCCTTTATGTTTGAATAGCACTTTAATCTTACAGCTCCCATAAAACTTGGCCCATTGGGATGTAATTTTTTATATGTATGGCAGTTTCCCTCAGTGGAATGAGAGACCCTGCCCTCCCCAAACAGTCCCAGATATTACTTGTCTTTTTATATCCCACTGTCTCTAGCACATAGTACGCCTCGAATAAATATATTTTAATTGCATATAATTGAGACATTCAGCCATTATATACTTATCTGCCACTAAAACATCTATTACTATTATCATGTAAATTTTTGTTGAATTAAATAGATAAGTTACAAGTTTATTACAGTGTCTTATTTGTGGTGTTTTGGGCACTAAGACATAAAAAAATATATCATTTCATCTAAGAAAATACTAAATTTGGCAAAGAAAAAACAAGTTGTAAGTGGCTTTATCTGAAGAGAAACAGACATATATTAGTTCCTCATGATTATTATTTCATGTTTGTTTTACTTAAAATAATATTGGATTTAGTTCACAGAGTTGGAGGTTTATGGTGCCTGAATACAATGTATGACATTCTAATCTACAAAATTTTAATACTTTTAAATAGCATATGTTTATTATGGAAAAGTGGAAACCTATAAAGAAGAAAAGGCATCTAAAATTTTTGATTTAGTGTATCTTAACATTTTGGTGTATTTATTTGTCTTATTTTTCTGTGATTAATTTTAATAGTTGAGATTCTGCTCTCTAAATAATTTTGCGTTTTGTTTTTTCTTTTTTTTTACTTCATCCTCCATATTTTTGGTCTGTTTTCCCAATCTGTGATTCTGCAGAGATTTACAGTTATAAATAATGTGCATAAAACTACATATCTTTGCATAATCACAGTTTTGTTGACCATGCTGTGAAATGTTGCTTTTACATAGAATGAAAGTTCTTGTAAACTTTTGCTTACAAACAAACTTTTGAGTGCCTTGTAGCTTAAAATAAAATACCATTTTATACCCTTTTGATAGTGCCAAAAGCTGTTTTTTCATAAAGTAAATGACATGACCTGCCCTTTTTTCTCACTCAGGCTCTTAGACCCCCTGAGAAAAATTTTAAATAGACCATCACCTTTTTGCCTCTTGTTTGCTTTAATGAGGTGTTATACGTATACAACTTGGAGCTAAAGAGAAAATTTGTCATTGTTTGAGTAAAAAGGCTCACAAGTCAGACAGTCACTTTTAAGGTTCTCTTCCCTAGCCTTGAGCGTACCCGGGTACCAGGCTGGCCAGTGGAGTGGAAAGGAGTGCAGCTGAATCAGGAATGCATGGTGGTGAGGAGTGTATTGAAACTCTACCCTTCCCTCTCACCCTACTCCAGAAACATTTTTATTTCTTTAAACCCTCTGGGTTGCTTTAATACTTTATTGTGAACATTATTTTAATTAAGGGATTTAAATTTAGTCATAGGTATACTAAAAACCACTGAATTATACACTTTAAAAAGGTAAGTTAACTCCAGTACCAGAAGGGAAGTGGTATGTATTGTAAGAGAGGTACACATAAATTGCTGAGGAATAGCAGATGAAAAGATTAATAATTCAAGCAGCAAATATTGAAGAAGGAATCTAGAAGAGAAATATTTGAATGCTAGTTGATTTTCCATGAATTAATGTAGAATTGATCAGGTAGGTTGATAGATTTGGTGGTGGTAAGATGAGGTTGTACCTCTCTGATTGTTCACACTTTCTCAGTGAATATTAGGCGAGATTTCACCTGAGGCTATTTAGACTGGAACAGTGGAAAGAAGGGAGATACTATGAAATCATCCTTTTGAGAGCTGTAGAGTTTGCACCTTAGGGAATTTCATGTGAGGTCAATTTGTGTGTTTCTCTCTAGAACCTTTCAGCTGCTAGGTGTAATTGCAGAGTGGAAGAATAGCTAAATGTAAGTCGACAGAGTTGGATTTTATGGCATGAATATTACAAAGGGGGACTAGGCCAGGGAATTTGAGAATGGTAAAAAGAAAATGGTTATAATAATGGTTTGGGGAGTAAGTTTTCAAAGCAGTGTCAGCATCACCTGGAAACTTGTTGGAAGTGCAAATTCTTGGTCTTAGACCTACTGAATCAAAAATTCAGAGTGGGGCCTAGCAATTTGTGTTTTAACAGGTCCTCCAGGTCATTCTGTAGCACACCAATACCTGAGAACCACCGGATTGGGAAATCTAAACTACTTAAGACTCTAAGTACAGTTATAGGAAAGAAGCAGAAATGGGTGATGATGGATAACCAAAAAGAGGTAGAATGTATTGCGTAAAAGTCTCCACAAGAGTGAAGAATTGTGTGGGTGGAGGAATTCAAGTAAGCGAGCTGTGACCAGGTGGTGCTGGTCAGAGACTAGGATAATTGAAGGATTTTAGAAGTGAAGCAGTTAAGAGACTAGGTGTTTTATGGGTGGACCATGTTGACGCTACTCTTACAAAGAATCATGACACAGAGGTAGAAGTGGAGAAGAAATTGTGAGGCAGGTACTGAAATTGCCACTGAATGAGGAGTGACCAGAAATAGGCCAACAACTGAAAAAGGAGGGTTAGAGGATGCTGTAGTTCATTTATTCCCCTTGCTACCCTCTCCTCCTCTTCAGGTCTCCTTGAGTTTATAGGATGTGAGAGAAAAACAGCCTGGACTCTAGATCCAAGCTGTAAGAAGGTGGTACCCTCATGTCCAGACTTAGTTAACAGGGCCCAGGGAAAGAGTGTGGGAGGGCTGGGACAAGAGGAAGATTGAGGCAAATTACTGAATCTACAGGTTAATATGGAAGTAAGTGACCAGCTGGAAATAGGTGACCTGAAAGCCTTGGATTGCTGCTTGTTGCTGAAATAAGTAGGGTTGTGAGATATGGTGAGGAAAGGTGGAAACCCTCTTAACTGACATGATGAAGATCGGCTCTTGCTTAGTTAACTGAAACAGACAGTTATGAGGAAATGATACATATATACCTTCAACATTTTATTTTTAGTTGTACAATAATTCATCACATCCACTGCTTGAACTTCCAAATTGTTTTTCTTTCATAAACCACACTCAATATTGTCATCTATGAATTCCAGGTTTAGTTTATTTCAAATAGAACAAGAACTGAAAGACATATGAGAAGAATCCTAAGGGCAGAATCTTCTTAGACTTTTACATCTTATCCCCAATTTTTTTGTGGTTGTGTTGCCCACAGATTTTTTTAAAATAATTTAACCATTATTGACTTTTTAAAAGCATACAGTTTTGTTTTTAATGTAACTCTCTTTTAGCATCTTATATTTTATTAATTTAGGTATTATTTGATTAAATTACATAATTATAATGACAGGCATAAACAGGTTTGGGAACAAACACACCTGATTTGATACACATACATTCAACAAATGGGGAATGTGAGCCTGCATGAAGTCCCAAATGTTCAATGCCCTGTGGCCATATATTTTATAGAAAGAATTAATAGGTTAATCTGGCATATTGATGAATTGGAGGTCAGATTAGAGAGCTTCTATCATTGTTCTTAGTGATGCACAGGGGAAGGTTAATGATGTGGTTAAGCTGGGTGAGATCAGTTATTTCTCCTGAGGTTTCCAGTCATGTGAAGCCAGGGTGAGGGACTGGTCTCTGAGATGGAGTACCAGTCACATTGGGTACCCTGAGGGTCTGTAGAAATCCCTAATTTCCTTTGGCACATTTTTACTTTTTTCTTCCCAAAAGATTAATAAAATCATTTAAATTATGAAAACTGTCTTGTAATATATTAAATGTGGTAAGTAATTATGCTTTCTGAGGATTACTATAATTTTTGGATCATTGCCTGATTTAAGAATAGTATGACAACAATAAACTAGTATATTAGCTTAAACACATGTATGATATAAATGAAATCCTAATTTCTACTTTTCTAACGTCTATTTTTGGCTTTATGGTTTGCGTCTAATAATACACAAAGAAGATTTTTCAATATACCAAATACATAAAATAGATTCAAAAAGTTTAATTATTTTGTAAACTGTTTTTAAGATATTTTTATTTGGGTGAAATAGTCTTCTCTTAAAGCTATTGATGTAGTTACCATAGTTACCCATGTTTTTGACTGTATAAACACCATCCCAGTAGGAAAATATAATATTTTCCATTAAAAGAACATCTTCTATTAGAATAGCATCTTAAATCTGTAGTCAGTGTATTCTGGCATATGATACAAATAGGGGCCAAAAGAATCAAACAACATAACTTAGATAATGGGAATCTTTCAGGGTTTATAGTCCTTCAGCTGTGCTCCGTAAGTTCCAATCTTCTCATTTAACTTGGTCGTTCTCCCAAGTGTGAACGTAACCTGTAAGGCTATTGAGTAAGACAAGGTTTGTATTTGGAAACTATCCGCAGCACTGCTAGTACATATCACCTTTGTGCCACATGAATTTAAATAATTATGACTAAATTTCATCTGTTAATTTGTTGTATTTAGACTGGCTGACAGTGTCAGGAAGAGTATATTCCATACCTCTTTTACTCATGAAATTAAATTCTTTATAATTTCCTGCCCAAAAAAGTTTAGTTTCATTATGAATTTTTTTTTTTTTTTTTTGTCAGACAGTTAAAACAATCATTTACTATTTTGCCTTGGCTGCCAGAAATTTTAGAGATAGCTTATAGTGATTATGCAGCCAAAGTTTTCATATAGTTATCTTTATCTTTTATCCCTCCTACTCTCTCTTCTCAGTCTTTTATTTTTATTTTAGCAATTCTGTCATGTTTTTTATTATAAATATTCTTAATTCCTTTTTAAAAGTTGGTGGTAGATAAGTTCAATAAATTTAACAAACAATTATTGGGTACCTACTTCTTGCTGTTAAATTAACACTTATATTAGCAATAGTGAAAAAGACAGGCTGTGGCTTCAAGAAGCTGAAAAAAATAACTTTTTCAGAAATTCCTATGAAATGCTTTATTCAAATAGGAACATAACATATGTATTTTGCTCAGCATATAAAGTGCTCATGTTTATGCTTTTATTGCTAGTTAAAAGTCATCATTAGGATAGATTGCTATTAGCAAAGCCTACATGTTTTCCAGAGCTATTTTGTTTTATTCAAATTTAAAATTCAGAACTGGAAGCTGCCTCTCACATAATCTCTAAGATAGCGATATACATACAATCTGGCTGTTTCTGTTCTTACACATCTATAGAGATTTGTGAAGTTGGTCTTCTGTGAGAACACACTGCCTTCAGGCCTTTCATATTCACTCTGGGGAACAGATAGTATGTGTGAGATAACCAAAGGTTACCCAGGGAATCTTTGAAGATGATGATAGTTTGTCAGATAGATAGTATAAAATGATTTTGAAAAGAGAAGGCATCCCTCCTTTGAGTCTAAAAAGGAAAGAAAACCTTTTTTAGTTGTTCATATTGTTCTCTTATGACGAAAACTCTGTTTGCTTTGTGCAAATTTAAACTACTACATAAAGGCTCAGACTAAGTACAGTGGTAGCCTATTACATAAATGGTTGGCTGATAGCATCATTTACAAAAACATTGCAATTCACACATTTTAAAATGTAAATTAAATGTGTCTTTTCACCACTCCATGACCTGACTTTTAAAAACTAGGTTCATGAATTATTCTGACCTAGATATGTCATCCCCTGCCCTTGAAAGAGTCCTATGAAAGGGAATATAGTTATTGTCTAAATTCTTCTGGAACTGATTACCCTTTAAGTGAATATCCTTATCTTCATTCCTCCCCTTCTCATTCTAACTGTTGGCCTTTTGCTTATTTTACTGTTTATTAGCACCTTTATGTACTAGAACAATCCCCTCCAAAGATGTACATGTTGTAAACAACCTGTGAATATTTTACATTACATGGCAAAGGGAAATTAAGGTTGCAGATCGAATTAAATCTGCTCATCAATTTACCTTAAAATAAGGAGATTATCCTGGTTATCTGGGGTAGTGTAATCACAAAGGTCTTTAAATGTAGAGGAAGCAGAAGGGAATATCAGAGTGAAAGGACCTGAGAGGGACTGGACCTGCCTTTGTTGGCTTTGAATATTGAGGAAGGGGGACCCTCAAGCCAGGGCATGTGGGAGACTTGCAAAAGCCAAAAAAAGCAAAGAAATCTATTTCCCCTGGAGCCTCTCCAGCTGGCATCTTTGATTTTTGACACCCAATGAAACCTGTGTCAGATTTCTGACTGATAGACCTGTTAGAAAATAAATTTATGTTGATTTAAGCCATTAAGTTTGTGGTAATTTATGGCAGCAGTAAAACCTAATACATTTACCAATGTTTTAGAAAGAAAAATGAGGATGAAAACTCAAGACACTCCATCCAGAAAAAGATTTAGTGTGGGTTGAAGTTGCAACTCTTGATGACAGGAGGATATAAGGCCATCATTGAATTCCAGCCTTTGCTCTCACTGTTTCACATTAATACAGAACATCTACAGGGTCCTGTTTCCAGTATAATGACCTGAAAATGCTTTAAAGAAATATACCCTTGTTTCCGTCTGCATCCTGTCTGCCCAGTTTGCTGTAGTTAGAGTGATCTTTTCACAGAACAGACTTAATTGTGTTACTTCTCTTTAAAGTCCATTTCATGGTTCTCCATTGCCTACAGAATAAAAACCAAACGTGTAGCATGGCAATCAAGACCCCTCTATAACAAAACCTTCTGCTACAGCCTTATGTCATACTTCTCTTTCCTATGGACCTTCTTATGTTCAGCCACGGTAACATACTTTTGGTCTATGAGCCCAGCATAGTATTTTGTACTTTTTCGTTCGTACGTGTCATTTCCTTTACCACCAATGTCCTCCCAGATCATCACACCTGCTGGCAAACCCCTATGAATTCTTCAAAACTCAACTCAAACATTAAATTTACTGGAAAGTCAAGGAACTTTATACATCAAAGAAAATTATTTGGTCTGTCCTTTATGCCACATTGTGATTTGTATACCTTGCGATATTAAAATTATTTCTTTCCGTTTCATTGTCTTATACTAAACTGTGAGTTTCTTTAGGGCAACAACTGGATCTAATAACATATCTGTGGGCTCTCAGTAACTCACATAGCTTAATAGTATGTCCTCAATACATAAATATTAAGTGAACAAATGCTTATGTTACCTGACCTGGCCAGCACACCACAGAGATGCCTTTAGAATGACAGTTTCTGATTCCCAGGCCACTCTTTACTTATAGTCCTCTATAAATTAAGTACCATAAAAGAAATTATTTTACATACCTAGGACACATTTTTCATTTTAAATAAAATTCTGGGGACTTCCCTGGTGGTCTAGTGGGTAAGACCCTGCACTCCCAATGCAAGGGGCCCGGGTTCGATCCCTGGTCGGAAAACTAGATCCCGCATGCATGCTGCAACTAACACCTGGCACAGCCTAAATAAATAAATATTTTGTTAAAAATCACTAAATAAATAAATAAAATAAACTGACCAACTTATTTTGTTTGATACCACTCCCATTTCTAGCCATTAATTTAACACCTGTAATTTCATGATTTTATTGTGTCAAAAACGAAAACATCGAAATACAGTTGTCTCTCGGTACCCACGGGAGATTGGTTCAAGGACCTCCATGGATACTCAAATCAGTGGATGCTGAAGTCCCTCATATAAAATGACAAAGTACAGTCAGCCCTCAGTGTCTGTAGGTTCTGCATCCCCAAATAGAGAGGGGGGGGCCTTTTGTAATATATCTGTTTTGTTTAGTTTATTCTCGCTCTATTTGGAAGCATTACTCTGTGCAGTGTATCTGTTGTTATTCCTAAAACATTGAGAAGATTCTAAAATGTAATAGAATAGCATGACAAGTATCAAATTCTTTTGGCTTTAAATTTTCTCTCAGCATTTCTGTTTTCTGCCTTTCTAGATTTATGTGAGTTTCTCAGTGGTTACATACAGGTATGACCTTGCTGCCCAGGTCTTTATGAAAATGAGATAATGTATGGAGTAGCACTTGGAAACTGTATAGTACCATTCATATGGGCTGAATTGTTTTCATAATCTTTATTATCACTTTACAGTCTGACTGCAAAATGTTCACAATTGTCACAATGATGGGAGAGGTTTCACTGGGAGTTTCTCTTTTTATAACAGCTGTCAGAATTCAAAATCTTAAAATGGTTAGCATAACTTTTAGTGTGATCAGTAAAATACATCCTTCACGCTGCATAGTAAGTTATTAGTTTACCACTTTAAAAAAGGAAAACACTTTTTATTAAGATGAATGAGTCCATGTTGGTGTTACCATTTTACATAAGAAGATCATCATTAATTTAAAAAACAGACTTTTTAAAAATCACTACTGAAGGTGGCAGAATAGGAGGACGTGGAGTTCACCTCTCCGCACAAGTACATCAAGAATACATCTACAAATGGAACAACTCTCACAGAGCACCTGCTGAACACTAGCAGAGGACCTTGGACACCTAAAAGGACCAGTAAAATCCCCATGCAGTCAGGTAGGATGAAAGAAATAAAAAAAGAAAAGAAGAAACGGGACGGAACCTGCACCCCTGGTGCGGAGCTGGAGAAGAAGTTCCCGCACCGAGGAAGCCCCCTCACCAGCGGGGAGATCAGCTGGGACAGAAGGGTAGCTTCGGGGGCTCAGGGGAGAGCGCGGCAACTGGTCTGTGGCAGGTAGGACAGAGTGAGAGGTACACAGATGGTCCCTGCCACAGCTTTGCGTGCCTCAGCCTGAGACAAGCGTCCACAGTGGTGCACGGGGGCTGGGTGCTGGAACGTGGGGTTTGGAGAGTAGACCCAGGGAGTGGACAGCTGTTAGCTGACAAGAGACAGCCTGAAGGGACGGGAGTGAGGAGCTCCACAACTGGGAATGTTCACGTTAGAAGCTTGGGCTGCCATAGAGGCAGGGCGCCATTGTTGAGTGGCACGCAAGGGGCGGGGCCACCATTGCAGCCGCGTTGCCTACGTGCAGGCCCCAGCCTCCGCAGGCACTAGGAGGGGCTCCCACCTGAACAGGCTCCCATGACCCGCCTGTCTCCGCCTCCGCCCCCGCCTGCCTGGGTGGGCGCCGGTTCTCCTGGGTAGCCTCTGGAGCAGACTCTGGTGAGAGGCCCACACACAGAGGTGGGGCTGAAACCACAGCTAAGCCCCAGAGGCCATGCATCTAATAAAGAAGAGCTGAAATCTCTTCTTGTGGCTGCGGGAACCACGGATTTACAGCCCCGCTGCCGGCTTTGTAGATTCAGCACCTGTAGAACATCCGAATGGAAGAGCGCTACTGCAGCTGAGACAGGTCTAGCTTTGGCAGCTGTGGGCTTTGTGGGCACGTACAGGTGGGGATTGGGCCAGGCCAGAGTCTGAGGTGCCTCCATAACTCCGCCAGCGGGTGCAGGTGCACGATTACTGCAGTCCTGGGACCTGACTTTGGTGGATCTGCACTGGAGGCCTAGTGAAAACAATGCCTTAGAGACACCAGGGCCAATTGCCAGCATACCCATGGTTAAGATGGGGCTGAGAGCATTTCCAACAACAGTGTAATTTGTGAGACCACACAACGGGTGAAAAGTGACACAACAGAGTACACTTACAGGTGAACAGCTCCAGAAGAGAAAAACTGAAAGGCTTCTCTCCCAGTGAGGGTGCTCCAGTCCTGCCTACCTCATACCACAGCTCAGAAACACAGCTCAGAAACAGATCTGGGAAACAGATCTCCAGAAACAGATCTCCAACACTAGGGAGTAGGCCCTGCCCCTGACAGGACAGTGACAACCACAGAGCAAAGGGGAGGCCCCGCTCAATATCCAGTGCAGGCTCTGGTCACCACAACAACAGTCACACCTCCTATCAAGGGGATAACAGCCAGCATGCACTGAGGTGAGAGGTAGCAGACATCCATACTAAAAACAGCACTCACACCAAAAAATATTAAACCCACACAGCCTACACAGGGATGTTCCCACATAAAAATAGCCCTCCAAGACAGTCTGAGGGTCAGGCATCAGGAGGAAGAACCCACAGAGCATTTGGCTTTGAAGGCCAGCAGTGCCTGAGTGCAGGAGCTCCACACTCAGGGAGAAACAGAGACTCCACTCTCGGAGGGTGCACAAAGGTCTCAGGTGCACTGGGACCTAGCACAAAGCAATACCTCCATAGGAACCGGGGCTACACCTAACTAGGGGTCTTGGAGGGTATCCTGAGGAGGTGGGGGTCAGCTGTAGCTCACTGTGGGGGCAAGGACACTGGTGGCAGAGGCCCCAGGAAACACTGATCTGCGTGAGCTCTCCTGGAGGTCCCCATTTCAGCACCAAGATGCAGCCCCATCCAACAGCCTACAGGCTCCAGAGCTGGAATGCCTCAGGCCAAACAACCAGCAAGACAGGAACATAGCTCCACCCATTAGCAGACAGGCTGCCTAAAGTCATACTGAGCTCATAGCTACCTCAAAACGCACCCCTCGACATGGCCCTGCCCAACATTATCCAGCAATCCCACTCTTGAGCATATCCAAAAGAAATTATAATTCAAAAAGATACATGCACCCCTATATTCAATGCAGCACTATTTACAATAGCCAAGATATGGAAACAACCTAAATGTCCATCAACAGAGGAATGGATAAAAAAGATGTGGTACATATATGCAATGGAATGTTACTCAGCCATAAAAAAAACAAAGTAATGCCATTTGCAGCAACATGGATGGACCTAGAATTGTCATACTGAGTCAGACAAACACAAATATCATATGATATTGCTTATATGTGGAATCTAAAAAAAATGGTACAAATGAACTTATTTTCAAAACAGAAATAGAGTCACAAATGTAGAAAACAAACTATAGTTACCAGTGGAGAAAGGGGGGGAAGGGATAAATGGGGAGATTGGGATTGACATATACACGCTACTGTATGTAAAATAGATAACTAATAAGGACCTACTGTATAGCACAGGGAACTCTACTCAATACTCTGTAATGACCTATATGGGAAAAGAATCTAAAAAAGAATGGATATATGTATATGTATAACTGATTCACCTTGTTAAACTAACACAACAGAAACTAACACAACATTGTAAATCAACTACACTCCAATAAAAATTTTAAAAAATAAAATAAGAATTTAAAAAATAGTAGACAGTAGCCATTGATGAATCAATGAGACTTAAATGTATTCAAACAGATTTTATTTTTGAAATATTATGAAAAAGTTGACTAATATCCAGAAACTGTAAATTGTAACTATGGAAATATCCAGCTTGATTGAATACATTGCTCAGATGCCAACTGTTGGATTTTGGTAACGTTAACTTGTTGTTTTGGAATGGCTTAAAAGCTAGGCAAAGCCATGGTTCAGAATGTATCTTCAGGATTATAATTTTGTCACATTTCATAGATGATTTGCCAGGAGTATTTTGCTTCCTTTGTTTTAAGGGCCATTATAAAGTAATCTTCTGATACAGCTCCTGATGTTTCCCCCAGAAAAAAAATGTCCTGTGAGAAACCTGTCACTTTAAACATACCAGACATATCTCCCATTTTGCATCAACAAGTTGGCATTATGATTTTTTAGAGCCAGTTTCCAGTGTATTTATTTGGAACAAAATGAGTCTATAGAACCTAACTGGGCACATTGTGCTGGAGACTTACCAAAGAGTATACCTTTCTAGGAACCACAAAGGCATTCTTTGTGTACATCATGTAAGTTTCTTATCTCCTTACCAGATGCCAGATAAACTGATATATTCTTACTCCTTGTGTCTTTGAAGAAGTTCTTTACTTGTACCAGATTTTTGCCATTATATCACATTTTCTTTAGTATATGTAGCAGTTCTCTTTATTCTTTTAAGTACTAAATTTACAGCGTATGGTGACTTCTGATTCATTCCATGGATTTGGAGCTTTATCCCTGGTAGTTTTAGTGAAACTACCAGCTGTCAACTGTCCCTAGGTGTGGGGTACATTCAACTTTTAAAGGCTTCAGTCCTCTATTCACTTGCTTGAGTATTTCTTCTTACTGATACAAAGTTAAAAATGAATTCATCTGAATACAGTCTCTATATTGTGATCCTTTAAATAGTTTGCATGAATTCCCATCTTAACTTGGTGTTATTTATAGTTATTCCTGGTCTGTTTTAGTCGGGTAGATATTTTTCTATATGAATAACTGTTTCTTTGAATAACTAACAACAATTGTTTTATTCTTGCCTCCCAGGTACTACAGTGCAACCATTCTGCAGATGTCTGGTGTTGAAGATGATAGACTTGCAATATGGCTGGCTTCAGTTACAGCCTTCACAAATTTCATTTTCACACTTGTGGGTGTCTGGCTTGTTGAGAAAGTGGGTCGCAGAAAGCTTACGTTTGGTAGTTTAGCAGGTAGGTGCCGAAGAATTCAGTTATAAACTTTTCTCTAATGATGGCAAGTTAACCTTTTAAAATACAGTACCAATACCACTTCTGATATAGTTTTCATAGCTAAATAATAGAGTTCCTCTGAAAAATTTTTTTAATAAGAACTTATTATGGTATATAACTAGAAATTAGAATTGTGATAACAATTTGAACCTACTGAGGGTAGCATTTTGCTGTTATTATTTTGAGTTTTGCTCAAAGGTACAAAATGAAAAAGAAAACTTGGTATTCATAAACTCACTTTTTAACATAGTTTTTTTTTAAATTTGGGATAATGTGGAAGTAAATTTGGAGCATTTTTTTTCAAAGTTCTTTCAACAGTGGAACATTAGAACCATATAATTTCTTCACAAAGCAGGGACAGACTCTTTTTGTGTTTGAACGAGGCCTAAATCCTAGTGTAAATTCTGGTTGGTTAAGTATGTTTCCTATGATAACTAAATAAGAAAAACCCTTCTCACATTCAAGTATCTTTTGTCTTTAAATCCCACCCGTTTCATTTATTATTTCTCTGTAATGCAAGGGCCGTTTCACTTGCCAAAATGAGACCCATCTCTGTCATTGTCTTCACATGTTTGCATCATATAATTTTCTAATCTTTTTCAAATATACAAGCAGATTCCTACTTATCAATTAGCTGTCCTCTAATAACTCCTTTATAAGTTTATTTAGAGTAAGAATACATTTTTATATTAAAATGTAAAGTTTCCAGGCCTGCATTAACTAAATTCTATTTTAACTAAATTGTACCTAAAACACTGATCTAATAGAACTGCTCAAGGCAGTTGTCCCAGATTTTGATGAGAAAATACATTTGGAGTTTCATACTCAGTTATTAAGAGCACATACTCCCTCCGACCCTTAACTCCAGAAGGAAGAGTGGAATGCTTCCGCCCTCTGTTCTTGCCTTGAGTGGAAGCCTTGAATTCAATAATGTAAGTTGAACTGCAGTATCAGCACTGAGGGGAAGGTAGGGGGAAGACTGTCTGATTAAAAGGCAAAGGTAATCGCAACAACCAATGTATATAGGGAAGTGGGAGGGTAAGTGAGGAAAGGTGAGGGACAAGTGAGGGTTAAAAACCATATATTTATAAACCTGTTCAAGGATCCAGAAGTGTTTAGGCCCAGAAAAAAGACTAAAGAGACACCTAATAGATATCTTATTCTCACAGATGGTAGCTGTTATGAGGACATAGATTTTTTACTTAATATAAGAAAAATATTCCTAATAATCAGAGCTATCCAACAATGAATTGGGCTGCCTCATTAGGACGGTAAACTCTCAACAAAAGGGTAGATGGCCATCAGGCAGTGATGTGCTAGAAACAAATTCCTACAGTGGGTTGAAAATTGGATTTGCCGACGCCTGAGGTTCAGGTCAACTCTAAGAAGAGGTAATAGCTGCTTTAAAATTTTTTAAATGGACACATTTGACAGGGCCTTAGTATATTGCTACCTCAAGAGGCCTATTTTTTAAATAGAATTTCAGGTCTTGAATTTGGGATTTGGGTTTTGAGATTTGGAGAAAAATGCTGATTTTTGAGATGGGGGAAAATGCTTTTACTAGCAACCTCTATCCCTTCGTTTGTTGTATTCCAGGATTTTGAGGCATTATAGATATAAAGCCAGACTGTTTGGGTTTGAATTGTGTGATATTGAGCAAGGTTCTATTTTCTCATTTGTAAATCGGGGTTAATTATAGTCTCCACTTCATAGGGTTGTAATGAAGACTAAACACATTTATACATGTATAACATTTCAAACAGTGCCTGACACAGACAGTAAAATGCCCAAAGCATTTTGCTATCACAGTAGTGTTACTGCCAAAGAGTGATTCTTTGTTGTTTTAACCATAATGTAAAATCAACTTGCATCAGAATCCAGGAACTTTCCTGAACTCCTCTTGCTGATGTCATGTTTCACCCTGCCACGTAGGTCCTCTGCCCCAAGGATTTCCAGAGCCCGTCCCTGACTATTAAAAGAAAGTATTAAAACTTGGGGGAAAGACCAAGAGATTCCAGGGACTGCCTTTATGAGCAACCTGGAGGCACTTTTCTTTCCTGCAGAATTAAGAGGTTGTCATTAAATTTGTAATATTAACAAGAAAGACCAGTTCTGTTAGCAAGCTTTGAAAATATTAAAAGCCACAAAATGTCCTACCTTTAAATTATTCATGGACTGTATATTTTGTATTTCTTTGTATAAAGAATTTCTTTGTCTGGGTCTAGCTAAATACAGTTTATTTGTAGTACTTTTTAAAGAATTAGCACCAAAAAATTTTTTTAAGATTTTATTTATTTATAAAATTTTAAAGAAATTAATTTGATATGTTTTTTCACTATTTTTCACCTAATAGAATTTTTTAACTTTTGATTCAGTTTTATTCCCTATTTTGTGTTTTTATTATGATTTATTTTATTATATTGGGTGAAAAATAGTAAAAAAAAAAATCAAAATAACTTTTTCAATAGGAACTTGTTCTTTAAAAATTACTACAAATAAACTGTACTTAGTTAAACCGGGACAAAGAAACTCTTTATACAAAGAAATGTAAAATATATAGTCCATGAATAATTTTAAACGTAGGACATTTTGTGGTGTTCTGACTTTTAATATTTTCAAAGCTCCCTAAGAGAACTGGTCTTTCTTGTAAATATTACGAATTTAATGACAACCTCTTGATCCTTTTAATAGAGGAAGGCTTATATCTATGTAGTTTTATTGCTTATAAATCAGAAAGCCAGAAACACTGTGTTATTTTCTGCCAGATATTTTGGTAGTGGAATATTTCCTAAAACATTACTCACAGGCTGTCTTCATCAGAGTTGCCAGGGATACTTATTTTAAATTGTGAATTCTTGGGACCCAACCCCAGATCAACTAAATTAGAATCTCTGAAGATGAGGTCTGGAGTATGTGCAGGTGATACTTACACACAAAAAGTGTGCTCTGTTAGAGTCTTAGGGAGGGAAATTATTTTTTTCTGAGTATTTACTAATAATCCAAACCCTGTACCAGGTAATTAAGGTAACTTATTTCATCAGATGTTTTTATCCAACACACTTCACCTCCTATGGAGAACACTTTAACTAGGAAAATGGTATCAGAATTCCAAAATGTGACAGTATACTTGGTTAAGAGGGACTCTTCTCTTAAAATATAAAGAATGTCCCCAACCTACCCAGTACAGTGGAGAAGATCCTTTCATACAAGGCCTTCCTGTATTGGACTCAAATCTAGGTTGCAATAATGGATCATTGACAACAACTATAACAACTTTAAATACTAACAAATGACTGATAAGACATCTGTAATTTGTTAAATTAAAGGAAATAGATAATTCAAGTAGTTTTAAGCCTTAAAGATATATGAGTATATGACGGGCGAGGTGATCATTTTAAAAATTTATTCCATAAATAAAGTTACATAAGACACCATTCCCTTCCCTTAAGGAGTTTATCGTCTCATAAGGATTTTTACCCTGTCTGGGTATCACAGTCACCTGTGGAGTCATGTTATCGGATCCCCATTTTCTGGAGACTCTGATTCAGAGGTTGAGGTACATTCTAAAGATTTGCTTTCCAAAGGAAGCCAGGATTGAGAAACACTACTATATGTAATAAAGTAAAGGAATGATACTGACTTTTAAAAGATTTCCATCCCCAATGGGTCAAAATAAAAATAAATTTGTGTTTAAGAAGGATAAACCTTCAACTATTTAGGGATTTTTTGTATCCAAAATGGGTTTTCCCCCAAATTTTGCAAGTTGGTTGGACTTTTTTAGAGATGGATCCACGAGATATAATATCAATACTGCAGAACTCTCATCTAGGATATTTGTCCCATACTAACCCCATGACCTCAACTGAATAGTCTTAACATGTTTTGTTGTTTTCTTCAAAAATAGCCAGTATTGCAAAAATCTGTGGTTCTATGGGATCTGCTCTATGCCAGGCACTAGAATTGAACATATATTAGTATGTGTTAGGTATACTATCTAAGAGTTTACAGTTTATCACAGACAAGTTATTTAAGTAGTGTTATGAAAGAAGAGTATCATCTTTCCATCACATCCAAAAGTATCAACTTTTCCAGGTTGAAACAAATCTTACCTGTCCCATGACAATATTCTATGGAGGTAATTTGGGAAAATACTTAGGGACGCAGCTTCTTTCATAGACAAAGTAACAGTAAAACTCATGGTTTATTTTGCTTTGTTTGAGGAGAGAGGGATAATTTTTATTTACAGGCCTAATATATCTTTTCTCTTTCTAAGAGACAGACTTCTGTTTTGTTTCCCAATTCATGGCTTGGTAGATTTTTGAGAAAATAATACCTCAAACTATTCCTAGTTCTGGTTTGAATTTTAAGCCAACAAGGGGAAAATGAACTGTGATTTTAGATTCATGCCTCTTCATCCTGGTGTGGTAAAATGGCTTTTGATCTTTTCTTCAAGCCTCCTCCCCCTTTTTCAACTTTTTTCTAGAGTTTTAAAAATATGCTGCTGCTGCTGTTTCTAATGATAATTATAGTACAATAATTAACATTTTTTAGCATTATAAAAATCTTTCAAATGTATTGTGATATTTAAAATTCACTGCAATTCTGCAAGGTGAGTATTCTCACTAAGCCCCAGTTTCAGCAGAAAGAATAGAATTTTGGAAAGGTCTTGTGTTTTGCCCAAGATCACTGAGTCAAGAAACAGCAGAGCTAGGACTTAACCACAGTGCTTAACTTGACACATCCCCTCTATCTTAAACACAAACCTATTATGTAATCCAATTACACTTTCACAGTGCCTCCCAAAGTTGTTCTTTTGTCCATTTAAAAAATATTTTTGGTCATTCTTAAATTACTTTCCCATTTATCTAATAGAAACTTTACTGCTACATAAATGACCTCCCTGAATTCCATATTTTAAACATGTTGCCTCGTTCTAATAAATTGTACAAACAAATGCAGCCATATTTTCTTTCTCCTTTCTTCCCATGACCCTTTTTTTAATCTTCACAATGGCTGGAACAATAGTCAGAAATTTGAAAACTTTCTTATTTACTATCAGTATTTCTATCAGGGACTCAAAAATGAGCTTTTTAAGTGATACATATAATCACATTCTGTACCTTAAAATCAAAGACAAATATTCCACTTCCAAGTGCCAACAGGAAAGACAACTGAATATATGTGTTATGTCATTTCTGACATTTTAAGTCTTTACCAAATGCCACTCCTTTTTAATGAGAAATACTCTTTCAACTGCTTTTGAAATATTTAGTTTGTTACTTTTTAGTTTACTTATTTGGGTCTTTGCAGATTGATTGACATTAGAACAATTTTCTTGGTAATGAAAGGAACACTTGGTGTAAATCTGTTGCCTTTCATACTTCTAACATGTTAGGCACTCAATAATATTGGTTACATTAATTGATTTTGAGACAGCAATGCAAGATGGTGTTTGTTTAGAAAGTTATTAACCAACCTACTGCTTGGCTAGCAAATGTATTTGATTTGAATTTTACTCTTGTCATTTCTCACAGTGAATATGCTAGTGAGTTTTTATGACAATATATATGTATAAGGATCATTTTTTTTTTTAATCCAATGAAGATCAAGGTATTTTTTTAGAGATATGTCTTGCCAAACCCAGTCCGCTTTGGAAGAATGTTGTCAATTCTTTTCTGATGTAAAACTTTTTTTTTCTTTCCTTTTTTTTTTTTTTTTTTTTTTTTTTAGGTACCACCGTAGCACTCATTATTCTTGCTTTGGGATTTCTGCTATCAGCCCAGGTTTCTCCACCCATCACTTTTAATCCAATAGCTCCTTTAGATCAGAACACTTCTTGCACAAGATACAGGTGAGATTTTATAATGGTCCCTTTCCTTAACCTAACTGTGGTAACTTTTTTGTTTTGCTTATAACTTTCCTAAAATAGGAAAGGTGAGTAGGAGCTTGCTAGGTATCCAGACTTAATGGTGGAAAGGAAGAAAATGGGAAAGGTGTTAGGGAGGGACCACCAGGAGGAGGAAGAGCATATACAAAGAACAGCATGTGTAAATGCATGCTTAAGGAAAAGTGAGTTATTAGACACAATTTTGGTGATGTTTCTCTGGAAGTTGAAAGTATATATATTGATACAGAATCTAAGCAGGAATACTGTGAAACTATTTTATATCGTATATGACTCAGTGATATCTACATTCTAGATGAAATAAAGAACTTTCATCAGTAATTAAACTTTTCCATGATGTACAGGTCTGATACAGTTGTTTATCATCTGGATATTCTAGCAATTAATCTTCACTGTGTTCCACAGGTATCACCTCATTCATTTAAGCAGAAAATAATGTTTCCTCTGACTACTAGGTTTCTTGCAGAGCAATAAAAAGTGGAAAGAGTTGGTAGAAGAGAGTGTTTTAACGGTCAGCTGCAGGTTTAAGAGCTCAGTAAGTTTAACAGTTTACACCCTACGTGATAGATTGATAGATGGAGAAATGGATGGATGCATACATGGGCTGACAGATGGACTGAAGAATGAGCAAGTGAATTAATTAAAGATTGAATGATTGAACAGATCAATTAATAAATTTGTCAGGAGAGTTTCAAAGTTTTTTACTTCAGTTTAGTGGCTGGAAAGGCTAATGACCCCTTTAAAATATATGGATAGAATAGCTTTAAAAACAAAAAATGATATTCCTTCAGCTACAACTAACCAGACCTAAGTCTCAAATCAATGGGTAAATGATTTATTAAGTCAGATACTCCTATGTGAAATTACAAAACATTACACTGATATACTAAATTCCACTTGGAATCACTAGGAGCTTCTCATTGAACAGAATTTATGGTGCCTTCTCATTACAACAATGAGGAAGACATATATTATTATGTCTTTCTGGTTGCAATTTATGATATCCACTTGCCTTTGGAAATGAATAGTTTATATGTTTATCGCTTTACTGTTTTTTTTTTTTAACAGTCTTTATGTTCTAAAGGAGATTGAAAGGTGTCTTAAAAGAAGTTATCCTTAGTGTAGACTATTTCTGGATGTAGTGATCTTTACTTTCTTTGGACATCTCACCTCAACTGCTAGAAAGATGACAGACCATTGCTAGAATTCTGCATGCTCTAATTTTGTTTTTCTTGACAGATATTTTAAGTTAAATGTTTTTTAACACAGTTACCTCTAACAAATTATTAAAAAATTACTATTGTTTGAACAACTTAGAATACCCTCTAGATCTGATGTATGATTTAGATACAGCAATTTAGATTCAGAATAAGATTGATACACTGTCAGGTCAACTAAAGGCAGAAAGTCAGCCAGAGAATATGAAAAAAATTTTTATGAAGTTCTGATATAGGAAAGGAATAACTAACTTTTTAATGATTTACATAATGAAATAGTTTTCCTGACATCGACTTTTAAAATTTAAATAAAAATATTTATTGCCATAGTATAGTTCACTGCACAGCAACTTATGGTCATCAATCTATTAATCCTCCTGATCCATCTAAGTTATTATCATCTACCTACCAATATAGGTAAGTGACAATAAGATACTATCACCTACCAATATAATATAAAGTTGTAGTGGAGTGAGAGAAGTGGTACAACCTAATTTTTTCTTATCACAAAAATGGGCAGCAATTTTTGAAAACAGAACCAAATTTTAGATGTCCTCTGGGAGTCACTGAGTATGCAAAACACTTATTTCCTTTGTGCTTTCTTTCAGAGTAACATATTAGGCTTTGTGAGAATTTGATAACATGTATTTATAGTCTGAGTGATTTTATAAAATATATCTACAGTTCCCTTACTGATTTTGTTGTTGTTAAAACTACCTATACACATTTCTCATCTCTTTACAATAAACATGAAACATACAATATACAACATTTATGAAAGTTGTTAAGAGAGTAAATCCTGAGTTCTCATCACAAGAAAAAGATTTATTTTATTTCTTTAATTTTGTATCTATACGAGATGATGGATGTTCACTAAACTTACTCTGATACTCATTTCACGATGTATATAAGTCAAATCATTATACTGTAAACCTTAAACTATACAATGCTTTATGTCAGTTATATCTCAATAAGACTGGAAGAAAAATAAAAATTAAAAAGGAGATAAACATGAAACAGTTATGTTTGCCTGACCTTAGGATGAGTAATGTTCATGCTGTAAGTATAGGTGGTATGTTTTCCTCTTGGAATGATCCATATAGCAAAATTGAAAAAAGAAAACAGATTTAAAGGAAGAGATGGTTTAGTATCTATCTTTTTTTTTTTTTAACATCTTTATTGGAGTATAATTGCTTTACAATGGTGTGTTAGTTTCTGCTTTATAACAAAGGAGAGATGGTTTAGTATCTATCTTTTTTTTTTTTTTTTTTTTTTTTATTTATTTATTTTTGGCTGCATTGGGTCTTCATTGCTGTGCATGGGCTTTCTCTAGTTGTGTCGACGGGCTTCTCATTGCAGTGGCTTCTCTTGTTGTGGAGCATGGGCTCTAGGTGCGCAGGCTTCAGTAGTTGTGCATGGGCTCAGTAGCTGTGGCTTGCGGGCCCTAGAGTGCAGGCTCAGTAGTTGTAGCGCCCGGGCTTAGTTGCTCTGCAGCATGTGGGATCTTCCCGGACCAGGGCTCAAACCCGTGTCCCCTGCATTGGCAGGTGGATTCTTAACCGCTGCGCCACCGGGAAGCCCGATCTTTTTTTTTGTTTAACATCTTTATTGGAGTATAATTGCTTTACAATGGTGTGTTAGTTTCTGCTTTATAACAAAGTGAATCAGCTATACATATACATATATCCCCATATCTCTTCCCTGTTGCATCTCCCTCACCTCCACCCTCCCTATCCCACCCCTCTAGGTGGTCACAAAACACCGAGCTGATCTCCCTGTGCTATGTGGCTGCTTCCCACTAGCTATCTATTTTACATTTGGTAGTGTATATATGTCCATGCCACTCTCTCACTTTGTCCCAGCTTACCCTTCCCCCTCCCTGTATCTTAAGAACATTGTATACTATTGGTGGGAGTGTAAATTTTTCTCCATTTTGGAAATTAATATACTTTCACCTAATAAAACTTAAATACATAGACCCCCTCGATTCAGCACCTCCACTTGTAGAAATCTATATTCTACAGTGACTAGTATGTAATGCATTCTGACTAGAGTAGAATATTTAAGAAAGTGAATGGTTCAGGAAAAATCGTTGTTCTTTATTTTAATTCAATAAATATTGATTGTGTGGCATCACCAGGTAGGTTAGAACCAAAAGTATTGTAGGTTGGGGCTCACTAATGACTTTGGACCCAAGACATTGACTACCCTAAATAATTTCTAATAAGAACTTACCCTTTTTAGAATTTTTAATTTTTTAATTGATGATATTTTGTTCCAAGTCCTGGTTAGATTTTGTGAACCAAATGTATTAAAGAACATCTTTCAGATCCACTTTCTTGCAGCTAAAACTGTGTACAGTCACAGGGTGCCAACTAAGGCTAGGAGAAATAACTCTAGTGGGGGTATCATCTGAATCATATATCCATATAAGAATACACATGCATACTCCTAATACGGCCTTAGGCTCCATGCTCTCAAATTACTAATAAACATATTTTCTTATGAGAGCTATCCAAGCTTTGAGGATTTAAACATTTCCTATGTAACACTTCCCTCGAATCTTTTGACTTTTTATTATTTGTAAGTATGATCTCATTATATTCAAACCCTTCAAAGTAAACATATGTCTTAAAGTATACAGCTGTAGAATTGCAAGGTACTCTTGTCCTAGGGCTTTCATCACATTGCCACTAATTCATTCATTCATGCATGCATGCATTTAAAAAATATTTTGGAACACCTATTCATAGGATTGTAGTAAGGATGAATTAATATATGGAAAGCACCTAAAACAGTGCTCAGCACATAATAAGCACTCAATAAATATTATAGCCATTGTTATAATCCATAAACCTATTATAAGAGATGAGATTGTGATGATGGGTAGAAATATTTCCCATCTTTTGAAGAAGAGGAGTTTTAAGCAGTATTAAGTAGTGTTTTAATTTTAAGCAGTTTTAAGTCGTGACTTGACCAGATTTTCTATTCTAAATTTTCTCTCTGGGGCACAGAGAGCACATGTTGATATAGGCGGACTGATTATTAGAATTGTCTATGAGAGAGATTGATAACTGCCTGGACTATGAAGGTGATACTCAAGATAAATAGGTAGACAGATTCTAGATATATCTAAGAGAGAAAAATCAACAGGAATTAAAAATAAGTAATTGATTAACTATGAGCAACCAGGTAGAATATATCATGGAAATGAGTTGGGGTAATTGAAAGAGAAATTGACTAAAGGGACTCTGCCTCTAATTCACTGCTCTTTTTGCTATTAATATTTTTCATTTGAGAGTCTTACCTAGAACCATCTGAGGAGGCACTTAAAGCTGCCCGTCCCTCACTCCCACAGATCTGCCTCACCAGGACAGTGGAGAATAGGTGATTCCAGTACATGTTTAATTAAGAACCACTGCCATACGCTTCAGTATTTTTTTTTTTAATTTATTTATTTTATTTATTTATTTTCGGCTGTGTTGGGTCTTCGTTGCTGTGCATGGGCATTCTCTACTTGCAGCGAGCGCGGGCTCCTCTTCGTTGCGATGCGCGGGCTTCTCATTGCAGTGGCTTCTCTTGTTGCCGAGCATGGGCTCTAGGCACACGGGCTTCAGTAGTTGTGGCTTGCGGGCTCTAGAGCACAGGCTCAGTAGTCGTGACGCACGGGCTTAGTTGCTACGTGGCATGTGGGTTCTTCCTGGACCAGGGCTCAAACCCGTGGCCCCTGCATTGGCAGGTGGATTCTTAACCACTGCACCAGCAGGGAAGCCCGCTTCAGTATTTTTTAACTGCGTAACTGCCAGCTTTCTTTCTTTCCTTTTTTTTTCTTCTTGAACATTATTAAACCAAGAGTACAAAAATAATCAATGTGGCTCTTTTTCTATAGAGTAATATTTTCATATTTCCCTCTCTAAATGAAGTTTCCAAATATCCAGGTTGACAAACCGTTCCTTCATCTATAGACCTCCCTATGGTGGTGACACTAGTTTTGAGAAACTGTATATTCCTAACTAATTATAGTTAGTCTCGTCAAAGTTCATTTACAATAAAAAATAATTTTGCATTCACTACACTTTTCTTCTCCTTTTGCCAACCTTGTGTGATTGAGCACATGTCATTGGCATTAGCACTATGAGACTGTTAGATTCAATCATAAAACTCTTATCTGACCTTAGAAATGTGCAGAAACCTTATTACCCCCCCCCTTTTTTTTCAGTATTTGGCATCCTGCTGACTGATAATGTGTTTGTTTCTAATAATTCTTAGCAACTTGACTATGAATATAGTGTTATACTGTGAATGAGACTTTTACTTTTGTTGAATTTTGTTTTCTAAAACTTACTGATTTCCTTTAAAAATAACATATTTTAATTTTTTTTGGCCTGATAGGCCTTGAGGTTAATATTAATAAAACTATGGAAGAAAATATGCTATATCTGTTGAATAATATCCACAGACTTAAAGATAGATGTAATTAAATTAGTTGAAAGGGAAAATGAGATTTGAAACAAAAAGCCCACATAACCTTATCATGTACCTTTATCTCCAAATAATTGTACATGTCTTTTGCTAGCACTTAAATACCCAGTACCGAATTTGACATCTGGATAGGAGGATGGTGGAAGTTGACCACTTATGGGACATATTCATTGAGTTCCTCATGACCTTTTTATCTTGATGCCTGGGCTTTTGACCGAGGACCTGCCAGGCCCCCACAGTGGCAAGATCCCCTACTCAAACCTTATTTTCCACAGTCAAGAAGTGCTTTTTGGGAAGCCTTAAAGACAAAAAAGAAAGCTTTTTATTTTAGGTTTGCAAAGAGTGGGGGAAGAGCATTCCAGGAAGAGGGGACATCATGTGTACAGGCCCTAAGCATGAGCAAGAGAACAGCACAAAGATAGACTGGATGGCAGGCCAGTGACAGACCACACTGGGACCCTCATAAACCATGAGAATTTTAGACAGCATCAGAATACTGAGAAGCCTTTAAAGAATGATAAGATAAGAATGATTTAATCAGATTTGTGTTTCTAAAAGATCACTCTGGCTGCTTAGGAGAGCTGATTAGAGCAGGACAAAGGGCAGTGAAAGGAGATCAGATAAAAGAAATCAGTAGCCTAGGTAAGAAAATAATGCAGCCTTGACAGTGGCAGTAGAGACTCAAGAGATATTTTGGAGGGGCGTAACAGGGCTGGGTGATTGGATGAATGACATACAAGAACAGATGCTTTACATGTGGTTAGGATAGTACTTATGTAACAGGAGTCTGGGACTCTGAAATCTCACTGTAGCTTACTTCTTAGAACACAATTTCAAAGATATAAATCAGGAGAGCCTTTCCCTTGCTTTCCAGTTAAGTACAGCAGTCCCATAATAAGAACAGTATTTGCTGTCACTTATACTTTTATTTGAAATATCATTTTTACTCCCTCTTGAACTCAAAAGACTTTTGAGAAAAGCTCTTCTGAACTTATCCATTTAGATCTGAAGTAACACAAAGAGGTAAAGGGGAAAACGTGTATCTCCTAAACTCAAGGACTTTTATTCTCATTCTAGAGCTCTGATCATTACAATGAGTAAATAAAATCAACCTGGAATTTTATTCACATTTCAAGTCAATCCACTCTAGAATATCATCCCTATTTTGTCCTATATTTTAAAAAGGAATACATTATCCAGTCCTGTGACAGTGTTCTTGACAGTGAAATAGATGATTCTATCATTTTTGGAAGGTAAACTTTGAAAATTTATTTTAAACTGTGTAGGGGTACTTAATTTATACTGATTGATACTCAAAGCTCAGCATATCTTGAGCATGCCATATTATTAAGTAGCTGATAATACAAATCAGTCCTTTATTCCCCTGCTTTTCACTTGATACATCTAGAGTAACTGGCATTTTTCTCCATGTGCATCTAAATTGCATAGTTACCAGTTTTTGTGGAAACCTGTTACTCCTTGGCAATTAACATTGATCATTATGTAAATTCTATGCTAATTTCATCATAGAACAAAATTTTTTGAAATGATGTTGTACATTACAACCAACTTGCTGGTAGATAATAAAGTTTCCACCCTTCACAGAGGTTAAAAATGTACTGCTCATTTTTATAATTATCAATGAATCATAAAGTCATTGCCAGTAGCCCAGATGAGGGTCAGAATTTAATTTTTTAAGCTTCTTATTCCCCTTTCTTTTGTTTGATTTTGATTTTTATATGATAAATGCATGCTGATTAGTCTTATCAAATCAGGAATAAAAATTATTTCATTGAGAGAACTTATTAGCATTTTCTAGTTCATTCATTTTGAAAGCAAAGGAAATCTTTATTTTATTTAAATTGATTAGTATTTATATAAATGTTTAACTTTGTGGGACCTAAATATTTAGTTCTTCCTGCTTTTTAATTTTTATCATTGTGAAATTGATTTGTGACTATGTCAGTTAGATATCTTCACAGAATTTTAGTGTAAAATAATAAATATTTGAAATTTAAGATAGTAATTTATCCCTCAAAACAATAAATCCCTCAAATCTTGGCCTGTGTATTCAAATTCAGCAAGAAAGTATATTATCCTTACTCATATATGCTATACAATTGTGTGTTGTATTATAGAAAAACCACTAGTAAATGAACGTATAAATTCTTGGCAGTTAACACGTACTAATGTTTACACAGTTATAACTATTTGTTAACTTTATTTTCATCTTTCATATTATATAAGTGTATAATGTATGTGTGTGATGGCTTGCTATAAATTATAAAAATAAACTTCAGAAATCTAAACAGGCTAAATTTAATATTACTGCTTTTCATCTTGCAAATGTGTCTACCAAAGTGGTCTTACATTCTTATGCAAACTGAGAGTGCCATTTTCAGTTCAACTACAGAAGAATTACAAGAGGAGTTAGAGTGTTGTACTTTTTTAATATCTATTCTACTAATGTCTATAGGCCACCTTATTTTACTTAATCCCTAGATTGTTGAAAAATATATCACTGCAGTAGAGGAACTCAGTATTTTAAAGAGCCATTCATCTAATTATGTTTTAAAGTAATTACTCCTTATTATAGAAGGCTTCCCAATGCTGGGCAGTGAGGAACTGGTTGGAGTTAGATGGAATAAGCAGAGGAAGACAGCATCCCAGACAGAGGAAATAGCGTGTGTACAGAAACAGGAGAAAGCTTAATATTTTCTAGAAACTACAAGTACAGGATATTCTCTAGTTTCAGATACTCGATTTCACAAAATTCATATTTTCCATTTCATTGAACTATGTGCCTTATATGCCTAATTTTTTGGAGATGTTCTGTGGAACAGTAATTTTAATTTCTGGTATGGGAGCACTGAGAGTAAGAGAAAAGGCTAAGCCATGTAAGGGGGTCCTGAAGGTTCTCAAAAGTGCTTATGCTGAGCTTAGCAGAGCTGCATCAGCCCAACTCAGAGGATCTACAACTGTCTCCTGTCCCTTTCCCTTTCTTTTCCAAGCAGAAGGGCTCACTTGCCAGTCAGGGTCAGCGTCACCAGTGAGCATCAGTTCCCAGGGCCTGGCCCAATCACCCTCCCATCCCCTGCCTCTATTAGACAGTTAGGCATGTGGCGAGCTTTACCAGGGTCACCTGGGTTTGTAGAGGAGAACAGCCAAGGCCTCGCCCCCATGGTGGTCTCTGCTGCTGAGGCTGTGGAGGATAGTGAGGATAGAGACGCCCCACTCCCCACCCCCAGCAGCCTTGACAACACCTGCTCCAGGTGTCTGTCACAGGCTAGTTCAGAAGTTCAAAGAGCAGGGGCTTTCCAACCATCTTTCCCAGCCCTGTGGCAGAGAGGCAGAGACCTGGAAAGGAGACACTTCCCAGGGAAGGCTCTATGGTAGTTCTTCTGTAGCAGATACCTCTCCTACTTTCAGATGCTGAATTTCAGACAAATTTTCAGAAATGAGATGCTGCCTATAATTCCATTCAGGAGACATGTGGTGATCTCTAAACAGAAGTAGGAAATGGCAAGAAATAAAACCTGAAGAGACTGTTGGGAATTTAAATTATAAGAAGTCATGTGTAAAAAAATCTACAAACAATAAATGCTGGAGAGGGTGTGGAGAAAAGGGAACCCTCTTGCACTGTTGGTGGGAGTGTAAATTGATACAGCCACTATGGAGAACAGTATGGAGGTTCCTTAAAAAACTAAAAATAGAACTACCATATGACCCAGCAATCCCACTACTGGGCATATACCCTGAGAAAACCATAATTCAAAAAGAGTCATGTACCACAATGTTCATTACAGCTCTATTTACAATAGCCAGGACACGGAAGCAACCTAATTTTCCATCGACAGATGAATGGATAAAGAAGATGTGGCACATATATACAATGGAATATTACTCAGCCATAAAAAGAAACGAAATTGAGTTATTTGTAGTGAGGTGGATGGACCTAGAGTCTGTCATACAGAGTGAAGTAAGTCAGAAAAAGAAAAACAAATACTGTATGCTAACACATATATATGGAATCGAAAAAAAAAAAATGGTCATGAAGAATCTAGGGGCAGGACAGGAATAGAGAAGCAGACCTACTAGAGAATGGACTTGAGGACACGGGGAGGGGGAAGGGTAAGCTGGGGCAAAATGAGAGAGTGGCATGGACATATATACACTACCAAATGTAAAACCGATAGCTAGTGGGAAGCAGCCACATAGCACAGGGAGATCAACTCAGTGCTTTGTGACCACCTAGAGGGGTGGGATAGGGAGGGTGGGAGGGAGACACAAGAGGGAGGAGATATGGGGATGTATGTATATGTAGAGCTGATTCACTTTGTTATAAAGCAGAAACTAACACACCATTGTAAGGCAATTATACTCCAGTAAAGATTTTAAAAGAAAAAAAATTCATTTCAGACATTTTCTGTGGAAAAAAAAAAGTCATGTATAAAGGTAATAAGATTTTGGACTCTCTCATTTAAAAAAAAATTATGTGAAGCTATTAAGAATATTATTATCAGATATGTGTTTTACAGAGGCCACTCTGGCAGCAAAGTGGAGATGGCAGAAGAGCAAACCTTTGGGTCTAAATTGAGACCTGAAGTGAAGGGATGGGCTCTTGTCAGGTCTTGGTGACTGGAATGACTTATTATTTACAAGTTAATGTTAATGTTACTTAACTGCCCAGTTTTTGTGGCTTGTCTTTCCAAATGGAAATTTGTAACTTGAAAGGAGGAATTATGTTTCCTGTTTTTTTTTTTTTCTTTTTTTCCTCTCTGCTTTCTTCTTTATATACCTAGCAGCTAAAATCATGTCTTATATAATGTATTTGTTTACTGATTTAGCCAAGTATTGAGACTGATGTGTGCATGACTATGGTGTTGACATGTATTTTTCCTCTGTAACTGTAATAATTACATAAACTGATCTGAAATTCAATAAGAAATTTTTCCATCGGTCTTATGCCTACCTCAGCTAATTCAAGGTTTTCAAACAAGTCCATTGCAGTACTCTAAACTGCTCCTCAGGCCTGGTGATAACACTGATAATGCTTCATTGCTGTTTGATTGGATTCTTGCACTGAGCTTTCAGCACTTGTCTATTTTGTCCTGATAAACTCAATTTGAATTGAGTTATCAAGGAAGATGTGGAAAGACACAAAAATCTATAGATTTTAAACTGCAGGTCTAAAATAAATTTATATATATTACTGTTATATTAATTATATATTGATATATTAATAACAAAACAGAAGAAAAATACCCCTCTGAGAGAATTTAAAAAAAAAAAAAAAGTAAACAGAGCTTTGAAATCTAACCAGGAAAGAAAAGAGGGGAATGGCCATATAATTCTGAAAGTTAGGGTCTACAAGATCTTTGAGGATTAAAGTATTAAAAAATAAAGGCAACAAATTGAACATACAGTAGAAAAAGCTAAGAAATTTACACATAAATGAAACTCAAATAAATATGAATCTTTGAGACTCCAAGAGGGACACACATGGTAATTATTCCGTCAGAGAGAAATCGGAGCAACAGAAATTGTAGCACTAAAAAAGAAGCTTAATTGCTCCATTACCCTATAAGGAAGAGTCACAGAGGAACAATTTACCATCTCAGAGAGGTGCTGAAGTAAGATAGATGCAGTCATAAGCACCTCAAAAAACAGAATCACAAAGCAAAATAACCGTGACAAGCTAGAGCACTCATTGCCCTCATCGTCACCAAGCTGGAGTCTCACAGATAAGAGGCCAGCCATGAAGGCTCAGCCATTCTGGGGTGAGTGCAATTAACTGGGTGAAGCATTAACTCTTAGAGACTTTTAGGTCACCTTTCTTGGTGTCCAAGTAACTTGAAGGAACCAGCATGCTTGGTAAATGCCCCATTCACCACTAGACATTGACTGCATCACTGAGAAGATCCAGAATTACAAATATGCAATTATAGGTACACAGAGACACTATTAGGGATTTTTTTTCCCACTTTTTATTCTTTCATTTGGCCTCCATTACTGACCATTTACCAAGTGTTGTGACAGCTGTTAAGAAAACAAAACATGAGATATAGCCCCTTGTCAGGAGTTGGCAATATCTTAGAATGGCTTTTATTTACATTTTGAACCCATACTCAAGTCTCATATCTTCAGAGATGTTGCGACTTGGGTAGAAGCTGATATTTCAGAATATATATATAGAAATTAGCAAAAATATGTTTTAAGCATTTGAATAAGTACTTTTCTATCAGTGAGGAATTGTGTTTGGCTGTGGATAACAAAAGAACCCAAAATAACTCTTAAACAAGAAAGGAGTTTCTTTCTTGCTCATGTAAGATAAATTCAAAGGCAGGGATTTGGAATCATTGTGCTATACCTAGTGTCATCTGGGATCCAGGCACCTGTCTTTTTGCTGTACCCATATAAGTATTCTTCACAAGTTCATGAGGAAGGTCCAGGATGGCTGCAGGAGCACCACAGTCATGTCTGTGACACAGGCCAGAAGGACAAAATGTAGAAGGAGCAATGCTTCCTGGCTGAATCAGCTCCCTTTGAATTGAAGCCTTCCTGAAATCCCACACAATACTTCTCACAAGTCAGAATTAGTCCCCTGGTCATATCTAGTTTTAATGGAAACTGGGAAATGTATTCTTTTCTTCAGTGGTTGGGAGAGGAAGGGACAAGGGGCACAGTGTTCCCAGTTAAGAATCAGAATTCTCTTACAAAGGAGGAAGCAAAGAAGGAATCTAGGGATAGAACACTAACAATCTTTGACACAACAGTACTGGAGTTAACTTTATGGGACATGAATAGGTGGTTCTGCTTGACAGCAGGAAGGATGAATTAACTGATTAAATAGGGCTCTAGCTACTTACTTTTTTTGGTTTCGTTCTCTTTATAGTGACTGGAAGTCTAAGGTCAGCTTTGCAGGTGGCAAGAAATATGGCCACATTAGATAATGTACCTCCAGCTTTGCAAGGGAGGAAGAATCATTACAGTCTCTTCATTTATTGCATTTCGTTTGGCCTTGGAAACCAGTGAAATAGCTGCTCTTTGTTGTGTGGTTTGCTCGTCTATTCAAAAGGAGTAATCATGTCAGCTACCATTTATCGTATAGTCACGATGTGCCAACTGCTGTGCTAAGGCTTACATGGATTCTCTCTTTTATCCTTCAGCAAAACGGAGGTAGATGGTATTATTTCCCCCATGTTACCAATGACACCGAGGCTTAAATAAGTTGAGTGAAGAAGTTTAGAAGATCATATGGCTTAGCAGACAGTAAAACTAGCTTTAAGTAAGAGCCCAGCTAGCACTACACTTATCATTCTGAAATTTACCAGTTAAGAAGCAGGATGCTTCTACTGACAGGTGTTACACACTCTTTGGGAAGTGGACAGTAATTCCTGATGATCAAAAGCCAGTAGGTCTAAAAATACCTATGTTGGTGTATTTTCACTCATTCAGTGTAATTGAGATTCTTTCTCTAAGAAACCATTTTTGTGAGTGGTAGTCTATTTGGGACTTAAAGAAGATTTATTTTTATTTCGTTCATTTATTTTCATTTGCATGTATTTACTCTGCTCAGAAAATTCTTTTTCTGCTGTTAGCAGTATCATCATAGAACATCTTTGCTATAAAAGCAAGTGCTTAACATAAAGTGAAATCATTCTTAAGTGTTTTAAATGATTCACTACCTTTGGTTTCCTTAGAGCAGAGTGGCCTTAACCACATAGTTTTGAATTTGAGTATCTGATGCAAGTTTAATTGTAGTTTTTATTTTGTTTAGTTGGTTTGTGGTGAGTGTTGTTTTTTAGGCCTCTGTTACACAGATAGATAAATATGGAGAAAGTAATTTAAGAAAAGAAACAAAGAGATGAGTTGCACTCACAAAGAAATACCTTTTGGGCAAATTAGACTGTACCTATACACTCAGATGAGAAAAAAAAAAAAAAGACTATGAAAGCTGTTCTCTTCTTATCTTCCTTCTTTAGTTATGGAGAGATGTATGATATGTGTGAATCTGAATATTTTCCTTAGAGAGGAAGAATCACTGTGTGCTGGTATTAGTATTTTGACCCAAACCCTGACATCACTTTACTGGTTCCTATTGGTTTCATCCACTTTGAATTCTTTTTATTTTGTAAAATGCTGTCAGTGAGGCAGGTTTTGGTTGGAAAGAGCACATGATCACACTAGAGTTGCAGGCATCAAAGGACATAATCATGTCCAGAGAGATGACGTCCAGGCCACCTCATTTCATCTCCATGAAGCAGCGCAGCTTCCAAATCAAGCATCATTCTGGGGCTTCAGGGCTGATTGTTTCTCTCACTCTCCAAGTAAAACTCACTTTGTCCTTCACGTTCAAACATATCATTTCCTATGAAAATCAAAAAGTCCTCCAAGCAACCATGGAAGAGCTGATAAGCAAAGCGAAATAAACCAAAATGTATTTTACCTCTTGATTTTGTTTTCTCTGTGTGAAGCACTTGCCAGTATGTTAAACATAGTGCCAGGTATTGTAGGGTTTGATGAAAAATATAAAACAGGCTTGATCACCAAGTTTCTTTCTTGCTGCATAAGGAGATACTTGGGTAATACTTAAAATATAATTGTGAATTATCAAAGCAAATGAACAAACAAAAATGGGTCCCCCAAAGAGAGGCAGTTTTAAGAAGTGTTTGCACAGATGGATAAAAAAAATATTGTTATTTTAAAACAACCTATTTTTTCATGTTGACCTAAAGAAAATATATGAAAGTCAATATAACCATGTATTCACGAAGAATGCAGATACTATACTATATATTCACATTTCACTTTTTATACTCCAAACAGTGAAAGTTAACAAGAGACCTAGACCTTGAAATATTGGAAAGTTCTCAATAAGTAGAAGAGCTAGTGTTAGGAGCACTATGCAGAAATCAGCAACTCATATCTGGTGGTGTGATTAGTTAAATGCGTATCTTAGGAGTGTGTTATACAGCTTTTTAGGGACAGTGTTTATACAAATACAATCACAAATACATAAAATAAGGCTTATATAAAAGTCTTCAAATGGTAATGATGAGCCCCAAACAAAACTGTGTTCTTACATTATTTTTATTTATTATTATTTTGGTAAAACTATGTGACTTAATATAAAGTATCTGTCAACAAAATAGTGATCAGTTTGTAACTCTTCGATAAAATCACGTGTCAATAATCGTATTACTGTAGCTGATAACCAGGATGATACATAAATAATTTCAGCTGTTATAGCAGTCAGGCTAGGAAAGGCATTACCTTATAACACACACACAAAGAAAGAAAAACACCAAAATATTAGTGGTTTAAAGCAACAAAGGCTCTGCTCATGTCTCAGGAACCTAGGCTAATGGAAGTTCCAACATTTTATGATGCCACCTCTTACCTCAAGGCTTTAGGATTCATCGCAGAGATAAATAGTGACCTACCACTATTACTTACTCACAATATATGACCACAGCTAGTCACTTGGCTGCTCCTAACTTCAAGAGGGTAGGGAATTATAATCCTCCATAAACCTTGAAATGGAGGGCAACTAGACATTGGTGAACATTACTTGTATCTTCCCACAATTTATTTGCTGCTTTTATTGGCCAAGATTCCCTATCATTCTTTCTGCAGAAAGGTGTAAAGAATTTTCTTTCTGCTGATTGATAGCACTGTTATCTTGAAAACATCTTGTTTTTTGGTGGTACCCATTAAAAATGACAAAATTCTTCAGTTGACTACTGCTCTGGAAAAATTGATGACATTCAAGACTATGCCTGTACCAGTACAATTGGTTGAAGATTAAATATCAGAACATGAAACATGTTTGACATGCATGAAACAGTTTGTCAGTTTTCAAAGCATTAAACATAGAGTTATCTACCATGGGACCCAGCAATTCCACTCCTAGGCATATACTCAAAAGAATTTTTTAAAACGTTCACATAAAACCTTGTACACAAATGTTTCTAGCAGCATTATTCATAATAGCCAAAAAGTAGAAATAACCCAATTGTTCCATCAACTGATGAATGGATAAACAAAATGTGGTATATCCACACAATGAAATATTACACAGCTATAGAAAAGAATGAAGTACTAAAATTTGGATGAACCTTGAAAACATCATATTGAAAGAAGCCAGAAACAGAAGACCACATATTATATGATTGCATTTATATACAGAAATCTGTTGAGACATGCGGTAGTTTAGTGGTTGCCATGAAATGGTGAGAGGTGGAAATTGGGAGATATGAGGTTTATTTTGGGTGTTGGAAATTTTCTGGAATTGGATAGTGGTGATGGTTGCACAACTCTGAATATAATAAAAATTACTGAATTGTAAACTCTAAAATGGTTAAAATAGTAAATTTTATATTATGTGAGTTTTTTCTCAATAAAAAATTTTAATTAAAACAAAAGTATGTGCCATAGTGGTCACCACTTTTCCAAATTGTGTTGACCTCTCTGCCTTCATTTTCCTGGGAGTGTAACCACTGCTTCGTATGCTCTCTACACAAGACAACAGAAGATTCCAAATCATCTATGCACAATAAGTATTTATTTTATCTATCACAATGTCAGTATCTTCAATATGCTAATCAATTTTCTCACAAGAATAACTTTAAATTTCAACAAATTAAAGGCTAAGTAGAGTAAAACTTGCGTTTGGAGTCAGAGAACCTGCATTAGGGACATGAGCAAGGCTTGCTTTTCTGAGCTTTGGTTTTCTCATCTGTAAAGTAGGAATTTTAATGCATACCTCACCAACTTGTTGGAAAGACCAGATGACACAGTGTATGTGAAAGTGCTTTGTAAATTTTACACTGCTATAGAAGCTGTAGTTATTCTTTTCTTTCCAATTTTAATTTTAGCATATTTCCTTTAAAACTTTTAGCCTATTTCACTTTAAATAAACTTATAAAAATCTGGGCATTTGGAGTCAATACACTTAGGTCTGAATTCCGGCTCTGCCACATTTTAGCTGTGTGACCTTGCTTAGATAGCTTAATCTCTCTAAATGTCAGGTTTCTCATCTAACAAAAAGGAAAGTAAAGCATCTCTCATAAAGCCCATGTAAGGATTAACTAAGCACATGTACAGTGTTCTGCATGTGGTGAGCTCTGTGATAGCGCCACAATAAAACACACCCTCCACAATTCTCTTCAAATCTACAAATGCTAATTGACTTGGTCTGTTGGCAAACCTAAAAATTCCAATCTCTTAATGTTTCTTCTAATATTTTTCTGTCCCATCAAAAATGAATAACATATACTGTCACCAGAGAAGATGAATTACTGTTTTTTTCCTTTGAAGGTGACATGTTGCACACTAATTAGATTGTATTTGGGTGCCTATGTGTTGATTACCGAATAGTATTGTAAATCTGATTTTACTCTCAACTTATAGACTGAAAAATTTGTATTTAAATACGTGTGCATATATATATATATACACACACACACACACACACACATGCAGATTTACTTACATAAATACACATATGTACGTATATAAACACATGCATATACATGTCATCTTATATTTGCAAAGTTGGAATTGAGGGTTTTGTTTTTAAGTATGTTGACCAAAGCTTTATGTAGTATAATAGGAAAGCACTTAGCCCTATTGAAGGTGATGGGCTTGGCAGATAGAACTCTCTTCTTCTACCTCCCTCCCCTTTAGAGAGTTTATTGGTGTACTTTTCTGAGATAAAATAGGAGAACAAATCCAAGAATTCATAAAAGAAGGTTAGACAATCAGTGACTAGAAATTAGAGCCTAAAGTACTAATAAAAATTTTTTTTTTAAAAAAAGAAATCCACTCTGACAAATCAGCTAAACTTTCCTTATTTAATACCACCGAAGAGCAAGAGCCTGTGCTTGCTTTTAATCAGCAAGCCTCACTGCTGTGAATTACTTTTTGCCTCTAACTCAGGAATCCACTGCTTTTTCAGCCTCAGTTTCTAAGGGGAAGTGATGAGAAATATGACTGTGTTCCAAAAGGTTGCAGCAAATTATATGTGGATTTGATCTGAGAGCCATGAATTGTAAGGAACAATTCATAGCTTGATTTCAAGCTTCAACCCTATGATCTCATGGACCAAGATGTGGTGAATGAGATGTCACTTCTCTAATGGAACTGCAGGGAGAACTACCAAATCTGTTGTCAATATAAGTGACATCCATTCATCCCTTTATTTACACAACAGGTATTTATTGAACACTTATCTATCAGGCAACATGGAAATCACTAGGAATAAAAGATGTACAAGACAAAAGTCTCTACCTTGAAAAGGTCACAGTGCATTAAGGGAAGGCAAACATATCACAAACCCTTAGAGAAATGGTGGGATGGGCAGTAATAATAATAGACTTTTGTGATCCTCTGATAACATAGTGATACATCTAATTCTGCTGGGGTCTGAGTTTCACAGAGGAGGTGATGCCAAATATGAGTCTCGAGGCAAATGTGTAGGAAAACAAAGGTGCAAAGTAATAGTCCAGACAGAGAAAACATTATGAGGAAAAACATAAGAACATGTCATATTCTGAATCCTGCAGTTTGTATGGAATGGCTACAACCCATGACATCTGTGGAGAAATAGCACAAAAGATTGACAAGAAGGGACTAGATCATGCCATAATAAGATTGGTCTTCATCCTATAGGCAATGGAAAGCTATTGCAGGATTTAAACAAGAGAGAGTTTGGATCAGGTTAGATTTAGGACAATGTAGAAGATGAAGTGGAAGGAGTCTAGAAGCAGGAAGACTCAGTAGAAGACTATTGGAAGAGTTCAGGTGAGAGGTGGCAAGTTCAAGTCAAAGTCCCAGTGAGAAGTGGTGAGAATGGAGAGTAGAGAAACTACACATGCTTTGGAGATAGACATGATGGAGTTGTAACTATTTAAATGTGAGTGGTCTCAGATCATACTCAGGTTATTAAATTGTGAGACACAGAAGAGCAGTAGGAAAGCTTTGAGGGGAAAGTCAAAGGTGGAGTTTTAGGTACTTGTGAACATTCAGAAAATTGGGTGGTGGAAATATGGGTCTTGCACTTAGGGAGGAGAAACAAACTAGAGAAACAGGTCATGGAGTCTCCGTGTATCACTGATAATAATGGTTGTGTACTGCTGATGTTTCCCAGCAAAAGTTATACAGAGTAATGAAAGAAGATTGCCAAGAACAGAACCAAGGAGAAAAAAAAGATGCATCAGTCTGAGAGGTGGAAGAAACATAAAGGGCATGGTGTCAAGGAATGAGAAAATTTTAGGAAAGAGGGAAAATGTTTAGGAAATTTTATCATAGAATGATAAGTTTAGGAAAGAAAAACACCCAGAGTTAACAATGAGAAGATCACCAGCAATCTCTGTTAGGGCAGTTTTCATGAAGTGGTGAGGCATGACTTACTTCATAAAATCAGCACCAATAGTCCCTAGCTTTTTAAATTAATTTCCAACGATTTACTTAAGTCCCCCAGAATTTCTTATTTTTTAAAAAATTCTCACAAGTTCCCTACTTTCACAGTCCAAATGAGGAGGGGGAGTCCCCTGACATCTACTGTCTGGCTGAGAAAGAAGGCAGGTGTCCTGGAGTTCTCTTTGCAAAACTCGTGAAGAAATCTGGCCCTGCAGAGAGCTACAAGCAAGGCAAGCTGTCCCCCCAGTAAGAGTAAACTGGATTCCAGGTTGCCTACTTGAAGGCAATGGGGACAGTTAGGAGTAAGGAGGGCACAGTAAGGAGTAGAGAAAATTTAGAATAGCTGTCTCGGAAACAGAGTGACATAATTACACAAAGTAGGGTATTAAACTCATGCATAAGGAATGAATAAGTGAACAGTTACCCACAGAGAATGAAAGTGGACCTGTGGCAATGGATTGTCCTAACACCTGCATTTACCACAACTGATTGTTTTTTTAATTTAGGCCATGCCAAGACAGGCATTTTAAGACCACTGTTCTTAATGTTCTTATCTTATTGGATTTAAGGAGACATACTTAAAAACAAATAGACTGTTTTCTATAGGGCCAGATTCACACTCGACTTCACAGAGTAGAAACTTAAAATGTTTGAAATTAACTGAAATCAATTTTTAAAAGATTTTCTCAGGAGAGAGAAGAGGGCACATTTGGTTAAGACCCTGAGTGCCATGTGAAACATGTAAAAGATTGACTGAATGAAAATAGGCCATCCTTTCTCTCCCTTAGACACTAAGCCACCTTTTATTCTACTCTTTTTTACTTTAATTGGAAATATTTTAAGATTTTAGAACCAGTTTTTTTCTAAATATCTGAATAGTTATTTTTCTCCCTTTCTAAAAAGAAATGTCAGAGATTAAAAAGTTAAATCTTCCTTCCTTGAAAGTAGCAAGAAAAGAACTGTTTGGTTCTAATTGTAGTTTTTGTCTGGATTATATATTTTCCAGTTTCCTAGTAGAGTTTCTAGTATGCTCTGCTAGTTTCCCCAGCAGTTTCATCCCCTAGTAGAACATTGGCTATTGTATATTCTCCCCAATTGAAAGTATCCACAGTCAAGAACAACAGCATGCATTCTGGGCACACTTATTTACCACAATTTCTCTCTAAATATCATAATGTCCTTTTACTATGAAATTTTGCAGGCTATGATGTAAAAAGAGCCCTCTCTCTGTGTGGCTCTTTTCTTTGGGCTTCAAGGAAATTGGCCCTTGCAGCTGCTGTTTCTGAAAGTGAGTTATCAAAATTACTAACCAGTTCCATTTAGGTTGTGGATTAAATGTTTGCAAATGGCAGCTTTAGCCTCTGACAATTTAAAAACTGGGCTTAGCTTAAAGTACCATCTGACACTAGGTTTTACCTTCTTTTAATTTTATTCCAAAAAATGACTCAGATATTCACTCCAAGCTACCCACCCCCCAAAATTATTTTCTATTAATGAGCAGAAACAGATTAATGAACCTACAGTGTGCCTTGATTTATAGAGCTACCATGCTTTGATTCATTCAATAAACATGCATTGGGTTGGGTATCTAGCCTACACTGGGGTGCTGCATTTGCAGAGTTCATAAGCACGGCCTTTTCCCTCAGGTCCTTGCAAACCAGTCAGTAAAGAACATTGTAAGTTCTACAATAGAGGTGTGCACAGAGCAGAGAGGAAGGCCATCACCATCAACTGTACTATATACTGACTTGTCTGAAGCTTAAAATATTTTGTATCAAAAGAGAGGGATCACCATTTTATGTAATTAATTCAGCAATTCCTTTGATAAAACATAGCCCTTTTGTAAATGCTTTCTTAATTCGTTTCCTTTGTAACTTTAGAATTTCTTAAAGTAAGGCACACTAATAATTCTGCCCTTGAAATAAGTATGTAAGAGTAAATATTTGTGAGATGTTACAGCATCCTAATATGTTTTACACTATTAAAGTTTGTGTGAATTTAGAGTGAGAGTATATGTATTTCTTTTTCTTTCATGTAGAATCTTGCAACTGGGTGGGTTCTTAGAGATCATGTGCTCTTGGGATGGCAAACTTGAAGTCCAAAATTTAGAACTCACCAGGTCATACTGTGAAAGGGGACAAATAGGGCCTAATATACCAGTCTGCTTTTCACAAAAAAATATTTTAATCTATGCTTAGAATGTTCTTATGAGCATTGATTTAGTAACAATATATTTAGTAACAGAATATTTAAATTCTCAAATTTTATATTTAGAAAATCTCATGTAAATTTATCAGGTCATGTTCAAGAAAGCCTTAAAGAGCAAATCATGAATAAAAAATAGCCACTTCTAGAAGTTGTTCCTTTTTTCAACACTATTTGTTAAAGCCACAGTTATGATATATGCTCTCTGTAAAAGGTCAATTAGCAGATTCCCCAGGATATTTAAAGTTTTGTGTTATGTTCTAAATGTCAAGTTGAAGTTAGAAATGTTACATTTGGGAGAATTTTGCCATAAAATAGTCCAAATGATGAAAAACAAATATTCCAGGTCAAGGATAAGGGAGTGGTAGGGAATCATACTTTGCCTTCAGAAGCCTGAGAGGCTCCAAGGCCAGATCAGTTGGCCAATCAGTTCCCAATAGTGGCCCACTCCCTGAGATGGCAAGGAAATTGAATTCTTTTTAATATTTGGCCTCTTTTCACTGACCGACTCCTATGAACTGGTGTGAAGTAGTACAAAAGAAAGTTTTTCATGCTTTTTTAATATGAGAAAGGCCAGAGCCTGCACATAAACTATGGGGTATGTTCTAGGAGAGGTCTAAAAGTATAAAGAGAAGAAAATAACCAATGGGACAAAGTGTTGGTCCTAGTGAAGACCAAGGGGAGTAAGATTAAAAGCTCTGATAGAAGCATGACCTTTGAGCAATTCTTTTTCAGAGCCTGGAGGAAAACAGGCCAGGATAGATGTGGCTATAGATATCTTTGTTCACGTCTGAGTTTAAAGTTGAAAAAGTTCATTCCTAATCTCTTCAGTTTTCACTGGGAAGCAAGGCAAGGCCATTTTCAAAAAGATTTGTAGGAGGGAATAAGGATTGGGATTGTAGGAGAGTTGTGGGCATTTGGGATATCAGTTGTGGGAGTGGGGAAAATCACTGATTAGGGACAGGTAAAAGTTTCCTCTCAGCAGTGAGGATCCAGCTGCAGTTGAATACTGTGATTGTGGAGTTTCACCAATATGCCTGGTTATGTTAATTCTCCACCAGTAAAGAGCAACTTAGATGTAGAAAGTAAAAACATAGAAAGAAACAAACATAAAAGTTTATAGGTTGACTTTATAGGAGAACCTAAATACAAAAACGTTGAGGGTCTGGTGAAAGTGGTTAAAGTCGTTTACCATGAAAGTCTGACAGAGAAGGATGCAAAGCCATGAAGTTAGTGAAGCATCAGGAAAAAAGGAGTGTGGAAGATCTCTGAGACAGAAGAACAGTTATCCTAGGAGTAAAGAAGTAAGAGATCTTGAAGGAAAGGAATAAGAAATCTGTGTTTGTGATTAAGATCAGGGATCAGCAGACTTCCTGTAAAGGGTAAGATAGTAAATGTCTGTGGCTTTGCAGGCCATATGGATTCTGTTAGACTTCTCAACTCTGCCCTTGAAGTTGAAGGTATTCATAGATAAGTAAACAAATGGGCATGGCTATGTTTCAGTAAAACTTTATTTACAAAAACAGGGGGTGGTCTGTATTTGTCTCAAGGGCTATGGTTTGCTGACCCCTCTTCAAGATAATGACAATTACCAGGATGTGGAGGAAGTTAAGGGGAGGTGAAGGCTGATAGAAACCAAGGGGCCAAGATGCTTTAAGATTAGTATATTGAATATAAACCATCTAGATCTAACAGACATCTAGAGAACACTTCACTCAACAACAACAGAATAACACATTCTTCATAAATGTACAAGGAACATTCTCCAGGACAGATCATATGCTAGGCCACAAAGCGAGCCTTGGTAAATTTTAAAAGGATTGAAATAATACAGAGTATGTTCTCTGATCACAGTGGAGTGAAATTAGAAATCACAAATCACTAACAAAGAAATCTGGGAAATTCACAAGTATATGAAAATTAAATAATGCACTCCTCAATTGCTAATGGATCAAAGATGAAATGACAAGGGAAATTACAAAATACTTTGAGATGAATGAAAATGAAGACATAACACACCAAATATGGGATGCAATTAAAGCAGTGCTTAGGGGGAAATTTATAGCTATAAATGCCTACATTAAAAGGAGAAAAATATCACAATCAAAAATCTAATCTTTTATCTTAAGAGAAAGAAGGAGCAATAATCAGGTTTGAGATGACCTGAGGAGATGGAATGGGATGAAAGCCCAGATGGAGAAGTTGACCTCAGCTGAGAAGAATGGCTTCTCTTCATAACTGGAGCATAGGAAAGTAGAATGGTTTATATGTTTGCTATAAGATTATAAATTTCCCATCTTTACCACTTTCATCTGTTTTCTCTGTAAAGCTGAAGTTGAGGTCATTTGCAGAGAGTAAAGGGAAATGGAGCATTGGAGATTTGAGGAATAGTTTTTGTGTAGAATGGTTAAAATAGTCCTCCTATAGAGTTTACTAGAGAAAACTATTGAGAATTTCAGGCTGTTGAGGATCCTTTTGAGGCTGGTAGTAGTGTGTTACAGAGGAACTACTGATCTCCGTGTTGTGTAATTCCTTCAACTGCATTTGGGTAGGTGGGTGAAGGCACAGAAAAGGCAAATGTTTGTGTTCATATATAGCTAGATGGGTGAAATGAGAAGATAAATAGGCAGGGAAATTTAGGATGTTGAAATGATGGGTCATGGTCAATAAGCTAGTTAAGGACAGAACTAAAGAAAGAAAAAGCTAAGGAATAGGGAGCAAATAGATCACTTAACTGGAGGTCACCAGGAGGTCTAATATACAAATCGGCTTCATGAGGGCAGAGAAACTGTTTTGTTCGCTAATGAGTCCCAGCCCCTGGAATAGTGCCTGGCACAGAGTAAGTGTAAAATATTTGTATTTGTTGCATGAATGATCATGGCAGAGCAGGGATCATTTAGGAAGAAAGCTGGAAGAATGGAAGGTTGTGGTCAGAGTTGGATGCTTGAATGGTGATAGAGAGGCAGAGCATTATGGGTAACACCTTGTATGTCTGACATGCACATACAGTAGGTTCTTGGTAACTATTAGTCTTTATCATTAAGTTTTTTGGCCTTTTATAGGAAATAAGTATTTTTTGAGAAATTAAGTAGAGAGTCACTTCTCTACAAATGGATGAATTGACATTTCCCAAATAAGTATCATTTAAAGTCATTGAAACAATCAAAGTTGTTAATTCTACCTCATATGGACAGAATAAAAAAGCAAACAAACAAATAAATAAACAAAATATTAGTAGGAATGATCTTCCTTTCCAAATTAGCCTAGTCTAGTTCTCAAAGCCAGAAGCTCGGAGTACTTCTTATGCTTTCTATTGTTTTATTTTGCTTATCACCAGTGTGGGAAATTTTAGATTCACAATACTGTATCACCTTTCTAAAGTGTATTGATCTTTTGGTAGGCTTTGAAAGACCTCTTTTTTGCTTTTAGAATACGATTGAAGTCTCATTAAAAATAGACTATTTGCAAAGGAAAGGTTTACAGACAGAGGCTGAAATGGCAATAATCTAATTTTTAAACAACGCCAGTTTTTTTCCATTTAGCTAAATGTATCAAAGAAGTATTTTGGTTTTGAGGATTCATGTCTTCTTTGGGTAACTTGTGGTAGTTCTTACCCTGTTTTTCTCCCACACCCCACTGTGTAATTACTTGTACACAGTAGATATTTAATAAGTCTGTATTGACTGTTCTTTAATTATGTATGGAGTTCGTTCAGGTTTTTTCTGTGAGATGTTATGGAAAAACCCGAATGAACTTTTTGGCCAACTCAAGAACAAGCAGTTCTCTGAAATGTCCTTCTGTCTACCTCTTTGCTGGGTAAATTTCTCTTATGATCCAGTTCAAATATCGTTTCTGAAATTATCCCCCACTCTTACAGGCGAATAATCAGGTCTCTGTGCTTAGAGTAGTTCTTAACTGTTTTCTATCATATTACCATTATTTACTGGTGTAGCTATTTCTTATCGTTGCCTTTTATCTATCAAGGTGAAGGGACTTTAGCTTATTCACCTTAGGGTCTCCATACCTTGTGTGTGCCTGCTATGTATAAAGTGCTCCAGGTTTGTCTGGCAAATAGCATGACAGTGAGAAAACTCATTCTACAAGCACGCTGTAGGCTTATGTTGGAAAACCCTGCCCTCTAAAGGATTTTGCCTCTTTAAAATTTTCCTGCATTTAGGATACTGCTGTTAGGTGAGCAATGATTAATTGGTTATGGCTCTGTAATCCAATCAGTGGATGTAATTAACTTAGAGAAAAGTTAGCCTTTTTCCCTACACCAACTTTTTTTTTCTTTTCTCTTTTTAAAAAAAAATTTAGGGACTTCCCTGGTGGTCCAGTGGTTAAGACTCTGTGCTCCCAATGCAGGGTCCTGCGTTTGATCCCTGGTCGGGGAACTGAGATCCCACATGCCACATGGTGCAGCCTAAAAAATAAAAAAAAAAATTATACAATTTTGAAAGGTTACAACTTCTTTTAATTAAGCACACAACATAGTTGATTTTCAATATATATTTATTAAAAATACAGATGTCCACCAAGATGTTAACAGTGACCATTATTTGGGTGGTGGCATTTTTATTTTTTAACTTTTTTCTCTAGATATAATTTTTTTCATTCTTTGAATTTTCTATTTCATAATATATATTAGGGGAAAATTCCATTTTTTAGAAGATATGGTACATGATGGAGACATTTAAGAGAAATAAATGCTTTGATACAGTTGGGAACCAGGCAAGCTGGTTCAAGATGGACCAGTCCATGCTCCAGTAACAAATCTCAGTGGCTTAGGAAAACAAAAGTATATTTGCTGTAGGTAGACAGGGGTTCTTCTAAATCCAATGTTGCACATCCAATCCTCCTCCATCTCAAAGTAGTTTCCAGAGTTGCTGCAACCAGAGGAGGGAGAGATGGAAGAGACCAGCCAGCTCTCACCTGTCTCAGCACATGTCATTTGCCATGGCCAAAACAAGTGCCATGGCCCCAAGCTTACTGCAAAGTAAAGTGGAAAATGCAGGGGAGCACATATTGTGTACTGACTGAGCAGCAATTGTCTCTGCTAACATAACTACAACTCGTTTCATTTTACAGTTACTGTAATGAATGTATGTTGGATCCAGACTGCGGTTTCTGCTATAAGATGAATAAATCAGCTGTCAGTGACTCCTCCTGTGTTCCAGTTAATAAAGCATCTACAAACGAGGCAGCCTGGGGCAGGTATGTAGCTCAGTATATACCATAAGAATATACAATAAAATTTCAGAATGAGTCTTATTTTTAAACTTACAGAATGACTGCACTTACACTCAATGACTCTACTTCTTTTAAATTGGTCTTCTTTTAAAGAATCTTTGAAACTGGTCTTTATAACTACATTACTTTGCAGCATATTCTGATGAGTGTGGGTAGACAACATTGCAACTGTACGTTTCACAAACTTAGAATATAAACTCTAGCCTAGACTTCAGGAAATCCAAATTTCAGACCCAGCGTTGTCCTAATAAGCTACAGGAGTTTGGATCTTGAGGCAGGTATTTCTAAATATTGCCAAGGCAGTTTCTCCTGTTGGGTATTTTTAAATTATACTAATAATTTCCAAACTCCCAAACTTAAGTGAAAGACAGAAAATTGTCAAGTCAAAATGAATTACTATCACTTTAAATTCTTTTATTCTTTTAGTACTTTCCTGGAAGTCAGAGAAATTAAACAAAGTAAGGATAAAGTTGGTAATTATAGGCATGTATGAGAAAGTATAAACCTTTCTCTTTTTGACAGATCACATTGGTTTATAGTAGGCACATAAAAGAAATATTAGTATAGAACAAATATGAACTAATATTCATATTCATGGACACAAAAACATGTAAGTATTATTTGACATGGCTTTAACCTCTTTTGTGTTTTAAATTCTCATAAAAAGAGTAGTATCCTCTCATTCTGTCTCCTAATACTGATGAAGGCAATGAAATCTGTAATAAAATGCTTGTATCTCCTAGGAGCCATGAAGTATAATATGTCATTATTAATCATTATGCTGTTGTCGTTAATCATTTTATTAGGGAATTACTCCAAAGAAGTGGAAATAAATTATATGGTAGTTGAGTGAAAATCCAGACCACATTTTAAATACACTGATTAAAAAGAAATATGTAAAAGAAATGCAATTATTACTTAAAATGAAAACATGAAAGAGCTTCTTTTAAAAACACCCAGCGCATACTTTTCATCAGTCAAGCTTTATTAGGAAGTTAATTGATTAAATATTTTTAGATGTAATAGTTTACAGCTTTAATCCTTATGATTTTTTTCAATAGAAAAAACCTGAAAGTTACTAGTCAAGAATTATGAACATTATGAAATCTGTGTATGTAGTTTCCTGTATTTCATAGAATTAATATACAAACTTAAGGGAAATGTCTACTGATGGTAAAGGGACGCTAAAATTAGATGTTTCTCTCTTCCTTAGTAGAAGGTCTAGAGGTCAGAGGTCTCAAAATAAGAATCTTGTTCTTTTTGCAAATGACAAATTGTACAACTTTTTAATAGAAATGTGTATTACTTCTTTCATTTCAACTTATTCTTAGATTTTATTTATATTTTTGTACCATTATTCCTTGGTTACACACACTACTAGAGAAAAGTGAAAACAGATAATACCCAGGTAGGAAAAATACAAAGAACTAAACAAAATATACAAAGAACTTTCATGTTTGTGGACTATTCTTAGAATAACCTCAAATTCTTTACTGCCCGCCCCCCTGAAAAAAAAAACAGGTTTTCTCACTCTTCTCTGTGCTAAGCAACAACCCTCCTCCTAGCTTGGCCACTGTGGTGGGTTGCCTCAATCTGTTCTAGAAAGGAAGCAAAAAATGCAGGATGTGTTAACCATGAAAAATTCCTACGACAGATTTTCCATTTGTAGGTAAAATAGCATTCACTATATTTTTGTTTATTAGTTGGTTGACAGGTTTTATGCAGTTACCTAGAATGGAATTTTCAGGGTAAAATCTACCATTACCTTGGATTCATATTTGAGATATACTATTTCTAGATGTTTTAGGGTCAAGTATTGAGGCAATTCATAGACAGAAACTGAGATCTCTAATTGTAGCTCTTTCCTGAAAAGACACGAGGTAAAATGATAATACCATTCATGATGGGGATAGTATGCTGATTTTGATGTACTCTGAATTATCTCAACATAATGAAAACCATTTGTCCATATAATCAACTATAATTAGTTGGAAACAAAACTTTAAGTCAATCAGCATGCTTTTCTATATCTATGTAGTTATATTTCAATCAAAAGATTTTTTAAAATCATTTAGTTCTCAAAAGAGATATACAAATGACCAAGTACATGAAAAACGGTTCAGCATCACTAATCATTAGGGAAATGCAAGTCAAAACTACAATGAGTTATTACCTCAGACCCCTTAGGATAAAAAACAACAACAAAAACAAAACAACAATTGTTGTGAAGGATGTGGAAAAATTCGAAACTGTATGCACTGTGGATAGGAATGTGAAATGGTGCAACCAGTATGGAAAACAGTATTTTAAGACAGAATTATATATCATTTAACAATTCCATTTCTGGGTATATGTCCAAAAGAATTGAAAACAAGGTCTTGAAGTTATATTTGAATACCCATGTTCATAGCAGCATTATTCATAATAGCTAAAAGATGGAAGCAACTCGAGTGTTATTTGACAGATGAATGGATAAACAAACTGTATATACAAACAATGATATATTATTCATACTTAAAGGAAAGAAATTCTGGCTACTACAACATGAATGAACCTTGAAGACATGATGATAAGTGAAATGAACAAATACCGTATGACTCCACTAATATGAGGTACCTAGAGTAGTCAGGTTTATAGAGACAGGAAGAAGAATGGTGGTTGCCACAGACAGGGGCAAGAAGGGAATAAGGAGTTTGTTTAATGGGTACGGAGTTTCAGTTTTGGAAATGGAATGAGTTTTGGAGGTTGCTTGCACACTAAGGTGAATATGCTTAACACTACTGAACTGTACAATAAAAAATGATTAAAATTTAAAATGGTTAGTTAAGATGGTAACTTTTATGTAATGTGTACTTTACAATTAAAACTTTTAAGAAGGAAAATCCGTGTTAAAATCATTTAACATACGTCTAGAAAATATAGTACACTTAGCTGATAGAAAACCTCCTCCCGTCCATCGTCCTCTGTACCTCCCACATGCCTCCCCCACACAGGCAAATACAGGTTTAATTCACAGCTGAACTTGAGAGAAATGCCCACGTGCCACCAATGAGAATGAGAGCAGTGAGCCCATGTGGAAACCTAGCAGCCCATGGGAATATCAGAAGCCGGCCTAAAGGGTGAGAGGCTAGTATTTTAGGTGCTGAGAAGACAAAGGTGCAGGTCTTGACTCTGGAGCTATGATGGACTACCTAAGGCTCTGAAATAGAGACAGGAAAAGCTGTTGCCCTGGGCTAGGCAAGCTGCTAAATTCTCTGTGGCCCACTTGGGACCTTGAATAGAAATAGCGTCACACATGAGAAATCAAAACCAGGAGCATTTGCTGTGGGGAAATATGGCTTCTAATTTCACACTGCCTTTGTGAAGGGGGAACCATAGGAGAAACATGAAGAGTGAAAAAAAAAAAAGTGTGTCCCAAACTGGAGACATCTATAGAGCTAACTCAGAAAGAAACATGCAATTGTCAGAATCCAGGACAACATGAGACTTCCATGGAAAGCAAATATGAGATAGTCAAAAATTTTAAACTACATCAATTTATGAAGGAAAGGAAGCCACCAAGTGTGACAGATGGAAGAATGAATACCTAAAGAACCTTGTATTACCAAAAAAAAAAATTTTAAGAGACTTTAATATGTTTAAAAGAAAAAAAGGAAATAGTATAATTTTTTCAATTATACTGAAAGCTGCACACATGATTTGTGCAGTATATGGGTATGTATGTGCGTGTGTGTATATATATACATGTATATATACATATATAACAAATGTTATACTTAAGTAAATTTTGTAAAAAAAATAAAAAACTTGGAAAGCTAAATTTCTGGATAAATAACATAGAATGTGGTATGGGAACTTTGGGGGAAAAAAAAAGCCCTCTATATTCTTTTGTTTGTTTTCAGAAGGAAATGGAGATTATAATTAGTTTTGCAACTTGTTAAATATAGGTGTTAAAAATATAAGTATAATCTCTTAAAGATATATACTAGTACAGAGAGAAAAAAGAGAATCAATCAAACTAATAAAGACAGGAAAAGGGGAAAATTACAGGAAAAAAACATGGTTAAGAGAAACCACCAAAAAAAAACCCAGCAAAATTAGTTACATGTAAATGTACCTGTTATTAGAGTGAAAATAACTCAATTAAACATACCTATGAAAGACAAAGTTCCTCGCACTAGATTTTTTTAATGCAGTTATATGCTGTTTACAAGAGACAATCATTGAAAAGTTGGAAATAAAGGAGTGGAAAAAATTAGATAAGTGCTCAATCAAGAAGACAAAAAATAGCAGAGGTTAGCGAATTTGGAAAACTTAATAACAAGCTTGATGTAAGAGTTAAATAATGAACCTAACACACAGAGAACTTCATTCTTTTCAAGCAAACATAAAACACTATGAAGATTTACCATATTCAAGCACAAAGAATAAATTTATATAAATGTAAATTCCAATAAATTCTAAGTAAATCCAGATAATCAGTATTGTGTAAAATGTCTTTTCAGTGATAACACTGCAAAGCAATAGAAAGATATTTATCACGTCTTTTACTTTAGTCTGTAAACTTAAAAAAAATCTTCAAATTAATTAATGGGTTAAGAAGGAATCATAATGGAAACCAGGACACTGAAATTAGTGACTGACAAGATCCACAAGAAGTGAGAGCTAGAATACAGAGTTAGCCTGTAGAGTAAGCAGAGGATGGAAATTAAAAGACAAGAGGAAAAAATAATGCAAAGCAAAGAAATACTAGAGAAGATCCAAAAACAAAAGTTGGTTCTTAGAGAAGACAAATTTAATGGAGAAACCTCTGGCAATACTGGTTAAGAAGAGAGAGAAGGCACAGACAGTATTTAGAATGAGAAAAAAGGACATATAAAGATAGTAAAGATTTTAAAATTCATAAGAGAATATTATGAATAATGCTGTCCAGTGCATTTGGAAACAAATATAATAGACAGTTTTCTAGAAAAAACATAACTTTCCAGAGCCAGCTTGATACCTCTGTGAAGTGTGATTTTTATTCCCATTGTACAGATGAAGACAGTGAGGCTTAGAGGGTCTGAATTACTTTCTCAAAGTCAAAAAGCCAGTAAGTCCATTGCTTTTAGGGTAGCAACAATTGGGTAGAAGAAAGATGCACATTTTTGAGTCGGTTTCAAATTTGAGCTTTTACCATTTCCCTCATCATTGTCACTGGGATAGCCTGGGCCTCTCTGAGCCCCAGTCTTCATCTTTAAAATGGGAATAATATAATTGCTGTGTTGAATAATATGGTTTTTATTTGTTTTTATTGAAGTATAGTTGATTTACAATACTGTGTTAGTTTAAGATGTATAGCACAGTGATTCAGTTATTTTTTTCAGGTAATATTCCATTATAGGTTATTCAAGATATTGAATATAATTCCCTGTGCTATACAGTAAATCCTTGTTGCTTGTCTATTTTATGTATAGTAGTTTGTGTCTGTTAATCTCATACTCCTAATATACAATATAACATACAATATTCCATTGTGTGTGTGTGTGTCTATAGATATATATATATGTATATATATATATGCGTGTGTATGTGTGTATATATATATCTATAGACACACACACACACACACACACACACACACATCTTCTCTATCCATTCATCTGTCAATGGACATTTAGGTTGCTTCTGTGTCTTAGCTATTATAAATAGTGCTGCTATGAACACTGGGGTACATATATCTTTTCGAATTAGAGTTTTCATTTTTTCTGGATATGTACCCAGGAGTGGGATTGCTTGATCATGTGGTAGCTCTATTTTTAGTGTTTTAAGAAACCTTCATACTGTTTTCCAAAGTGGCTGCACCAATTTACATTCCCACCAACATTTGAGGGTTCCCTTTTATCCACAGCAGTATGGTTTTTATGAACTTTAAATGAGTATTTCTGAAGACACTCATAAAAATGTAATGTTCTGCACACATATAAGTAGTAAATATCCTGTAATAATTTTTATTTTTCTTACATTTGTCAATAACACATTTTCTAGACTAGAATAAGCACTTCCTAACAGATAAGTGCATTAGAATACTTTCTATTTATTTATCTGTGTCTATTCATGCACCTCCATCTCTCCCGGCTTTCTATACACACAAAAACAAAAATAATCTATTCTGGTACTTCAAATATCCTGACTCTTTAAAAGTATTGTTAATTAGGGATACTTTCTTAATGTGCTGATCCAGTATTTGTTTCCTATAATACAACATTTTCACTCTGTAATTAGACACACCAAAATAGCCAGATAGATCCTTATTTGGCAATTCATTGTTCTAACTTGCACTGAACGTCTGGTTTATTGTATTCATTCAGCAGATATTTTTCTCAAAGCTGCCCTCTGATACAACACCAGCCTGTCTTCCCAGCTACCCACCACTCTCCCACACAGAAGTCTAGTCAATCGAAACCCCCTGCTGTCACCCTAATATCCATTATGATTTCTGATCTCTTTGCCTTTCCTCATGCTGTGCTTTCTGCCTAGGATTTACCCTCCTTCTCCCTCTTTTGAATCTCTGACTCTGACTTCTAAGCATCATGTTTTGCCCAGATTAGGTATCACTTTTTCTTTGCAATCTCTCTGATTAGCCCCAGAGAACAATGCTTATTATATCCCCTGTTGTCCCCTCTAGCACTTACCTGTATAACTTATGATAATTATACTGTCTTATGTGATAGTGATTTGAGTTTGGATTTATCTTCTCTTTTATTAGATTATAAATTCCAATGTCTGTATCCTGCAGTATTTTAAATGCCTCAGTGCCTTACCATTCAGTCAATAATCATTAAATAACAAAAAGGGAAAAGTCTGGGCTTCCCTGGTGGCGCAGTGGTTGAGAGTCTGCCTGCCAATGCAGGGGACACGGGTTCGAGCCCTGGTCTGGGAGGATCCCACATGCCGAGGAGCAACTGGGCCCATGAGCCACAACTACTGAGCCTGCGCGTCTGGAGCCTGTGCTCCGCAACAAGAGAGGCCGTGATAATGAGAGGCCCGCGCACGGCGATGAAGAGTGGCCCCCGCTTGCCGCAACTAGAGAAAGCCCTCGCACAGAAACGAAGACCCAACACAGCCATAAATAAATAAGTAAATAAATAAATAAACCGAAAGTTAAAAAAAAAAAAAAAAAACCTTTAAAAAAAAAAAAAAAAAAAAAGGGAAAAGTCTGCCATCACCAGAAAATATATAAGGGTTTGAAAGTAACAAAGTTCCAAATGAGAGGATATGATGTTCCCATTATTTCATTTTAGTGATATCTTCTACATTCATTCTAAAGGAAAAATGAGAATGATGTGATTTTTAGTAAACAATCTTAAATGTTTACTTGGTACTCATTAAAACACTACGAAAGTTTAAAAATAAAAATTAACCATGTACTCCAAATATGCATACTGCATACTGCTTGTGGTCATACTACATGAAAAATACTTTTTGATAATTATTGGAAGAAGTATTCAGCAAATTTCCTCCAAACATTCATTGGTATGCTAGGGAAGCAATATATCTATGGTGACAGTATAAGATCAGATGTATTACAGAAGTAGGCCAAATAGTAAAAAGGGGATTTTCCCTTTATCACCTCTTCTTTTTTAATTTTTAAAGACATATATCAGTTTTGCATTTAGAAAAAGGAATTTATTTTATCATTAACAAACTATATCAGTATCTTAATTATTCATGTACAAGATTGATATTTTTATTAGTTATTCATATTAGGGATTTAAAATCCTCAAGCTCTGCTCCTAAACTAATAACAGTATAGTTCAAAATTAATTTTTGCTAGCATATATTTTATATATAGAGAGAAGTAATAGAGAATCTAACATAGGATACTTTTAATCAATTTTGCTTTTTTAAATTTTTATAATTTTTATTTTTTTATTGAGGTAGAGTTGATTTGTAATCTTTCAGGTGTAGAGAAAAGTGATTCAATTGTACATATATATATATATTCTTTTTCAGATTCTTTTCCATTATAGGTTATTACAAGATACTGAATATAGTTCCCTGTGCTATAGAGTAGGTCCTTGTTGTTTATCTATTTTATATGTAGTAGTCTGTATCTGTTAACCCCAAGTTCCCCTTTGGTAGCCATAAGTTTGTTTTCTACATCTGTGAGTCTCTTTCTGTTTTGTAAATAAGTTCATTTGTATCACTTTTTTAGATTCCACATAAAAGTGATATGATATTTGTCTTTCTGTGTCTGGTGTACTTCACTGACTATGATAATCTCTAGGTCCATCCATGTTGCTGAAAATGGCATTATTTCACTCTTTTTTTATGGCTGAGTAGTATGCTATTGTGTATATATACCACATCTTCTTTATCCATTCATCTGTCAGTGGACATTTAGTTTGCTTCCTTGTCTTGGCTATTGTAAATAGTGCCACTATGAACATTGGGGTGCGTTTATCTTTTCAACTTAGAGTTTTCTTTGGACATACTCCCAGGAGTGGGATTGCTGGATCATATGGCAACTCTATTTTCAGTTTTTTAAGGAACTACTGTTCTCCATAATGGTTGCACCAGTTTACATTCCCACCAACAATGTAGGAGGGTTCCCTTTTCTCCACACCCTCTCAGAGCATTTATTGTTTGTAGACTTTTAAATGATGACCATTCTGACTGGTGTGAGGTGATACCTCATTCTGGTTTGATTTGCATTTCTCTAATAATTAGTAATGTTGAGCATCTTTTCATGTGCCTGTTGTCCATCTGTATGTCTTCTGTGTAGAAATGCCTGTTTAGGTCTTCTGCCTATTTTTTGATTGGGTTGTTTGTTTTTTGATATTGAGCTTCATGAGCTGTTTGTATATTTTGGAAATTAATCCCATGTCAGTCACATCATTTGCAAATATGTTCTCCTATTCCATAGATTATCTTCTCGTTTTATTTATAGTTCCCTTTACTGTGCAAAAGCTTTTAAGTTTAATTATATCCCATTTGTTTATTTTTGGTTTTGTTTCCAGTACTCTAGGAGACAGAGCCAAAAAAATATTGCTGCAATTTATGTCAAAGAGTGTCCTGCCTATGTTTTCCTCTAGGAGTTTTATAGTATCCTGTCTTACATTTAGGTCTTTAATCTATTTTGAGTTTATTTTTGTATATGGTGTTAGAGAATGTTCTAATTTCATTCTTTTACATGTAGCTGTCCAGTTTTCCCAGCACCACTTATTGAAGAGACTGCCTTTTCTCTAATGCGTATTCTTGCCTCCTTTGTTGTAGATTAATTGACCATAAGCATGTGGGTGTATTTCTGGGCTTTCTATCCTGTTCCATTGATCTATGTGTCTGTTTTTGTGCCAGTACCATACTGTTTTGATGACTGTAGCTTTGTAGTATAGTCTGAAGTCAGGGGGTGTGATTCCTCCAGCTCCATTCTTCTTTCTCAAGATTGTTTTGGCTATTCGATGTCTTTTGTGTTTCCATAAAAATTTTTAAAGTTTTTGTTCCTGTTCTGTGAAAAATGCCATTGGTAATTTAATAGGGATTACACTGAATCTGTAGATTGCCTTGGGTAGTATGGTCATTTTAACAATGTTGATTTGTCCAATCCAAGAACACGGTGTATCTTTCCACCTGTTCATGTGGTCTTCAGTATCTTTCATCAGCATTTTATAGTTTTAAGAGTACAGGTCTTTTGCCTCCTTAGGGAGGTTTATTCCTAGCTTTTTGTCTTTCTGATGTGATAGTAAGTGGGATTGTTTCCATAGTTTCTCTTTCTGATATTTCATTGTTAGTGTATAGAAATGCAGCATATTTCTGTATATTAATTTTGTATCCTGAATCTTTACCTAATTCATTGATGAGCTCTGGTAGTTTTCTGCTGGTGCCTTTAGAATTTTCTATGTATAGTATCGTGTCATCTGCAAATAGTGACAGTTTTACATCTTCCTTTTCAATTTGGATTCCTTTTCTTCTCTGATTGCTATGGCTGAGAATTCCCAAACTATGTTGAATAAAAGTGACGAGAGTGGACATCCTTGTCTTGTTCCTGATCTTACAGGAGATGCTTTCAGCTCTTCACCATTGACTATGATGTTATCTGTGGGTTTGTCATATATGGCCTTTATTATGTTGAGGTATGTTCCCTCTATGCCCACTTTCTGGTGAGTTTTTGCCATAAATGGATGTTGAATTTTATCAAAAGCTTTTTCTGCATCTATTTGAGATGATCATATGGTTTTTATTCTTCATTTTGTTAATGTGGTGTATCACATTGATTGATTTGTGGATATTGAATAATCCTTGCATCCCTGGGATAAATCCCACTTGATCATGGTGTATGATCCTTTTAATGTATAGTTGCATTTGGTTTGCTAGTATTTTGTTGAGAATTTTTGCATCTATGTTCATCAGTGATATTGGCCTGTAATTTTCTTTTTTATGTGATACCTTTGTCTGGTTTTCGTATCAAGGTGATGGTAGCCTCACAATTTTGCTTTTTAAATTACACTTTTCTTCATGCTTTTGCTTGAATAGAAATCATTATGTTAGATTAATCCCTTTAAGATCTGTAGCTGTATAGTATATATTTGTAAGTTTTATCTATCCATAAATAATTTCAGAGATGGCAAGCCTCTTTTTTCAAGTCCAGAAACTAAGACTTTCTTGGATTTAGTGATTATCTATATTGCAGATTCTGGTGCTATTTATGTTGCAAAGTGTACAAATCAGAAAAGAGCAAAACATTTCTGAATAATTTATCTCCCTCCTCCATGTTAGTTTGTCCAATTTCTTCATTGACATTTAATTATAATAAATAAACACATTTTAACAGTTTTATCTAAGTAGTAATGTTCATAATGTTTTGACTACCCTTCATCTTAGGCCAAAACCTTACATTTCTAGTCACTTCCTTTTCCTTTTACATTTTTTAAATTACTCTTCAGTTTATACTTCATCTGAAAAGTAGTCTGTGAGTTATTTCTCACTAAAGAAGACTGTAAGACTTTTTGTATGAGAATAAGGGCCGAGGCATGAATTGCATGTGCTTGGTAAATATAACAGAAGTGAGTCTTGGTTCATCAAGTAATGGTGCAATTAAACAACAGAAGGTGTGGTACCGCAGAGATGAAGTCTGGGGAGGTTGGGATTTGTCAAAAAGGGGGCATAGGGAGCAGTGGGAACAAGAGGAAGGAAAATGCATGGCTGGAGCTGATACTGGAAATGTGAGTTGGATCAGAGTTTCAGAGAGCCTTATTTAGGAGTTCTATTTTGACTTTTGTAGATGTATTTTCATAGGTGTGGAAATCATACTGGTAATGATTTTTGGTGAATGACTTTATGTTATACCTGGATGTGGATATGAATTATATCATATAGAGAGATATAGTTCTCTTTCAAATATTCTAAATATATTAAGAAGAAAATCAGTTGGCAAAATTTTAACACTTGGTAGGAAATATTATCTAACTAGAAATTAATAACATTTTGTTTTCATTCCATTTTATTTTAATTATCTTCTATTTTTGATAAGTGTGTTTGATTCTATTATTGTTCAAACTATCTGCTGCACTCGCTAGGAAAGGATTAGATTTCCCTGGCCCATTCAGTCTTATCCACATGCCTTGCTCTGGCCAAGGAAATGAAAGTGGAACCAATCTGTGTCATTTCTAAACTGAAGCTTTAAGAGCAATGATTGGCCATATCCTCTTTTCCCTCTGCAGTAAAGTTGTCAATGTCCCAGTATAGAAGGTGTTCCATTAGCTTTGGTCACAGAGTAAAGAAAATGTGGAGCAGAATCACGACTAACCTCAATGAACCAGTAGCATGAGCAATAAATTAACCCAGTTTATGGCACTGGCATTTGGGGCTCTTTTGTTACCTCTGCATAACCTATTCTCTTCTGACTGATAAAGCAAGATGAACTGCATTCCACTGTGCAAGTGGCACAAAATTTACTTACGCTATAAAAGGAAGCTCATTTTAAAAAACTATTAAACAAATAATAATACAGGAAAAAGAAAGACATGGTGGTTACCAAATGCCTTAACTTTGAAGGATATTGCTATACGTGGTAGGAGCTGTTAGGTTTTTAAGTAGGGGCTAACGTGAATGGCTTTGGGTTTAGAAGGTAAAATTCTGATAGAAAAAGGAGGGAAGAATTTTTAAAAGCATGGGTAGAAGGTAAGGCAAGGCATTTGGAAATTTATTAATATAAGGGATATATAGAGTAATGGTATCTGCAGTTTAAAATGTTGTTATATTTTTTAATAAAGACATTTAAAGGGAAGACTATATGCATTGCTAAGATACAGAAAGAAGGATAGCATTAGAAATCCAAATACTCTCAGGAAGTTTCTTGCTAGATAGCAGGTGTGAACTAAAATCCAGTTACTCACATTAAAGAGCTGCTGCCTCAGTACACATAATTTAGCACTCAAGTCCTTCCTACTCTCATGGTTTCAGTGCTAGCTTCAGAAAAAAGTGAACGAAATTGGTTTTCCATTAGTTATTATCTGGGTTTACAACTTCTACAGTTTGTACAGTAACAACTGCATGTTTTATCACTTGGAATTTGCATAGACATTCATGAACCAGAACCAATCAGAATTCTTACTGTTTCAAAATAATACCAAAATGGCAACCTGGAAACTGAGAGCACAATACTCTATCCCTGTGATTTCTGGGAAGAATTCATTATAACACTGTTCACTGTATCATCACTTGTCATCTGTTATGATAAGTGCTCCCCATGTCATCTAAGAATTTAGTTTTAAAGTAAATAGTTCCAAAGTATTAACCAACTTTATTTTCATTTCAGAGGCACATGTGCCCTGGAACCCTCTAAAAAATAAATTTTTTTTCCCTTTTTGTCGTTATTTATTTATTTGATATATGAGTATGGGGAAAAGGTTGGAAATAAACCTGTTATGCATGTACAAATTCATATATGTTAATATTTTTACGTTTAATTATTGGTAGGTTGGCTTTTTGTAACAGAATTTAAATTCTATTCATGTTTAAATTCTATCTATTTGTAACTGGAAATACAAAGAGGTTTTTTTTTTCTGAAGTCATTTTATAACATTGAAATTTGATATTGTGCTATATGCTATTAAAAATGTATTTATTTCAACTATTAGAAATGCAGGAAGGGATTTGAGTGATAGCTAGGGCCACTGTACTTCCTGGTTGGCCCAGGATAGTCATGGTATGCTTGTGACTCTAATCATAATTATTAACAGCTCCCTTTCATTCTCAAAAGTGTCCTGGTTTGCACTAAAATTATATGGTTACCTTAGTGTTAGTATCTTCACCCTTGTGTTACAAGTGAGGAAACCAAGCCACAGAGCAGGGCTGTGACTTAGACAAAGTTATGGACTTAGGAAGGGACCGGAATTAAAACCCAGAAATATCTAGAAGTCTTCCTATTCAATGCCAGGACTCACCAGTAACAAGGTAATGGCAGTGACTGCCATGGCCAGGATTTGGACACCAGCAGTACACATGAGATATAAAGTCTGTGTGAGCAAGGCTCTCCCCATCCCGGAGGAATTTTACAGGGTCAGGAGCTGAAGGCTGAGAGATTTAGGGGATCTTCGTGTACCTAAGCCTGGCCTAGTTCTCTGTGCACTTGTGGCTTCTTGTCCACCACTCCTACTGATGTGGGAAAGATTATGAGAGACATAAATTAGTTTTAGACATGTTAAATTTGAAACAACATTTCAGCATTTAACTGGAGATGTAGACTAGGAAGCCAGACTGGAGATATCAGTTTGGGAGTTAACGATGAAAGGGTGGTATCTGAAGCTTAGGGCACTCATGAGAAGAGCAGGAAAAAGAGTTCTGCAGTAAAGAACAGGGGTCAAAAGGAAGGTGAAGGGTGAAGAGATGAAAAAGGCCTTAGGATGCTGAATAACCAGCTCCAATAATGAGAGGAAGACAAAAATAATGTCTACAACAATGATGATAAACTGCAGTTACTACCATTACTGGAAACTTTATACGTTCCAGTAACTCCACCAAGTATTTTATATACATTAGCTTAGTCCTCATTACTATCCGCTGAGGTAGGGAAAAAAATAAGGCCAGGGATGTTAGGAAACTTGACTGAAGTCACAAAATAAGCAGCAGAGCAGAAATTCAGACTCAGCTCTGCCTCTAAAGAGCTCTGTGATCTTTCTACAATATTCTGCATATTGGATCTTATCTTCCCTCTTTTCTGCTTTGTCCTTTGTATGTGATGTATGTGATGATTTACAAGGCTTATAAATATTTTTCTAATGTGAAAACCAAAAAAAATGTATTTATTGATAAAAAGACACAGACATTACCTCAAGACTTATAATCTAGGACAGATAGAAACATTTATGCAAGCAAATTTTAAAGTAATTGTAAATAAATGAATGTTTCTTTTTACAAATACGTAAAAAAAGAAAAGTATTTACCATGTATACTACTTAAGGTCAAGGCCATTTGGGAGAGAAGGTGTGTGAAAATGTGTTGTAGCATGTGCAAATATGGAATGAGTTTTAAAAACCAAACCTGGCTTTTAGCAATTTCAAATAATGGAAGGCTTGAGGAATAAATGTTTATGGCAAGCTATGAGGCAGAGTATTTCAGATATAAAGTATAGACTGTAAATATTTATAAAATTATGTGTTCCCACCTTAAGTATATTTTAAAATAATGGTGAATACGCCCTATCATGGTAACTTACTTGAACTTTCTATGACATAACTAAGGAAAATGTCTCTAAACTGTAAACCCATTAATAAATCATTAATTAATTTTATGAGCTTTTAAGCCTCATGAAGATATAGCATATATTATTCTTTATTATTATTTTTTCCAGCTTTATTGAGATATGATTGACAAATAAAAGTTGTTTATATTTAGGTTGTACAATATGATTTTCTTAAGGTGTATAACATGGTGATTTAACATACATATACATCGTGAAATGCCTACCATCATCAAGTTAGTTATCACACCCAGCACTTCACATAGTTACCTTTTCTGTGTTTGTGTGTGGTGAGAACATTTAAGATTTACTCTCTCAGCAAATTTCAAATATAAAATTCTGTATTGTTAACTGTAATCACTATGGTGTACATTAGGTCCCCAGAACTTACTCATCTTATAAGTGAAAGTTTGTGCCCCTTGACCAACGTCTCTCTATTTCTTGCATCCCCCGGACCTTGACAACCTCCATTCTACTCTCTGGTTCTATGAGCTTGACTTTTTAGATTCCACATATAAGTGAGATCATACAGTATTTGTCTTTCTGTGTCTGATTTATTTCACTTAGCATAATGCTCTCCTGGTTCATCCATTTTGTCACAAATAGCAGGATATTCCTCTTTTTATGGTTGAATAATATTCCATTGTGTGTGTGTGTGTGTATACACACACATACATAAAACCATGTTTTCTTTGTCCATACATCCATGGACAGACACTTGGGTCGTTTCAGTGTCTTGGCTCTTGTGAATAACACTGCAGTGAATGTTCTTTATTATTCTTGATGAAAATTTCATTGAAAGCTTAAAAATGAGATTGATGTGTGATGCATGGAATCCCATTTATTAAAATATTAGAGCTATCCAAACTTTTGAAGCATCAGGGATGGGAAACTATTGTTCAGATAACTGTACTGATTTTGTTCCTTGTGGGTGCATGCTGGTTGACTGAAAACTGATTAGTAATGGAAAATCATCTTACTTGTTTTAGCATTGAGCTTTTAGGAAGTAGTTGATCATGCAGACCTATTGTTACTTTTTAATTATTTGGCTTAGGAAACAGGAGATCAGAATTCTGCTCAAGAGAATCTAGGGATGAAGGAAAGGGCAGAACAGAGTTAAGTCAACATTTTATATTTCAATAACATCTGAAACTCTTTTCTACATCTGTGCATTCAGACTGTAGTTGTCATGTGGGGGAAAACATGTATGAAACTTATTATCTATATATATTCTGCCTATTTATTCAACAAACATTAACTAATAACTTTGCCTATAACCTAAAATAGGATTGCAAAGTTTAGTATTCTTAAAAATTGGGAGAGATCAAGTAGGACAGTTAGACAGACTTGAAAAAGAATTTCAAAGGTGATTACGAAGCACAGAAATGTCCTTGTCTTCGGCAATGTCACAGAAGCCACTTTTAGTAACATCAGAGTTCAGCAAAGATGTATTATTGCCCAGAACATCCTCTTCCTTGTTAACAAAGCTATTATTCTAAGTTCTTCATTGATTTGTAAGATATCTGATATCTTGGGAGCAGTGAACATTTAGCAAATAATTCTAGATATAGTGTTACAACTTTGCTCCTTTAAATAGAAATTAAGAAGGAAATAGTCTATATCTTTTACAATTAAACCAGGAAACATATTTAGTACTGCTGCTTATTTAAGCCTGAGAATTTCTATGTGATTATTTCTGTCTGCCCTGAGCCAGGAGGGAGGCAAGCTCTGAGAATTCACATAGGGGAGAAAATTCTTCCTCTATCCATCCTAGGTTCTCGGCTAGGCTCTGTAACAAGACAGACTAACCAGAGAAAACAAACAGGAGTTTATTAACATCTATATCTCATATATACATGTTAATGTGAGAAGCTCAGGAATGAATAACTCAAAGAGGTGGCTCAGAATTCAGGCTTATGTAGCATTTTCAACAAAGAACAATAAATTTTAGAAAGTGACAAGGCAAAAGCAAAGGACCTTGAGTCCCTAGAGGTGGCAAATTGTAGGAAGGCAAATATATGGGAAAGGAATGGGAGATCAAGGCTAGTTGGTAAAGTCTGTTACATAGATTCCTCTGGTGCCATCTCCAGGCTGATAAGAGCCTAAAGTTGTTCCTGTGATTTTTCGAGAAGGAAGGAGGGACATCTTTCTATATTTATGTCCTGCTTTTAGGCACATAGGAGAAGGGCAGAGAGCTTTCCTGCTTTTGCTGCTTTTTAATTGCCTTTAGATCAAAATAATTCTTATATGGAAAAGGCTATTTTGGCATGACGTATTCTGGTTTCATTTATTTGGCATAACTGTGAAGGGGGATCACACTCTTAAGTATGTCAGTTGGGTCATAGGAGCAGCTCAAGAAAGCTCAGCAGCAGAGTATAATGCAGGAAGTAAATTAGGAGTATGGGGAGAGGATAAAGAGCTGGAAGATGTTATCATAAAGATATCCAAATTGGAATGATAAAGTAGAGAAGAATCTGGAGATAAAAAGGGCAAAGGTAGACAAGTTCCAGGAAGGCAGCTCAGGAAACACACTGTGGACATAGTCAGTCTTCTCTGTAGTGAGTTTTTTCTTATTTGCAGATCTCTCTTGCCTGGGCAAAGAACTGCCTTTGAAGTAAGCAGAATTGCTCTAGATGTTGATAAAGTCCTCATAAGATTGACAGCTTTGAATTTTTCTTACGGATTTAGTATTTAGTAGCTGTATATTGAATACATTGGGTATAGAAATTTCTTAAGTATATATTTAACATATACAAAAACTAAAGATGAGATAGTATGTATAGCATTAATTTTATTATATCTACTGTGTACAAATAACTTTTTTTTGAATGTAGATGAAGGGTACTATATCTTTGTTTCATTAAACCCCTCAGCAATCATCAGTTTCTTTTCTCAACTGGTTTCTATAAATTTTTCATGTCCTGTAGTGCAGCTATTTCATTTCAGGCAAGGTATTGTTTTCTGCTTTAGATGAGGAGGTGATAGAGTATAAATTATTGTGAGCCTAAATTTGTGGAGCATGTAATCCAAAATTGGAAGCTGGCAGAGCCCATCCTAAATTGAAATAGGAATAGAGCTGATCACCCCGTGAATTTACTTGTGATTTGTAGCAGCAGTGTAACCTTGACTGATGACCTCCTCCATCCCACCCCACACATACACACCACTCCTGAAATGAGTGACATAAAACTGGTTGTGAATTAATCTGAGTTTTTGGAAAGACACTTTCTAGCCCTTATGAATTTGTTTTCAGTACTCCTGAGTGAGATGGTCAAAGAAGTTAGTGTTTTCCCAGTACCATTCATTCTTCTTTTATCTTCCAACTCAAAAAATTGAATGAGATATTCTATGTGTGCTGTTTTGAAAAGAGAAGGAGAAAGTCACTCACTACCTACATATTCTTTTCCCCCCTTCAAGGCGTTTGTGGCTGTTGTCTTTCTAAAATTGGAAATGACCCAAACGACACTGGAATAATAATATACTTGCCCAAGATAAGAGAAATGATAGGCACACCTAGTGTTATTGGATATAAAACATGTTCAAAGCATCTGATCCTCTATGCCTTTTTTTATTAAAGTCTTTCAAACTCTTAAAAATAATAATATTCAGAATTATTCTGAATTCAATAAAGCGTTGCTTTTCACAAACTTATCCCTAAGGGCTAAGTAGAATAAAAGCCAATGGATAGAGGTTCTGGCAGCATAGTCCAAAGAGACGCATGAGAGGGCAGGTTTATTTGTTTGTATTTGTTTGGTTTTTAATCTAGTGTTTTTTTAAATTTATATGAATTCTCCTTTATATTCTAAAGTATAGCCACGTTCAGTTTAGTATTATAATTGTTACTACTTATCCATTAATTTTTCTAGACAACACCAACCTACCACCTCTCATCCTTCATCCCATCAGTAAAAAAAGGAAAATTTTTGTTCTTTGGAAATGTGCTTTTATTCTGTAGCACATGTGCTAATTTGAGAAGCGTGACAATAAAGCATAGACCCAACCCAGAAACAAACAATCAGTTCACTAAAATTTTAAGAGGAAGAGGCAAATTCAAGTGAAACTATTTCAAACTTCAGTATCACTCTAGGACACACTGTATACCTCATGGATTTAAATGTTATAGTTAGAATTTTGTGAACACTGTAGGATCTACAGTATGGCTAACTGGTTAATACTTGAACATCTAATTGAATTTCTTGAACAAAAAATATTTCTCTGAACAAAAGGGAAAATATTTCAGAAAACTCTGGATTTATAATATCACCCACTGATTCTGAAGTGTAAACATTAAAAGATTATTTTACTTCTCCAGTTTCTTGGCTACATTTGTTTTATACATAAAATATATAAAAAGTGTGGCCTTACAGAAAACTCTCAAAAATCTCTTACAGAGTGGTGGCCTGTGATATAATTTATCAACTATTGTAAAATAGTAGTTAATTATTTTTCTCAGACTGGAAATATAGGAAGTTATTTCATTACAGCTAGCATATATTAAGATACTTTTCAGCTATTACTCCAAAACACCCTATTCTCAATGCCTTAAGTACAGCTGCTCTCTAGTACTTTATCAATAATCTATAACTATTTCCTTATGTTGCATTATGGCAACTTATATACCTGTTTTCCTCTGACTATCCTCAAACTGGAAACTTCTCAAGGGCAAAGTTAGACAGTGTTGTTCTATCTGCCAGGCATTATGCCTGGCACATAGAAATCTCTCAGTATGTGTGAAAATTGTTGAAAGAATAGTAATAAGGAAAATGACAGTGCTCCAGCCACCAGTCCTCTATAGGTGTTTTGACAAAGAATCTGTCAATTTTATTCTTCTGGATGATTTTGTGTAATATAGACAAGGCCAGACTTTTTTGAGAAACTTGTAGTAGAAATGACAATAGTTAACAATAAAGGCCAGACCATTATCATATCCACCACAGCTCACAGGATTCTAAGCCTTATTCTATTGTCTCTTTTTCTATTTCTGACTCATAGTTGAGTATATGGGATTCCGGAAGTTTTTTTCAAAAGTCTAAAATGAATTGACCTCTGGTATAGCAGAAAGAATGCACTACATGGAGTCAGAAGACTTTGATTTTTATCTGGACTCAGTAGCTGACCACAGTGTGCCATTGGGTCATTTATTTTACCTGTCTTGTTATCAGTTTGCTTATCTTTAAAATGGCAAGAAGGATTTTACTTGCCATGCAAGATCATTGAAAAAGTCAAATGAAAATATATGTGAAAAGAATATGTACACTTGATTAAAAAGACCTGATTGTAAATCTCATTTCCACAATCTATAGATAACTTCCACAATCTAAGATAACTTCCTGATTTAACTAACTTTGCAAACTGGAATTGCATACCTAATTGGCAAATGTAAAATTAAAAATTTCTTTATTAAGCATGCAAGTATTTTGAGATAAAAGAGTTCATTTTCCTACAAATGCATTCTTAAGTTTATAAGAACTTTCATCAATTCATTTTCATTATACTTATACAATTATACCAATGCTTAGTATTATCAGAATTTTTATTAAATTTCTTTAGTAAGACAGTATGTTATTTGATGACATAATAAAATCAGCTCAAGCCTTGTGTTTTTCTTAAAGTAATAGATGTTTCCACTTTACCCTCTACTTGTAAAAAGTTTAGGCTGGTAAAAAAAAAATGTACGCTGAGGAAATTATAAATAATTCATTAAATGTCATCAGTGAGCTTATTCCTCATAAACTATCAACTGCTGTCTATATCTGTAGCTCATTGCCTTGAGCGGTGAAGTAATGACATTACAACTCCAGAAGTACAGTCTACATCAGAATGGTTGGTTAATATTTTGGAGTCTTGTCCCTAGTCTTCACATTTTAAGTTAATTTAACCCCTAATTGTCATAAAGAAATAAACAACATTGTGCAGGCAAAATTTAAGAGAATATTCTTGAGCAGTTTTCCTCCTCCTGAAAGTTGTGATTATGGCCTTACAGAATTTGGCAATATAATATTAATGAAGCAATAGGAAATCACTCATACTGGATATTGTCCAAAATTGAGACTTTTAAAATATGGAGTTACCTAAGATTTGTGAGGGTAGGCATTAGAGAATTTCCAAGATTGACATTCTTCAATATAAAATGGAGACCCTAATTCAAAAAATGTATGTAGTGTAGGAGTTTTGTTTAATTAATATTACAAATTAAATCTCTTAATTATTATTTTAAATTTTAAATCAAATGGAAGTCATGATGGGATTCAAAGATGGTAATGATAGCAGCAGTGTTTTTAAATCTCCCTGAATCTCTTTCATTCCCACCACCCCAATAAAAACAAACAATTACAAGGAATGACCTTATTTGAATCTCAATTCAAATAAACTGTGAAAAAAAAAATCTTTTAACAGTTCAACCAGAGAAATCTGAACAGTGATTGGATATTTAATGCTATTAAGAATTTATTGTTAATTTTTTAAATGCACTAATTATATTGCTTTTACATTTTTAAAAGTCCTTGCAGAGATACATACTGAAATAGTTACAGATGAAATATAGGCATACCTTTGAGATATTGCAGGTTTGGTTCCAGATCATTGCAGTAAAGCAAATATCACAATAAAGCGAGTCACACGAATTTTTTGGTTTCCCAGTACATATAAAAGTTATGTTTATGCTATACTGCAGTCTGTTAAATATGCAATAGCATTATGTCTACAAAAACAGTGTAGATATCTTAATTTGAAAAATACTTTATTGTTAAAAAATGCTGACCATCTGACAATACAGAGTTGCTACAAACCTTTGATTTCTAAAAAATGCAATATCTGTAAAGAATAAGAAAATGAGGTATGCCTGTAATATGATGTCTGGAATTTGCGTCTAAATAATCTAAGAGAGGAGAGTTAGTGGGTGTTTAGATGAAACAAATGTATTTATAGTTGTTGAAGGTTTATTATGGGTATATCAAATTAATTATATTGGTTGTCTTTTGAGTATATATGAACATATTTGTAGTAAAAGAAAATGTTCATATTATATCAAAATAAATGATGGCCTAGATTAATGACTAAAAACTAAAACAAAAGTGATAGCTAAGAAGCAAATAGAAGAGATAAAATGGAATATGAAAACATATGCAGTTATGGCAGCAGAAATCCTAAAAAAAGAATAGGAGGAGTAATGAAGGTCAGATGGGAGAAATACAAGACAAACAGGTGGTAGATTTAAACCAACTATATTGACAAATTAAATGTAAGTTGTCTAGAAACTCAAATAAATAAAAAACAGAAATTGTCCAAGTGGATTTTAAAAAAACAATACTTAACTATTTGCTGTCTAGGGGAGAAAAAGCAATTTAAATATAAAGACAATTATGGGTTAGAAGTAAAGGGATGGGAATATTATTAGAGATAAAGAGAGACACTTCATAATAAAAGGGCCAATTCATCAAAAAGATATAAAAATCTTAAGTGTATATATCTCTAATAGGAAAGCTTAAAACTGCATAAAGCAAAAACTGAATCTACAATTATAATTGGAGAGTTTTCCACCACTGTCTGCGTAGTTGATAGTACAAACAGACAAAAAATACTAAAGACATGGAAGACTTGAACAGTACTGTCAACCAACAGGACCTAACCGACTGGATATTTGCAGAACATTCCACCCAACAACAGCAGAATACATACTCTTCTCAAATGAACATGGAACATTACTAAGATCTACAATATTCTGGGTTATAAAACAAGTCTCAACATGTTAAATAAGTGAATTCATATAAAGTGCATTTTCTGACCACAGTAAAATTAACTTAGAAATCAGTAAAAAAAAAAAGTTTTCACAAAAATTTCCACATATTTAGAAATTAAACAGCACACTGCCAGGTAGCCCATAGTGTAAGGAAGAACTCACAAAGTAAATTAGAAAATATTTTTAACCCAGTGAAAATGAAAATACATCAAAAATCTTGGGATGCAGCTTAAAGCAATGCTTAGGGCAAATGTTAGTTTAAAATAATTATATTAGAAAATAAGAAAGGTCTCAAATCAATAATCTAACAACTTCCAATTATGAAGCTAGGAAATGAAGAGCAAATAAAACCCATAGTAAGTAGAAGAAAAGAAAGGATACACAGAAATCAATAAAATAGAATACAGGACAGTAGATAAAGCAGTAAAGTAAATGCAATCAAAAGCTATTTTTAAAGAGAGCAATAAAGTTGATTAACTATACCTAGATTCATCAAGGGGAAAAAAGATAGAGAATATATAACTCATTACTATTAGAATTAAAAGAGAAGACTTAGATGAAGTGGACAAAATCTTTGAAGATACAAATTACCAAAACACACACAAAAATTAAAAACTTAAATCATCTTATATCTATTTTAAAAATCAAATTTGTAATTAAAAACCTCCCCACAAAGAAAACCCAAACCCAGATGGCTTCCTTGGTGAATGATACCAGATATTTAAGGAAGAAATAATGCCAATCTTACATAAACTCTTTCAGAAAGTAGCAGGGGAAGTGGAGGGCAGGGGAACTTAAGATTGGTATCATCTTGGTACCAAAGCCATACAAAAACTACCAAAAAAAGGAGAATTATAGAACAATATCCTAATATCCCTCATATATATAGATACAGAAATTCTCAAATTGAATACAGCAATATAAAGGAATGCTAGATTGATTTATCCTCTGAAATCGGTTGATGTAGTTCATCATACTAATAAAATAAAGGTAAAAGCACATATGATCATCTCAATATATACAGAAAAAGTTTTTGACAAAATTCAACACCCATTTGTGATAAAAACTCTCAGAAGGATAGTATTAGAAGGAAACTTCCTCAAACTGATAAAGGACATTTGTGGGAAAGGCCTACAGCTAACATCATACTTAATGGTGAAAACTGAAAATTTTCCCTCTAACCTTGGGAACAAGGTTAGAATGTCTATTACTACTTCCATGCAACATTTTATTGGAAGTTTTATCTGGTATAATAAGGCAAGAAAAAGCATACAGGTTGGAAAAGAACATGTATTCTATTTTCAGATGACACCATTTTTACACAAAAGCTACTAGAACAAATAAGTGAGGTTAGCAAGTTCTTAAAAAGGTCAATATACAACAATAAGTTTTATTTCTAATACTTAACAACTGGCAAGTGAAATGTGTTTTAAAAACAAAGCTAATTATAATAACACCAAAATGTATAAATTCTTAAAGATAAATAGAACAAGAAATGTCAAGACCACTACACTGAAAACTACAGAATGTTGCTGAATGAACTGACGATCTAACTAAGTAGAGAGATATAACAGGCTCATGAATTGGAAGATTCAGTATTGTTAAGATGTCAGTTTTCTCCAAATTGATCTATACATTCAAATAATACCAATCAAAATCCTAACAGCTTATTCTGTAAAAATGGCCAGTCGATTCTAAGGTTTATACAGAAATGCAAAAGAAGTGGAGTGGCCAAAACGTTTTGAAAAAGAAGAACAATGAAGATTTGGCTTGAAGGATTTCAAGACTTACTATAAAATTACAGTAATCAAGACAATGTGATATTGGTAGAACAGACATACACATGAATGAAACAGAATAGAGTCTAGAAATAAATCCATACATGTATGACCAGTTGATTTTTAACAGAGATACAAAGTTAATTCAATGAGGAAAGGATATTCTTTTCAACAAATGGCACTAGAAAAATTGGCTATCTGAATCAGGGAGAAATGGACCTCAATCCTTACCTCACACCATAAACAATAAATAACTCAAAATGGATCATAGACCTAAATGTAAAACTTAGAATCATAAAACTTCTATAGGAAAACGTAGGAGGAAGTCTTTGTGACTTCAAGATAGGCAAATAATTTTTAGGAAGGTAGGACTCAAAAAGCACAGACAATAAAAGAGAAAATTTTTTGATATATTAGAGTTCATCAAAATTAAAATCATCTACTCTGAAAGACACTGTTAAAAGAGTGAAAAGCATACAGACTAGAAGTAATATTTACAGACCAGAAGTAAATATTTGCAATACATGTATCTGACAAAGAACTTTATGGATAAAGAATTTTTACAACTTAATAATAAGATAAACAAGGAAACAATAACCCAAATAAAGACCAAAAGATTTGAACAGACACTTTACCAAACACAATATAGAGAGGGCAAATAAGCACATAATGAGATGTTTAACATTGTTAGTCATCAGAGAAATGCAAATAAAAATCACTGTGACATGCCACGCCACAGCTAACCACTAGAATAGCTAAAATGAAAAAGACTGACCACTACCAAGTGTTAGTGAGGTTGCAAAGCATGTTTGTAGGAATGTAAACTGGTACAAACACTTTGGAAATCAGCTGGGAAGTTTCGTATAAAGCTTATCATACGTTTTCTGTACAATCCAGTAATCCAACTACTACGTATTTACTCAAGTGTGATAAAAACATGTGTCCAAGAAAGATTTATATGTTATTGTTCATAGCAGCCTCATTCATCATAGACAAAACTGGAAACTACTCCAAAGATTACATCAATAGGTGAATGGATAAACAAACTATGATATACCCTAACAGTTGAATACCACTCAGAAATAAACAAAATGAATGACTGGTATATCCAATACCTTGGTAGAATTTCAAAACACTATATTGGGCAGAAGAATCTAGACACAAAGCAATATATAATGTATAGTTGTCTTTATTTGAAATTCTAGAAAAGCAAAACGAATCTCTAGTGACCAAAAGCAGATCCTAAGATACAAAATTACGTTTTTCTAGCTGTTTTCAAAGGGCAGACTGATTCTCCTTTTAGCAAGCAGCATTTGGTGACACCATGAGCTACTGCAAGATTCTCCTGGTAGTTATTAAAAGCCAAATTCTGAATAACTTTATCAGTTTACCCTTGAAAGTGAATGATTAGCCAAGCTCATACATTTATCATGTCTTATAGCCATGCTTTATTTAAAACTTTTTAACCTTTTAATTTTAAATAATTTTAGATTTACAGGCAGCTTTAAGAAATTAAGGGTGAGTGATATTAGCATCATAGCATTATGGGATGGTTCCTTTGTCTCTCCCCTTCAATCTACATCTAGTTAAACATCCGTAACTCTACAAGGGTTCCTCCACCCAACACAGCAAGATGCTGGAGAGATCCATACATCTGTGCATCTGAACATGGGATTGTGCCCACAATCCTGGTCCCTGACCACAGTGGCTGAGGCCACATCCCCAGACAACCCAGTAACAGCAGTGGAGGTGGTGCACATGACTCCAGCCTCCCAGTCACAGCAGCACCCACAGGCAGGGAACTGGGCAGAGGTGGCAGGTCCTGTAAGCTTGGGCCCTCTAGCCACAGTGATGTAACTCAGGCCACCCTGTTACAGTGGTTGTACCCACAAACCTAACAACCTTGGATGCAGTGGAGGCATCCCTGACCCCAGCTCTCCCCACCACCTTCTCCCTTCCTCCAACATGGTGATGGTGCCCATGACCCAGGTGACCCCAGACACATCAGAGGTGCCTTCCATCACCATGCCCCTGGTGGTGACACCAACACCATTAACAGCAGCAGCAGCAAGGCACCAGGAACCCTGGAGGAACAAGCAACAAAGACAAAGGCACCAGGGACACCTCTGGCAGAGGCGGTAGAGGGTGGAAAGTGCTGATTCTCCAATATAGCCAGAAGCACCTCAGGTGAGAGATATCAGAAACTTGGGCTATAGTGCCACCTACTGAAAAACAAAACAAAGATCTCGAATTGCCAATCTTTCAATTGTTAAAATCAAAGCTTTGCCTGAATAAGAAAGTTGTTTGCTACATCAAATACACCAGCAGAGGAACAACTCATCAAGCACCATGAAAAACCACAATAACACAGTATCACAAAAAGAAAATGATAAAACATCTGAAACCAAAGTCACATAATGTTGATATCTAACTGACAGAGAATTCAAAATAGTTGTCATGAAGAAACTCAGTGAGCTAAAAGAAAACTCAGAAAGGCAGTTCAGTGAGCTCAGGAATAAAATTAATGAACAGAAGGAATACTTTACTAGAGATCAAAGCTCTAATAAAGAACCAAACAGAAATTGTGGAGCTGAAAAACTCACTAAATGAGATGAAGAATTCATTAGAAAGCATTGGAAGTAGAGCTGACCATATTGAAGAGAGAATTAGCAAACTTGAAGATAGAAATCTAGAAATGATTTAAATAGGAGAGAGAATTAAGATTTTTTTTAATGAAAAAAAACTCTACAGTAACTATTCCACACCATTAGAAAAGGCAACATAAAGTTAATGAGTATCCCAGAAGAAGAAGAGAGAGAGAAGGTAGCAGAGAGTTTATTTAAAGAAATAACATCTGAGAATTTTCCAAACCTGAGGATGGAACTATATATGCAAATCAACAAAGCTAATAGAACACCTAATTATCTAAATGCAGAAAGACCTTCTCCAAAACACATTATATTAAAAAGTCAGTCATAAGGAAAGAATTTTAAAGGCAGCTAGGGGGGAAAAAAAGGCACCAATTAGGCTGATATCTCACTAGGCTATCAGCACATTTCTCAGAAGAAATTCTACAGACCAGAATGAAATGACATACTTAAAATATTGAAAGATAAAAAACATGTCAGCCAAGAATACTCTATCCAGCAAAGTTATCATTCAGATATGAAGGAGAAGTAAAGGCTTTCCCAAGACAAACAAAAGCTGAGGGAGTTCATCACCACTAGAACCTACCTAACAAGAAATGTTGAAAGGAGCTTTTCTACCTGAAATGAAATTGCAAAAGTACACAAAACTTGAGTAAGGTGATAAATAGACAGACAGAATCAGAAAATTGCAACTCTATATCAGAATAGGTTGTTAAAGAATTATGTCATAAATGTTAAAGGGGAAGAAAGCATTAAAAATAACTATAGCTACTTTGATTTGGTAACAAACTTGCGACATAAAAGGGGGCAATCTGTGACAACAAAAGCAAAGGGGAAGAAGAAAAGGATGCAACCTGTATAGGCAAATGAAGATAAATGATATCAGCAGAAAAAGGACTATTTTATCTATTAAAGGTTTTATTACAAACCTCGTGGTAACCACAAAACAAAAATGTAGAATAGACACAAAACATAAAAAAATTAAAAAATAGAAAAAAATTATAGAAAGCCACCAAATTAAAATAGCAGACAGAAACACAAGGACAAATAAACAATGGAGATATTGAGAACCAGAAAACAAAAGATAAATGGCAGTACTAAGTCCTCATCTATCAGTAATCACCCTAAATGTAAATAGATTGAATTCACCAATCAAAATACACAGAATGGCTGGATGGATTGAAAAACAAGATCCAACTAATATATGCTTCCCCCAGGAGACTCATCTCAGCTCTAAAGACAAACAGGCTGGAAGTAAAGTGATAGATGATTCCCCAAGTATATGGTAACCAACAGAAAGCAGGTGTAACCATACTCATATCAGACAGAAAAGACTTCATGCCAAAAGAGGTATCAAGAGACAAAGATGGATATTATATAATAGCAAAGGGGTCAATATATTAAGAAGACATGACATTTATTAACATATATGCACTTAACATAGGAGCACCAAAATGTATAAAGCAATTATTAACAGACCTAAGGGTAGCAATTGGCAGCAATACTAGTAGGGACCTTTAACACACCATTTACAACAATGGATAGATAATCCTGACAGAAAGTTAGCAAGGAAATATCAGCCTTAAAGGAAACAGTGGATCAGATGGACTTAATACGTATATACAGTACATTCCGTCCAAGAGCAGCAGAATACACATTCTCAAGTGCACATGGAACATTCTCCAGAATAGATCACATGCTAGGCCACAAAACAGGTCTCAGTAAATTTAAAAAGTTTGAAATCATATCAAACATCTTTTCTGAACACAACAGTAAGAAACTAGAAATCAGCAATAAGAAGAAAGTTGAAAAAAATCAGATACGTGGAAAATAAACAGCAGCTACTGAACAACTATTGGGTCATAGAAAAAATCAAAGGAGGATTAAAAAAATACCTCAAGACAAATGAAAATGAAAATATGACCCACCAAAATCTATGGGAAGCAGCAAAAGTGGTACTTTTATAGCAATATAGGCCCATCACAAAAAAAGAGATAAATCTCAAATACACAAATCTTAGCTTACACCTAATGGAACTAGAAAAAGAAGAAGAAATGAAGCCCAAAGTCAGTCGAAAGGAAGGAAATAATAAAAATAAGAGTGGAAATAAACGAAGTGAAGACTGAAAAAACAAAAGATCAATGAAACTAAGAGCTGGTTTTTCAAAATGATAAACAAAATTGACAAATGTTAGCTAGACTCACTAAGAAAAAAAAAAGAGAGAAGCCTCAAATAAATAAAACCAGAAATGAAAGAGGAGAAGTTACAATGGATTCCACAGAAATAAAAGGATTATAAGAAACTGCTATGAACAGCTACATGCCAACAGAGTGAACAATCTGGAAGAAATGGATACATTCTTAAAATCATACAACTGTCCATGACAGAATCATGAAGAAATAGAAAATCTGAACAGACAAGTCATTAGTAAGATCAAAAAGCTCCCAAAACATAAAAGTCCAGGACCAGAGGGCTGCACTGATGAATTCTACCAAACAAATTAAAAAAAGATTTAATACCTGTCCTTCTCAAACTCTTCCAAAAAACTGAAGAAGAGGCAATGCTTCCTAAATGATTTTATGAGGCCTATATTACCCTAATAACAAAACAAGACAAGGAATACCCCTGAAAAGAAGTTGCAGCCTAATATATCTTGAACATAGATGAAAAAATACTAAACAAGATAGTAGCAACCAAATAAACAATACATTAAAAGGACCATGCATGAAGATCAAGTGGGATTTATTCCAGGGATGCAAGGATGGTTTAACATCTGCCAGTCAGTCAGTGTGATAGACCACATTAACAAACTGAAGGGTAAAAATCATATGATGTGATCATCTCAAAAGATGCATTTGACAAGCTTCAACATTCATTTATGATAAAAACTTCCAATAAAATGGGTATAGAAGGAAGGTACCTCAACATAATAAAGGCCATACATGACAAACCCACAGCTAACATCATACTCAATGATGAAAAGCTGAAACCTATTCCTCTAAGATCAGGAACAAGACAAGGATCCCCACTCTGTCCACTCTTATTCAACATAGTATTGGAAGTCCTAGCCGAGCAATTAGTCAAGAAAAAGAAATACATGGCATCCAAATTAGAAATAAAGAAGTAAAACTGTCACTATTTGTGCATGAAATGATTTTAGATGTGGAAAACCCTAAAGACACCCACAAAAAATTATTAGAAATAATAAACCAATATAATAAAGTTTCAGGGTACAAAATTAATGTACAAAAATATTTGTTGTGTTTCTATACACTTACAATGAACTAGCAGAAAGAGAAATTAAGAAAATGATCCCATTTTCATCCACTACAAAAAGAATAAAATACCTAGGAAAAATTTAACCAAGTAGGTGAAAGACCTGTACACTGAAAGCTATAACCCATTGTTGAAAGAAATTGAAGACACAAAGAAATGGAAAGATACTTCATGCTTATGGATTGGAAGAATTAACATTGTTAAAATGTCCATATTACCTAATGCAATCTACAGATTCAAAGCAATCCCTATCAAAATCCCAATGACATTTTCCACAAATACAGAACAAAAAATTCTAAAATTTGTTTGTAACCACAGAAGACCCTGAATAACCAAAGCAATCCTGAGAAAAAAGAACAAATCTGGAAGTACCATGCTCTCTGATTTTAAGGTATACTACAAAGCTACAGTCATCAAAGCAGCATGATACTGGCAGAAAAACAGACACACAGATCAATGGAACAGAAGTGAGAGCCCAGAAATAAACCCACAAATACATGGACAACTAATCTACAAAAAATTACCCAAAACATACACTAGGGAAAGGAAAGTCTCTTCAATAAATGATGTTGGGAAAACTGGACAGCCACACAAAAAATAATAAAGCTAGGTCACTATCTTACGCCATGGATTAAAAATGAATCAAATGGATTAAATACTTGAATGTAAGACCTGAAACCATAAAACTCCTAGAACAAATCGTAGGCAGTACACTTTGACATTGGTCTTGGTAGTGTCTTTTTGGATACTGGCAAGGGAAACAAAAGTGAAAATAAACAAATGGGACTGCCATTAAACTGAAAAGCTTCTGTACAGCAAAGGATACTATTACTAAAATCAGTGGAATGCAATATTATTATTAGCCTTTTAGTGCTGAGTACACTGTAGTGTGTACAAGAATTCAAATTATACTGTTCACATGAAAATTATGTAATGTTATAAGCCAATTTTACCTCAATTTAAAAAAAAAATGGAAAGAGATCCCATGTACTCCTTACCCAGTTTCCCTCAGTGATAACATTTTGCATACCTGTACTACAGTATCACAACCTGGATATTGACCCACTGATCTTATTTAGGTTTCCCAAGTTTTACTTGTATGTGTGTGTGTATTTCATCACAGTTGTACACCTGCATATCCACCAGCACAGTCGACGTACAGTTCCATCACCACAAGGATCCCAGATATTGCTCTGTTATAGTGATATTCACTTTCCTCCACTCCCCTCCCCTCAAACCTCTCCACCCCTGGCCTTTACCCCTGACAAACACTATGATTTCTATTACGATAATTTTGTCATTTCAAGAATGTTCAATAAATTTTATCATAAAGTATGTAACCTTCGGGGGCTGGCTTTTTTATCAACATAATTCTCTAGAGGTTTGTATTGATATATCAGTAGTTTGTTCCTTTGTATTGCTAACTCGTATTGCATAGAACTGAATGTATCATTTTTAACCATTCACCAATTGAAGGACATCTGGGTTGTTTCCCATTTTAAATGCTAAAAAGTTATTTTCAAATATCTTGATTTCATTATTACATGACAAAACTTATAACAACTAAATTGTTTCCCATATGTAATTTAAGCACTTAGGAGAATTTTCAAAAATTATGATGTTGACCGCTTGTATACTGTCTAAAGTACCCTTGAGATCTTTTTCCTGAGTTGAACTATAAGGAAGTTTTCTTGAAGAAGTTATAGCTTTTCAAGCACAGTACTATTTCATTTATCTATCACCTAGATCTGTCTCAGATTAGATTTTATCTCAACTGAAAACATGCCTTTTTATGGACATTTTATAATATGCAGGTAATGATAAATGCAGTCAGCATCCTGTGTCGCTTCTAATTGGAGCCTAGGCGAAATGTATCCAGTAGCATTTAGGGGAAAAAGACAGAGTACCCTTTTGTCCTGGAAAAGGGTAATTCATCAGGCACCTAGCGTCAATTAGATATTTCCCTTAAGAATACCTTACACTTTGTTGGACAAAGGTATGGTTCCGACATATCCTTCATTTCATTTTCAAAAGGATTGAGAGCTTTTGGTCTGATAGTTCAGCTTCAGGGGTTTCAGGCAAGATCAGGGAAATCAACTCTAAAATATAAACTTCTCAACACATTTTTATTAATTTTTTGATTTTGAAATTACATTCTCAGGAGCCTGTTTTATGCATTCATATACAAATGATCTTGTGATTTTAAATAATCTGTTCTGCTGTAGCTAAGATTTTGTCACTCTAAGCTTTCTCAGGCAGCAGCCAATATCAGAAAGAAAGTTGTAAAAATTTCAGGCAAGCTGCTATAGCTAAGAAAAGTGTTTAATGAATACACCAACCATTAATTGTCTCTTGCTGATTTACCCATTTACACATGAAACTAGGTGAATTCTCCCCACAGCTTTCTGCTTTCTGCCTATGTTTCTAAAATGTCCATTCAGCTATCTTCCTTTTTTCCGTTCAGCAAACAAAAGTGAAGAAAAGGCCAGGTAACTCCTCTTTCTCTGTCATTTGTCTAAGACCTTGACTGAATTGCCCACTCAGATCCAGTGTCCTGGGTACCTGAGTTACTGAGGAGGTGCCACCCCCCAAACTCCCTTTACTTCCCTTTGCCTTTTAATGAACAGATTGTTTATGTAGAATAGATTTTTATTGAGGTATAGTTGATTTACAATATTATATAAGTTTTAGGTGTACAACATAGTGATTCACAATTTTTGAATAGTATACTCCATTTATAGTTATTATAAAATATTGGCTATATTCCCTATGCTGTACAGTATATCATTGTATTTCATTTATTTTACACATACTTGTTTGCACCTCTTAATTCCCTACCCCTATCTTGCCTCTCCCCTCTTCTCTCTTTGCACTGGTAACCACTAGTTTTTTCTCTATATCTGTCAGTCTGTTTCTTTTTTGTTGTATTTACTAGTTTGTGTTATTTTTAGACTTCACACATAAGTCATATCATACAGTATTTGACTTTCTCTACCTGACTTATTTCACTAAGCATAATACCATCCAAGTTCATCCATGTTGTTGCAAACAGCAAAATTCCATTCTTTTTTATGGCTGAGTAGTATCCAGTTGTACATATATATACCACATCTTCTTTATCCATTCATCATTGATGGACACTTAGATTGCTTCCATATGTTGACTATTGTAAATAATGCTGCTAATAACACTGAGATGCATGTATCTTCTCAAGTTAGTTAGTTTTCATTTTCTTCAGATAAATACCCAGGAGTAGAATTGCTGGATCATATGGTAGTTCTATTTTTAGGTTTTGAAGAACCTCCATACTGTTTTCCACAGTGGCTACACCAAACTACATTCATACCGAAAGTATACAAGGGTTCCCTTTTCTCCACATCCTTCCCAACATTTGTTATTTGTGGTCTTTTTGATGATAGCTGTTCTGACAGGTGTGAGGCGATATCTCATGTTTTTTTATTTGTATTTCCCTGATGATTAGTGATGTTGAGCACCTTTTCATGGGCCTGTAGGCCATCTGTATGTCTTCTTTGGAAAAAGGTCTTCTAGCCAATTTTTTAATCAGATTGTTTGGTTTTTGATATTGAGTTATTTGAACTATTTGTATTTTTGGATATTAACCCCTTATCACTCATATCATTTGCAAATATATTCTTGCATTCAGTATGTTGTCTTTACATTTTGTCAGTGGTTTCTAGTGCTATGCAAAAGCTTTTAAGTTTAATTAGGTCCCATTTGTTTATTTTTGCTTTTGTTTCCTTTGCCTTAGGGGACAAATCCAAAAGAATAGTACTATGATTTATGTCAAAGTGTTTTGCCTATGTTTTCTCCTACAATTTTTATGGTTTCTGGTCTTACATTTAGGTTTTTAATCCATTTTCAGTTTACTTTTGTATATGGTGTGAGGAAGTGTTCTAGTCTCATTCTTTTATGTGTAGCTTTCCAGTTTTCCCAGCATCACTTATTGAAGAGACTGTCTTTTCTCCATTGTATATTCTTGCCTCCTTTGTCATTGATTAACTGGCCATAAGTGTGTGGGTTTATTTCTGAGCTCTCTGTTATGTTCCAATGATCTATGTGTCTGTTTTTCTGCCAGTACCATACTATTTAGATTACTATAGTTCTGTAGTATAGTCTGAAGTCAGAGAGGGTGATACCTCTAGCTCTGTTCTTTTTTCTCAAGATTGTTTTCACTATTTAGGGTGTTTTGTGTTTCCATACAAATTGATTACTGCAAACAACTATATGCCAATAAAATGGATAACCTATAAGAAATGGACAAATTCCTAGAAATGTACAGTCTCCCGAGACTGAACCAAGAAGAAATAGAAAATATGAACAGACCCATTACCAGTACTGAAATTGACCAGTAATAAAAACTCCCAACAAATGAAAGTACAGGACCAAATGGCTTCACAGGTGAATTCTACCAAACATTTAGAGGAGAATTAACATCTATCGTTCTCAGACTATACCAAAAAATGGCAGAGGAAGGAATGCTTCTGAATGCATTCTAAGAGGCCAGAATCACCCCGATACCAAAACCAGAGAAAGATATCAAACACATACAAAAAGATTACAGGTCAATATCACTGATGAACATAGACATAAAAATCCTCAGCAAAATATTATCAAACTCAATCCAACAATACATTAAAAATATACACCGTGATCAAGTGAGATTTATCTCATGGATGCAAGGATGGTTCAGTATCCACAAATCAGTCAATGTGATACATCACATTAACAATTTGGAGAATAAAAACCATATGATCATCTCAATAGATGCAGGAAAAGCTTTTGACAAAATTCAACATCGATTTATGATAAAACGTCTCCAGAAGGTGGGTATAAAGGGAACATAATTCAGCATAATAAAGACCATATATGATAAGCTAATGGCAAACATGACACTCAGTGTTGAAAAGCTGAAAGCATTTCCTCTAAGATCAGAAGCAAGACAAGGATGCCCACTCTTGCCACTTTTATTCAACATAGTCTTAGAAGTTTTAGCCAACAGTGGTCAGACAAGAAAAATAAAAGGAATCCAGGTTGCAAAGGGAGAAGTAAAACTGTCACTGTTTGCAGGTGACATGGTACTATACACAGAAAATCCTAAAGATGATACCAAAAAACCACTAGAGCTCATCAGTGAATTTGGTAAAGTTGCAGGATACAGGATCAATGTACAGAAATCTGTTGCACTGCTATACAGTAACAATGAGCTATCAGAAAGAGAATTTAAGGAAACAATATCATTTACCATTGCATCAAAAAGAATAAACTTAATCTAAGAATAGACTTACCTAAGGAGGTAAAAGACCTGTTGTACTCAAAACCTACTAGAACACTGATGAAAGAAATTGAAGATGACACAAACAGATGGAAAGGTATACTGTGTTCATGAATTAGAAAAAATTAGTATTGTTAAAATGACCATACTACCCAAGACAATCTCAGATTCATTGCAATCCCTATCAAAATACCAATAGCATTTTTCAAAGAACAGATTTTTTAATGAGAGCTTTTAACAGTATTTACAACTTCTTCAAAGCTTTTTTTTTTTTTTTTTTTTTACACATGTTGCAATAGATCAGTTTTTCAATACAGTTTTTTCAGGCCAATAGCCTATGGGGGTTAGGACTGTGAAAAGAACAACAAATCAGAGGCATTAAGAACCTGAAAGAAAGAGTATAATGTGGGTGGCTGCTGCTGCCTGGAAAAGGCTCATCATTTATCCTGTGGGCCCTCTTCACAATAGACCCAGAATCCTACTTCTTCCCATCCCTTCCACTTCTTGTACCCTTGTTTCCAGCTACTGTCCTCTCTCCCCTGGATTACTTTAGAAGCCTCCTAACTCATCTGCCTGCGTTAGCCCCAGCACCTGCACAGCCTCCCCTGTACTATGTTCTCCACAAAACTGCCACAGTGACCCTTTAAACTGGAAGCCAGTTCACACTACTATTCTGTTCAGAACGCTCTCATGGCTTCCCATGTCACTTGGAATAAAAACCACCCCTACAAAGTCCTACACACTCTGAGCACATGGAACACACACTTCTCTGACCTGGCCTCCCAATGCAGTCTTCCTTGCTCACTTTGCTGCAGCCTCTGTTCTTGCAGGTACTGAGCAGGCTTCCGTCTTTGGGTTTCACACTTGCCTCTCTTCAGATACCTACAGGGAGTGCTCTCTTCCATCTCTGCTCAATCATCACCTTACATTAGAGCCCTTAACTGAGAGCCCTATAAAAATAGCAAAGTACCCCTGCCCTACTCCTTGTACTTCTCACTCTGTTTTGTTTCCCTTTTTAGTATTTATAATACTATGTTTATATTTAACATGTAAATACAAACATATTTGTATGTTTATCTGTTTGTTTTCTGTGTGCCCACCTAGAATGTAAGCTCCATGAGAGTAGAGACCTTTTCTGACACCACAGACTAGAAAAATGCCTGGAGCCTAGGAGTCAAGCAGTAAATATTTGTTGAGTAAATTAATTAACCAGTCTGTGTCCCCTTTATGTTACACTGCATTAGCAAAAGTGGCAGAACAACCTAGGAGCAGAGGAATCAGGGAATACTAAAGCAAGCATATGTTTATAACATGAGAATGATAAGTAAATTGGTTTTGACAGATAATAATTATTATTAACCTAGGAGTTTTCGAGAATGAATGTTGAATTCTATCCTCATGATTGTGAAGTTCTCAGTTTTATTTGAAATCCTAGTGTTGCTCTACATAGCTTGAAGCATATTTAATCAGGTGTTTACAAGATGAGAACTATTATATTTTTCTGATGAAATGAACCTTTTATTATTATGAATCATTTATTCCTGATAACTATTTTTGCCTTAAAATCCATGTCTATTATTGTGTAGTTTCACCAGTTTTCTTTTTGTTAATTTTGTTTGTTATATCTTTTTCTTCATTATTATTTCAACTATCTGCATCCATATATTTAGGTATGTCTTCTGAATAGCAAACATAGTATTTTTTTCCCAACATTCTAACCAGTGCCTTTTCATCAAATCACTGCTTGTTTACATTTATCCACATGCAAACCAGTTTTCTGTTCATAATTTCTTTCTTTTTTAATAAAATATAGTTGATGTACAATTTTATATTAGTTTCAGGTGTACTTAATGATTTGACATTTGCATGCATTATGAAATGATCACCATAAGTCTAGTAGTCATCTGTCCCCATACAAAGTTATTACAATAGTATTGACCATATTCCTTATGCTGTATATTACATCCCCATGGCTTATTTATTTTCTAACTGGAGGTTTCTACCTCTTAATTCCCTTCACCTATTTTTCCCAACACCCTCTACCTGCTTCCCTTCTGACAACCACCTGTTTGTTTTCTGTACCTATGAGTCTGTTTTCATTGTCTGTTTTTGTTTTTAGATCACACATATAAGTGAGGTCACATGGTATTTGTCTTTCTCTGTCTGACTTATTTCACTTAGCATAATACCCTCCAGGTCCATCCATGTTGTCACAAAAGGCAAGATTTCAATTTTTTATGGCTGAGTAATATTTCATTGTGTGTGTGTATAACATCTTTTTTATCCATTCATCTATCTGTGGGCACTTAGGTTGCTTCCATATCTAAGCTGTTGTAAGTAATGCTACAGTGAACATTGGGGTACATTTATCTTTTTGAATTACTATTTTTGTTTTCTTTGGGTGAACACCCAGAAATGAAATTCATGGATCATATGGTAGTTCTATTTTGAATCTTTTGAGGAACCTCCATAGTGTTTTCCACAGTGGCTGCACCAATTTACATTCCCACCAACAGTGCGTGAGGGTTCCCTTTTCTCTAAATCCTTGCCAATACTTGTTATTTATGGCCTTTTTAATAATAGTCTTTCTGACAGGTGTGAAGTGATAGCTCATTGTGGTTTTGATTTGCATCTCCCTGATGATTAGTGATGCTGAGTATCTTTTTGTATGCCTGCTGCCCATCTGTATGTCTTCTTTGGAAAAATGTCTATGCAGGTCATCTATCCATATTTTAATTGCATGGTTTGTTTTTTTGATGTTGAGTTGTATGAATTCTTTATATATTTTGGTTATTAACCTCTTATCAAGTGTATCATTTGCATATATCTCCTCCCATTCTGTAGATGGCTTTTTTATTTAGTTGATAGTTTCCTTCACTGTGCAAAAGCTTTTTATTTGGATATAGTCCCATTTATGTATTTTTGCTTTTGTTTCTCTTGCCTGAGGAGACAGATCCAAAAAAAACATTCCTAAGTCTGATGTCAGAGAGCCCACTGCCTATGTGTTCATCTAGGATTTTAATGGTTTCAGTTCCTACTTTCAAGTCTTTATCCATTTGAGTTTATTTTTGTACATTGTGTGAGAAAGTAATTCAGTTTGATTCTTTTGCATGTAGATGTCCAGTTTTCTTAACACCATTTATTGGAGAGTGACTTTTCCCCATTGTATAATCTTACATTCTTTGTTGTAGATTAATTGACCATGTATGTATGGGTTTATTTCTGTGCTCTCATTTCTGTTCCTTTGATCTATGTGTCTGTTGCTGTGCTAGTACCACACTGTTTTGATGACTACAGCTTTTTAGTATAGTTTGAAATCAGGCAGCATGATACCTCCAGCTTTTTTCTTTGGCTATTGAGTCTTTGTGTTTCCATAAAAACTTTAGAATTACTTGTTCAGTTTTGTGAAAAAAAAATGCATTTGGTATTTTCATAGGCATTGCATTGAATCTGTAGGTTGCCTGGGGTAGTAGTGACATTTTAACAATATTATTCTTCCAGTCCATGAGCATGATATGTCTTTCCATTTGTTTGTGTCATCTTCAGTTTCTTTCATTAATGTCATATCGTTTTCAGAGTACAAGTATTAACTTTGTATCCTACAACATTACTGAATTCACTTATTTGTTCTAATAGTTTTTGGTAGCGTCTTTTGGGTTTTCCATGTAGTGTATCATGTCATCTGTGAACAATGACTGTCTTACTTCTCCCCTTCTCTTTTAGATTCCTTTTATTTTGTATTCTTGTCTGATTGCTGTGGCTAGGAATTCCAATACTATGTTGAATAAAAGTGGCCAGAATGGGCATGCTTATCATCTCTTTGATCTTAGAGGAAATGCTTTCAGCTTTTCACTGTTGAATATGAAGTTGGCTGTCGGTTTGTCATATATGGCCTTTATTATATTGAGGTATGTTCCCTCTGTACCCACTTTTTTGACAGTTTGTATCATAAATAGATTTTGAATTTTGCCAAAAAGTTTTTTTGCATCTGTTGAGATGATCATATGATTTTTATTCTTCTTTTTGCTAATGTGGGGTTTCACATTGATGGATTTGTAAATATTGAACCATCCTTGCATCCCTAGGATTAATCCCACTTAATCATGGTGTATGATCCTTTTAATGTATTGTTGAATTAGGTTTGCTAATATTTTGTTGAAGATTTTGGCATCTATTTTCATCAGTGATTTTTTTTTTGTAGTGTCTTTGTCTGCTTTTGCTATCAAGATGATGCTGGCCTTGTACAATGAGTTCACAACTGTTCCTTCCTCTTCACTTTTTTGGAATAGTTTAAGAAGGATAGGTGTTAACTCTTCTTTAAGTGTTTTGTAGAATTCACCTCTGAAGTCATATGGCCTGGACTTTTGTTTTTTGGGAGTTTTTTGATTACTCATTCAACTTCTTTGCTGGTAATTAGTCTGTTCATATTTTCTATTTCTTCCCGAGTCAATCTTGGGGGATTGTAGACTTCTAGGAATTTATCCATTTCCTCTAGGTTGTCCATTTCATTGGCATATAATTGTTCACAGTAACCTTTTATGATCCTTTGTATTTCTGTGATGTTGATTGTAACTTCTCTTTCATTTATGATTTTATTGATCTGAGCCCTCTCTCTTTTTTTATTGATGTGTCTGGCTAAATTTTTCCCAATTTTGTTTATATTTACTAGAGACCGTCTCTTGGTTTCATTGATCTTTTCTATTGTTTTTCTAGTCTCTATTTATTTTATTTCTGCTCTGATCTTTATTATTTCTTTCTTTCTACTAATGTTGGATTTTTTGTTTTTCTTCTTCTAGTCCCTTTAGGTGTAAGATTAGATTGTTTAGTTGTGATTTTTCTTATTTTCTGAGGTAGGCTTTTATCACTATAAGCTTAGAACTGGTTTTGTTACATATGGTATATTTTGGATTGTTTTTATCTATTTTTATTTGTCTCTAGATATTTTTTAATTTACTCTTTGATTTTGTCAGTGATCCATTGGTTGTTTAGTAGCATATTATTTAGACTCCACATGTTTGGTTTTTGTAGTTTTTTTCTGTTAGTTGATTTATAGTCAATACATTTATGGTCAGAAAATATATTTAATGTAATTTTAATATTCTTTTTTTTAAATTTTAATATTCTTAAATTTTGAGACTTGTTTTGTGGCCTAGCATGTCATCTATCCTGAAGAATGTTCCTTGTGCACTTTTTAAAAAATGTGTATTCTGCCTGTTTTGCATGGAATGTTTTCTATATATCTATTAAATCCATCTGGTCTAATGTGCTGTTTACTGCCAGTATTTCTTTATTGATTTTCTGTCTGGATCATCTTTCCATTGATATATGTGGCATGTTAGTCCCCCCAACTATTATTGTCTTACTGTCAATTTCCCCCTTTATGTTTGTTTCTTTTTGCTTTATGTATTTAGGTGCTCCTACACTGGGTGAATATATATTTGCAATTGTTATATTTCCTTCTTGGTTTGATCCCTTTATCATTATGTAACGTCCTTCTTTGTCTCTTGTTACAGTCTTTGTTTTAAAGTCTGTTTTGTCTGATACAAGTATTGATAACCCAGCTTTCTTTTGATTTCCATTTTCATCGAATATCTTTTTCCATCCTTTCAATTTCACTTTCTGTGTGCCTTTAGATCTGAAGTCAGTCTCTTGTAAGCAGCAAATATGCAAGTCTTGTTTTTGTATCCATTCAGCCAGTCTATATCTTTGGATTGGAGCATATTATCCATTTAAATTTAAAGTAGTTATTGTTTGGTATGTACTTATTGCTCTTTTGTTAATTTTTTCTGGTTGTTTTGTAGTTTTATTTATTAATTTTTTTGGCTCCTTTTGCTTTTGCTCTCTTCCTTTGTAATTTGATGACAATCTTGAATGTTATGCTTGAATTCCTTTCTCTTTTTTTGTGTGTGTACCTATTATAGGTTTTTGGTTTGTTATTACCATGAAGTTCATATATAACTATATATAACTATGTATGTAATACACAAATATACACATATACACATAAATATATTATTTTAAGTTGATAATCTCTTAAATTCAAGCACATTCTTACCACCTTACATATTTACTACCCCCCAACATCTAATATTTTTGACATCATATTTTACATCTTTTTGTTTTTGTGCATCTCAACCTTTTATTGTGGATATAGATGATTTTAACATTCCTTCTAGCTTTATGTGTTTTTTTAATAAATTTATTTTATTTATTTATTTTTGGCTGCATTGGGTATTCATTGCTGCGCGTGGGCTTTCTCTAATTGCGGCGAGCGGGGGCTGCTCTTTGCTGTGGTGCATGGGCTTCTTATTGCGGTGGCTTCTCTTGTTGTGGAACACAGGCTCTAGATGCACAGGTTCAATAGTTGTGGCACACGGGCTCAGTAGTTGTGGCTCGTGGGCTTAGTTACTCCATGGCATGTGGGATCTTCCTGGACCAGGGCTTGAACCCATGTCCCCTGCATTGACAGCTGATTCTCAACCACTGCACCAGCAGGAAAGCCCCTTCTAGCTTTATGAGTTTTTGATTTGCTACCTTTACTGTATGTTTTCTTTTGGCAATGAGATTTTTCCTTTTATAATTTTTATATTTCTAGTTGTGGCCTTTTCTTTTCCACTTAGAGAAGTCTCTTTAACATTTCTTGTAAAGCTGGTTCAGTGGTACTGAATTCTTTTAGCTTTTGCCTGTCTGTAAAACTCTTTATCTCTTCTTCAAATCTGAATGATAACTTAGCCAGATAGAGTATTCTTTTCAGAGGTTTTTTCCTTTGATTACTTTGAGTATATCTTGCCACTCTTCTGGCTTCAAAGTTTCTGCTGTAAAGTCAGCTGGTAGTCTTTTGGGAGTTTCCTTCTACTTAACTAGTTACTTTTCTCTTGCTGCTTTCCTAAGGTTCTCTCTATATATTTAATTTTTGCCATTTTATTCACACATTTTATTCAACGTGCCTTGGTATCGACCTCTTTGGGTTGATCTTGTTTGGAACTCTCTTTACTTCCATGACCTGGATGTCTGTTTCCTTGCCAGGTTAGGGAAATTTTCAGCTGTTCTTTCTTCAGATAGTTTCTCTGCTTCTTTCTCCCTCTCTTCTCCTATCTCTCCTATGGGATCCCTAAAATATAAATTTAGGTATAGCAGTTATTGTCTCCAAAGTCTCTTAAACTTATCTTCATTTTTTTAATTCTTTTTTTTTTTTCTCTTCAGTTTGGGTGATTTCCACTACTCTGTCTTCTAGATCACTTATCTGTTTCTCTGTAATATCTAATCTACTGATGAGTCCTTCTAGTGTACTTTTAATTTCAGTTATTGCATTCTTCAGCTGTTTGGTTCTTCTTCATATTTTGTAACTCTGTTGAAATTCTCACTGTGTTCATCCATTCTTCTCCCAGGTTCATTGAGCATCTTTATGATCATTACCTTGAACTCTTTATTGGGTAGATTGCTTATCTCCATTTTCTGTAGCTCATTTTCTGAGGTTATTTCTTGTTCCTTCATTTGGAATGTATTTCTCTGTCTCCTCATTTTGCTCAGTTCTCTGTGTTTATTTCTATATGTTAGGCAGGTCGTTAACATTTCCCAATCTTGGAGAAGTGATCTTATATAGGAGACCTCCTATGTGGCCCAGCAGCACAGTCCCCTCTGTTCAACTATATGCTCCTGGGGTACCTTATAAGGGGGTTGTATGTGCCCTTCTGTTGTGGGGTGGGGGACATGACTACTGTGGGCATGTGGGAGGCTGGGAACCAGCCCTGCCTGGTTGGCTCATGTGGTGACTGCAGTTCTGCTCTTATATTGGGCCAGGTCCCTGCCAGGCTTTCTGCATCAGCACCTCAGTGCTGGTGCTGACATTGGGCCAGGTCCCCAGTGCTAATAGGCTAGAGGGAAGATGCCCAAATAGCACTTGCCAGTGCCAGTGTTATCGCAGTAGAATAAGCTCTCCAAAATGGCTGACGCCAGCATCTCCTTCCCCAAGGGAAGTCCCAATTGCCTCCTGCCTCTCTGTGTGGCTCTCCAATATCAGCAGGTGGGCCTGACGCAGGCCTCTCTGTGCTGGGAGTCAGAGCATGTGAGATTTTTGCACACGCCCTTAATAATGGAGTCTCTGTCTTGTAGTCCTAAAGCTCTTCTGAACATAAGCCCCACTGGCTTTTAGAGCCAGACCTTCTGGGAGTTTGTCTTCCTGGTGCAGGGCCCCCAGGCTAAGGAACCCAATGTGGGGCTCAGACCCATGACTCTCTGAGGAGGACCTCTATGATTGTGATATTCCTCCCATTTGTGGGTCACCCACATGGGAGTCCTGATTATACCCCATCTTTGTCCCTACTACCCATGTCATTGTGGTTCCTTCTTTATGTTTTTAGCTGTGGAAAATCTTTCCTGGTAGTCTCTAGGTCATTCTCATAGATAATTGCTCTGTAAGTAGCTGTAATTTTGGTGTGTCCATGAGGGGAGATTATTTCAGGGTCTTCCTTCTCTACCATCTTGGCCACCCCCTCATAATTTCTTGTTCTATATTTTTTTTCCTTCTGTTTTTGCTAAACTTATATTCATAAATATATGAATATATGTAAGAAGAAATATGTATATATATTTCTTCTTTCTACTGTATCCTTTAGAAGCCTTTTCTGCAAGAGTATTGAGAGACAACTCTACCAAGAGTTGTCTGAAATTTTACTTATTTTTGCATCACTGTTTATTGATAATAACCTGGACATAGAAATCTAGATTTAGGGTTTTTTTCCTCACAATACTTTGAAAATGTCATTTCTTAGTCTTCTGAATAGCCAGCTGCCAGGGTAGTTATCATTCATTTTTAAGTATTCTTTGCTTTCTTTGGATGCTTTAAGCCCTGTTGCTTGTCTTTAGTATTCTGTAGTTCAAATAATGTACCTTGATGTGAATTTAATTTTACTTATCCTGCTAAGTGATCATTGTACTTTCTGAATATTAAGAGTCTTGTTTCTCATCACTTACGAAAAGTTCCCAGCATTATATCTCAAAATATTGTTTCTCTCCCCAAATTCTCTCTCTTCTGTCCTTCTGGAATTCCAGTGAGATGCATGTTGGCCTTCACGTTCTGCCTTCTTTGTCTCTTATTTCATGTCTTTTTTAGTGCCATGTTCTGGGACATTTTCTCAGATCATCCAGTTCTCTAATTTTCTTCACTGGTATCTAATCTGATGATTAGCACATCTATTGAAGGATTTCTTTCCAATGACTATATATTTTAAATTATATTTGATTCTTTTTCAAATATGAATATTTTATGGTGTTTTATTTATATCTTAGATATCTTCTTTTAATCATTTAATTATTCTTTATTTTTGCTTGTAGATGAGTTTTACAGTTTAAAGTTTTTTGCAGCTGTGAATCTGTGATTTATTGTTATCTACTAGCAATTGATCACAGTAGATTTTTTTCCTTATGTGCTCTGTATAATTGTAGCATAAGTTTATTTTCAACATGGCTTTATCTTGGAAATCCTGTGTATTGAGATTGTTCTTCCAGAAATTTTTTCCATTTGCTTCTGTTATGTACTGTGCAGGGCTGTCACCAACCTGCAGGTTGGTCCCTTAAAAGGGCACCTAGAGTGGCTGCCCTATGTCCTATATTTCAGTTGGAGGGAGCTGTATGTTACTCCTCTTTTCTGAACACTTTTACAAATAAATTTAGACATTTCTGTCACTTTAGTATCCCAGAGGGCCCATGGAAGATACCTACATTGAGACTTCTTTTCAAATGTAATTATCTTGGATTACTCCATACTGGTTGAGTTGCCCTTCTAGTGGGCTTTACTGTCCTAGTACATATTTTTATGTTAATTTCTCTAATTGGGCATTCCTAAATCATTCAGTTTATACCAAGAAATCTCAATCTGATGTGATATTTGGCTTGTAGATGTAATCATATATAAATATGTGTATATGGACAAGCTTTCTTGTGTCCCTCTGCCACTGAGTGAAATTTCCTTCTTATACAATTTTATCAAATACACGATCCTTGTACTAGATAAAATCTAATCTCCTACAAGACCGTATATGAACTGGCCCTTACCTACTTCTCTGGCCTCACCTGCTGCCACTGCATTTCTCTCAGTTCCATGCATCCGTTTTCTTAGTCTTCTGTTTCTCAAACACGTCAAGATTTTGTTGCTGTTCCCTCTTGTAGAATGTCCCTCCACCATTATCACAGAGCTCTCACTCCTTCTTGCCCTTCAGGTCTCACTTCTCTGCAAGACCAGGGACATGTGAGGCTCAGTGTAAAATGAAAATTTAAGATCCTTTATTAAAAACTTCAAGACAGTGACAGCAGAGCATTAAACAAGCTCTCCTAAGCATGGGCCTGTACAATCACACATGTCATACAATGAAGAAGCTGGCCCCACTTTCCCTGACTAGCCAATCGAATGCCCATTTCCACTTAGTTTTTCTCTATGTTTTTCACTCTGGTATTTCTTTCTTCATGACAATTACCATTATCTGAAATTATTTGCTTACTTATTTATTGCCTATCTCCAACTGCTAGAATATAAAATCTTTGCAAACAGGGACTTCCATATTGTTCACTGCTGTAGCATAGAATTTTGCCTGGCCCCATAAATATTTTCTTTTATGAGTGAATAACTTAGTCCATTATTTTCAGTGTTACAAAAACAATCTACTTTAAGGCCAGAGATATTCTAGAATGACTTACCCTATCCCTAAAGCCAGAAAATCTCAAACAACATATATATTTGATAGATATAAAAGTAAACCCACAATCAGAATTTTAAAAGATTAGCTTAGAAGCAAGAAAAATATTCTTCCCATTCAGATGCTTGAAGATGGATTCTAGGACCCAAGAAAAAGAGAGACCTTAAATGATTTATGTTTTTGTTCATCTAATACGAAATGATGTTTGGTGATGTTGTTTATTACAAAAAAAAAAAAAAAAGGTTAATGTTACCAAGGTTCCCAAGAACTTGTGAGGGCAAATTTTACTTATGTTTTTTTGAATAGCAATTTTATTTTATTCTTTTCAGAGTTCAAGTAAAGCTCAAAACTATCATATGGACTTAAGCAGGTTTTATTGTCTTGAAAATGTCAGTGATATTGAAATTTATCATTAGCATATTCTCTTACTGCTAGATTTCATCATGTTTTTTTTGATCCAAGGACAGTCAATCCATTATGGTCAGATAACTTAGTACCAAGCCTTACAAGAGGAAATGAATTTGAATTCATTAACTTCTGTGGTTTTCCTATACTTGTATGATTTTACAACTTTATCAGAATGTACTTTAAAATATTTTTATGAATGTGTAAATTATTCTAGACTAAAATCACTTAAAATATTTTCTAGTTTGTTGTTTGATAAATGTACATTTTAACTAAGCTTTTGTTAATTCATAATTGAGAAATAGGTTAATGATCTCCCCAATAGCAGCAGAAAAACCATGGATTAAAAATGTGACAGTAAATTGACAGCTCTATTTTTTAATCCATTTTCTTTTCAAATTTAGGTGGTAAAGCCTACAATGTTTTTTTAAAATGCTGCTCTAGCTATTTAGAGTTTTACAGTGAGGTAACAGGCAAAGTACAAGGCATTTTAATGAAGTGCTGGATATTATACCTGTGATTGATAGGTATAATATTGCTTCACGCCTGTGAAATGCATAACCATATTCTGGTCATGATCTTGAATTTTTATCTATGCAACCTAGTACCTACCATTAAGTTTACTTTTCTTTTTTAACTGAACATGAATTTCTTTAATATAGTCATTATTACCTCTGCAAATTAACAACCTTTAACAATAAAGGATTTTCTTTCTGTTCATTACTAAGCTCTTGAAATAACCTACCATGGGTTTTCTGGTTAGTTATGTTCAATGAATAAATGATAGAAAGTTATAGTTGCAAGTGCCCTTAAGGATGATTGAGTCCAAGAGTAGTGACTGTGCCCTTCTCCAGCCATTCCTTCACCATGTCTTGCCCTGGCAGACATTACTATCTGGTTACAGTCTCCTTTCCTAATGGGGTCCAAGCAGCCTGAGAATTTTCCTCAGCACAATATTGATTTTCCACAAACTAGTAATTCCTAGATCCTAGTCTAGTTCTTTCATTATACAGATGAGGAAACTGAATCTCAGACATTTTAGATGATTTGCTTAGACTCACAAAGCCAACTAATTAATGGCCAAGCTGGGACAAGAGAATAAGTCAGCTGACTCCCAATTAAATCTTCTTTCTCTCAGCACTAGTACCTTCAGTGAATTTTCCTATTCTAGTCATCTTTTTATTCAACTACCTGACTTAAAAAACAAAACAAAACAAATTTAATAACATGTATACCTCCTTGTAACATGGAAGATACCCAGGAAAACTGAGTAACTCCCTAAAATGGTCCAACCCCTCACTTAAGTAACATCTCCAGCTAAAGACAAAAGAAGATATTGGGGATAGATGGGAGTCAGTTATGGGATCAACTACCTGACTTTTAAATAATCTTGTAATGGAATGCTACCAATTTTGAATCCTACCTTTGTGCCAGTGGGAATCAGGCTAGCCAGAAGGTCAGCCCTCTCAAGTACATTGTCATCATCTCTGAGGGAACTTCTCTGTTTATGACTCTGCTACCCACAGAGCCCCCTCTGGGAAATGGGTCTGCAAAATCTTACTCAGCATAACTTGCATTCCTATTTATATTATCAATATTTTCAAAAGGGAATTTAGCCACAAATTTTTCTTTTGTTTACAGTTCTTATTCAGAACATGTCAGTACCAATTACCTCTCTGCAAAAATGCCAAGGGTTTGAAGATGTATGACTGGTGTGGGAAGCTCAGCGGCAGTTTTAGAGTTGCCCTGATTTCTCCATGTACTAAGAAGATTGGAATAGTTCCAACTAAATACACGATAAGTATTGTGTATGTTTTCTTAGCAAGGATCTGTTTTTCATGGAATTGAAGAAAAAGCTGATCTATCTTCATTACATATTTTGTATGTAACAATTGCTTCAATGCAGATCGGGAACAAATTCTTACTCTAAGGATTCTGACAGGTTACAAATTATACTGTTATAAATTTGATTCTCTCTGGACCAGTGAACTGAAAGGTCTACCAAGTTTCTTTCTGGATAATGTGAACTCATGGTTCAGCAAATCCTCCTCAATTGTCAAACTTTAGTAATGGGAAGGCATTATTCCTCTTTGTCTCTGTGCATGTTTTTTTATAATTGGCCTTCAAAATGCACTCAGTTGCTGCATTTCACTGATATCCAGTCTCCACCTTTTGAATTGCTATTAGTTGTACAGACCAATCTGTAGCCTTGATTTTTCCAATCTTTTTGACCCACCTACTAGCTATATTTCAGATTTTTGTTTTGAGCTGTCATATTTGTTTCCTTTATTTGCCTTACTCAGCCAGTGGCCATGGAAATGAAACTTATTTTTACTGTAATCTTGAGATTACTCTGTGTATGTCCCTGTAAAAGTGTACCTTGGGGGTGCTAATGTTCAAAATTAAAGTACAACACTGATTTTCCAGGTGGTTGTACCTTTCTTGAGGTGGGAATGGGGGATAAGGGTGATGAGACTGCATATAGTTTGAAGAGAGGCAGTACCTTTGTTTCATTACCTTGATTTATTTTGGAGACCATTTATAAAGTATTTTGAACTTCATTTAGTATAAAGGGGTGTGAGAGATTTTTATGTTTATACAAAGGTGTCATGGAAATGTTCTAAAAACTTAGGAAAACCTTGAATGGAGCTGATGTGTCCCATGAGTCTCTCCTCTGCCTTAGCACTAGCCTAGAATATTCCTGGGAGGCTTATTCATGTACCTTGCAAAGAGGCTGAACACAGGCTAGATGGCCTACTTAGGAGTGAAGCACTGGTTCTACAGCTGACAGAGTTAAAGGGTTCTTATTCATAATAGTATCTTGTAAATTTTTGATGAATTAAAAGTTACTTGGGGAGACCTTCAAGATGGTGGAACAGTAAGATGTGGAGATCACCTTCCTCCCCACAAATACAACAGAAATACATCTACATGTGGAACAACTCCTACAGAACACCTACTGAACGCTGGCAGAAGACCTCAGACCTCCCAAAAGGCAAGAAACTCCCCCACGTACCTGGGTAGGGCAAAAGAAGAAAGAAAAAACAGAGACGAAAGAATAGGGATGGTACCTGCACTAGTGGGATGGAGCTGTGAAGGAGGAAAAGTTTCCACACACTAGGAAGCCCCTTCACTGGTGGAGATGGAGGGTGGCGTGGGGTAAGCTTTGGAGCTATGGAGGAGAGCACAGCAGCAGGGGTGCAGAGGGCAAAGCGGAGAGATTCCCGCACAGAGGATCGGTGCTGACCAGCCCTCACCAGCCTGAGAGGCTTGTCTACTCACCTGCTGTGGTGGGTTGGGGCTGAGAGCTGAGGCTCGGGCTTCAGAGGTCAGATCCCAGGGAGAGGACTGGCGTTGGATGCGTGAACACAGCCTGAAGGGGGCTAGTGCGCCACAGCTAGCCGGGAGGGAGTCCGGGAAAAAGTCTGGAACTGCCAAAGAGGCAAGAGACTTTTTCTTACCTCTTTGTTTCGTGGTGCGAGAGGAAAGGGGATTAAGAGCACTGCCTAAACGAGCTCCAGAGATGACGCGAGCCGTGGCTATCAGCATGGAAACCAGAGACGGGCAAGAGACACTAAGGCTGCTGCTACAGCCACCAAGAAGCCTGTGTGCAAGCACAGGTCACTATCCACACCTCCCCTCCCGGAAGCCTGTGTAGCCCGCCACTGCCAGGATCCCGTGATCCAGGGACAACTTCCCCGGGAGAACACACGGGGTGCCTCAGGCTGGTGCAATGTCACACCAGCCTCTGCCACCACAGGCTTGCCCCACATTCCGTAACCCTCCCTCCACCCGTCCTGAGTTAGCCAGAGCCCCCTAATCAGCTGCTCATTTAACCCCGTCCTGTCTGAGCAAAGAACAGACACCCTCAGGCAACCTACACTCAGAGGTGGGGCCAAATCCAAAGCTGAAACCCAGGAGCTGTGCGAACAAAGAGAAAGGGAAATCTCTCCTAGCAGCCCCGGAAGCAGTGGATTAAATCTCCACAATCAACTTCATGTAACCCACATCTCTAGAATACCTGAATAGACAACGAATCATCCCAAATTGATGCAGTGAACTTTGGGAGAAGCAATTTTTTTTTTTTCCTTTTTCTCTTTGTGAGTGTGTATGTGTATGCTTCTGTGTGTGATTTTGTTTGTATAGCTTTGCTTTTACCATTTGTCCTAGGGTTCTGTCTGTCCATATTCTGGTTTTTTGTTTTTCTGGGGTTTTTTTTAGTATATTTTTAGCACTTGTTATCATTGGTGGATTTGTTTCTTGGTTTGGTTGCTCTCTTCTTTCTTCCTTTTTTTCTTTTTTTTTAATTACGTTTTAATTCTTTTTTTTAATAATTATTTTTTATTTTAATAACTTTCTTTTTTCTTTCTTTCTTTCTTTCTTTTTTTCTCCCTTTTGTTCTGAGCCACGTGGTTGACAGGGTCTTGGTGCTTTGGCCGGGTCTCAGGCCTGTGCCTCTGAGGTGGGAGAGCCAAGTTCAGGACATTGGTCCACCAGAGACCTCCTAGCACCACGTAATATCAAATGGCAAAAATCTCTCAGATATCTCCATCTCAATGCCAAGACCCAGCTCCACTCAATGACCAGCAAGATATACAGTGCTGGACACCCTATGCCAAACAACTAGCAAGACAGGAACACAATCCCACCCATTAGCAGGCTGCCTAAAATCATAATAAGGTCATAGACACCCCAAAACACACCACCAGACGTGGACCTGCCCACCAGAAAGACAAGATCCAGCCACATCCACCAGAACACAGGCACTAGTCCCCTCCACCAGGAAGCCTACACAACCCACTGAACCAACCTTACCCACTAGGGGCAGACACCAAAAACAACGGGAACTATGAACCTGCAGCCTGCAAAAAGGAGACCCCAAACACAGTACATTAGGCAAAATGATAAACAGAGAAACACACAGCAGATGAAGGAGCAAGGTAAAAAACCACCAGACGAAACAAATGAAGAGGAAATAGGCAGTCTACCTGAAAAAGAATTCACAGTAATGATAATAAAGATGAATCAAAATCTTGGAAATAGAATGGAGAAAATACAAGAAATGTTTAACAAGGACCTAGAAGAACTAAAGAGCAAACAAACAATGATGAACAACACAATAAGTGAAATTTAAAATTCTCTAGAAGGAATCAATAGCAGAATAACTGAGGCAGAAGAACGGATAAGTAACCTGGAAGATAAAATAGTGGAAATAACTACTGCAGAGTAGAATAAAGAAAAAAGAATGAAAAGAATTGAGGACACTCTCAGAGACCTCTGGGACAACATTAAACACAACAACATTCTAATTACAGGGGTCCCAGAAGAAGAATAGAAAAAGAAAGGGACTGAGAAAATATTTGAAGAGATTATAGTTGAAAACTTCCCTAATATGGGAAAGGAAATAGTTAACAAGTCCAGGAAGCACAGAGAGTCCTATACAGGATAAATCCAAGAAGAAACACACCAAGACACCTAATAATCAAACTATCAAAAGTTAAATACAAAGAAAAAATATTAAATTCAGCAAGGGAAAAACAACAAATAACATACAAGGGAATCCCCATAAGGTTAATAGCTGACCTTTCAGCAGAAACTCTGCAAGCAAGAAGGGAGCGGCAGGACATATTTAAAGTGATGAAAGGGAAAAACCTACAACCAAGATTACTCTACCCAGCAAGGATCTCATTCAGATTCAACGGAGAAATTAAAACCTTTACAGACAAGCAAAAGCTAAGAGAATACAGCACCACCAAACCAGCTTTACAGCAAATCCTAAAGGAACTTCTCTAGCCAGGAAACACAAGAGAAGAAAAAGACTTATGATAACAAACCCAAAACAATTAAGAAAATCATAATAGGAACATACATATTGATAATTACCTTAAATGTAAATGGATTAAATGCTCCAACCAAAAGACATAGACTGGCCAAATAGATACAAAAACAAGACCTGTATATATGCTGTCTAAAAGAGACCCACTTCTGACCTAGGGACACATACAGGCTGAAAGTGAGGGGATGGAAAAACATATTCCATGCAAATGGAAATCAAAAGAAAGCTGGAGTAGCAATTCTCATATCAGACAAAATAGACTTTAAAATAAAGACTATCACAAGAGAGAAAGAAGGACACTATATAATGATCAAGGGATCAATCCAAGAAGACGATATAACAATTGTAAATATTTCTGCACCCAACATAAGAGCACCTCAATACATAAGGCAAATGCTAACAGCCATAAAAGGGGAAATCGACAGTAACACAATCATAGTAGGGGACTTTAACACCCCACTTTCACCAATGGACAGATCACCCAAAATGAAAATAAATAAGGAAACACAAGCTTTACATGATACATTAAACAAGATGGAATTAATTTATATTTATAGGACATTCCATCCAAAAAGAACAGAATACACTATCTTCTCAAGTGCTCATGGAACATTCTCCAGGATACATCGTATCTTCGGTCACAAATCAAGCCTTGGTAAATTTAAGAAAATTGAATTCATATAAAGTATCTTTTCCGAACACAATGTCATGAGACTAGATATCAATTACAGTAAAAACTCTGTAAAAAATACAAACACACGGGGGCTAAACAATACGCTACTAAATAACCAAGAGATAACTGAAGAAATCAATGAGGAAATTAAAAAATACCTAGAAACAAATGACAATGAAAACAGGATGACCCAAAACCTATGGGATGCAGCAAAAGCAGTTCTAAGAGGGAAGTTTGTAACAATACAATCCTACCTCAAGGAACAAGAAACATCTCAAATAAACAACCTAACCTTACACCTAAAGCAATTAGAGAAAGAAGAACAAAAAATCCCCAAAGTTAGCAGAAGGAGAGAAATCATAAAAATCAGATCAGAAATAAATGAAAAAGAAATGAAGGAAACAATAGCAAAGATCAATAAAACTAAAAGCTGGTTCTTTGAGAATATAAACAAAATTGATAAACCGTTAGCCAGACTCATCAAGAAAAAAAGGGAGAAGACTCAAATCAATAGAATTAGAAATGAAAAAGGAGAAGTAACAACTGACACTGCAGAAATACAAAGGATCATGAGAGATTACTACAAGCAACTCTATGCCAATAAAATGGACAACTTCGAAGAAATGGACAAATTCTTAGAAAAGCACAACCTTCTGAGACTGAACCAGGAAGAAATAGAATATATAAACAGACAAATCACAAGCACTGAACTTGAAACTGTGATTAAAAATCTTCCAACAAACAAAAGCCCAGGACCAGATGGCTTCACAGGTGAATTCTCTCAAACATTTAGAGAAGAGCTAACACCTAGCCTTCTCAAACTCTTCCAAAGTACGATGGAGGGAGGAACACTCCCAAACTCATTCTACAAGGACACCATCACCCTGATACCAAAACCAGACAAAGATGTCACAAAAAAAGAAAACTACAGGCCAATATCACTGATGAACATAGATGCAAAAATCTTCAACAAAATACTAGCAAACAGAATCCAACAGCACATTAAAAGGATCATACACCATGATCAAGTGAGGTTTATCCCAGGAATGCAAGGATTCTTCAGTATACGCAAATCAATCAATATGATACACCATATTAACAAATTGGAAGAGAAAAACCATATGATCATCTCAATAGATGCAGAAAAAGCTTTTGACAAAATTCGGCCCCCATTTATGATAAAAACCCTCCAGAAAGGGCATAGAGAGAACTTACCTCAACATAATAAAGGCCATATATGACAAACCCACAGCCAAAATCGTCCTCAATGGTGAAAAACTGAAACCATTTCCACTAAGATCAGGAACAAGACAAGGTTGCCCACTCTCACCACTATTATTCAACATCGTTTTGGAAGTTTTAGCCACAGCAGTCAGAGAAGAAAAAGAAATAAAAGGAATCCAAATAGGAAAGAAGAAGTAAAGCTGTCACTGTTTGCAGATGACATGATAATACTATACATAGAGAATCCTAAAGACGATACCAGAAGAATACTAGAGCTAATCAATGAATTTGGTAAAGTAGCAGGATACAAAATTAATGCACAGAAATCTCTTGCATTCCTATACACTAATGATGAAAAATCTTTAAGTGAAATTAAGGGAACACCCCCATATACCATTGTAAAAAAAAAAGAATAAAATACCTAGGAAAAAACCTATGTTAGGAGATAAAAGACCTGTATGCAGAAAACTATAAGACACTGATGAAAGAAATTAAAGATGATACAAGTGGATGGAGAGATATGCCATGTTCTTGGATTGGAAGAATCAACCTTGTGAAAATGACTGTGCTACCCAAAGCAATCTACAGATTCAATGCAATCCCTATCAAACTACCACTGGAATTTTTCACAGAACTAGAACAAAAAATTTCACAATTTGTATGGAAACACAAAAGACCCCTAATAGCCAAAGCAATCTTGAGAAAGAAAAACAGAGCTGGAGGAATCAGGCTCCATGGCTTCAGACTATACTACAAAGATACAGTAATCAAGACAGTATGGTACTGGCACAAAAATAGAAATATAGATCAATGGAACAGGATGGAAAGCCCAGAAATAAACCCACGCACATATGGTCACCTAATTTTTGATAAAAGAGGCAAGAACATACAATGGAATAAACTCAAAATGGATTAAAGCCCTAAATGTAAGGCCAGACACTAAAAACTCTTAGAGGAAAACATAGGCAGAACACTCTATGACATAAATCACAGCAAGATCCTTTTTGACCCACCTCCTAGAGAAATGGAAATAAAAACAAAAATAAACAAATGGAACCTAATGAAACTGAAAAGTTTTGCATAGCAAAGGAAACCATAAACAAGACAAAAAGAAAACCCTCAGAATGGGAGAAACTATTTTTAAATGAAGCAACTGACAAAAGATTAATCTCCGAAATTTACAAGCAGCTCATGCAGCTCAATATCAAAAAAACAAACAACCCTATACAAAAATGGGCAGAAAACCTAAATAGACATTTCTCCAAAGAAGATATACAGATTGCTAACAAATACATGAAAGAATGCTCAACATCATTAATCATTAGAGAAATGCAAATCTAAACTACAATGAGGTATCACCTCACACCAGTCAGAATGGCCATCATCAAAAAATCTACAAACAATAAATGCTGGACAGGGTGTGGAGAAAAGGGAACCCTCTTGCACTGTTGGTGGGAATGTAAATTGATACAGCCACTATGGAGAACAGTATGGAAGTTCCTTAAAAAACTAAAAATAGAACTACCATATGACACAGCAATCCCACTACTGGGCATATACCCTGAGAAAACCATAATTGAAAAAGAGTCATGGACCACAATGTTCATTGCAGCTCTATTTACAATAGCCAGGACATGAAGTAGCCTAAGTGTCCATCAACAGATGAATGGATAAAGAAGATGTGGCACATATATACAATGGAGTATTACTCAGCCATAAAAAGAAAACGAAATTAAGTTATTTGTAGTGAGGTGGATGGACCTAGAGTCTGTCATACAGACTGAAGTAAGTCAGAAAGAGAAAAACCAATACCATATGCTAACACATATATGGAATCAAAAAAAAATGGTTCTGAAGAACCTAGGGGCAAGACAGGAGTAAAGATGCAGACCTACTAGAAAATGGACTTGAGGACACGGGGAGGGGGAAGGGTAAGCTGGGACAAAGTGAGGGAGTGGCATGGACATATATACACTACCAAATCTAAAATCGATAGCTAGTGAGAAGCAGCCGCCTAGTCCAGGGAGATCAGCTCGCTGCTTTGTGACCACCTAGAGGGGTGGGATACGGAGGGTGGGAGGGCGGAAGATGCAAGAGGGAAGAGATATGGGGATATATGTATATGTATAGCTGATTCACTTTGTTATAAAGCAGAAACTAACATACCATTGTAAAGCAATTATACTCCAATAAAGTTGTAAAAAAAAAAAAGTTACTTGGGAATATAGATTTTAATTTACTATTAAGGTTTCTCCTTTTGCCTTTCAATTTCTTATTCAGGTTAATTGATCCTCATTTTATATTCAAAAGCCCTTATATTAGTAATCTATTTCTATGTAATAAAAATCCCAAATTTAGCGGCATCAAACAATAAACATTTATTGTGCCATACAGTTTCTATGGGTCAGCAGTCCAGAAATAGCCTAGCTGAGAAATTCTAGCTCAGTGTTGCTCATAGACTGCTCTCATCTGAAGTCTTAACTAGAGTTAAAGGATCCACTTCCAAAGCGATTCACTCATGTGCCTGACAAGATAATGCCGGTTGTTGTCAGTCATGCCTAGCTTCTTTTCATGTGTAACTCCCCGTCCGGCTGATTGAGTGTTCCCGTGACATGGCATCTGGCTTCCCCAGAACAAATGATCCAAGAGACAGTCAGGCAGGAGTCACAATATCTTTCATGAACTAGCTTCAGAAATCATACTCTATCATTCCACAATATTAGTTACACAGGTAACCGTTTTCAGTGGGAAATACACAAAGGCATGAGTACCAGGAAGTGGGATCATTGGGGGACATCTTGCAGGCTGTTTCCCATAACTCCAAATAGAAGTCATGTGTGAAGTAGATTTTAATCAAAACAATAGCTTTTATATTCATATAGGCAGAATGTATGCTTTTCAGTCTGTGTCTATGTATGTCTGTGTTTACCATAACTGGCATATAACATGTATCCATTAACTTTTTTATTTTAGAGCACGCTTGTATCTGGGACTATGGTTAAATTATCTGATTTATGTTTATCATTCTCACAGCATAAAAGCTACCAATACGAGACAACAAAAATTAGGCAACTGTCCTCATCATCTATGTGAAACGGATTGAAATATTTAGCTAAGAGGAGATGGGTTATTGGATTAGTTCCTCATTTTGTGTCAAATCACCACTTACATATTTTTTACATATTGCTATTGTTTATGAAAACAGAAAACCATTTTCTGCTACAGAACCACAACATAAATGAGAAAATATTGAGCTGAAATGGGAAAATACCATTATAATTATAGGTCAGGAAATGCAAGTCAGAAATCCAAAATAAGTTCAGTGTATGCTGAAAACGTTAGCATTTTTTAATGTACTTAAAGATAACTATATTGCAAACATAATACAATTTTTACCATTGTTTCCCAGTTGAAGGGCTTAGGGATGATCACATGCTTACTTTACATCCCTTGAAGAGATATGTGTTATTTTCTTAGCATCAGAACTTATACAAATAATAAAATGAATAGTTTTCACTATTCATTAGTTACTATTATTTACCCTAAGCACGTTATCAAATAGCACTTTTTAGGTTTTTTTTGTTTTGTTTTAAGTTTTAAAAAATGATCAAAAAGCACTCTACTGTACTGTCAAGAATAAAACAAATCATCTTTCTAAATGGAAATTTGTGAATACCTATCGAGAGACTTAATGATGTCCTCAACCCATGATTAGCAACCCTACTTCTAGAAATGTGTTATAAGGAAATAACTGGAGAGTAATTTAAGGACATATATGTTCATGGCAGCATTATTATTATTAAAAATATCGGAATAATATCCAGTTAGCAAATGATAAAATAAATGATGCTACATTCTAATTATGTTATTTAGCATACAGGTTAAACTGTTGTAACCAAAAGATCTATCTAAATAAGGTTTATTTCAGTCAATTTCAATATTCCAGAGATACTAAACCTTGTGACTATGCACCAAAACATGGTCAGGCACCTAGGTCTCCACTCTCTTTCTCTGTTAATTTGAAGAATAATACCTTCTACATAGTTTCAGCCAACTCACCATCACCATCACTTTGCGCCAGCCCATGGGAATGGGGAAAAAGGAAAGGGAGAGCAAGCAGCTTTCTTTTAAGAAAATGACCTAGAAGTCACATACATTATTTCTGCTCACGTTCCAATGGCTAAAACTTAGTAACTTGGTCACACTGAGGTAAAGTTAGGATGTCAAGGGCTACACTCTGCATTTGAGAGGGAATGAAATATGAGTTTCCATGTATAACCTTGAAAACATTATTTTAAGTGAAAGAAGCCAGTTATAAAAGGCCACATACTATACGATTCCATGAAATGTCCATAATGGGCAAATCTAGAGACAGAAAGTAGAATTATGGTTGTCAGTGGCTAGAAGGAAGAAGGATTGGGGAGACTGCTAACGAGGATGGGGGTTCTTTTTGGGGTGATGAAAATGTTCCAAAATTAGATAGTGATGATGGTGGCACAACTATGTGAATACACTTAAAAATCATTGAAGTATATACTGCAAAATGATGAATTTTATGGCATGTGAATTATACTTCGATAAAACTGTTATAAAAGAAAAAAAAAAATGTTCCCTTGCAGAAAAGTACAAGGAAACTTTCCTTTCTCAGCCCTCAGGTGGATAGGAGGGGAAACCACTCCACCCCAAGAATTTAAAACCAGAAGTCAGCCCTTATGTGTGGCTTCATGCTCCCTGTGTCTGTAAGACCTCCAGCTGAGGACTTAATCTAAAGTGGTCCTGGTTTTACAGCAGCTCCTGCGGGTCTAGCAGAAGCAAATGTAAATCCTATCTGGAAATATCAACCTCAATCAAAGCCTCAAATCATTCCCATAGATAAAATTCCAAGGAAAACAAGCAGTTCACAGAGCAAATCACAAAACATCCAAGGGTACTAGGCACCATGAATGGGAATCAAAGAAACACACAACAGCAGTAATTGCCTGCAGAGGTTTCAGATATTAGATTTGTTTTATATATATATATATATATCACATTGAATGTGGTTCTGGAAATACAAGATAAATAAAAAGGAAATTTCTCCCTCAAGTGCCTCCAGTCTAGTAGACAAGATAGACAAATATATTCACATAATTATAATACTTCTAGCTCTTAATTAAGGAAATGCAAATTAAAACTATAATGGATTACCATTTCATCTATCAGATTAGCAGATGTTTTTAAAAAAAAAAAAAAACTGTTTAGGTTCCGTGCAGAGCTATCCCTTGTCTACTGCTGGGGAGAATCTAAACTGGTACAACTCCTTAGGACACGATTTGTGTTATCTATGAAGTTGACTTTGTATATACCTATCATCCCACAATTCTACTTCCCTGTATTTAATAGAGAAACTCTTAGACACATGCACCAGGAGACACGTTAAAAATATATTCATAGCAGCATTATATGCAAATTTTTAAAACTGGAAAAAAACAATTGAATGGATAAACTGGTATTTTTATACAACTATATACTATAGAGCACTGAAAATCAGCTATAAGCTAAAGGAATCACCATGGACAAATCTCAAAAGCATAATATTAAAGAATGAAGCAAGTCATAAGAGAAAGCATATAATCCCATTATATTAAATTCAAAATCAGGCACAACCAAGAAATTTATTTTTTAGGAATGAGTGTATAAATAGGATCATAATAGAGAGACAGCGTAATTATCACAGAATTAATGATAGTGATTATCTGTGGGCCAAGGGAGGGGATACAATCAGAAAGTGGCCCACGGACAGCTTCTGCAGTCTGATAATGATGTAGTTCTTAACCTGGTTGTTGAGTATATCAGTGATTATCTTATTATTGTTCTTTAAAGTATACATAAATATCTTATAAGAAGTTCCTTGTATGTATGATAAATTTTAATAAATTAAGACAGGCTATAAAACAACTATATCATGAACCTAATTTTATTTGCACACACACACACAAAAACTAGATTTTTAAATATGTGTGGGAAAAGAGCTCTAAGGAAGTACACCAAAATATTTATTTAATGATGAAAGGATACATGTAGATGAGTAATTCAAGTAGAAGTTTGGACATTCAGGTTGCAGGGCAGCTTTGATTGTTGAGCTACTTTCTAATAGAGGTCAGCATTCTGCTAATTGTGCTTATCAAAAACATAAGCAGCATTATATCACTACAGACCTAACAGGCAAGCTTGAGTATTTTTAGGAACGTTCTAGATGCTTTCTAATTCTTTTGCACATATAGAAAGTTATGATTAGTTCATTTCAATGTACATAAGTCTCCTAGAAGTGGAAAACTTTTTTTATATACTTCAGCAAGTATGTAATAGAATATTATTTTGATTACTATGTCATTGTTCTTAGAATATATTCTCATGCTTCGGTCAAATTTCTATGATGAATGAACCCTATCACATGTAACAGTATCACATATTATCTTAGTACCAGTAAACTTGTATTGTACATTTAGTGAGTAACAATACCTCTCCTCTCTTGGTCGATTCATGGCTAGCAAATATCAGTTTATCATCAATAAACTTGGTGAATTCGCCCTTTTATATTTTTAGACAAAGAAGAAATATGAGCTAAGTCTCTCAAATATTTCCATTCACTTTGCATCATGATTCGTCTATTTATTCACAGGCCACCTTCTCTTGTCTCTTACCCTTGCTATTTATTCATTTTCATCCTAAAATTTATCATAATGGTCTGAAAGACAATGCTTACATTACTGTATAGAAATACCAATAAGTTCATTCATGATTGAATGAAGGGAAAAATTGTTTCAATAAGAACAAAAGAGAAAGCTAAGGAAGTATAACAGTTTATTAAAAGACTAACAAAAAGCTTGTGACTGGCATAAATACATAAAATAAGCTGAAGAAAAAAATAATGTCCTAGGAATCCAGATGACGTTACTTCCTTCTCCTTTAGGAAACACATCATATCCACAAGGGAGTATTGTAATGTATAGAACTTTATAGAAGGAAAAAATATTCTTCTTTGTCTTTGGAGCCCAGGCCTGCTGAATACATGCATTTTATTAATAGCAAGAATAATTACTGTTATTTTCATAATAATAATAATTTCATTACATGCTAAGCATTTTTAAAGAAAGGTAGCAAGCCTCAGGTAGGTTAAATAACTTGCTTAAAGTCATTGGTGGAAGCTAGTAAGTAGTTGAGCTAGAATTCAAACCCTGGTCTGCTCTATTGCAAAGTTTGTTTCTGTTAAACAAACTCTGTGTAAAACTGGCCACATGCCCAAATCCATCTTCATTTCCTCTGTAGCTTTTAACCAGATTGAGTCATTCCTGGTATATGGATCAGACGTTTATCTTAACATCTAGGTTGATTACATTGTTTTACTACATTACAGGGCCCTAATTTTAACTTTTTTAAAAGAAAAAACATTTACAGAAAATTTAATTGTGGCTATGATTTGACTCATATAAAAATGTTCCTGCTATTATAGGTACTAAGCCAAGAACAAACACAAGTGGGACAAAAAGGAGCTCAGGGTAGCCCATTTACTGCAATCTTAAATTTAAGTAGCACTCACTTTCCAGGGAGAATAGTCTTTTACCTGTTATAGGAGAGAGAGAGGCCCATGAGCTATCTCCCACACTCCACACTCCACATACGGTAAAGATAGTGCAAAAATGATCCACTCACCAGGGTTGAGCCCATATTTAACATTCTTTGTCTGAAGTTGCCCCAACTCCTAAATTTTGTGACACTGGGTTTTCTAGGTGTGATTAGGGTAGCCAGACTGATCTAACTATCCCTGAGGACCCACCGCTGAATTTTGTGTTCTCTCTGTATATACCAGTATCTGCTGAGAATGTATTTCAGATGCTTTGGAACCTCCTTTCCCTTAAGTGAAAGAAGTTTGAGACATATTACTAGCTCCAAGGGTCCTTCTGGGAAAACTTCTCCCAAGGTAAATTCAAGGTTTTCTCAATAGGAGACTACCTTTTACTTTGTAATAAAAGCATAGCAAGCCTTCCTTAAGTTTGAGTATATGCTTTTCACCCTAAAATTTGTCTGTATCTGCTAAGACCTTGGCCTTATTTCTAGGCATAATTCCATGACCATGGTTACCCTAACCCCACAGAGTACAAGTTTATCTAGGATCCAAGATAGAACCCAAACATTGAGTAATTCTCAGTTCACATGTTCATGCGACACCCATAATCTCAGATTGTCCATTGCTTATTCACTTGCCCAGAATAGTCCTCATTACCAGGCATTAGAGATGATCGCCTAAACAACCCTACAAATACAGGCAAATGTGCCTAAGTCCCCTCCTTCAAGATACGTCAGAGTCCTACCCAAGCCCACCCTCCACTTTTGTCCATTGCTACCAGACCCTTTTCTCTCTCTGTGAATAAAAATACCACAGATTTCCACAAATATTTCTTTTATGGTATGTGTGTGTGTGTGTTGGGAAATATAAAAACTCCCATCTCACTTCACCTGACAATTTCTTTTTGGCTGTGTTTCTAATAATTTCAGTTGGCACTTAGCTTGTAGTAAATGATTGTTGAATGATAGAATGATTTAATATTTAATTTCATCTATTCTAATGCTTATTCTCATGCCTAGAACACACAGACATTTATTTGTTGAAATAATAATCAAATGAGTAATTACTTGGAGTTAAAATTTATGTAGCTTTAAATACCTGCTGTAGATTATCAAAATATATGAAAATTCACACAAAGAATAAAAGATACATTACATTGCTAATTCATTCTATCCTTAACATAAAATTGTTTTGGAAATAAAGTAGTTCATTTAACAAATATTTAATGAGCCCCAACTGTGAACCTGCCTCTGGGCTGGGGTTGGAGGCACAGGGGTGATTGATGGTAGTGAAGTGGAGGAGGTGCCAGGTAAGGCTGGTGCAGGGGCCTCCCCCAGCTTGAAGCCACAGCTGTTTTTAGGAGGATGAGTGTGATGGTGAGTATGACACAGTTTGCTTTGCTCCAGTGCCAGGAACAGATCAGAAGGAAGGATATGGTGGATTTCAATGGACCTGTTTAGCTGTATTCACCGAAATGGTAGAAAAACCATCCTTTGCTTAGAACGATTGAGACGCATCTTTTCTGTTTTATAGTTCTGTTTCATTGCTGATAAAAGGTGTTTCAGAAATTTCTATTACAAATCAGGAAGTGAGAAAACAGGCAATTGCAGTTATAATGCTTAATTTGTTAAGCTATTACATTTTCACTTTAGCAGTAATTTGAGATAAAATAATGTGAAACTGTCTTACAGTTTTATTATATTGACTTTCCATCTCATTATTTACAAAATTTTTAAGTCAATAACTAATGGCACTATTTCTTTTTAAGTAATTGCTGAGACATTCCATATGTATTTTCATCATCCTCCAAGAAACTTCTGGGAAAACTTTATTTAAATTCCTTGTAACTGTATCAGACAAAGTCATTAGGTAGCTTTGTGTTTTAGAATATGTATTACTTAAAGACTGCTATACTGCCATCTTATAATATTAGAATGACTGTTTTCCTTGTCATACATTTGTAGTGTTGTCCTCAAATGAGTTAGCCAGTTATTGAGATTGTTATATGATATTTTAGTGTCCAGCTTATATAAGCATTCTTTTTCTTCTAATTATTGTTTTGTGCTTTGGAGAAAAAATGGATGCTGAGTCAAAAGAGAATGTACAACACACAGAGGCCCAGGTTTGCCATGATGCTGCTTATTTTAATTCCTAATGCTCTTTAGGAAGCATTTTATTCTCCTCATTTTAGATGGAGGTTTAAATGACTGACTTTACTCCCGACATTAAGGCAGAACACTGACTTAGGGGAGATTTCAAGCAGAGTTTTCATCTCAATTCTTTTTCCATTTAAATTCCACAAAAAGTTAAGTACCCCGAGAGAGAGGTTTTCGTATATACGTTAACTGGTGGGATGATTATGTTGAAGGTGAAGGAAACAGATAACACTGAATTTCAAATCTTTGTTACCTCTGCTGTGTAATCTTGGGAAAATCACTGTATTTTAAAAAGGCTTGTAGCATATGCAAAATGGGAAGAATGGTGCTATTGCTTTGGATTATTATGAGAATTAAATGAGTTAATGTATATTAAGGTATATTGTATAGTGTAATACTTTATACAAATATTAGTCAGTTTCATCAAGTGAAGATTTACAGTTATTCAAGGACATTTCTGTTGGGAGCACAATTTTCATAAAGAAGCCATAGAACTCACACTTGATGGAAGGCAGCTGTAGCATGGATTGAAAAGAATCCAAGAACAAATTATACCATTGTTTGTATCAAGATAGCCTACAGCAATATCAGCTACATTCATTCCCATGCACCTGCAAATAAAAACAAGTGAGGGATCCTGTGCAAGCATTCTTGCAGTGGAAAGAAAATCAGATCAGAGTCTTGGTGTGGTTTGAAATGATACAGATGGATTTTGCAATGCCTATGGTATGGAAACATGTACTACCACAGGCAATAACTCTTTTAAGTAAGTAGCAGTAACCTTCTTAGAATTTAAAAAATTTTAATGACAAATATATCTGTCTTCTCTAATGCTTACAATATAATTGTAAAATAGTATTGTAATTTAATTGGTGAAATTAAATTACAATATAAGAAATGAGTGTCAGATGATCAAAGACCAGCTTAATGAGAACTGATTATTTTTATTGTTTTATTTAACAAACATTAATTGAGCATTGCTTATGTGTAAAATGTTGTACTGAGTACTGGCCTGTGAAGCCCAGGGAAGGAAGAAGGAAGATAGAGGTGCTGTGTCCTCACTGGAGAAAGGTCCCCAAGTAAAACGGGAGCAGTAAAAGAAGTCAGGTAGGAGAGAGAATCCTTCAGTGTGGAAAAACCTCAAGTCTCTGATTGAAACTTGAGAGGGGTGGTATAACTCCCCATCCTGAGATCCTTGTCACAGCACAATCACATGAGGACCAATCCTAACCCTTTATATATATAATATATAAATTGTATTACTAATTTTACTTGCTTTAGTATTTTTTATTTGAAAATTTGTTTTTAATTATTAAGATTATTAAATTGTTATTAAATTATTAAATCAGTAGTAACCAGCAGAATAACTCTATTGAACATATTAAGCCTTTTCTTCATTCATTTATTTGACGAATGTATACATTGTGCCAGGTAATGAACATCATTTAAGATATCACAACAAGTGGCTCTCAGCTTATATACTGATGATTGGAGAAGGGTGCCTTCAGCAAACCCCATTTAGCATCATCCCTCTCATTTCTCACTGGTCTAGAGCCCATAACACACAAATGCACTTTTTCTCTGTGTTTGTTGCTGTTATTTCCATTACACTGTTTCCCTACCTCCACTCCATTGGTTCAGTCTCTTCTTTCCACCCAGTACTTCAGAATTCCTCATGATTGCCTCACGATAGCAAGAAATAAAAAAAAGAGGGAAGGAAAGGAAAGGAAGAGAGCCTGAAGTAGAAAGTAAAAGAAAAAAAAAAGGTTGATTTTCTTGACTGACAAAGAAGCAGATTCTGAATATGATTCCCAAAGGAATTCTAGAAAATATGAGCAATATAATACAGCATAATTAGAATAAGTGTAACACCTCCCACAGTGACTACATGGGGAAATGTTGTGATGTTTGAAAAAACCTTGTTGCAGGAATGGATCTGTATGGCCATTGTGATACACTCTGTACACTCTTTTGAGGACCTGTGGAATTTTATAGATTTAGAATCAGGATCAGTAGATCATAGAACTTAGCCTTTATCTTGTTAGAACTTCTCATGTTGAGAAGAACAGAGACACACTTGATTTCCTCAGTTAATGGAAGTTTTATGGTAAAGTTGCATAGAAAAGTAAGGGGGGAAATGAGAAAGAAAAAAGTCTCAACTTCTACCCAGCCCTGCTTCATGGATATCTAGAATACTAATCATCAGACTGGTAGCTGTCTGCTCTTGGCCTCTCTCTTCTGCATGTCCCCCATGGCTATCAGCTACATGACCCTTCTTATGACCTCTGCCTATTCTTCTCTCTCTGAGTCTTTCCACTTCTGTATTGCTCTATCCTCTTCAGATATTTCATATTCTGTCTTCCTGAGAGAGAGAAAATATAAATCGTTTCTCAACATTCTCTGGTATAAAGCATCCACCCTATGCCAAGGCTATTGACAGCCTTGGTGTCAAACATAGTTAGAGCTAGGCAGGCATTTTGTGGGACAGAGCATTACCATTTGCACATGGGAGACCCCTAAGCTGTGGATAGAGGCAGGCCCTGTGAGACTCCTGAGAAAGGAAGCAGTGTAGTGATGACCATGGCATATAAATATGCAAACCAAAGCTTTTGAACCCTTTTGGGTAACAGCGTGATGGAGAAGGTATGTAATTCAAAGGCAAGATTTCCCTTCCTTTCAGTGCCAGTCGAAGCAGAAGAATAGCTAATAACTTTAATGTCTGCCTTTACTATGGGAAAAATTTTAGAGTGAAAAAAAATGGAAGAAGAATCCCAAGATTAGTTGTCTACGAGTCACTAAAGGTTTTCCCACCTTGTCAGAGTGACACTATCACAACTATAAATTCAAAAGTGAAAACAATCATCATCTTAATAGATTTACTTTCCCCCCAATTTTCCATCTTTCCATTTACTCTTACCCATATAACCTTATATCCTAGATAATATTTTGAGTTTGATATCCCCTATACTGCCAACTTCATGGCATTTTCCATGTTCCCAGGTAATCTTTACAAAGTAGACCATGACCAGGTAGGTGTGATGATGCAGTAAGAAAAAGAATGAAGTATTTTCTTATTAAGTAATACAGTGGAAAATTTTTCTTACACAGAAATGGAGTTGAACCCTGAATGCTAATGTGAGCTCTCTCCAAGGCAGAGTTCAGGGCTCCTCTGACTTGGCAGATTCTTTACTCTACATTGAGCACAGAACTTCAGAGACAAGTCTGGGAGGGGCCAGACAGGCAACAGGGGACCATGTCCTCTTACTTGGGTCCTTAATTGTGCATCCATTGTACTGTTTGTTTGCCAGTTTGATACCAAAATGAAAGTAACTGAAGTTAAATCTAAGACATTTTGACCAATCTTCAAACCCAGACCATCCTTTGTGGCTTGGCCCAGCTTACTTTATAACTATTATTTTAATGGCTCCTTTATTCTATTCAGTTGTGGTACCTTAATTGACTTAACTACCCTCCATTGTAGTATATCAGCAATTTTTCTAATTATTTAACTATGTTATGCTTGTGATAAATAAAAGTACAGTGAAAGTATATCTTTCAGCATATAATATTTTTCCATTTAGATCATTTTCTAAGGATAAATTTTAGGAATGAAACTTTGGGTCAGGAATATTTGGGTGTGAATATTCTTACATAAAACTGCCAGATTTCATCCCAAGAGGAAGTTATACTAACTTAAATTCTTACCAGAATTAGAGACTATACCAATACCACTGTATCTTCATCAGCTTTAAGTATTATTATTATTTTCATTTGCTTGCCCACTCATATTCTGTCCATCTTTTTCACATATTTAGGACATATAAGCTAGCCAACATACTGGTATATGGTTTATATTCAGTGATTTATATATAAATAAAACTTTATTCTTTATTATTCAATAAAAATGGCTTTTAGTTCCAAATTTCTAGTGCTTTTGAAATTTACCGATGTCCATGTTTAATCATCTCAATAATTCTAAAGGTTTTATTTTCACCAGAAAATAATAGTAATTAACAAAAGAGGTGATTTTTTTCAACTTGCCTTTATGTGACAGTCCTCTGCAGGAAAAACGTAAAACATGAAAACGGGGGAAAAGGCTTGACAATAGAAAATTATCCAAGGCCAAGATGTTCATCATGGTCTGCATACTGCAAGCTCAGGAGCCATACTTTCCTAAAATTATTCAACTACAGATATGTTAGAGTTTAAATGCTATGTTGCAGTTCAACTTATGCTTGACATAAGTTTATTTCATGTTAGTTTATTATACAGGAATTATACTAGTGAACAGAAATTACACTGTCTGTGTAGTAATGATTCACGTTTGTAAGAGTAACTTTTTCTGGTTGCTTTGCTGATTTGAAATTTCTCATGGCTAGGGTTATTTATAAATTTATATCATCCTAGTCCTCTGATTGATTGGCATTGTGTTTCTTTATTTCTCCTCAGACAAAAGTGAAGGTGTCCTTTCCTGGGGAGATACTCTATCCTTTTCTAGGTACCTCTCTACCACCAACATCAGACTATAAATGTGTAATCAGATCATAAATTCCTATAGATAAAGAACTATTAAATTTAACCCTTAGCAGTATCCATTTGGTTTTGAGGTGATAGCTTAATGATCTTGTTCAAAGAAACCACAGTCCTGCATCAGGAATTGGAGATGAAATCATGCTTCACTCACACTTCTACGTAATGAATTGACAAGTAAAGCATGTGCAGTAAACACAGTAGAAGAATGGTAGATGTGTCACACAAATCGTAGTAACCTGTCCCTTCCCTTCTCCAAAACCCCAGGTCTTTTATAAACTCTTTTGGGAAGGTGGCAAAGTTCTGTAGGTTTCTCAATGATTAGGATTGGATAGATAAAATTAGAAGTTTTGTGCTATAAATACAAGTTGTATTTTCACCCATCCCCCATACATGAACATGAAGCACTTAAATAATTCCATCATAGTAAATAAAGGAACAAAACAAAAAGCATGTCCTGTGTAGGAAGCAAAGAATAAGTTCCTTATGGTTAATTGTGGCAAGAGCAATTGCACCACTTAGTTCCTTTGGTTATTTCTTTGGTTCAAAACTCTTTAGAGATCTGATGGAGAAGTAACACCAAAAAATAGGCAGAAATAGCTCTATGTATGAACTGATTTTGGGGTGGGTGTTGAGTAGGCAAGGGAGGATTGTTCTACCTTCAAAGAAGGCTGTTAATTTCTAGCTGCATTATTAAGGGAAGCACTGTGGGCTCCATGGCTGAAACAGGGAACTAATCATTTTTTTGGTCTACATATCAGGTGTTAGTCTAGTCTGCTAGTAAAGAGTAGTTCTCTCACTCTGCCAAAATGAGACCTATTTTGCCTGTTTGCATATGATTCTTCTGCTTTGTCCACTGCAGCACTATCTGCACAGCTGCCATTATTGTAATTATTTTCTGGTTTTGCTCTAGGATGTGGTGAGAAGGCGCCCTATCAGAGAGCATGACTTTTTCTTATCCCAACCCACACACTGATGTCAGAGTATTTTTGTTCTTTCCCCAGAGCATTGTGTTCTTCCACCAGCAGTCACTAAGCCAGGAAAACATGAAAGTATTTTGCAATAACACTTGGAATATACATTTTTTATTTTTTAGTTGGAATTTCTAGCGTTTATATTTTGAAGGTCATGTGTGATGTCACATTCTTAGTCATTAGCTGTCTACGTATTGCTGGGTATGTAACTCTGCCAGGTCCATGCCTGCAGTGCTTTCCTAAAATCAGCATGAGGATGAAGAGGCGTTAGCCTTTTATGCATATAAATGTGTGTGTCCAGATGGTTAAAAGCTACATCACAGCAAGCACAGAGTGTACCTGAAAATATCCTGCTTTCCATTGTTCCAGCAAGCGATCATGCAAGGAACTTTGATAATAATCAGTGTAAATAGTAAATAGAATTTTTTAGTGAATTTTAGTGATTTGATTATCTGTAAGCATTTCTCTCCACAGCAGCCTGTCTTTTCCCTTTCTTCCCCCTCCATCCCTTTCTCCCATCATTCCCCTCCCCTCTCCCACTTTCTATCCTATTTTCTCATTTTAAGATGTTCACAACCCAAAAGACTATTTGACTAGTGGGAAGTGAAGGTGGAGGATTATTGATCAGGGGATTTCTAATGCTGTTTACTACTCACTATTAAACAAATGTATGCTTCATTCATCATTCAATGAGCATTTTTCTCTATACAGAGTACTATTATGGACTAGAGGTTGAGATTTTTAGAAGGGAGACACAAAAATGACTATTCTTTGGCAAACACTTAGATAACTTGCTTTCTTTGTGCTGAGCAATTAATCTTTGTAACAAGTCTATTATTAGGGACTCCCATTTTACGGATTAGAAAACCAAGGTACAAAGAGGTTAAGTAACTTGCCCAAAGTTAAACAGTGGGTACATGGCAGAACTGAGATTCAAAACCATGCAGCCTGACTCTAGACCCTGTGTCCTTAACCTTTGTGCTACGCTGCCTGGGATGAGAGCTCAGGACAGTAGAAGAGGGAGTATATTCAGACAGCATAATACAGAGCACTATGTGATAACAATATAGATGAGAAAAATGAAAAGGCATTGAGAGGAGGGAGAGAATATTTCAGACAGGTGAATGGGTGGCATCTGTACTAGCCTTGAGGACTGAGGTAGATTTTGATGGTGGAGATCAGGAGTGAGAATTTGCTTTCAGTTAGAGGAAATGGCATGCATAGAAGATGCTGGGTCTGGAAGGTAGATTCAGAAAATAAGTAGTTTAGTTTAGTTGGAGAAAGAGATTGTATACAACAGTACCGGATAAGGTAGGCTACAGCCAAATTTTGCAGGCCCCATTTCATAGGCATTTGGAATAAGGAGGGTGAGAGTTTTTGAGCAATGAGGTGGCAAGAACAATGCTCTAAAGAGCTCAACTTGATGGGGTAGTAGTTTGAAGAAAGGAATGCTAGAAGCAGGAAAAATAATTCAGAAACTGTATTTGTTTTCTATTGCTGCATAACAATGTTACCACAAACTTAACAGCTTAAAACAACCAACATTTATGATATCATTTTCTGTGGGTCAGGAGTCTAGGCACAGCTTAGCTAGGTCCCCTGCTTAGGGTCTCACAAGGCTACAATCAAAGTGTTGACTGGGGCTGTGATTTCATCTGAGGCTCAACTAGGAAAGGATTTGTTTTTGTTAGCAGAATTCAGTAACTTTTGTATCAAGGACTCAATTTCTTGCTAGCTGTCAACCAAAGGCTACCCTCAGCTCCTAAAGACTTCTCTCAGTTCTTGCCATGAGCATTCCAACACTGGCATTCCGTAACGTGGCAGCTTGCTTTTTGAAAGCCAGCAAGGGAGTGAGAGACTTCAGCTAAATAGCACTGTAATCTTAATCACATGTGTCCTGTCACTTTTGCCATATTCTGTTGGTTTCTAACCAACAAGTCAAAGGTCACCCCCACACTTAAGGGGAGAGGATGATCCAAGAGCATGAACATCAGGAAACATGGGTCATAGAGTGTCTACTCTAGAGTCTGCCACAGACAGATACAGTTGGTGAAACAAACACTCAAGAGTCTGAATTAGGGTGGTATGAATGCACATAGAGAGGAAGAGTTAGATTCAAGAAATTACATCTAGGAAATATAATTATGATTTCTTTTGAAATTCTTTGCATACATTAACTCATATATGCCTCAAAATATCTCTTTGACGTAGGTGCCAGGAAAATCCTTATTTCACAGGTGGGGATACAGGCTTTTAAAAGTTAAGTGCCTAGATCACATACATATGAGCTTCAAATCTGAGTGTCCTAACCTAGATTTGAAAGTAGGATGGCAGTCCCAGAGCTCATAGTTGTGGCCACCCTTCTTTACTTGGACCTAAAAGTATAGAGAATTTAAAGAGAGATGGATAAGAAACTATTGACGATAACTCCAAGATTTCAACTATTTTCAACTCCATTTCAACTCAGAGAAACGTCGTGAGAAGCACTATTAAAGTAATATTTATTGTGCGTACACTACATGCCAGGCAGTGTGCTAAGCACTCAGCACGCATAATCACATTTAATGTTGCCAACAGCCTATGACAATAGTCCTTTCCCCTATTTTACAGATCAGAAAACAGGACTGTGCCTGTGCCCACTAAACCCTCGTTTCCATAAGTGCAAAGGGTTATTTTGTTCATAGCTCTATCTATAATGTCTGACACATATAAAAGTGTTCATTATATAAATTTTTGAATGAATGAGCTTATAAGTGGTAGAGTCATGAGTTGAACTCAGAACAGCCTCACTCTACCTCCTGCAGTAGACAATGCATTCCATTGTAGCCATAGCAGGAAATCTAGATATGGATATTCAGCAGATATATAAATTCTATTAAATGGAGCTTGAGGAAATGGTCAAGGGTAGGCTCCCTGTCAGGGAGCATCCATGTGGAGATCAAAAGTCCCTAAAATTAGATGAGATGATTAAGGGAGAGGGTATAAGCTCCAAACCAGAACCTTAGAGAACACCTATGTTTAGAGGCTGAGGGGAGGAAGAAGCATTTTAAAAAGCAATGAAGACATATGTATCAGAGAGTTGAGATGGATATATAGATATAAAAGCAAAGGGGAAAGAGAAGGAAGGAGGGTTTTCAGCAATATCAACCACCACAGGGTAATCAAAGAGCCTCAGAATTAAGGCAAGATAAGTGCATTTGGGGATTAGGAGGTCATCGATTCTGGGGTGAGCAGATTCGGAAAAAAATAGAGACTGAGTAAGAATCGGGCAGGTGTCTGAGTAGGTGGGGAAATGGGCTTGTGTAGGAAAGAGTGGATAGTAAGGATACAGAGCTCACTAGTATAAACTTCTTTGTAATTTCAGATGAGCTAGTAGTAGTAATATGAGAGGGATGAAAGATTTTAATAGGAGTAATTTTTTGTGTTGTAAACAGAAGGGTAGGCTCAAGTAGGAAGAAACTAAAGATCGCATAAAGAGAATTGACTACTGATGGAACATGACCCCAGAGGAGACAGAAGGAGAATGAGATGCAGGACCACTAATAGGAAGGGCAGACCTTAGAAAGGGACATGTTACCATTCTAGGTAGGAGAAGAATCTAAAATAAAATATAGAAAAGTAGAGGTCCAGTAGAGAAAAACTGAGCGTATTCAAATTGAAAGTCCTCAATTGTCTTAAAGATGGAGGCAAGTTCTTCATACCCAGAAAGAGAGGGAAAGATTTCATGACTAGAGGATAGTAAGAAATATTTTAATTAATTGAGGCAACAGTTGACAAAAGGTTTATTCAATGTCTACTCTGAAATAAGCAGAAAATTCAGTACAGAAGACAATAAAGGATAAAAATAAGCATAATTAGGAACCCAAATGAGAAGAAATAGCATGAACTTTTAATAGAACTCAGCAGCATGGTTTCATAATTTTGCCCAGCTTCTGAAAAGCAGTTATTAAAGGAAGTTAATGGTCCCGCTCAGGGTTGGGAACTGAAACTGTGAGAATGACAGGCAAGCATGGAGGAATGAAAGATGGATTCTAGAGGTCAGCGAAGACAGTATTGGCATGGTCTAAGCAGTGATGTGAATGAATACTGAGAGGAGTGTAGAATCTAAAGATTGTAATTTGGGTGTGGAACAAGCTACCAGAAATGAAGAAATAAAGTGCTTGTAATCAGAAATGGAATGCTCTAAGTTTGAGAAGTAAAACAGTAAAATTTTGAAGTAAAATAGTCCCAAATCAAGCTAATTATAATGCCCTTTCCACAGTTTCAGAGGTTAAATAAGGAACTATGAAGCCAAGTTATCAGACAGGCCAGAAGTAGACATAAATGAATGTGACAGAGGATGAGAGGGATGGAGAAGATGACTGACCAGGCATCAAGTCAGATGGGGTGTTACGATGGAGGTCATAAACACAGCAATAATAACAGGGCTTAGATGTCAAGGTTCAATAATAGAGGTTGGTAGAGAGAAAACAATAGCCTAAAAAAAATGACAGTAAAGGATAAGAAAGTTTTTCAGGCTGATCATGTCTTCAGGTGCAATTCAGATTTCAATTAAGGTAAAGAATTGGAAGTTCAACTTGAGAATCAGTCTAGAACAATAGGAGACTTTGCTTCACTGTAGAACTAGGAAGCAAAGTCAGCAGGGAGTGACTGATAGAGAAGGAAGTACACACAACAGGAAAGTAAAGGGTTAGTTTGAATAAGAAATAAGCATTGCTCCCTGCCCACGTTCCCCTATCACCCCTTTCCAGGTGACCCTTCTAATCCCTAAAATTACCTGTTAAGCATTATACCCCATTTTACAGATGAAAAAAAGCTGGTTCTGGAATTTGAATAGTGTCCTAACTGCAAAATCTAAAGCTTTCTACCACAACCTACTTACTCTCAGTGGTTTTAAACTGTTGCTGCAGCCTTCAAGGACTAACTGGAAATCATGTCTGACGTATGAAATGGGTATGAAACACAATTTTTTTTTTTAGGTATATTTTGACATATACAACATTATATTACTTTCAGGTGTATAACACAATGATTCAATATTTGAATATATTGGGAAATCAACACAATAAGTCTAGCTAACATCCGTCACCACACATATTTACATTTTATTTCTTATGATAACTTTTAAGATCTACTCTCTTATGCAATACAGTATTATTAACTATACCTACCGTGGCATATATTACATCCTCATGACTCATTTATTATATAACTGGAAATTTGTACCTTTTGACCCATTTTCACCTCACATTACCCCTCACCCCTGGCAACCACCAATCTGTTCTCTGTATCCATGAGCTCTTTTTTGTTTTTGTTTTTTTTAATATTACACATATAAGTGAGATCATATAGTATTTGTCTTTTTCTGATTTATTTCACTAAGCATAATGTCCTCAAGGTCCATCCATGCTGTCTCAAATGGCAAGATTTCCATCTTTTAATGGCTGAATACTATATATATGTGTATACTATATATACACACCACATTTTTTTTTATCCATTCATCCATTGATGGATACTTAGGTTGATTCCATGTCTCGGCTATTGAAAATAATGCTGCTGTGAACATGGGAGTGCAGATACTTTTTCAAGTTAGTGTTTTTGTTTACTTCTGAAAAATACCCAGAAGTAGAATTGCTGGATCGTATGGTAGTTCTATTTTTAAGTTTTTGAAGAATCTCCACGCTGTTTTCCATAGTGGCTGCACCAATTTACATTCACACCAACAATGCATGAGGGTTCCCTTCTCTCCACATCCTCGCCAACACTTTTTATTTCTTGTCTTTTTGATGATAGTCATTCTAACAGATGTTAGACGATATCTCGTTGTGGTTTTGATTTGCATTTACCTGATGAATAGTGATGTTGTGCACCTTTTCATGTGCTTGTTGGCCATCTGTATGTCTTATTTCGAAAAATGTCTATTCAGATCCTCTGCCCATTTTTCATTCGGATTGTTTTTTTGCTGTTGAGTTGAATGCACAATGTGTTGTTGTTCTTGAATTATATTCAGCTCTAAAAAGTTTTATGTGAGCTTACATATCTAATCCTCCTATTTAAATCTTAAATTATTTTTCAAGAGAAACATCTTGGATTCTTTTCCTTAATGACATTAAGGAACTTCCAAATACCTTCTAGATGATCACACTGAATTTCTGCAACTATACCCTAAAACCCTAAGTTAATATTTATATTGTATTATTTTTCAGGTGTGAAAATGAAACCAAATTCAAAACAGAAGAAGTATTTTGGGCTTACAATTTCTGCCCTACTCCATACTCCTGGACTGCACTTCTGGGCCTTATTTTATATCTTGTTTTCTTCGCACCTGGTAAACAAAGGCTTTGTTGTTATTATTGTTGTATTAATTAAATTGTCTCTATTTAAAGGAGAAAAACTACGCTTTTAAATTTCTTACTACATTTACTGAAATTCATTTTGTATTTCTCAGGAATGGGACCAATGCCTTGGACTGTGAATTCTGAAATATATCCCCTTTGGGCAAGAAGTACAGGAAATGCATGTTCATCTGGAATAAATTGGATTTTCAATGTTCTGGTTTCATTGACATTTTTACACACAGCAGAGTATCTTACATACTATGGTAAGAGAATATTTTTTCCAGCTATAGTTTCATTTTTATTTTCCTACTCTATTTTTAGATATGCTATCATTTGTGATTGAAAGATTAGATGGTTATATTTTTGCTATTATAAATGTCTCTATATGGCTTTCTTATTCCCCACAGCCCTTGGAAATGTTTCTGGGAAAAAATAAGAGGAACTCTCCTTTCCTAAGCAGTATTGCTTATAGCCTTCACACACCCACCTACACTTCAAACCCAAACATCTCCCACCCATCTCCCCAGTTGGAAATCTAAACAACAAGGCCTTTAGTTTAATGAAAAAACATAAACAGAGAATGGTAGAAAACTGCAGGAGTCTAGGGCTAATGCTTGAAGATGTCTCATAACAGGATGGAGTGGTATCCAAGAGTGGAAGTAGTGTTAAAGTAGCTCCCCCAAATGTTGTGCTATGAGTTATGCCTTCCACTCTATCATCTGTGCTGTTCAGGCCAAAGCATTTCAGGATCCACGGAGACCAGCGCTTACCACTGCCAAAACTATAAATGTGGCAGAAGTGTTCAAGTGAAAATGTGTGGAGACCGTAACTCGAAGAAAACAATCTTGAGAAGTGACTGAGTTAGGAAAAAACTTTGGGAAGCTACTTCAAGTTTATCTTTGCTAAAATGAAATGATTTTGGCTTTTTAGCAAGAGGATTTCTTCATTGTATGAGTGTATAGCTGTGATTGGATTCTAAATGATGAAATAGGAGGTTTTCATTCTAATCTTCTCATGAGCCTCTGTGATTGTATATTGAATGCCTGTTGCTTAGACCATTCTCTGATCCCCTCCCCCATCTCTCACCTCATCTCACCTCATCCCATGTTCTGGCTACTTATAATTCCTTTTTGTAAGAACAGGTTTATTTGTCAGCTCCCCTACCCCACCCCTCACTACTGGACCATAAATCCCTTGCGCTTAGGCCAGGATTATGCTTTGTTCACCATTATATTCCCAGTGCCCTCCAGGGCATCCTATTCACTTAATAAGCACTCAGAAGTATTTGTCAAATGAATAAATACACGGATGAACTTTTGGCTGAATGGTGAATATGAGGAAACATTATAAAAGTCTATTCCTCCTCTCTTCTGAACATGCTGAATTGATATTTACTTCTATTTAAAACTATTTATCTAATGCTTTTTTTATCTTTATAAAACTCCTCTCTCTGCCGATCACCATTTGGGACATTTAGAAATATTTATTTTCTTGGAAAGGGAACGCACTAGCATTTTAAACTGGATATATATTTAGTATATTCAGCCTTATCCCATTTGACAATTAAAATGTTTTACATAAATTTGTAAGCTTATCTTCCTAACAGCATAAATATGAACACAATAAATATTTATCCATATTTTCTGGTTCTTAAGAACACGTAAATATTTGAAGACCTAAATATAGACTAATATCTTGAGAAAGCATTTTTTAATAGAAAGTCATAGACCAAATAATAAAAGTCTATGTGGTAAGACTTTTGATAGCAAAGCACCTCTTCCTTGAATACATTCTGTCAGAAAAACATGAGGCAACAGAAACAAAATTTAAATATGGCATAGCCAGGCTACTTTCAAAAATATCTCCTTAGAAGAAGCTTTTTGCTTTGCATTAAGCCAAGCTTCTATCATGTCAGCACACTGTCCATTAGGTCCTCACTAGTGGAACAATATCTCAGCTCAGGTTAGATTTTCTCTGTTTATTGCTCTATATTTTAATCTATAGGTTACTGATTTATGTAAGGTATATGTTTATATTCCTGATTTAACAAATATGCACCATAATGATGTATTTCTCTGGAAATATTCATGTCTTCTTTTACTTCCTTTTTTATTGTTTCATAAGACCTCAAGTATTTTTTGTTTGTTTGTTTGTTTTCCAACATCTTTATTGAAGTATAATTGCTCTACAATGGTGCGTTAGCTTCTGCTGTATAACAAAGTGAATCAGCCATATATATACACATATCCCCATATCCCCTCCCTCTTACGTCTCCCTCCCATTCTCCCTATCCCAACCCTCTAGGTGATCACAAAGCACCGAGCTGATCTCCCTGTGCTATGCAGCTGTGTCCCACCAGCCATCCATTCTACATTTAGTAGTGTATATATGTCCATGCCACTCTCTCACTTTGTCCCAGCTTACCCTTCCCCCTCCCCATGTCCTCAAGTCCATTCTCTACATCTGCACCTTTATTCCTGTCCTGCCCCTAGGTTCTTCAGAACCTTTTTTTTAGGTTCCATGTATATGTGTTAGCATACAGTATTTGTTTTTCTTTTTCTGACTTACTAAACTCTGTTTGACAAACTGTAGGTCTATCCACCTCACTACAAATAACTCAATTTCGTTTCTTTTCATGTCTGAGTAATATTCCATTGTATATATGTGCCACATCTTCTTTATCCATTCATCTGTCAATGGACACTTAGGTTGCTTCCATGTCCTGGCTATTGTAAATAGCGCTGCAATGCACATTGTGGTACATAACGTTTTTTGAATTATGGTTTTCTCAGGGTATATGCCCAGTAGTGGGATTGCTGGGTCGTATGGTAGTTCTATTTTTAGTTTTTTAAGGAACCTCCATACTGTTCTCCATAGTGGCTGTATCAATTTACATTCCCACCAACAGTGCAGGAGTGTTCCCTTTTCTCCACACCCTCTCCAGCATTTATTGTTTGTAGACTTTTTGATGGCGGCCATTCTGGAGACCTCAGGTTTTGATTCCTTCCTAAACTATACTGCCTAGAAAGGTCTGCCTTGGACCCCATTCAGTAATGTTTATTACTAAATATTATCATTAAAATGTCACCAGTATATCACTTTATTTATAACACATGTGACTAAATAGATCCCTTGGTGAGCATTATTATTAAAGTTCCTGTGTTGAAGTACTGAAATTCAATCAAACATGGTCTTTAATTCCTCATTTTATATGTTTCAATTAAATATTTGTTTTAATCTGAAATTTAATATAGGATTCTAATAAGATTTATTTCCTTTAGAATAAAGCTGAGGAATATCTGCACTCTTTAACAATCCTGACAGACTTGTTACAGACATTTTTTTCATTTTCATTCCAAGGGGGCATAATTAAGAAAGTGAGTTACATAATTGACTTGCCCATTACATGGAGCAGGTCACAGCCTCCCAGGCCTGCCTACACCTCACCTCTGTGGCTTAACCACAGGTCTCACCAGTGAAGCCCATGTATGCAATTTTGACATTTGCCTTCTTTAGATTACTCAGATTTTTATAAAAGGAATAGAATTTCCTTAATGTCATTTGGCTTTGGGAATCTGGTTCACACACAAGAAACTTCATGGCCTTTAAGAATCTTCGTAATCCATCTAATTGTTTTTGACTGTATGAGTTTAGTGCTAGCAGATTTGATTTGTTACTTCTAATCATGCCACTGCACCTAAATTGTGAAAGATGATGAATATTTCTCAATATTATATTTTATAAAGCCAGACTATATTTACTATGTTAGATATTTTAGAGTTTAGTGTCCTGATTTGGTCTAAAATGTTTTACACTCCACACTTATTTTTTTCTGTATCATCAACATGATTACCATCCTTTCTTTGCCCCTCCCCACTGAAGATTCCATTTCTCTTCTTATGTCCACAATTTTGTTTATCTGTATTCAGAACACAGGACTTCATCTCCTATCATTTTTTTCTCAAAATTCCACATTCTCCAAGAGCTAGCTTGTCAGTATCACCCTTTAGATGAAAACATTACCAATTTATTAGTCATGCTGATCTTACTAGCAACTATTCTTCCCTAGTCATTTAGTAGAATTTAATAATGCTGTCTATCACTCTTTTGAGCAACTAACATCCAAAATTCTAACAGGACTATAACATACATTGTTTCTATTCTTTGCAGTTTAGCCAGGCAGAATTTATTTTCCCTGTCAGATCAGGAAACTAAGGTCAAGACAATTCAAGAAACTGCTCAAGGATTCGGCCTGCATCACTTAGTGACTTTCAGACCTACACTCTCTACAGAGACATGGTGCCTTTCTCTCACTATAACACTCAGCTATTCATTCCAGATGACCTATTATTATTTTCTGATTATTTATCAAGTATAAGACATAAAAATATATAAACTTGTAGTAAGTGTTTAATGTAAACCACACTGAAATGAAGTAATTTTATTTATTTATATTTGTAAATGGAATTGTATTTTTATTAAAGAAAGAATTTGATTTATGCAGGTCCCACTCCTTAAGAATTATATAGCTTCTGATGATTTAATCTAACAAATTATGTCTTGGTTTAGTCAGCCCTTTCATATTTTTCCTAATGTCTCATAGTTTACCTCTGTTTCCCTTTTATTTTCTCATGGCTCCTCATTCCAAAGAGCAGATGCTTTGGAGTGGCCAATTCAGCAGCATTTTTCCTCTGTAGTTTTCCTTGAGTCTTCCCAAGAAATGTTTCTGTGGATAGTACTGAAATGGTTACTTATAGGCCTACTAAACTACTTTATAGGCCTAAAAACTACTTTAAGAAAGTAGTTTTAGTAATGTTTTTCCATATTCTGTAATGATTCAGCAGAACTGAGAAATACTATTCAGTTCTTTAATTGCTGTACTATTTAGCTTATAGCTTGACTTTCAAATATGTCTTCATGATGTCTAGTATAGCCCTTTATTTCAGATCTGCTATCCAGTGTGTTCCATCTGGCAGTCAACAAGAGAACGTTCATTCTCTAAACACTCCAATGTGTCCGCACTGTACTAGGAACCCAAAGACAAGCCATAGACTCTGTCATTGAGGAGACCACTTTTGCTGGTCTCCTCCTCAAGCATCTCATAACCATCTTTCCTATACCTGGTCCTGATTTGGGTTGTAAAACCTACAGAATTATAATTTAAACCATAAATTTAAATAGGAGCTGAGAAATGATCTTATTTTACTTAATGAGGAAACTGAGGTCCAGGGAGGAGGTTAAATGACTATCTGGAAGTCACATAGCAAGACTTAAACCAGATCTTCCAACTCCCAATCTGATATCCTTTCTCCAGCCATTTGTCTTTTAAGACCAGAGATATCCAGGAATGGTGAGAGGTGGTCATCTTTGGATTGTGATTGAAGGTAGATCCAACAGGATTTTCTAACAGAGTGGGTATTGGGTGGGAGAGTAAAAGAAAACTCAAAGTTGACTCCCAGACTTTGGGCATTGACCCATGAATTCAGCAATATCGTCATTGAATGTGGTTCTGGAAATACAAGACAAATGAGAAGTTAATTTCTCCCTCAAAGTGCCTCCAGTCTAGTAGACAAGACAGACAAATATATTCACATAATTATAATACTTCTTGGTTGTTATATACCACTTTACCTCAGCAGAGTTTCATGAAAACACAATTAACTCTAACCAGGGAAGTGAGGAAAGACTTCAAAGCAGAAGTTATATCTGAGCCTGGTCTGTCATTCTTCTTGAGTTTGATTACATGACTTGAGTTTAGAAAGACAAATTGCATTATATTCACAGCATTAGAACAATTAGAATAAACGAGGTTGGAAGCAATTTTTTGGTTCCATCTCAGACCACAGTCATGCATGATTGACCAGAAAGAAAAGTTAAGATCAAGTACCCTTTCCAATGTAAACCTATACATATATATTATTTCCCATTGCAGGAGCCTTCTTCCTCTATGCTGGATTCGCTGCTGTGGGTCTCCTTTTCATCTACGGCTGTCTTCCTGAGACCAAAGGGAAAAAATTAGAGGAAATTGAATCACTCTTTGATAACAGGCTATGTACATGTGGTACTTCAGATTCTGATGAAGGGAGATATATTGAATATATTCGGGTGAAAGGAAGTAACTATCATCTTTCTGACAATGACGCTTCTGATGTGGAATAATTGTCAGCTGCTGATATATTTAGTCATTTAAACAAACTTGGGAGAGAAGAACAGCAATTGGTGACCTCACTGCCCTGCTTTTAATCTGGTTCTTTCCACAGTCTAGTTTTGAATGACTTCATATTCTAGAATATTTGATTCCAAGGAAGATACAATCACAATGACATTTTTTTTCACAAGCAGAGATGTAAAAAAAAAATCTACAGAGATTTTAAACTAATAGTTATTGAGCAAATGTGTATAATTCCTTCCTGAGATAGTTTAAAATGAATATTGTACCCAGTGACTTCCTTGATAATCCTTTTTTCCTAAGACTATATATAATTATTAGTGGCAATTGAGTCAGTGCTAATCTAGCCAAATCATATATATGTGATATACTTACAGCAAAGGATTCTGAAGTATGGTCCAAGGGTATTTTCTGTCAAAGCATGGCCTGTTGGCCCTAAATTCTCCTAAGGACATGGAGCTTACCTGTGATCAGCTATTAGAAAGTAAACTCCATTTAAGCGTTCATCAACAAATTCAAAAGTGCGTCCTACAGGGGCACAGCTGTCCTTTTATCCTTTGGATCCCACATTTTGGTTTCTCTCTCCAATTCAAATCTGGAAAGTTCTTCAGAAGCTGCCTCTGTATAGGATCATTTGAACATTATGAAAAGCAGGTCTTTTAGGGTTTATTTTCCTACATATTTTTTGCATCAGTGAGAAGTATACATTTGCACAGATTAGCTAGCAAGTTTTGATAAGTATATTTTATTGCTAGAAAGTAAGAAAGAAAAGATTTTTATGGACCTTAAAGATTTTTAACCCTGAGTTAGTCACTTAAGTGTGCAACTGTAAACACAAAATAGCACTAGATCTTCAACTGTGTTTCAGGGTCAGTTTTTGTTCATGCCAAAATCACCTGATATTCACCATGCCTTCACTCATCCACTCTGGAGTCCTACTATTTGTGCCTTCATTTGTGTGATATAAATAACTTCTAGCAGACTATTTTTCCCCTTCTTTTAATCAAATAATTTCTGAAACAAGAAAGGAAGGAAGAAAATCGGTGGCAGAAATAATCCTGCTGTTACTGATGTTTGTTTAATTAAGTAGTGGGACTTCTATTTTTCTTAACTTTTTATTAACTCTTCCTAAGGGAATTGTCACATTTTGTTACTTACGATACTCATCTTTTTTTTCTTTTAATTCTAAGAGCATAAACTGGTTTTTATTTTGCACACCCTTTCTCATTTTACCTGGCATTCTATGTAAAAAGATACATAGATTTGCCTGTGGGTGTTTCCTTTGTCTCATGCTTGGCTTGGATTTTTTTCCTCCTTGTCTAAAAATTGGGATTTTCTACTGGAACAGGTTAATGGTTCTCATATAATACGTCTTCAAGAAATGTTGACTTACTACATTTCTACAATATCTTTTCAAAGTGTTCATTGGTTTTTATGCTCATTCATCAATGAACTCCAATTTTCACTCATATGTTAAGAACTATATAGTATGTACAAAATCACTCACAAAATTACTTGCTAGTTCCAGTGGAAATATGAATGACTCTTCTGTGGTCAGTTAAGAGTGCGTACATTTGATGCATTTTAAAATAGCCCTAAATATCTAATAAGGTACTCTTTGGAGTGAAAAAGTGGCTGTCTCTAAATTCAGTATGTTTCTGCCAGTCTCCGAGATGGTTTGGTCTCTCTTGCTTGTTCTTATCACAATGATCACAGCTGAGAATGTAGCCAAGGAGGTTCATTCTCTAAACCTAAAAATCCTTCAGCCAAAAAAGAGTTATCTCCCTTTGATAATTTCATGTAATTAAAAAAAATTAGAGAGCTTCTTTCCTTGAATTAGGCACTTTGGCAATTGATTTCTAAGGGGATATTGATTTTGATTTTCCCCAGAAAACAGATGTGCTTTGATAGAGAAAGTTATTATTCTATCAATATTTCTTTTCCCATAAGAAATTTCTTATCTGTATAATATTTCACACAGGTAAAGTGAAGTGGAAAATGAACTATTGTGTGGTAATATATATCAGAATATAATGTGGAGAAAAAATATTTAGACCCATAAAGTGATCTCTTTAGAAGTTTGTTTTCCTGATTTATCCAAATAATTGCCTCAATTCTTCTCTTTATTGTATACATAGCCTTAACTATATGCTTATACTCAGCTGAGCTGAATGCACAGTAACTTTATTAAAGGAGCACCTGGGCTCATTATTTCCTAAAGCAGAACATAGCCTGTTCTCCTTGACATAAGCAAGTGGTGTTTTCAACTTTATATCCATAAATGCACATAATAACAGGGAAAAATAGCCACAGTTCTCTTCCTCTATTCTCCTCAATTCCTTCTATAAAGGACTACTTGTTATTTATATAGTGATAAAGATAATATTCCATATCTTTGAAGTATAAGACAGAGAGGCACAGTATAAGAATTATTTATAATTTTTTAATAACAACTACTTGAAAAGGAACCTTATACAATTAGGGTATTATTTTTAGATTCAGTGAACATTTATAGTATATTAAAAATTAAATGTTTGAATTTTGCAGGTTTTTTAGTATTATGCACCTTTTAAGTTATCAAGCATCTTTGGCTACCACTATCAACTTGAATACATTCCATTTGAAATATCATCAAATATATATTTTGTAGAACAATTTATATATGGTATGATTTGACCTACCATATTAAAACACATTAAGAATCATGCTTTTAGCTGAAATTATATGTTTCCTTCTAAACATGCTGCAAATTTAATAGAGGTATATTGTGATTTAGGAAAATATAGGGAAGACAGTCATAACCCTTACTGAGGCTTAGCTGGATGGCTGGTGAGATCTGCACTAGATTTAAGAGAATGTAACATTTCATCTGCATCTGAACACATAGGGCTGAATGTGATGTCAGATTTTAAAGATTTGGTATTAATATTTTTCTTAAATATAAAATTTCTTATAATTTTGATTGTTGCACCTTAGTCAATAATGGCCCAAAACATGATTTTTAATGTATATGTAAAAGATCTAAATTAAAACTAGATTTAAAAGGTAATATTTCCATTTGAAATTTTGTTCCCAGTCATATGCAGTAGTTAGTTCCCATATGGAAAATGCTATGAGTGTAATGCTATCAAGTGCTTTCCATATTTTTATTTTCCCACTGAACCATTTTAATATAAAAGAGTCTAAATATTATTTCTTAAGTTATTCACTCTAAAATGGGAAATCTTTTAAAGCAGAGAATTTAGAAATTGTTTACTATAATTTCAAAATCAGTTATATAGAGGAAGAATTAACAGGAAAAATATAAGTTGACAACTTATCCTTTTCCTTTTATATCAGAAAGTAAAACTGAAATGTACTATAATAATCCATAGATCTTGGGGGGAGGATATTCTAGAAAATACTCTTCACATGTTATCTAAGAAAGTCTCACTAGTCTCATTAGTTTAATGACACTAATATATTTTACAAATACTGTAATACAGTAAGGGGAGTGGGAAAATTGTTTTGACTTTATTTCATCAGCACAGTAATTAAGAACAATAAAATAAGATTTTTGTTATAATCAGATTTTTTTACTATTCTCTTAGTTATAATATCTCAAATTATACTAAGTACCTAACAACTGACATTTATACAGTTGTTGTATCATGTCTTAAGTTGCCAAATTCAGACATTTTCACTAACTACGAATAAAAGAATGACATACCATGCCAGAAGCAGAGAATTCATAATATGTGCGTTATACCAAAATGTATTGAATTGTGGGTAAAATTTACAGCTCATGTGTAGCTTCTGCCTATTAAAAGACTCAGAACTGTTCTCTGCATTAGTTTTAACATCCTGTTTTCTGTCACTTTCTATTCATTTTCTTAGCCTCATGTACAGTAATGTTAAGCTAATTTGATGAAGTGATTCAGGTTGTAGCAATGTATCAATTTTCAGTTCTTCTGGGTGAGCAATATTGCTGCTATTTTCTAGAAATAGCAATCATTTTAAAATGCCAAACAGCTTACTGCTACCAACTCTCTTAAACATCATCTCTTAGAGAAGGAGATTTTCATGTGCCAATAATCATCAGAGAGTTATTTTGTAAGTGTTAATGATGTTCAGAAGTACATGAAAGAATTTTATCTCATAATTTTCTTGTGAGTGTAAAACAATATAATTCTTATAAATCTTTACTTTGTATGTATAAAACACAGTCTGTTGCACTTGAGTGATTTGGTCTATGGAATGTTAAATATATACCTTCATTTAGCAGTAATATTCAGGTTTTGATTTTAGACAGTTAAGTCCATGCATTTGATTTTATCATATCTATATAAATGGGAAAAAGAAATATAGCTTACAAGTACTAAAAATTAAAAACCACCAATATTTTGTCAAGTTTTAAAATTTTAGCAAATTTAACATTATTCCTTCTCATTTGAGGTTTAAAAAAAATGATACTTATCTCTAGCCAAAGTTGAAATTTATATTCTACATGTCCAAACTGGTTCCTAGCAGCTTTTGGACTATATCTCACTTGATGTTATAGTATCTTTTATTTGTAATAAATGTTCAAATTTCTATTTAAAAGCTCTAATGTACATCTAGATTAAATGAAAACACAGTTTTATGCTTTTAAAATATGTTTTCAAAAGTATATTTTAATTTCTGAGAGTGCATGTTATATAGTGTTTAATACTCCACATGTCTTAGCAAATCCAATATAAATATTTATTCCTACATGTGACACATGGAATAGCTCTTAAAAATTATGAATACGTATCATTTCCTTCAAAGTCATTGTAGCCTATAGTTGTATCAAAAGTATTGTATATTTTATGGAGATTTAGTGATGTATATGTAAATGTTTTTTAAGTTATTTTATTGAAGTTCAATCTTTACATAAAATTTAAATCTTTTTTTAAAAAAAGTGTCAGTGCCAGAACTGTAAATGAAAATAGTCAAATAAAAGTTAAGACAATTCACTACTCATTTATCTCCCTTGCAGTTTTGTATTTTATCCAATTCTTTTCCTTGGATTTTAGGATCTAGGTTACAAAGTAAAAGCACTTACAAAGATTACCTACCTCTAGATATTTATGCAATGCTACTCATTTTAATGATATTTTACCTCTTTTTGACCATGGTTAAACTTAACTACCTTTGAAAATATTTTATAATACCTAAAAATTATTGCAAGGAGTTATTCTAAATATAAAACTTTGAAATGAAGTACTCAGAAATCCTTGAAATATTATTTCTTATTGTTGTCAGAACCAGATGTTGACATGAACCATTGTGTCAGATTGACAAAAATTGTTTACAGTTGTTGCTTTGTAAATGAAAACAAAATACCTGCTGGATGACCAGTTGGCAGTTCTTTTGGAATTCTGCTGCTCTCCATTGCCATTCTGCCCCAACTGTAGATTTTATTAGTAAGCATTATTTTATTGTTTGATCTGGGCAGCCATCAGACTTATCTCCATAGTTAGGGTGTGCCATCCTGAGCCCAACTATAGAACTAGTCTGAGGAGATCCTCTGAAGACACTAGATCCACTGTCACTCAAAGGCTTACAATGGAGTTGCATCTTAAGCAAGGATTCTGATGTCAGCAGGTAAGGCAAAAATCCTACAGTCAAAATGACCCTTGAAAATCCCATAAGTTATGCATAAAGTGTCCACTCATCTGAACACCTGAATAGTGCAGTTCATATCTGTATCGGTGGTCAGAAAAGTCTTCATTTAATTGTCTAATCTTGTGGGGTAAATGTTGTCATACTTTTGTGGATACTAAAACTTAAGTTCAGAACATTTTGGTGATTTGCCCAAGATCACACACTAGGAAGTGTGTACAAAATTTTTCTCTGCAGTGACTACACCACACTCTTTCTCTCTTGATCCTCATTTGGAATGTCTTCTTGTCAGATCCAGGCAGAAAGATTAAAAAATAGACATCATGTTATTGCTGTATTATAACTTAAAGGGTGTGAAGAAAAAGAATCAGATACCTCATTTTAACCTAGACTATAGACACAAATCTTGAAAACCTTTAATTTGGGGATTCTTTTCCAAATATGAAGCAGTATACAAATGGTTTCCAACTTAAAGTGGTACAACTTAATTTTTCAACTATAAGATAATGTGAAAGTGATTCATATTTAGTAGAAGCTGTACTTTGAATTTTTAATTTTGATCTTTTCCTGGGCTAGCCACATGTGGTATGATAGTCTCTCTTGTGATGCTGGGCAGGGCAGCAGCCACAGCTCCCAGTCAGGCACGCTGTCACCAGGGTGAACAACTGATACGCTTATAACCATCCCATACCCACACAACCATTCTGTTTTCACTTTCAAAACAGTATTAAATAAATTACATGAGATATTCAACATTTTATTGTAATACAGGCTTTGTGTTAAATGATTTTGCCCAACTGCAGGCTAATGTAAGTATTCTGAGCACATTTGAGGTAGGCTGGGCTAAGCAATGATTTCAGTAGGTTAGTATTAAGTGTATTTTCAATTTAGGATTGGTTTGTCAGGATGTAACCCCATCAGAATGAGGAAGATCTGTATAACACATTGTTTAAGAGGTCAGACTGATACAAATTATCTAGGTTTGGATCCCAGCGTTTCCACTTACTGCCTGGTACCCTAAATCACTGAGTTACTCTTTGCCTCACCTTCTTATCTATAAAATGGAGATGTTACTATCTACCTCATATATGTGTTGTGGCAGGGAGGGGTCACATTGGTTAGTCATGTAAAGCACTTAGAGGAATGGCACATAGTAAGTGCTGGATAACTGTTGGCTGTTCTTAGTGTCATCGCCCATATGCTATCCCTGATGCTAAGGTCATGATGTGCATAGGGACAGGAGCACATGGGCTTCTTTGACACGTCATGAAGGCTGTGTGAGCGCAACAGCCAAGCTCTCTGCTGACCAGAATTGTTTGAGCGGATCTCGCTGACTAACCTGATAGCCCTCTTCCTTTCTCCACCTCTTTTCCATTAGCATCCTCCTGAATGGCACAGCTGATAAGAACACAACCTTCTCATTTTCTCCAGATTAACAGGATGTAATATATAATTTCTATTTATGTGATCTCCCAGCCATGAAAAAATAATTTTAAAAAACCCCTCAGTTAATTATCATTTAAATTCTTTTCAGCATTTAAAAAATAATTTTGAAATCCTCTCTGAATGACAACTGACATTAACCCTTTTACCAACAGGCTATATTGAAATTAAACTCATATTATTATAGATGCTATGAATTCAACATGAAACATTGGAGGTATTTTTTACCTCCAGTATTTCATGCACTTTTCCACTACACTTACAAAACTTAATTTCAGATGATCACCATGCATGGTAAGTAAATTTTTTACATGAAAGAAAATATTGGCATGCTTTACTTTTGTCAAATAGATATTAAACTCACAAGACAGATCTGATAGAGCAGTGGTTCTCAAAGTGTTGTCCCCAGACTAGTAGCGTTAGCATCACCTGTGAGTTTATTACAAATGCAAATCTGTGGACTTTACCCGACCTACTGAATCAGAATCTCTGGAATTGCAGCCCAGGAAACGTTTTTTTAAATATAATTGACATATGTAACACTGTGTAAGTTTAAGGTATACAATGTATTGATTTGATACATTTATATATTACAATAGAAGTACCACCATAGAGTTAGGTAATACTTCTATCATATCACATAACGTTTCTTTTTTTGTGGTGAGAACAATTAAGATCTAGTCTCTTAAAAAAAAAAAAAAAAAATCTAGTCTCTTAGCAGCTTTGAAGTTTATAATACAATATTGTCTATAAAGCTCACCAGGCCTTATTTGTCCACTAATTCCAAGTTTGTAACCTTAATCATCTCCCCAATTCCTCTAACCCCGGGTCTCTGGTAACCACTATTCTACTCTCTGTTTTTATAAGTTCAACTCTTTTAGATCAGGAAACTGTAATTTAACAAACTCTCCAGGTGATTCTTAAGCACATGATTGTGTGAGAACCATTGCATTAGAATTTTGAAATCATCACTTTAAAAAGGAGTCAGCATGTTCTTTCAAATGGTAAGCTCATCTACTGAATATTGAACTAATTGAGCGGATTTATCTTCAAGTTACTTAGGAATTCATAAAGCTAGGTCACTGACACTTCAGGGGTGTTGCACATGGTTTTACCTTTGCCTGGTATGCTCATCACCCTATTTGTGCATCTAATTCTTTTTTGTTATTCAAATGTCAGCTCAAAATCATCTCTGAGGCCTACCTTGATTATACAACTTAATTACTCCCTTCCTCCCCATGACATTATCAGGTAACCTTGTTTTATTTTCTTCCGAGTGTTTATCACTATTTGAAAATTATTTTTCTTATTTCTTGTCTGTTTCTCCCAATAGACTATACACAGCATGAGAGCAGGGAACTTGTATTATTTACCACTGACTCTCCAGCACCTCATACAACACCTAGCATATAATATGTGCTCAATAAATATTTGAAGAATAAATGGATGCATGCATCACAGGTGCTCCTTTGGTCCACAAAGAAAGAGTGGAAGATTTTTCTGGGCTAAAATAATGATGAAAATGACACCATGGCACCCGGACAATATCAACAAGCATGGTTTGAAAATGAACCTCTGTATAGGAAAGCTGTTATAATCAAACAGCAAATTCCGTGTGGTATATGAATGCATGTGTATTCACATAAATACATTTGGATGATAAATTTTGTTTGTTATGATTCCTGTTAAAAGAAGGGGAAATCTATTGATAATAACAAAATTATTAAATATTAGGATAGCAAGGTTGGGGTGGAATTTGTGTGTTTTATAATAAATTAATCTATTTCTATGTTTTCTTTATAGACAACAACTCATATGACAGATACTTTGCATACATCATTTTATTCTATCCTCACAAAAACCCTGTACAAAAAAGACTGTTATTACCACAACTTTATGAATGAGGAAATAATTGAGTCACAGGAAGTAATGTGACATATTCAGTAGCATAACTTGTAGAGTCTGAACTTAGACCCAGGTCAGTTTCTGTCACTTTTAACCACTTCCCTTTATTGTTGTTGTTGTTGTTTTTTACAATGAGCTTTATCATGGAAAAATTGATACCTGCCTCTATCTGAAATTTTTTGTACTATTTTCTTCCTGCAGGGTCTCTGGTTATGGATTTAGGAACTAAAACATAACTACTGGATAAAACTGACAGTATAATTTAGAGTCAAATGTGAAAGGATTAGGATTTAGTTAAAGTCAAAAATGATCAGTAATTTCTGAAAACATGCCCAAATTTACATTTATGAATTAACCTTCAGAATCCTAATAAGTTTCCTTGCTCTAAACTGTTCTCTGTCTGAAATGAATATAGCTACTCCAGCTTCTTTTAATTAGTGTTAGCTTGGTATTTCTTTCTCCATCCCTTTACTTTTAATCTATATGTGTCTTTATATTTAAAGTGGGTTTCTTGAAGGCAACATATTGTTGGGTCTTGTTTTTTTATCCACTGTGACAATCCACTTTTTAATTGGTGTATTTAGACCACTGACATTTAAAGTGATGTAATATCTATCATATTTGTTACTCTTTTCTATTTGTTGCCTTTGTTCTGTGTTCCTATTTTTTCTACTTTTTCTGCCCTTTGGGGTTTTAATTGAACATATTATATGATCCCATTCCTCTTTGTTCTTAGTGTATCAATTATACTTTTTTCCTCACTTTTTTAAAGTGGTTGCCCTAGAGTTTGCAATATGTGTGTGCAACTAATATAAGTCCATTTCAAATAACACTATACTCCTTCACAGGTAGAATAAGTACCATATAATAACAAAATATTCCTAATTTCTCATTTCTGTTCCTTTTATTTCTGCTCTCATTCATTTCACTTGTACGTAAGTTATACATTGAATGCCGTGTTGTTATTATTTTGAATAAACTATTTGTTCAATCAATTATGAATAAGAAAAATAAAAGTTTTAAATTTACCTTCACTCATTCTTTTTGTTGTTGCCAAGTTTCTGACCTACATCATTTTCTTTCTCTCTGAAGAACTTCTTTTAACATTTCTTGCAAGTCAGGTCTTATGGCAACAAATTCCCTCAATTTTCATCTGAGAAGATCTATTTCTTCTTCACTTTTGAAGGATAATTTTACAGGATCCAGAATTCAAGGTTGGTGTGTTTCTGTTGTTGTTTTTTTCTCTCAACACTTTAAATATTTCACTCCACTCTCTTCCTACTTACCTGGTTTCTGAGAAATCAGATGTAATTCTAATATTTCTCCTCCATAAGTAAGGTGTTTTTTTCCTCTGGCTTCCTTCAAGATTTTTTTCTTTATTTTTGATTTTCTGCAGTTTGAATATGACATGCCTAAGTGTAGGTTTTTTGGCATTTATCTGAGCTTCCTAGATCATTGATCTGTTATCTGACATAAATTTGAGGAAATTCTCAGTCATTATTGCTTCAAATATTTCTTCTATTTCTTTCTTCTCCTTCTGATATTTCCATTACATGTATGTTACACCTTTTGGAATTGTCCCACAATTCTTGGATATTCTGTTCAATTTTTTAAGTCTTTTTTTCTCTTTGATTTTAGTTTTGAAAGTTTCTGTTGACATATTCTCAAGTTCAGGGATTCTTTTCTGAGCCGTTTCCAATCTATTAATGAACCCATCAAAGTCAGTCTTCATTTCTGTCAAAATGTTTTTTTTTTTTTGTCAAAATGTTTTTGAGCTTTAGCATTTCTTTTATTGAAAGAATAGATTCTTTCTTAGAACTCTCATCTCTCTGCTTACATTACCCCTCTGCTCTTGCATATTGTCTACTTTTTCCATTAGAGTCTTTAGCAAATTAATCATAGTTACAACAAATTCTCAGTTTGATAATTTCAACATCATTGGCATATCTGAATCTGATTCTGATGCTGTTCTGACTCTTCAAGCTGTGTTTTTTACCTCTTAGTATGCCTCGTAATTTTTTGTTGAAAGCTGGACTTGACATACTGGATAAAAGGAACTCCAATAAATAGGCCTTTAGTGATACAGACATAGGGTGTGGGTGGAGGAGAAGTGTTCTATAGTTCTGTGATTAAGTCTCAGTATTTTAGTGAGCCTGTGCCCCTGGGCTATGAACTTCACAAGTTCTCACGTTTTTTTTTTTTTTCCCTTAAGTGGAACAAGATGACTATAGGGAACTAGAGATGGGTATTTCCCTTCCTCCAGGTCAATTAGATTCTGATAAAGCTCCAGCAGGTTAGGCTGTAGTAACTCAGTTTCTCTTGACCTTGTTAAGAACAGAATGCTCTGGCCTATTTCAAAATGCTTCCTTTTTCTTCCTCCTGCCAGAAGCCTGAGAGATTTTCCCCAATCTCCACTGTCAGAACCTCGTAGAGCTCTTAGAAGTAAAGCTCAAAAAAGTGTATGGAAGCCTCAGTATGACTGTGACATCCTGGAATTTTTAACTCTCACACTTTTCCACACTGAGCTTCTATCAATTACAATTTAGTTTTCTCACCTTGGCACTGCTTCCCATAGAGGTTTCTGCTCTTGACTTTTTGCTTAAGTTGTGATTCTCTGTGTCCTCCTGTCTTTAGTTTAGGGGGCAGCAATTTGCCCTGTGACCTCACTTCTCATATGGAAGAGTTGTTGATTTTCAGTTTGTTCAGCTTTTTACTTGTTATTAGGGTGGTGGTATAACTCCCAAGCTCCTTACATGCCAGACCAGAAACAAGCTTCCTCGGCTCTATAATATACAGTTAGGATTGCTTCAGCTGAGGTAGACACAATACCTTCTTATACACTTTAAGAGACCTTTTTCATACCAGGAGGAACTACTGGGCAAGTGACCAGAAGACACTGAAGCCTTTTCAGAGGTGGTCACAGGCAGGGAAGTCCCTGAGCTCCAAGACAGCTGTAACTTCAGAAAACAAAAATATATATTACCTTTATTTTTGAGGTTTAATCAGGAATCTCAGGTAACCTGAAGGTGTCAACAGGGAAGCCCTCAAATTGCTAGATGTTGGAGATCATATATCAACACACTTAATAAACATAGCTTAGGTATAACTGGCAGTTACATGGCCTCTTCCTCTCTCTCTTAAAAGAAAAGATGTTTAACTGTGGAAAGTAACCTGAGAGAGTGGCCTTTTATAAAAAAGCATCCAGCTGAGCACAGATCAGAAAACATTGTCACTCTACCATCACTCCATACCCCAAGCCCTATGAAATGAATCATGTGATAAAATTCCTCTGTCCCCAGTAATACTGATTCTCCTCAGCAAAATGGAGATATAACATTCTAATCATATTCCCTAATAAGATGATGATCAGGCCGATTGAATTCTATTCAAATGTTTGTATGTCCCCAGGATTATAGTAGGTCCTATGTAAGGTATTCTTATAAAGGGAAGGATGTAACCCATGAGAAGCTCAAAGTCCAGTTGGAAGGACAGAATAAGAGAGATGTAAATCTAATGAAAGTTCTAAATGCATAAGACAAATAACTTTCCAGGGAGAACTATAAAAATGAATTTTGAAAGAACTTGAAATGCTTTCTATAAATTAAAGATGTTTAAGAATGTAAAGGAGCACTTTTGTTCATGAAACAACTACTCATGTTACATTAAATTTTTTAGTTCATTCAGACAACATAAATCAGATGATTTCCTTTTACATGCCTTTAATTTTATTATAAAAAAAATCATTGAATAGCTGGATTTTAAACATCCCTTAGTTTAGGGGAAGAAAAAAAAATTTTTTGAAAAGAGAAAAAATAACCTTCTTAAAAAAAACAAGAAAATTGTATTTTATTAGCAGATATAGTTGTTTCAACTCCAAATCTCACTTTCTTTCTTTTTCACTATATTACTTCTACAGCAAAATAAGGGTCTCACTGATTCCATCTGGCAATTCATATTTCTAACACAAGTTATCTTTGCAAGTGAACCCAAGATGCAAACTAAATAAAACCTTAATATTTTCACTTTTGCTTGGCGAAGTGCCCCCCCAAATCAAAACAAAACTAACATACAAACAAAAAAGGACATTAAAAATTACAACAAATTACAACATTGTTTTAGTGAAAATGGATACCTATCTCCTACTAATTTGATGCAAACATTTTGGAAAGCAATATAATTCACACATATTCTAATTCCTAATTCCACTTTCACCATAGGAAATCTGCCATAGGAAATAAAATTGGCAGAAAACTTATTTGAAGAAATTCTGGCTGAAAACTTCCCTAACCTGGGAAAGAAAAAAGATATCCAGGTCCAGGAAGCAAAGAGAGCTTTAAACAAGATGAATCCAATGAGATCCACACCAAGAAACATAATTAAAATATTGAAAATTAAAGATAAAGGAAAAATCTAAAAGCAGCAAGAGAAAAACAACCAGTTATGTACAAGGGAACCACCATAAGACTATTAGCTGATTTGTCAGCAGAAACTTTGCAGGACAAAAGACAGAAAGGAAAAAAAACTCCAACCAAGAATACTCTACACAGCTAGGTTGTCATACAGAGTTGAAGGAGAGATAAGAGTTTCCCAGACAAGCAAAGCCTAAAAGAGTTCATCGCCACTAAACCAGCCTTACAAGAAATGTTAAAGGGACTTACTTCTCTAAGCTGAAACAAAAGGCTATAACTAGAAATAAAAAAATATATGCAAGAAAAAATCCTCAATAGTAAAGGCAAACAAACTAAAGGTAGTGGATCAACCACTTATAAAGCTAGCATGAAGGTCAAAAGACAAAATTAGTTAAATCAACTTTAACTACAATAATTAGTTAAGAAATGCACAAAATTAAAGTTGTAAAATAAGACAATGGAAACAATGTGGAGAAGAGTAAAAATATAGCGTTTTTGAAATGTGTTCTAACTTGACTGTCAAAATAGACTGCTCTCTCTCTCATATATATATATGCATCTCATATACACACATATATATACATCTCATATACACATATATATATACACATCTCATAGTAACTACAAACACATATACACATCACATGGTAACTATAAACCAAAAACCTATAACAGATACACACAAAAAAAATAATAAGAAAGAAATCTAAACAAAGCACTAAAGTAAGTCATCAAACCACAAGGGAAGAGAACAAGAGAAGAAGAAAGAAACAGAGAAGAGCTACAAAAACAATCAGAAAACAAGGAATAAAATGGCAATAAGTACATACCTAACAACAATTATTTTCAATGTAAATTGACTAAATGCTCCAATCAAAAGACAAAGCATGGCTAAATGGATAAAAAAAAAACAAGACCCATATATATGCTGCCTATAAGAGACTCACTACAGATAAAAACACACACAGAGACTGAAACGGAAAGGATGGAAAAAGATATTCCATGAAAATGGAAACCAAAAAAAAGCTGGGGTAACAGTACTAGGCAAAATACTAGGCCTATTGGGCAAAATAGGCCTTAAAACAAAGACTCTAACAATGACAGAGAACAACATAACATAATGATAAAGAATCAGTCCAACAAGAAGAAATAACATTTGTACATATTTATGCACCCAACATAGGAGCACCTAAATATATATAAAGCAGATATTAACACACATAAAGGGAGAAATTCACAGCAATAATAGGAGGCTTTAATACCCCATTTACATCAATGGATAGGTCTTCCAGACAAAAAATCAATAAGAAAACACTAGCCTTAAACAACACATTAAAAGCAGATGAATTTAATAGATATATAGAGAACATTCCATCTGAAAGCATAAAAATGCACATTTTTTTTTCATGTGCACATGGAACATTATCCAGGATAGATCACATGTTAGGTCATAAAACAAGTCTCAATAAATTTAAGAACATTGAAATCATAGCAAGCATCTTTTCCAACCTCAGTGATATGAAAGTACAAATCAATTACAAGAAGAAAACTTGTAAAACACAAGGAAAAACACAAACACAAAGAGACTAAACAACATGCTACTGAACAACAAATTGGTAACTGAAGAAATCAAGTTGAGAATCAAAAATTACCTGGAGACAAATGAAAATGGAAACACAACATTCCAAAGTCTATGGAATGCACCAAAATCAGTTCTAAGAAGGGAGATTATAGCATTACAAGCCCACCTCAAAAGACAATAAAAAATTCAAACAATCTAATCTTATACTTAAAGGAACTAGAAAAAGAAGAAGAAACAAAACCCAAAATTAGTAGAAGGAAGGAAATAATAAAGATCCGAGTGGAAATAAATGAAATAGAGACTAAAAACTTAAAAAATATCAATGAAACTAAGAGCTGTTTTTTAAAACAATAAACAAAACTGACAAACGTTTAGCCAGACTCAGCAAGAAAAAAAAGGAGATGGGCCAAATAAATAAAATTGGAAATAAAAGAGGAGACATTATAACTTATACCACAGAAATACAAATGATTATGAGACTACTATGAACAATTATACACCAACAAATTGGACAACCAGGAAGAAATGGATAAGTTCCTAGAAATTTACAATCTTCCAATTCCATGAATCATGATGAAATAGAAAACCTAAATAGACCAATTACTAGTAATGAGATTGAATCAGTAATCAAAAAATTCTCAACAAATGTCTAGGATTAGACAGCTTCACTGGTGAATTCTACCAAATATTCAAAGAAGATTTAATACCTATCCTTCTCAAGCTATTCAAAAAAAACTGAATAAGAGAGATTGCTTTCAAATTCATTTTACAAAGCCAGCATCACCCTGATACCAAAACCAAAGACACCACACACATTAAAAAAAATTACAGGCCAATATGCCTGATAAGTACAGATGCAAAAATCCTCAACAAAATATTAGCAAACTGAATTCAACAATGCATTAAAAGGATCATACACCATGAACAAGTAGGATTTATTCCAGGGCTGCAAGGATGGTTCAACATCTGCAAATCAACCAATGTGATACACCACATTAACAAAATAAAAGACAAAAATCATATAATCCTTTCAACAGATGCATAAAAAGCATTTGAAAAAGTTTCATATCCATTTATGATAAAAATTCTCAACATAGTGGTATATGCATCAACATAATAAATGCCATTTATGACAAACACACAGCTATCATACTCAATGGTGAAAAGCTGAAACCTTTTCCTCTAAGATCAGGAACAAGACAAGATGCCAACTCTCACCACTGTCATTCAACACAGTATTGGAAATTCTAACCACATAATCAGAATGTGGTCTTAAAACAAAGGCCTCCACTCCATCGCCTCCCTCAGTCAGAGGACTGCTCACTTCCCCCTCCTACTCCAACCCCAACCCTAGGCACCAAGTGGATAAAGAAGGATCAGATCTGCAAGAACAAAAAAATTCCAAACCAAACAACTATAACAAGCCTGAATGCTATCTCCCTGTCTGCGCACCCTGGGATCAATGATCTCCATGTAACACTGGATTCCCCACTCCTCCTATGGAATAATGTCAACAGATTTTAAGAAAACGTGGATTGTATTTTTTAAAAATGAACATTTCCATCTTAATCCTATGCAAAGAAACTTGATTAGTGAGTCTGTGCTTTGATGGAGTTCCCAGGACAGCACCATGTCATGATGGGTAGAAAGAATATTTTTTACCCTGAAAGAAAAGAGATAGTAAATTTGCTCAAAATGTCACCCAAATTTTTTGAGCCCAGAGAAAATTGCTCTGGTCAGTGACTGTGCCAGACAATTAAAATCTGTATTGCTGGATTCCTTGGCAAGGTTAAAAATAAAGACAAACAGCACCCCCCCCCCCAAAAAAAAAGACATATCCTTGCAGCAAAAAAAAAAAGGAAGAAAGAAAAACAAAAAAAGATTCTAGCCACAGCAATTAGGCAAGAAAAAAATAATAAATGGCACCAACTGGAAAGGAAGAAGTAAAATTGTCACTATTTGCAGATGACATGATACTATGCACAAGAAACTCTAAAGACTCCATCAAAAAGCTGTTAGAACTAATAAATTCAGTAAAGATGAAAGACACAGAATTAATATGTTATTACTTTTCTATACACTAATAACAAACTTTCAGAAAGAAAATCTAAGAAAACAATTCCATTTACAATCACAACAAAAAATAAAATACCTAGGAATAAATTTAACTAAGGAGGTGAAAAATTTGTACTATGAAAACTATAAGACATTGATGAAGAAAATTGAAGAAGACACAAATAAATAAAAACATAAACAATGTTCTTGGATTGGAAAAATTAATATTTTCAAATGCCTCTACTACCCAAAGAAATCTATGGATTCAATATAACCCCTATCAAAATACCAATGATATTTTTCACAGAACTAAAAAAAATCCTAAAATATATATAGAAACACCAAAGACCCCAAGTAGCCAAAGCAAATTGAGAAAGAAGAACAAATCCAGAGGACTAATGCTCCCTGATTTCAAAATATACCACAAAGCTATAGTAAGCAAAACAGTATGGTACTGGCACAAAAATAGACAGAGATCAATAGAGCAGAATAGAGAGCTCAGAAATAAACCTATTCTTATATGGTCAATTAATCTATGACAAAGGAAGCAAGAATATATAACAGGGAAAAGAGATTTGTCGTCTCTTCAACAATGATGTTGAGAAAAGTGGACAGCTTCATGCAAAAGAATAAAACTGGACCATTATTTTACACCATATAAAAAATTAACTCAAAATGGATTAAAGCCTTGAATGTAAGACCTGAGACCATAAATTTCCTCAAAGAAAACATAGGCAGTAACCTTCTTGACGTTGATTTTAGTGATATTTTTTTGAATCTGATTCCACAGGCAAAGGCAAAAGTGAAAATTAAAAATGGGATTATATCAAACTAACAAGCTTTTACACAGTGAAGAATAAACATCAACAAAATGAAAAGGCTGCCTACTGAATGGGAGAAGATATTTGCAAATCATACATCTGATAAGGGGCAAATATTCAAAGTATATAAGGAACTTATGCAATTCAACATAAAAAAAAATCCAGTTAAAAATGGGCAGAGCACCTGAATAGACCTTTGTCAAAAGAAGACATATAAATGGCCAACAGGCACATGAAAAGATGCTCAGCTTCACTAGTCATCAGGGAAATGAAACCAAAACCATGATAAAATATCTCCTCACACCTGTCAAAATGGCTATTATCAAAAAGACAGTAAGTGTTGGCAAGGATGTGGAGAAAAGGAAACACTTGTAAACTGTTGGAGGGAATGTAAATTCATGCAGCCACTAAGGAAAACAGTTTAAAGATTCCTCAAAAAATTAAAAATAGAACTACCATAAAATTCAGCAATTCTACTTCTAGGGGTTTATCTGAAGAAATAAAAAACACTCATTGTAAAGATATACATACCCTTATGTTCACTGCAGCATTATTTACAATAGCCAAATGTTACAATAGGGATACAAACAGTGTTTGTCAATGAATGAATGGATAAAGAATATGCAAAATTTTAGCCATAAAAAAGAATGAAATCTTGCCATCTGCAACAACATGGATGGAACTTGATGGTATTATGTTAAGTGAAATGAGTCAGATAGAGAAAGACAAATACTGTATGATTTCACATATATGCAAAATATAAAAAACAAAACAAATGGACAAACAAAACCAGGCTCATAGATACAGAGAACAGACCGGTGGTTGCCAGAAGGGAGCAGGGTTTCGGGGTGGGCAAAATGGATGATGGGGATTGGGTGGTACAAATTTCCAGTTATAAAGAGAATGGGCCATGGGAAATCTAATGTAAACCATGGTGAATGCAGTCAATAATATTGTATTAACTTTTTTTGTTGTATTAACTATTTATAGGGATGGATGGTGACTAAATTTATTGTGATGATCATCTGATAATGTATACAGACATTGAATCACTGTTGTATACCTGAAACTAATATATTTTATATTAATTATACTTTAATAAGAATAAAGAATTCTGGAAAACACTTCTCATGCTTTTTCACCCTACAGGATTTTTTAATGTGTACATGTTCAAAAGTATATGTTCAAGTATACGTATAGCCATCCTAGTGAGACCAGAAAATTAACTGGCTGTCTGTAAATGTATGGACTGGTTGTAAACATTGACTTCACCACATTGCAGAGGAGAAAAAAGATAAATATGACCTTTTAGTTATAAATACAACAAGTTATACCTATTCTGCAATAGCACTCCTACCTCAACCTTACTGTTAGTTGTAAAGAGCTCTTTCATCAGCCATTTTACCATGGAAAAGGTTCATAATAACATCACCTTAAAAATTTTTATTTATTTATTTATTTTTCAAAATTCCTGTGTTTTGCTTTGTTTTTGTTTTTATTCCACACCCCACATCTTAGTCCCCTGACCATGGATTGAACCAGGCAGTGAGAGCATGGAGTCCCAACCACTGGACCACCAGGGAATTTCCAACATCTTTTTATTTCATTTAATAAAAATATGAAGGTTAATGTCATTAAAGAGTATTTAATAATAGATCAGTAGAGGTTAATAGAATCTCATAGATTTAAATAAAAAGTCTGGTTTCTTCCTACTACATTGTGGATTCTAGCATCATAGGGTTTGGAGAAACTCAAAACTCTCTTGGGCTACAAATGCTCACCCCAGTTCAATAATATTATGGACTAATTAGGTGAAGATGACATATGCTGTGTAGAGCACATATTGATAATGGGCTGTGAAAGGAGTAGGCTTGGTGTGACAGCAAGGAAGGAACTGTTGGTTACATAAGGCCTTGAAAGTTGGATGGCTTGTATATATCTACAAAATGGTAAATAAAAACAAACATAATCCATCCTAAAAACATGTCCATCTCAATGTAATTCCAGTAATTGCAAAGTGACCAAATCTACTGAAAAATAGAGTCCTAATAATAAGAACTATTACCACACTTTTTAGTTCTTTGGGTTGATCAGGAGGATTAGAAGATATCAATTAACAAGAAAGATATTCAGTTCTTTGGTTATGGGAAAAAGTAATGGTCCTTGGAGGGAGAAACTCATCTTGCTATTGTTTTTTAAAATTTTATTGTACCATTGATCCCTTGAGTCATTTCTTCAACAAAAATTTAAAAGGCACCTATTGTGAGATACACACTATTCTAAGCATTGTATATAATATATCAAAAACTATTCTACATATTGCAGTGAAATTGAATAAAGACTTCTAGATTAAGACATCTACTGGAGATTGGTTCAAGATGGGGAGGAGAAGGACGTGCGCTCACTCCTTCTTGTGAGAGCACCAGAGTCACAACTAACCGCTGAACAATCATTGACAGGAAGACACTGGAACTCACCAAAAAAGATACCCCACATCCAAAGACAAAGGAGAAGCCACAATTAGACGGTAGGAGGGGTGCAATCACGATAAAATCAAATCCCATAACTGCTGGGTGGGTGACTCACAAACTGGAGAACAATTATACCAGAGAAGTCTACCCACTGGAGTGAAGGTTCTGAGCCCAACCTTGGGTTTTCCAACCTGGGGGTCTAGCAATGGGAGGAGGACTCCCCAGAGAATCAGACTTTGAAGGCCATCAGGATTTGATTGCAGGACTTTGATAGGATTGGGGGAAACAGAGACTCCACTCTTGCAGGGCACACACAAAGTCTTGTGCACACCAGGACCCAGGGGGAAGGAGTAGTGACCCCATAGAAGACTGAACCAGACCTACCTGCTTGTGCTGGAGGGTCTCCTGCAGAGGCAGGTGGGTGTCTGGCTCACCGCAGGAACAAGGACAAAGGCAGCAAAAGTTCTGGGAAGTACTCCTTAGTGTGAGCCCTCCTGGAGTCCTCCATTAGCCCCACCAAAAAGCCTGTAGGCTCCAGTGCTGGGTCGCCTCAGGCCAAACAACCAACAGGGAGGACACACAGCCCTACCCATCAGTAAACAAGTGGATTATAGTTTTATTGAGTTCTGCCCACCAGAGCAGCACCCAGCTCTACCCACCACCAGTGCCTCCCATCAGGAAGCTTGTACAAGACTCTTAGATAGCCTCATCCACCAGAGGGCTGACAGTAGAAGCAAGAATAACTACAGTCCTGCAGTCTATGGAATGAACACCACAATCACAGAAAGACAGACAAAATGAAAAGGCAGAGGATTATGTCCAAGATGAAGAAACAAGAGAAAACCCCAGAAAAACAACTACATGAAGTGGAGATAGGCAATATTCCAGAAAAAGGATTCAGAATAATGATAGTGAAGATGATCCAGGACGTTGGAAAAAGAATGGAGGCAAGGATCGAGAAGATGCAAGAAATGTTTAACAAAGACCTAGAAGAATTAAAGAACAAACAAACAGAGATGAACAATATAATAACTGAAATGAAAACTACACTAGAAGGAATCAATAGCATAATAACTGAGGCAGAAGAAGGAATAAGTGACTTGGAAGACAGAATGGTGGAAATCACTGCCACAGGACAGAGTAAAGAAAAAAGAATGAAAAAAAATGAAGACAGCCTAAGAGACCACTGGAAAAACAAAAATGCACCAACATTTGCATTATAGGGTTCCCAGAAGGAGACGAGAGAGAAAGGACCCAAGAAATTATTTGAAGAGATTATAGTGGAAAAAATCCCTAACATGGGAAAAGAAAAAACCACCCAAGTCCAGGAAGAGCAGAGAGTCCCAGGCAGAATAAACCCAAGGAGAAACATGACAAGACACATAGTAATCAAATGGACAAAAGTTAAAGACAAAGAAAAATTATTAAAAGCAACAAGGGAAAAACAACAAATAACATATACAGGAACTCCCATCAACTTAACAGCTGATTTCTCAGCAGAAACTCTGCAAGCCAGAAGGGAATGACAAGATATATTTAAAGAGATGAAAGGGAAGAACCTACAACCAAGAATATTCTATCCAGCAAGCCTCTTATTCAGATTTGATGGAAAAATCAAAAGCTTTACAGACAAGCAAAAGCTAAGAGAATTCAGGACCACCAGACCAGCTTTGCAACAAATGCTAAAGGAGCTCCTCTAGGTGGGAAAGAGACTAGCAACTTAAACCAACCTTGCTCATATAGATACTGCTATATCAAAACCTCATAGGAACAGCAAACCCAAAAACTACAATAGATACACACAAAAAAAGAAAAAACAACCCCCAAACAACACTAAAGATGGTCATCAAACCACAAGAGAAGAGAACAAAAGAGGAAGGAAAGAAAAAAGACCCACAAAAACAAACCCAAAACAATTAAGAAAATGGCAATAGGAACACACATACCAATAATTACCTTAAATGTAAATGGGTTAAATGCTCCAACCAAAAAAAAAACAGACTGGCTGAATGGATATGAAAACAAGACCCGTTTATATGCTGTCTACAAGAGATCCACCTCAGACCTAGGGACACATACAGACTGAAAATGAGGGGATGGAAGAAGGTATTCCATGCAAAGGGAAATTGAAAGAAAGCTGGAGTAGCAATACTCATATCAGGCAAAATAAACTTAAAAATAAAGACTGTTATAATAGACAAAGAAGGACACTACATAGCAATCAAGGGATCAATCCAGGAAGAAGATATAATAATTGTAAACATATATGCACCCAACTTATGAGCACCTAACTACATAAGGCAAATACTAACAGTCATAAAGGGGGAAATTGACACTAACACAATAATAGTGGGGGGCTTTAACACCCCACTTTGGTCAATGGAGAGATCATCCAGACAGAAAAATCAATACGGAAACACAGGTCTTAAATGACACATTAGAACAGATGGACTTAATTGATATTTATAGAGCTCTCCACTCAAAAGCAGAAGAATAGACATTATTCTCACATGCACACAGAACATTCTCCAGGAATGACCACATCCTAGGCCACAAAACGAGCCTCAGTAAATTTAAGAAATTTGAAATCATATTAAGCATCTTTTCCAACCACAATGCTATGAGATTAGAAATAAACTACAAGAAAAAAACTATAATAAACACAAACACATGGAGGCTAAACAATATGCTACTAAACAACCAATGGATCACTGAAGAAATCAAAGAGGAAATCAGAAAATACCTAGAGACAAATGAAAATGAAAGCACAATGATCCAAAACCTATGGAATACAGCAAAAGCAGTTCTAAGAGGAAAGTATATAGCAATACAATCTTACCTCAGGAAACAAGAAAAATCTCAAATAAACAACCCAACCTTACACCTAAAGTAACTAGAGAAAGAAGAACAAACAAAACCGAAAGTTAGTAGAAGGAAAGAAATCATAAAGATCAGAGCAGAAATAAATGAAATAGAGACAAAGAAGACAATAGCAAAGATCAATGAAACTAAAAGATGGTTCTTTGGAAAGATAAACAAAATTGATAAAACTTTAGCCAGACTCATCAAGAAAAAAAGGGATAGGACTCACATCAATAAAATTAGAAACAAAAAAGAAGTTACAACTGACACCACAGAAATACAAAGGATCATAAGAGACTACTATATGCAACTGTATGCCAATAAAATGGACAACCTGAAAGAAATGGACAACTTCTTAGAAAGGTACAGTCTCCCAAGACTGAGCCAGGAAAAATTAGAAAAAATGAACAGACCAATACAAGCACTGAAATTGAAACTGTAATTTAAAAACTCCCAGCAAACAGAAGTCAAGGACCTGATGGCTTCACAGGCGAATTCTATCAAACATTTAGAGAAGAACTAACACTTAACCTGATGAAAGTGTTCCAAAAAATTTCAGAGGAAGGAAAACTTCCAAACTCATTCTATGGGGCCACTGTCATCCTGATAAAGAAACGAGAAAAAGATACCACTAAAAAAGAAAATTACAGGCCAATATCACTGATGAACATAGATGCAAAAATCCTCAACAAGATACTAGCAGTTCGAATCCAACAATACATTAAAAGGATCATACAACATGATCAAGTGGGATTTATCCCAGGGATGCAAGGATTTTTCAGTATCGGTAAATCAATCAGAGTGATGTACCACATCAACAAATTGAAGAATAAAAACAATATGAACATCTCAATAGATGCAGAAAAAAACTTTTGACAAATTCAACATCCATTTATGATAAAAACTTTCCAGAAAGTGGGCATAGAGTGAACCTACCTCAGCATAATAAAGGCCATATTCAACAAACCTACAGCTAGCATCATACTCAACAGTGAAAAGATGAAAGCATTTCCTCTAAGATCAGGAACAAGACAAGGATGCCCATGCTCACCACTTTTATTCAACAAAGTTTTGGAAGTCCTAGCCATGGCAATCAGAGAATAAAAAGAAATACAAGGAACCCAAATTGGAAAACAAGAAGTAAAACTGTCACTGTTTGCAGATGACATGATACTATACATAGAAGATCCTAAAGACGCTACCAGAAAACGACTAGAACTCATCAATGAATCTGATAAAATTGAAGGATATAAAATTAATACACAAAAATCTGTTGCATTTCTATACACTGACAATGCAAGATCAGAAAGAGAAGTTCAAGAAACAATCCCATTTACCATGGCATCAAAAAGAATAAAATACATAGGAATAAACCTGCCTAAGGAGACAAAAGACCTGTACTCCAAAAAATACAAGGCACTGATGAAAGAAATCAAAGACACAAACAGATGGAAATATATACCATGTTCTTGGATTGGAAGAATAAATATTGTCAAAATGACTATACTACCCAAGGCAATCTATAGATTCAATCCAATCCGTATCAAATTACCAATGGCATTTTTCATAGAACTAGAAGAAAAAATCTTAAAATTTGTATGGGGACACCAAAGACCTCGAGTAGCCAAAGCAATCTTGAGAAAGAAAAATGGAGCTGGAGGAATCAGGCTCCCTGACCTTAGACTATACTACAAAGCTATATTCATCAAAACAGTATGGTACTGGCACAAAAATAGAACTATAGATCAATGGAACAGGATAGAAAGGCCAGAAATAAACCCACACACCTATGGTCAGTTAATCTACGACAAAGGAGACAAGACTATACAATGGTGGAAACACAGTCTCTTCAACAAATGATGCTGGGAAAACTGGACAGCTACATGCAAAAAAATGAAATTAGATCATTCTCTAACACCATACACAAAAACAAGCTAAAAATGGGTTAAAAACCTAAATGTGAGACCAGACACTATAAAACTCCTAGAGGAAAACATAGGCAGAACACTCTCTGACATAAATTGCAGCAATGTCTTTTCTGATCTGTCTCCCAGAATAATGGAAATAAAAACAAAAATAAACAAATGGAATCTAATTAAGCTCAAAAGCTTTCTCACAGCAAAGGAAACCATAAATAGAATGAAAAGACCACCTACAGACTGGGAGAAAATATCTGCAAATGATGTGAATGACAAGGGATTAGACTCCAAAATTTACAAACAGCTCAAGTGGCTTAATATCATCAAAATAAACAACCCAATCAAAAAATGGGCAGAAGACCTAAATAGACATTTCTCCAAAGAAGACATATGGATGGCCAATGAAAAGATGTTCAATATCACTAATGATTAGAGAAATGCAGATCAAAACTACAATGAGATATCACCTCACACCAGTCAAAATGGCTATCAACAAAAAATCCACAAAGAATAAATGCTGGAGAGGGTGTGGAGAGAAGGGGACCCTCCTATACTGTTGGTGGGAATGTAAATTGGTACAGCCACTATGGAGAACAGTAGAGGTTCCTTAAAAAACTAAAAATAGAGCTACCATATGACCCTGCAATCCTTCTCCTGGGCATATATCTGGAGAAAAACATGGTCCAAAAGGCTAAATGCACCGCATTTTTCATTGCATTCATTGTTTACAATAGCCAAGACATGGAAGCAACTTAAATGTCCATCGACAGAGAAATGGATAAAGTTGTGGAACATATATACAACGGAATATTACTCAGCCATAAAAAAGAATGAAATCCTGCCATTTGCAGCAACATGGACAGACCTAGAGATTGTCACTGAGTGAAGTATATGATATCACTTATATGCAGAATCTAAAAAGAAATGATACAAATGAACATATATTTACAAAACAGAAAAATAAAATAAATAAATAAATAGGAAAAAAATAAAAACAAAGAACATTTATTGAAATTCCAGGTCTGGCTATCATCTTCTGTCTTTGAATGGTTTTCTTATTTACAGTGATACATCATCTTCAGTGTATGGGCTATAGAAATATAATTGCCATAACTCATTATTAATAATTAATATTTAGTTACTTTTGAGACTCAGTGGAATCTGGTCAACACTAATATAAATAACATGGGCACTTAACTGGCAATAAATAATTAAAACATCAAAAAAAGAAATTAAAATATATCACCTTCATGGGTATTGAACAAATAAATCATTACTCAGAGATCTTATGAAATAATTTAGGATATGTCACTTAATTTTTTTGTGGGGGTCACTTTCTGTAAAGTCAGATGAACTTATTTTCAAGTAAAAGCAGCTCAGGAAAATAATAACACTTGAATCTGATCTTATGTAAAATGAAGTAGTTCCTTATTATCAATTACTAAAGATAGATTAGAAATGACTAATATGAAACGTAATAAAGTTTCAGTATAATTACGTTATGATAGGAAAAGAACATTTTTGCACTCATTGTACTTTGTTTTTTCAAACAACACTTCTTTTTTGATCTACCTTCTTTTTTTTTTTTAACATCTTTATTGGAGTATAATTGCTTTACAATGGTGTGTTAGCTTCTGCTTTATAACAAAGTGAACCAGTTATACATATACATATGTTCCCATATCTCTTCCCTCTTGCGTCTCCCTCCCTCCCACCCTCCCTATCCCACCCCTCTAGGTGGTCACAAAGCACCGAGCTGATCTCCCTGTGCTATGCGGCTGCTTCCCACTAGCTATCTATTTTACATTTGGTAGAGTATATATGTCCGTGCCACTCTCTCACCCTGTCACATCTTACCCTTTCCCCTCCCCATATCCTCAAGTCCATTCTCTAGTAGGTCTGTGTCTTTATTCCCATCTTGCCACTAGGTTCTTCATGACCTTTTTTTTTTCCCTTAGATTCCATATATATGTGTTAGCATACTGTATTTGTTTTTCTCTTTCTGACTTACTTCACTCTCTATGACAGAATCTAATTCCATCCACCTCACTACAAATAACTCCACTTCGTTTCTTTTTATGGCTGAGTAATATTCCATTGTATATATGTGCCACATCTTCTTTATCTATTCATCCGATGATGGACACTTAGGTTGCTTCCATGTCCTGTCTATTGTAAATAGAGCTGCAATGAACATTTCGGTACATGACTCTTTTTGAATTATGGTTTTCTCAGGGTATATGCCCAGTAGTGGGATTGCTGGGTCGTATGGTAGTTCTATTTGTAGTTTTTAAAGGAACCTCCATACTGTTCTCCATAGTGGCTGTATCAATTTACATTCCCACCAACAGGGCAGGAGTGTTCCCTTTTTTCCACACCCTCTCCAGCATTTATTGTTTCTAGACTTTTTGATGATGGCCATTCTGACCGGTGTGAGATGATATCTCATTGTAGTTTTGATTTGCATTTCTCTAATGATTGATGATGTTGAGCATTCTTTCATGTGTCTCTTGGCAATCTGTATATCTTCTTTGGAGAAATGTCTATTTAGGTCTTCTGCCCATTTTTGGATTGGGTTGTTCGTTTTTTTGTTATTGAGTTGCATGAGCTGCTTGTAAATCTTGGAGATTAATCCTTTGTCAGTTGTTTCATTTGCAAATATTTTCTCCCATTCTGAGGGTTGTCTTTTCGTCTTGTTTATGGTTTCCTTTGCTGTGCAAAAGCTTTTCAGTTTCATTAGGTCCCATTTGTTTATTTGTGTTTTTATTTCCATTTCTCTAGGAGTTGGGTCAAAAAGGATCTTGCTGTGATTTATGTCATAGAGTGTTCTGCCTATGTTTTCCTCTAAGAGTTCCATAGTGTCTGGCCTTACATTTAGGTCTTTAATCCATTTTGAGTTTATTTTTGTGTATGGTGTTAGGGAGTGTTCTAATTTCATACTTTTACATGTACCTGTCCAGTTTTCCCAGCACCACTTATTGAAGAGGCTGTCTTTTCTCCACTGTATATGCTCGCCTCCTTTATCAAAGATAAGGTGACCATATGTGCGTGGGTTTATCTCTGGGCTTTCTATGCTGTTCCATTGATCTATGTTTCTGTTTTTGTGCCAGTACCAAACTGTCTTGATTACTGTAGCTTTGTAATATAGTCTGAAGTCAGGGAACCTGATTCCTCCAGCTCTATTTTTGGTTCTCAAGATTGCTTTGGCTATTCGGGGTCTTTTGTGTTTCCATACAAATTGTGAAATTTTTTGTTCTAGTTCTGTGAAAAATGCCAGTGGTAGTTTGATAGGGATTGCATTGAATCTGTAGATTGCTTTGGGTAGTAGAGTCATTTTCACAATGTTGATTCTTCCAATCCAAGAACATGGTATATCTCTCCATCTATTTGTATCATCTTTGATTTCTTTCATCAGTGTCTTATAATTTTCTGCATACAGGTCTTTTGTTTCCTTAGGTAGGTTTATTCCTAGATATTTTATTCTTTTTGTTGCAATGGTAAATGGGAGTGTTTTCTTAATTTCACTTTCAGATTTTTCATCATTAGTGTATAGGAATGCAAGAGATTTCTGTGCATTAATTTTGTATCCTGCTACTTTACCAAATTCACTGATTAGCTCTAGTAGTTTTCTGGTAGCATCTTTAGGATTCTCTATATATAGTATCACGTCATCTGCAAACAGTGACAGCTTTACTTCTTCTTTTCTGATTTGGATTCCTTTATTTCTTTTTCTTCTCTAATTGCTGTGGCTAACACTTCCAAAACTATGTTGAATAACAGTGGTGAGAGTGGGCAACCTTGTCTTGTTCCTGATCTTAGTGGAAATGGTTTCAGTTTTTCACCATTGAGGACAATGTTGACTGTGGGTTTGTCATATATGGCCTTTATTATGTTGAGGTAAGTTTCCTCTATGCCCTTTCTGGAAGGTTTTTGTCATAAATGGGTGTTGAATTTTGTCAAAAGCTTTTTCTGCATCTATTGAGATGATCATATGGTTTTTCTCCTTCAACTTGTTAATATGGTGTATCACACTGATTGATTTGCGTACACTGAAGAATCCTTGTATTCCTGGAATAAACCCCACTTGATCATGGTGTATGATCCTTTAAATGTGCTGTTGGATTCTGTTTCCTAGTATTTTGTTGAGGATTTTTGCATGTATGTTCATCAGTGAAATTGGCCTGCAGTTTTCTTTTTTTGTGACATCTTTGTCTGGTTTTGGTGTCAGGGTGATGGTGGCCTCGTAGAATGAGTTTGGGAGTGTTCCTCCCTCTGCTATATTTTGGAAGAGTTTGAGAAGGATAGGTGTTAGCTCTTCTCTAAATGTTTGATAGAATTCACCTGTGAAGCCATCTGGTCCTGGGCTTTTGTTTGTTGGAAGATTTTTAATAACAGTTTCAATTTCAGTGCTTGTGATTGTTCTGTTTATATTTTCTATTTCTTCCTGGTTCAGTCTCAGAAGGCTGTGCTTTTCTAAGAATTTGTCCATTTTTTCCAGGTTGTCCATTTTATTGGCACGTAGTTGCTTGCAGTACTCTCTCATTATCCTTTTTATTTCTGCAGTGTCAGTTGTTACTTCTCTGTTTCATTTCCAATACTGTTGATTTGAGTCTTATCCCTTTTTTTATTGATGCGTCTGGCTAATGGTTTATCAATTTTGTTTATCTTCTCAAAGAACCAGCTTTTAGTTTTACTGATCCTTGCTATCATTTCCTTCATTTCTTCTTCATTTATTTCTGATCTGATTTTTATGATTTCTTTCCTTCTGCTAACTTGGGGTGTTTTTTTTTTTTTTTTGTCCTTCTTTCTGTAATTGCTGTAGGTGTAAGGTTAGGTTGTTTATTTGAGATGATTCTTGTTTCTTGAGGTAGGATTGTATTGATATAAACTTCCATCTTAGAACTGCTTTTTTTTGCATCCCATAGGTTTTGGGCCATCGTGTTTTCATTGTCATTTGTTTCTAGGTATTTTTGATTTCCTCTTTGATTTCTTCAGTGATCTCTTAGTTATTAAGTATTGTATTGTTTAGCCTCCATGTGTTTATATTTTTTACAGATTTTTTCCTGTAATTGATATCTAGTCTCATAGAGTTGTCGTCGGAAAAGATACTTGATATGATTTCAATTTTCTTAAATTTACCAAGGCTTGGTTTGTGACCAAGATATGTTGTATCCTGGAGACTGTTCCATGAGCACTTGAGAAGAAAGGGTAATCTGCTTTTTTTTGGATGGAATGTCCTATAAATATCAATTAAGTCCATCGTGTTTAATGTATCATGTAAAGCTTGTGTTTCCTTATTTATTTTCATTTTGGGTGATCTGTCCATTGGTGAAAGTGGGGTGTTAAAGTCCCCTACTATGATTGTGTTACTGTCGATTTCCCCTTTTATGGCTGTTAGCATTTGCCTTATGTATTGAGGTGCTCCTATGTTGGGTGCGTAAATATTTACAATTGTTATAACTTCTTCTTGGCTTGATCCTTTGTTCATTATGTAATGTCCTTCTTTGTTTCTTGTAATAGTCTTTATTTTAACGTGTATTTTGTCTGATATGAGAATTGCTACTCCAGCTTTCTTTTGATTTCCATTTGCATGGAGTATCTTTTTCCATCCACTCACTTTCGATCTGTATGTGTCCCTAGGTCTAAAGTGGGTCTCTTGTAGACAGCATATATACAGGTCTTGTTTTTGTATCCATTCAGGCAGTTTATGTCTTTGCTTGGAGCATTTAATCCATTTACATTTAAGGTAGTTATCGATATGTATGTTCCTATTACCATTTTCTTAATTGTTTTGAGTTTGTTATTGTAAGTCTTTTCCTTCTCTTGTTTTTCCTGCCTAGAGAAGTTCCTTTAGAATTTGTTGTAGAGCTGGTTTGGTGGTGCTGAATTCTCTTAGCTTTTGCTTATCTGTAAATGTTTTAATTTCTCCATCGAATCTGAATGAGATTCTTGCTGGTTAGAGTAATCTTGGTTGTAGGTTTTTCCCTTTCATCATTTAAAATATGTCCTGCCACTCCCTTCTTGCTTGCAGAGTTTCTGCTGAAAGATCACCTGTTAACCTTATAGGGATTCCCTTGTATGTTACTTGTTGCTTTTCCCTTGCTGCTTTTTATTATTTTTTCTTTGTATTAAATTTTTGATAGTTTCATTAATACGTTTCTTGGAGTGTTTCTCCTTGGATTTATCCTGTACGGGACTCTGTGCGTTTCCTGGACTTGATTATTTCCTTACCCATATTAGGGAAGTTTTCAAGTATAATCTCTTCAAATATTTTCTCAGTTCCAGTTTTTTCTCTTCTTCTGGGATCCCTATATTTCGAATGTTGGTATGTTTAATGTGGTCCCAGAGGTCTCTGAAATTGTCCTCAATTCTTTTCATTCTTTTTTCTTTATTCTGCTCTGCAGTAGCTATTTCCACTCTTTTATCTTCCAAGTCACTTATCCGTTCTTCTGCCTCAGTTATTCTGCTATTGATTCCTTCTAGAGAATTTTTATTTCATTTATTGTGTTGTTCATCATTGTTTGCTTGCTCTTTAGTTCTTGTAGGTCCTTGTTAAACGTTTCTTGTATTTTCTTCATTGTATTTCCAAAATTTTATAACATCTTTTCTACCATTACTCTGAACTCTTTTTCATGTAGACTGCCTATTTCCTCTTCATTTGTTTGTTCTGGTGGGTTATTACCTTGCTTCTTCATCTGCTGTGTATTTCTCTGTCTTCTCATTTTGCTTAACTTACTGTGTTTGGGGTCTCCATTTTGTTGGCTGCACGTTTGTAATTCCCATTGTTTTTGGTGTCTGCTCAAGTGGGTAAGGTTTGTTCCGTGGGTTGTGTAGGCTTCCTGGTGGAAGGGACTAGTACCTGTGTTCTAGTGGATGAGGCTGGATCTTGTCTTTCTGGTGGGCAGGACCATGTCCAGTGGTGAGTTTTGGGGTGTCTGTGAACTTACTATGATTTTAGGCAGCCTCTCTGCTAATGGGTGGGTTTGTGTTCCTGTCTTGCTAGTTGTTTGCCATAGGGTGTCCAGCACTGTAGCTTGTGCTCATTGAGTGGAGTTGGGTCTTAGTGTTGAGATGGAGATCGCTGGGATAGCTTTTGCTGTTTGATATTACATAGGGCTGGGAGGTCTCCAGTGGACCAATGTGCTGAACTCAGCTCTCCTACCTCAGCAGCTCAGACCTGACACCTGGCCAGAGCACCAAGACCCTGTCAGCCAAACAGCTCAGAAGAAAAGGGAGAAAAAGAAAGAATAAAAAATAATATAAAATAAAGTTATTAAAATTGAAAAAAATTACTAAAAATAAAAAAGTAAGAAAAAAAATGAAAGAATGAAAGAAAGAAGAGAGCAACCAAACCAAGAAACAAATCCTCCAATGATAACAAGCTCTAAAAACTATAGTAAAAAACAAAAACAAAAAACGGACAGTCAGAACCCTAGGACAAATGGGAAAGGAAAAGCTATACAGACAAAATCACACAAAGAAGCATACACATACTCACAAAAAGAGAAAAAGGAAAAAAAAAGAAAAAAAAATATATATATAAAATAAAAAAAGGAAGAGAGCAACCATATCAATAAACAAATCTACCAATGATAATAAGCTCTAAATACTAAAGTATGATAAAAATAAAACCAGAAACAAATTAGATGCAGAAAGCAAACCCCAAGTCTACAGTTGCTCCCAAAGTTCACCACCTCAATTTTGGGATGGTTCATTGTCTATTCAGGTATTTCAGAGATGCAGGGTACATCAAGTTGATTGTGGAGATTTAATCCGCTGCTCCTGAGGCTGCTGGGAGAAAGTTCCCTTTCTCTTCTTTGTTCACACAGCTCCTGGGGTTCAGCTTTGGATTTGGCCCTGCCTCTGCATGTAGGTCGCCTGAGGGCGTCTGTTCCACCCCAGACAGTATGGGGTTAATATAGCAGCTTATTAAGGGTCTCTGGGTCACTCAAGTTCGGGGGAGGGAGGGGTACAGAATGCGGGGTGAGGCTACAGGTGGCAGAGGCCAGTGTGATGTTGAAACAGCCTGAGGCGCACTGTGTGTTCTCCTGGAGAAGTTGTCCCTGGATCATGGGATCCTGGCAGTGGCGGGCTGCACAGGCTCCTGGGAGGGGAGGTGTGGAGAGTGACCTGTGCTTGTACACAGGCTTCTTCGTGGCTGCAACAGCAGCCTTAGCATTTCATGCCCGTTTCTGGTGTCCGCGCTGATAGCCGCAGCTCACGCCCGTCTCTGGAACTCATTTAGGCAGTTCTCTGAATCCCCTCTCCTCGTGCACCCTGAATTACGGTCTGTTGCCTCTTAGGCAGGTCCAGGCTTTTTCCTGGACTCCCTCCCAGCTAGCTGTGGTGCACTAACCCCCTTCAGGCTGTGTTCACGTAGCCAACCCCAGTCCTCTCCCTGGGATCTGACCTCTGAAGCCTGAGCCTCAGCTCCCAGCCCCCACCCATCCCGGCAGGTGAGCAGACAAGCCTCTCAGGCTGGTGAGTGCTGGTCGGCACTGATCCTCTGTGCAGGAATCTCTCCACTTTGCCCTCTGCACCCCTGTTGCTGTGCTCTCCGACATGGCTCTGAAGCTTTCCCCCCGCCCACCCCCAATTTCCACCAGTGAAGGGGCTTCCTAGTGTGTGGAAACTTTTCCTCCTTCACAGCTCCCTCCCCGAGGTGCAGTCCCATCCCTATTCTTTTGTCTCTGTTTTTCCTTTTTTTCTTTTGCCCTACCCAGGTACATGGGGAGTTTCTTGCCTTTTGGGAAGTCTGAGGTCTTCTGCCAGCGTTCAGTAGGTGTTCTGTAGGAGTTGTTCCACATGTAGATGTATTTTTGATGTATTTGTGGGGAGGAAGGTGATCTCCACGTCTTACTCCTCTGCCATCTTGAAGGTGCCCCCTCCAGGTGATTTTGGTCAATTAATTTTTGTTTAATTTATTTTTATTTTATTTTTATTTTTGGCTGTGTTGGGTCTTCGTTGCTGTATGCAGGCTTTCTCTGGTTGTGGCGAGTGGGGGCTACTCTTCATTGCAGTGCAAGGGCTCCTCATTGCAGTGACTTCTCTTGTTGTGGAGCATGGGCTGTAGGCATGCGGGTTTCATTAGTTGTGGCACACGTGCTCTAGAGCGCAGGCTCAATAGTTGTGGTGCACAGGCTTAGTTGCTCCATGTCATGTGGGATCTTCCCAGGCCAGGGCTCTAACCCGTGTCCCCTGAATTTGTAGGCAGATTCTTACCCACTGAGCCACCAGGGAAGCCTCTCGGTCAAGTAATTTTTGAGACGGTTGTAATGTCAATTCAACAGGGGAAAATTGTCTTTTGAAAAAATGCTACTGGAGCAATTGAATGTCTATCTATATACAAACAACAACACCAACAAAACCCTTACAACATTATCTTATACCAAAAAATTTAGCTGGCAATGAATTATAAACGTAAATGTAAGAACTTAAAATATAAAACTTCTAGAAAGAAACACAGAAGAGAATTTTAGTGACCATGATTTTTTGAAAAAGATAAATTAGATTTTATTAACATTTAAAACGTTTGTTCTTCAAAAGACACCATTAAGAAAACAAAAAGACCCTTCTGTCTTGGGGAAAATAGAGTCAATTTTGCTACAACAATTGTTTTGACAAGGCAAATTTGTTCCCATGTGATATATTAGGGGACAATTTGAGAATGACATGAATTTCTTTTTTTTTTTTCTTCCAGTTTTATGGAGATATAACTGACATACAGCACTACATAAGTTTAAGGAGTACAGCATACGATATGACTTACAGACCTCATGAAATGATTAACATAATAAGTTTAGTGAACATCCATCATCTCATATAGATACAAAATTAAAGAAATAGAAAAAATTTTCCGTGTGATGAAAGCTCTTTGGATTTACTCTCTTAACTTTCATATGTAACATACAACAGTGTTACTTATATTTATCATGTTGTATGTTACCTCCCTGGTACTTTTTTATCTTATAATTGGAGGTTTGTACCTTTTAACTGCCTTCATCCAAGTCCCCCTCCCTGCAACCCCAGTCTCTGGTCGCCATAAAGCTGATCTCTTTTCTATGAGTTTGTTTGTTCCCCGTTACATAACATAATGATTTAATATTTCTATATATTTCAAGATGATCATCATGATAAGTCAAATTACAATAGGTCACCATACAAAGATATTACATACTTATTGAATCTTCCCCATCTGTACATTTCATACATATGACTCATATTTTGCACCTGGAATTTTCTACCTGTTAATCTCCATCACCTGTTTCTCTCCTCCCTGCACCCACTTCCCTTCTGGCAATCATGTGTTTCTTCTCTGTCGTTTTGTTACATTTGTTCATTTGTTTTTTGGATCCCACATACAAATGAAATCATACATTATTTGTCTTTCTCTGTCTGACTTATTTCACTTAGCATAATATGCTCCAGGTCCATCTATGCTGTCACAAATGGTGAGATTTTATTTTTTTCTTTTTTTTTTTAATTAATTAATTTATTTACTTATTTTTGGCTGTGTTGGGTCTTCGTTTCTGTGAGAGGGCCCTCTCTAGTCTTGGCAAGGGGGGGCCACTCTTCATCGCGGTGCGTGGGCTTCTCCCTCTCGTGGCCTCTCCTGTTGCGGAGCACAGGCCCCAGACGCGCAGGCTCAGCAGTTGTGGCTCACGGGCCCAGCCGCTCCGCGGCACACGGGATCCTCCCAGACCAGGGCTCGAACCCGTGTCCTCTGCTCTGGCAGGCAGACTCTCAACCGCTGCACCACCAGGGAAGCCCACAAATGGTGAGATTTCATTCTTTTTTATGGCTGGTAATATTCCATTGTATGTATATATCACGTCTTCTATATAGATCCATCTATTGGTGGGCACTAAGTTTGCTTTCATATCTTGGCTATTGTAAGTAATGCTGCAAAGAACACAGGTGTACATACATCTTTTCTAATTAGTGTTCTCATTTTCTTCAGCTAAATACCCAGGAGTGAAATAGCTAGATTTTATGGTCATTCTATTTTTAATTTTTTTTGAGGAATCTCCATACTATTTTCCAGAGTGGCTGCACAATTTACATTCCCATTAATAGTGCACAGGTGTTCCCTTTTTTTCCACAATTTTCCAATGCTTGCTGTTTGTTATCTACTTTATAATAGCCACTATGCCATGTTTGAGGAGATAGCATGTGGTTTTGATTTGCATTTCCAGAATGATTAGTGATGTCAATCATCTTTTTTAAAAATTTATTTTATTGAAGTATAGTTGATTTACAATGTGTTAATTTCTACTGTGCATCAAAGTGATTCAGTTATACATACATATATATGTATATCTATATATCTATATATATATATATTCTTTTTCATATTCTTTTTCATTATAGTTTATCACAGAATACTGAATTCCCTGTGCTATACAGTAGCACCTTGTTGTTCATCCATTCTTTATATAGTAGCTTGCATCTGTTAATCCCAAACTCCCAATCCACTCGTTCTGCACCCCCAACCCCCTTGGCAACCAGAAGTCTGTTCTCTATGTCTGTGAGTGTTTCCTTTTCACAGATAAGTTCATTTGTGTCATATTTTAGATGTTACATATAAGTGATATCATATGGCATTTGTCTTTCTCTTTCTGACTTACTTCACTTAGTATGATAATCTCTAGGTCCATTTATGTTGCTGCAAATGGCATTATTTCATTCTTTTTTATGGCTGAGTAGTATTCCATTGTATATATGTACCACATCTTCTTTATCCATTCATCTGTCTATGGATATTTAGGTTGTTTCCATGTCTTGGCTATTGTAAATAGTGCTGCAATGAACATTGGGAGGCATGTATATTTTTGCATTATAGTTTTATGGTTTTCTTGGGATATATGCTGAGGAGTGGGATTGCTGGATAATACAGCAACTATATTTTTAGTTTTTTGAGGAAACTCCATACTGTTTTCCATAGTGGCTACACCAATTTACACTCCCAGCAACTGTGTAGGAGGGTTCCCTTTTCTCCACACCCTCTCCAGCATTTATTGTTTGCAGATTTTTTGATGATGGCCATTCTGTATGTCAAGGATCTTTTAATGTGTTTGTTGGCCATCTGTATGTTTTCCTTGAAAAAAATGTCTTCAGGTGCTTTGCCCATTTTTAAATTATTTTTTTCAAATAACTGTTAGGCAAATGACAGTTTAAATTTTATTTCTTTTATTGAGTATAGGTGATTTATAATATTTTGTTAGTTTCAAGAGTATAACATAGTGACCCAAAATTTTTATAGATTACACTCCACTCATAGTTTATATATTATAGAGTATTGGCTACATTCCCTGTGCTATACAATGTATCCTTGTAGCTTATTTATTTTATACATGGTAGTTTATACCTCTTAATCCTCTGTCCCATCTTGCCCCTCCCTCCTTCCCTCTCCCTACTAGCAACCACTAGTTTGTTCTCTATCTGAGAGTCTGTTTCTTTTTTGTTATATTCATTAGTTTTATTTTTTAGATTCCACATATAAAATATATACAGTATTTGTCTTTCTCTATCTGACTTATTTCACTAAGCATAATACCCTCCAGGTCCATCCATGTTGTTTCAAATGGCAAATTTTCATTCTTTCTTATGGCTGAGTAGTATTCCATTGTATTGGGGTGTATATCTATATATATCTATATATCTATATCTATATCTATATATCTCACATCTTCTTTATGCATTCACCTGTTGATGGATACTTAGGTTGCATCCATATCTTGGCTGTTGTAAATAATATTTCTATGAACATTGGGGTGTATATATCTTTTCAAATTAGTGTTTTCATTTTCTTCAGATATATACCCAGGAGTGAAATTGCTGGATCATATGGTAGTTCTAAGTTTTTTGAGGAACTCCCCTACTATTTTTCCACAGTGGCTGCACCAAATTTATATTCCCACCAACAGTGTATAAGGGTTCCCTTTTCTCCACATCCTCTCCAACATTTGTTATTTGTAGACTTTCTGATGATAGCCATTCTGACAGATGTGAGGTGATATCTCACTGTGGTTTTGATTTGCAATGTTGAGCATCTTTTCACATGCCTGTTGGATATCTGTATGTCTTCTTTGCAGAAATGTCTATTCAGGTCTCCTTCCCATTTTTTTGATAGTGTTGTTTGTTTTCTCGATATTGAGTTGTATAAGTTATTTTTATATTTTGGATATAATGCCTTGTCAGTCACAACATCTGCAAATATTTACTCCCACTTCATAGGTTGTCTTTTTGTTTTGTTGATAGTTTCCTTTGCTGTTCAAAAGCTTTTAAGTTTGATTAGGTCCCATTTGTTTATTTTTGCTTTTATTTCTTTTGCCATGGGAGTCTGATCTAAGAAAATACTGCTACGATTTATGTCAGAGAATATTTTGCCTACGTTCCCTTCTAGAAGTTTTATGGTGTCATGTCTCATATTAAGTCTTTAAGCCACATTTAGTTTTTTTATGCATATTGTGTGAAAGAGTTTTCTAATTTCATTGATTGACATGTAGCTTTCCAGCTTTCTGAGAACAACTTGTTAAAGAGACTGTCTTATCCATTGTATATTCTTGCCTACTTTGTTGTAGATTAATTGACCATAGGTGCGTGGATTTATCTCTGGGCTCTGTATTCTGCTTCATTGATCCATACATCTGTTTTTGTGCCAATACCATGCTGCTTGGATTACTGAAGCTTTGTAGTATTGTCTGAAGTCTGGGAGGGTTATGCCTCCAGCTTTGTCCTTCTTCTCAGGATTGCTTTCGCAATTCTGGGTCTTCTGTGGGTCCATATAAATTTTAGGATTATTTGTCCTAGTTCTGTGAAAAACGTCATAGGGATCACATTAAATCTGTAGATTGCTTTGGGTAGTATGGCCATTTTAACAATATTCATTCTTCCAATCCAAGAGAACAGGATATCTTTCCATTTCTTTTAATTATCTTCAGTTTCCTTTATCAATGTTATATAGTGCTTAGTGTATAGGACTTTCACCTCTCTGGTTAAGTTACTCCTAGGTATTTTATTTTATTTTTTTTGATGGGATTTTAAATGGAATTATTTTTTACTTTCTCTTTTTGATATTGTATTGTTAGTGAAAAGAAATGGAACAGATTTATTTATATTAATCTTGTATCCTGCTACCTTGATGAATTGATTTATTAGTTTTTGTGTGGAGACTTTAGGGTTCTCTATATAGAGTACCATGTCAACTGCAAAGAGTGACAGTTTTACCCCTTCCCTTCCAATTTAGGATACCTTTTATTTCTTTTTCTTGTTAGGCTGCTATGGATAGGACTTCAAATACTATGTTGAATAGAAATGGTGACAGTGGGCATCTTAGTCTTGCTACTGAATTTAGTCGGAAAGCTATCAGCTTTTCACCATTAAATTATGTTCACTGTGGTTTGCTGTAGATGGCTTTTATTATGTTGAGGTATGTCCCCTCTATACCCACTTTAGTGAGAATTTTTATCATAAATGGATGTTGAATTTTATCAAAAATTTTTTTTCTGAGTCTATTGAGATGATCATGTTTTTGTTAATGTGGTGTATCACATTGATTTTTTTATGTCAAACCGTTCTTGTGACCCTGGAATGAATCCAACTTAGTCATGGTGTATGATCTTTTTCTAAGTATTCTTGGATTTGGTTTGCTAATATTTTGTTAAGAATTTTTCATCTATATTCATCAAAGATATTGGCCTATAATTTTTTTTTGGCAGTGTCTTTTTCTGGTTTTAGTATCAGGGTGATGGTGGCTTCATAAAATGAATTTGGGACTGTTCTCTCCTCTTCAATTTTTTGGAATTGTTTGAGCAAAATATGCATAAGTTATTTGTATGCTTGGTATTCCCCAGCTCTTAGATTCATTGATCTTTTCTATTTTTTTAGTCTCTATTTTATTTATTTCTGCTCTGATATTTATGATTTCTTTCATTCTACTAACTTTAGGTTTCACTTGTTCTTCTTTTTCTAGTTCCTTTGGGTATAAAGTTAGATTTTCTATTTGAGATTTTTTGTTTCTTGAGGTAGGTTTGTATCACTATTTATAAATTTCTCCCTTAGAACCACCTTTGCTGTGTCCCATAGATTTTGGACCATTGTGTTTTCATTTTCATATGTCTCCCATATTCTTTTATTTATTCTTTCATTTCTTCAGTGATCCATTGGTTTAGTAGCTTATTGTTTAGCCTCCATGTGTTTGTGTTTTTTGCAGATTTTTTTCTTGTAGTTGATTTCTAGTCTCATAGTGTTGTGGTTAGAAAAGTTGCTTGATATTGTCTCAATTTTCTTAAATTTACTGAGACTGGTTTTGTGGTCTAGCATGTGACATATCCTGGAGAATTTTCAACATGCACGTGAAAAGAATGTGTAATCTGCTGCTTTTGGATGGAATGTTCTATCTATATCTATAATCTACTTATCTATCATCTATTAAATTCATCTGGTCTTAATGGGTCATTTAAGGCCAGTGTTTCCTTGTTGATTTTCTGTCTAGATGATCTGTCCATTGATGTAAGTGGGCTGTTAAAGTCCCTTACTATTATTGTGTTACTGTCAATTTCTCTCTTTATGTCTGTTAATATTTGCTTTATGTATTTAGGTGGTCCTCTGTTGGGTGCATATATATTTGCAATTGTTATATCTTCTTCTTGGATCAATCCCTTTATCATTATGCAATGTCCTTCTTTGTCTCTTGTTACAGTCTTTGTTTTAAAGTATATTTTGTCGATATAAGTATTGATGCACCAGCTTTCTTTTGATTTCCATTTTCATGGAATATCTTTTTCCATCCTTTCAGTTTCAGTCTGTGTGTAGCTTTAGATCTAAAGTCAGTCTCTTATAAGCAGCATATATATGGGTCTTGATTTTGTATCCATTTAGCCAGTCTATATATTGGGATTGGAGCATATTGTTCATATAAATTTATAGTAATTATTGATATATATGTACTGATTGCCATTTTGTTAATAGTTTTGGGGTTGTTTTGTAGTTATTTTTTGTTCTTTTGTTCTTTTGTTCTCTTCTTTTACGATTAGATGACTATCTTTAGTGTTATGTTTGGATTCCTTTCTATTTTGTGTGTATTTATCATTATAGATTTTTGGTTTGTAATTGTCATGAGGTATACATTATTTTAAGTTTCTGATCTCTCAAGTTCAAATGAATTTTAACAACACTGTATTTTTATCCTCCCACAACATTTATTGGTTTTGACCTCATATTTTACATCTTTTTCTTTTGCGTATACCTTAACTAGTTATTGTGGATATATATTTGATTTGACTACATTTGTCTTTTAACCTTCTTACTAGCTTATATGTGGTTGATTTACTGCCTTTACTATACATTGCCTTTACCAATGAGATTTTTTCTTTTGTAATTTTCCTGTTTCTAGTTGTGGCCTTTTCTTTTTCAATTAGAGAAGTCCCTTTAACATTTGTTGTAAATCTGGTTTGGTGGTGCCGAACTCTTTTAGCTTTTGCTTGTCCGTGAAACTCTTTATCCCTCTATCAAATCTGAATGAAAGCATTGCTGGGTGTGTATTCTTGGTTGTAGCTTTTTGCCTTTCATCTCATTAAATATATTGTACCAGTCCCTTCTCACCTGCAGAATTTCTTCTTAAAAGTCAGCAGATAGCTTTATGAGAGTTTCCTTTTATGTAACTTGTTGCTTTTCCCTTGCTGCTTTTTAATACTCCCTCTTTAATTTCTGACATTTTAACTGCAATGTGCCTTGGTCTGGTACTCTTTGGTTTGATCCTGTATGGGACACTCTGTGCTTCTTAACCTGGATGTTTGTTTTCTCTTCCAGCTTAGGGACATTTTCATCTTTTGTGTCTTCAAATATGTCCTCTGCCCCTACTCTCTCTCTTCTCCTTCTGAGACCGCCTTATAATGTGAATGGTAGTAAACTGTCCTCATTTCTTTTTATTCTTTTTTCTGTTCAACTTCAATCATTTCCACTATTCTGTCTTCCAGTTCACTGATCCGTTCCTCTGTATCATCTAATCTACTATTTGTTCCTTCCAGTGTATTTTGAAATTTCAGTTATTATTTTCTTCACTCTGTTTGGTTCTTCTTTGTATTTTCTCTTTGTTGAAGATTTCTAAATTCTTATTCTGTTCATCCAATGTTCTCCTGAGTTTTTGCACATCTTTACAGTCATTCCCTTGAACCCTTTATCAGGTAGATTGCTTATCTCCACTTCACTTAGTTTCTCTTCTGGGTTTTACCTTGTTCCTTTTTTTTGGAGCTTATTCCTCTGTCACCTCATTTTGCCTAATTTGCTGTTTTTATATCAATGTATTTGGTAGGTTGGTTACATTTTCCAATCTTGGAGAAGGGACCTTTTGTAGGAGATGTCCTATGCTTCCCAGCAGTGCACTCCCATCTGGTTACCAGAGCTATATGCTCTGGGGTGCCCCCTAGGTAGGCTGCATGTGTCCTTCTGTGGTGGTGGACTGACTATTATGGACTATCTAGCAGTTTTGGTTGATTCCTGGTCCAGTTGGTGGCCAGAACCTGTCTTGCACAGAGGCTGCTGGCCACTGGTGAGTGGGGCCAGGTCATGAGATGGATGGCTGTGGAGCCTCAGGGGGTCCCAGGGCTAGTGTTGGCCTATTGGTAGGTGGAGTCAAGTTCTGGGGTGGGTGGTTGTGAAGCTGGGGTTCCTGGATCTAGTATCAATCTGCTGGTAGGGGGGACTGGCTCCTGACATGGCTGGCTTCAGGGTCCAGGGTATCCTAAAGCTGGTGTCGGCTCACTTGTGATTGGGGCTGGATCCTGGTGTGCATTGCTGAGGGTTCCAAAGTGTCTTGGAGCTGGTGTCAACCTGCTGGTAGGCAGGCCAGGGCCCAGGATGTCCTGGGAGTAGTGCTGGCCCATGGGTGGGTGGACCCAGGACCCAGGTCCTGGGGAGCATGATGTGAAGTTTGCACTGACTGATATTCAATTGCATCCACAAGAAACACTAGGTGAATGCAGAAAACTGCACCCATTTGAACTGAACCATAGAGGTATACACAAAATGAACACACATCCATTAAAAACTTAGCAGTTACCTTAATTCACTGTTTTATCTTTTAAGTTTTCATATTTGTGGATATCTATATAAACAGATAGATATAGATATCAACATTCAAAACAGATCTAAATATCTTGATTCAAAAAGGCCAAGCAGTGCATATAAAAGTAAAGCTTTAAGTATTAAAGAGAAGTTTGAAATAATAAAGTAATTTTAAAGGAATGAGAGAACATGTGGTAGCTCCTCAGCAACAGGCATAAAGGAATATACATTGCAGACCATCAGAGAAAACACTGAAAAGATAAATAAAGTCCATCGCTGGAACAACTTCAAGTGTTGCACAGTCAATAAGAAGAGGGCCTAAAAAAATAGAAGCAGTGGAAAAATTGTGCATATGGGTTAAAAACCAAACAGTGAAAAAATTAGAAACTTTTTCCACAAAGAGAAAGCACTACCTGTATTCAAAAAGCTAAAATATAAATTGCTGTAGCCTACAAAATTGGGTCCTTCATACTAGTATTGGCTAGTATGGTGGTGTCAGTGCTAGATCTGTAGGGCTGGAAACACAATTCTAGAGTGACTTGTTATTTTTCTATCAGGATTTGGATGGTATTTTTACAGTCTTTTGGCATTCATTATTGCTTTTAAAAATAACCTAACAGTGTTGTCATCCTTCTAGGAAGGTCATCATTTTCTCTCCAGTTGCTTTCAACATCTTCTTTGTCTTTGAGGTTTGCCATTTCATTATGCTGGGTCTAGACATGGATGTCACATTATTTATGCTACTTGGAATCTGTTGGCCTCCTTGAATTGTGGATTAATGTGATTGATGAATTCTGGAAAATTCTCAGCCATTATCTCTTCAAAATCCCATTTCTCTCCTCTACTATTGATACTTCAATTAAATATATGTTGGAGTTTCTCATTATATCCTTGTTACTGTTTAACTCACTCACTTTCATATTTTCTATTTCTTTTTCGCTCCTGCATCTGGATAATTTATTATGATGAATATTTCATTTCACTAATTCTCTCTTCACTTGTGTCTATATGCTTCTAGTCCCATTTACTGAGTTTTCAGCAGGTGGCAGAAATAGAAAACTGGTACAAGAGAATTGTAAAACCAGAAAATTATTAATGTTAACATTTGAGTGACACCAATAAAGACGATTCATTCAGCTATTTGTCATGGTCCTTAACTTGTCAGTATGGATTACCTCAGAAGCAAATCATAAGCCAAGAATTTAAGTGCATGTAATATGTTTGGGGTGTGATCTCAAGAAACACTGGTATGGAATTGAAGAAGTGAAACAGGAAAAGAAGGAAGCTAACAAAGGGCTTACTATCAAGCAAGTTACCATTGAAAGCAACTGAAGCATAATACTTCTGAAGAACTCTGGAAGAACAGTGTTTCTCCAACTTCAGAATGTATAAACATCACCTATTTAAGCACAGATTCTTTGGCCCCACTCCAAGAGATTTTGATACAGTAATTTTAGAGTGGATTCTAAGAATTTGCATTTCTAACCAACTCTCAAGCAATGGTGATGTTGATGTTACAAGTCAGTGGATCACACTTTAAGCAGTGGTGTAGAACACACTTCTGAGGACATTATCCTGCTCAAGAGGCAAGGGAACTGGGGTGTTTATTCACCATCTACCATCAGTCATTGCTCTAAAAAGACCACTTTCAGACAGTATTAATACCCTGGTACTTCCTGCCTGCCTGTACATAGGCCAAACAGGTATCTGCAGCCAGGAGAAACCCCTCAGGGAATGAGTCAAATGTGCTGGCAGTTGGAAATCAGGTTGGCATGTATTGAAATGGAAAGTGCCAAGGTAATGTGAACAGAGTACTGACATTTGCCATACTGCTATATATGGTGTCATGGGGAAAATAAACATTAAACAAGAAATTACACAAATAACTTACAATTACGATGTGCTGTAAAAGTAAATTACATGAGACTACCCCTAAATATAGCTTCATATTATTTCAGGTGGCAGCTTTTCACAAACTGTTAAACACAAACTCCAGATCGATATTATATACAATAGCCATTATTGGATGTACAGTATTTTATTTGAAGTCACTGTGATTGACAGTTTATATTATAAGTGTGTGCAGAATCATTAAGTTTTCCATTTTGTTTCATTTGGCTGAAACTTAGCTAGGACTACTTTGTTCCATAAACCTTAAATTGCAAATATGGAAGAAAGCTATGTTTACCTCAGTTAATTTTTTTCATTAAATTGTTTCACCAAGAGAAACTCTAAACTAGTATTTTGAGAAGTATGTTATAATCTATTCTGTTATATAAGATATGTCCTCTTTATTTTGTAAATCTGTACTCACTTTCCTATCCAAATATATTTATTTCCCTAAAGAGTTAGCAACTACAATGTTAGGGAGCAGTTTATAAAAATTCAGGGGTTCCAAGAGCACCTTCAGATTTGATAATTTGTTGGAAGGACTCAGAACTCACTGAAAGCTGTTATATTCACAGTTACAGTTTATTACAAGGAAAAGAGACATTAAAATCAGCCCAGGTAAGAGGCACTTAGTACAGAGTCTAAGAAAGTAATACAGAGCTTCCAGTCTTCTACAAGTCATCGACAGTGTTATTTTCCTGGTATCAATGTGTGACAACACACAGGACTGCCAACCAGGGAAGCTCACCTGAGCCTTGGTGTCCAGAGCCTTTACTCTGGCTCTATCACAGTGGCATGACTGACAGCCCACATGGCTGATTTCAGTTTCTGGCCCCTTAGGAAGTTGAGCTGATATTGCTTGACTCAAAGTCCCATCCTAAATCGCACTGTTAACTATCTGGCTTGGCCCAAGGTCCCAAGGCAAACAAAGACACTTCTATCAGCCATGACACTCCAAGAGCTTAGAGATTACCTCACAAAAGTCAAGGGTAAAAAACCAGATCTCTTTTGGGGCAAGTTTAAATTCTTTACTACACTGAACCTTACCCTGCTATCATTGTGTGCAGTCATTACACTAAATAGCCCCTATATTTTTCTTTACCTTACTAATCTTAACTGCCACATTACGATATTGATAAAAATGTAACTAGGTGTGAACTTTTGTAATGAATGTGCTTTTAATAACTGCTAGACTTTGATTTGTATTTGGGGAAAAAAATCAGTTTACATGATATTTGAAACAACCCAAGATTCAAAGCTCAATCTTATTCTAGTATCACCAGTACAGTCTTCTTTTCCATATATAGGTCTTCATTACTACAATATGTCATATTTTACAAAGCAATGCTCAGGGCAATCAATCCACTATGGAATACTTTTTATTGAATATCAGGATGAAAGTCTGGCCTTTTGAAAAACTATCAGTGTACATCAGATAATTATATTACCCTTTCATGAGATGATTACCCTACTTTAAGAAAATTATTTTAGAGTTCATTGTGCTCTCTCTGAGGCAGCAAAGAGAGCTTCCTAAAACTAGCTAAAAACCTAAAGATTGCTACTGTTTAAATATTAGCTATTGGTGTTTCTAAATTGTTATGTTTCAGATCACCTCTGTAAAACAAACTATTGAGTGATATGTGTACATGTAAAAATGCAGCATCTAATCATCCTTTAACAGAAACTCCTAAAAATTTTATTTTTGTTACAGTTAGATATCAGAATGCCCCCTGCTGGTCACTTTGTAATATACCCATACAAATGTCCATTTTCTAAAATGACTAGTGTGAACATTTAAAATCTTGACAAAAAAAAAAATGTGTTATGTTAGAAACAAAGCCTATATTTTACAAATGAGAAATTCTGATGCAATATTTATGAAAATCTTATGTAATATTAAAATTAGTAAACATAAATTATTTTCCAAGGTTGATCAATTCTTTTACAAAAGCATTAAAACATTTTTTTTTAATCTTGAAGAGAAAACCCATTCCTCTGAATTAATATAAGCACCAAGAAAAAATGTTCTCCAAATTAGAAAAAAATACTTTATCTAAAAATTAGTGCCAGAATTTTTAATGATGGTATAATAAGAGAAATAGCTAAGAAAATTCTTATAATTAAGTTATAAAACATATTTAGTATTATTTAGTATTATTTTCTGTCTTAAGCTCTTGGGAGAGAACATTTTTGCCGAAAGATGCAACAGCACTAAATTTTAAAATAAATGCAACAAAGAAGGAAGTAATTAAACATATTTTTAATCCATAAACAGCAGCATATCATAATGTAATGAATAATCACCATAAGAATGATAGATAGTAAATTTACATACATATTATTTTCTAAAAAACTTTGACATACTAAAGCTATTAAAAATACCTATGGGAAATTAAAGCATAAATTAATATTATTAAATTAAAAAATACATCTTCTGAATACTTCCACTTAGTTGCTTAGCTATGAAAATATTCTCATTCTTTATTATGTTAATAAAATTCTAAACATTAAACCAAATGCAAAATCTCAGGCTGAGGTTTTAGAATATTAGTTGTTTTTAAGGATTTCCTGCCCTCCAGTGGTATCTGCCTTAATATTTTCATTGCACTTTTCTACGTTACAAAAAGAAGACACATCTTTTCTACATTTACATTTTGAAATTATATCACATTGTATGGCAGCATCTAATTTTTCTTCCATTACAGGTCCACTCTCCGTTTGTATCCATGCATCACACCTTGCAACCTGTAGAATGCAATTATTATTGGTTATGTTTTGCAATATATGTGCTGAATTACAGAGACTGTGGAAACTGATCTATATTACTATTCATTGAGAACTGGTTAAAATTCTCATTTTGTTTATGGAATTTGGCATTGTTTTTTTCTCTCTCTTTTTTTTTTTTTTGGCATTGTTTTTAATAATCCTATCACATGGAAGTTTCTCCATGCTTTCTAAATAAAAATTAGTAGTTATTTCTTTGGTTTGATGGATCTCCTATTTGAACCTTCAATTTGATCTTCATCTTCAGATGGCTAAAAGAAATTTAGTAATTTTGCTGTTAATGATGCTTAAATTTAAAAAAAAATCATTTAATCACTTCAAAGCAGACATTCTTAAAATTCACATTATAGAAAATTTCAAAAAAAGAAGAGACTTTGGCAGGTGGCAAATCAACCTAGATTTTTAATTTTTTTTTAAAATCAAGGTTACGGATTTTAAAATAGCATGAAATGATAATAATAATCCTTATATTAAAGATGCAAAAGCACAAAAAAGAGAAGATTTTTGTCTATTATTAGTCTTCATACTCATAGGTGACATCACCCTACTACCTTTTCACAGAGAGGAAATGAAATACAACATATACTCTTCAACTACTTAAAAAGAGTGAAGTAGAAGTATAACTTTGAAAGAAAAAGCTAACACATATAATTTGTTTTAATATTCACTCATTGAGTCATTAAGTCAAAAAATATCTATATTGTATCTTTCACGGGCTCAGTCTCAAAAAAGATTCATTAAGAATGGTATCAGCTAACAGGAGATCAAATAGACAAAAGAAAGGTTAAACAGCAATAAATATCAAAACTGTTATATAAAAAATCAAATTTTAAGAACTCTTAATAGGTCTAGGTTTCAATTTAGTAGCTTGAATTTTTCAACTTCAAGAAAAATTTATCTTTTAATTACTGAACTAACCAAAATACTGTTTTAATAAAAATCATATATAGAAGTATTGATTATTCTAGCTAAAAATAAAAAGGAAAGTTAACATAAAAAAACCTAAAATGAGATATAGGCCTCAGCTGATTGGCACTAAAATAAGAAAAGTAAGCCCAAGAAACAGCATTAAAACTGGCTGGGCATAAATTAGAGAAAATAGGATCAGTACATTTATTTATTCAAGAAATAAATACTCAGCACCTGCAATGTGAGTGAAGCAGACATATTTGCTGCTCTCTACAGCACACACTCTTATGTGTGGAAATGACGTTAATCAAATAATTACACACAAGCATATGTAATTACAAGTTGAAAAAAGCATTATGAAGAGCAAGCAGGAAGCACTTCAAGAGCATAACTAATTTAAATTGAAAAGCCAAGGAGGGGTTTTCAAAATAAGTGACATATTTAAGCTGAGACCTAAAGGATGAATAACAGTAAGGTAAGAAACAGAATATATAAATGTGCTGAAGCAGAAAAGAGACAATAAGCTAAGGAAGTGGAATGTCAGTATGTGTAAAGTGTGGTGAGAGAGGAATACTAGAAGTTGGAGATATAGCCAGGGGCTAGATCACACATGGCCTGTCACTACTGAAAGCAGTTTAGATTCTAAAGTAAAACAGGAATCCATTGAATAAACATAGAAATAACATCATTCAGTTTAAGTTTTCAAAAGACCATGATGACTGTTAACTAGAGAAAAAGTGGGGCAAGAGTGGAAGTAGAGAGATCTCTTGGCCAACAACCATAATAGTTTAAGAACAAGATGATGGTACCTTAGATTAGGGTACTGACACCTAGTACCCTAGGTGAGAAGTAGATAAATATGCAATTTATTTTGGAGGTAGAATTGATTGGATCAAGTGATGAAATGAATATGGTTAAGGAAGGCAGATGAGACAGAAAGAAATGCCAAACTAAAGTTTCTGGCATGAACAACTGAGTGGATAGAAAAGGTATCTACTAATATGGGAACTATCAGAAAAACTGATATGGGGAGATCAGGAGTGTTCAGTTTTTTGTGAAATATCCAAGAAGATATCCAATAAGAAATTGGACACCTAATTAAGGATCTAAGCTAAAGTCATAAAGTTGAGAATTGTCATCAACCAGGTAATAGTATAAAAAAAACCAATGGAGTATGTAACATCATCTAGAGTTTGGAGTGTAGGTTAAGAGAAGAAAAGGCTCCTGAAGCAAACCCTAAACATTACAACATTTATATACAGGGAAAGGTGGGAGAGAAGTAGGCAAAGGCATAAAGTAGCATTCAGAGAGGTATGCAGGGAACTAAGATAGTGTGTATCACAAAAGCAAAGAGAAGAAAATGTTTCAAGAAAAGAAAATAATAATTTCTACTAATATTGTTAGAAATTCTTGTAAAATAAAAACTGAAAATTGTCCAATGAATTTGGCATCATTAGAGGTCATTGGTGTCCTTCCTCAGCAAGAGCAGTTTGGACGGTGAGCTAGAGACAAAAGGTAGATGAAATGAAGATGGAAGAATTAGTGGAGAATTCCATTTAAACATGTGATTTGTGAGAAACTCTCTCAGAATATGCCATTCCAATTATTCAGATTACAGTTCCCACTCAGCATTAAATATCACTCCAATTATTCAGATTATAATATTTTATAGTTTTCTTCACATAAGTCTTGAGACTTTCTTTTTGTGTGTATTATTGGTTGTTTTAGGTTTTCAATTATTGTGAATGGGTTCTTTTAAAAACTCTTTTAAAAGAAGAATGCATTTATCAGATACACATACATCTCAATAAGAGTGGGTTTTGTAAATAACAATGAACATATTCATCATCTCATAAATATGAATGAATGATGCTCACTTACATTTTAATTTACATTCTTCTTACATTTTTAATATTTTCACATTTTTGTTTACATTTACATTTATTTTCACTATTATCTCAACTATTTTTTTCAGAATGAAAAGGTAAATTATGAGAAATACAAATCATTCTAAATTAGTATAGCATACATTAACAAGCAAAAAAAAAAGAGCATAACTTACCATCTCTGAACTAGAACTGAAACAACTATCTGCTGGCCTTGGGGAGCAACTGGTAGACTGACTACTCTGTGAAGAATCAAGATCTGAAAATAAAGATTTAATTTGTGAAGAATGGTACCTATTAATATGTACATAGGCAGAAGATAGCTGCTGGTAAATAAGTTTAGCTAACATACTACAGAGCATTTTAAAAGTTAAAATTTTTGATATGTGGCAGCTTGCATTTTTGACAGGGTATTATGGAATTATTCTACATGTAAAAGATGTGTATCTACAAGTAAAATGAGGGTACGTAACGTAAGGGAAGAAAGGAGAACAGAGGAAATTGAATTGATTTTTTTCCAATACAATAAACCATTTTTTATGAGCAAATAATTTAAAGTGTCAATCTATAGGAAGGAGAAATAAGTTAAGGTACCAGATATTTGCTAATTGAGTAAATGAAGTTTTATCACACAATCAAAACTGTATTTAACCTTTAATATGATTTCATAACTATAGAATTTTAAAGCCATTTATGAATTCAAAATAATATAAAAAGATATATAATCTATTGAAATTTGATGGTGACTGTGACACTGTTAAATTTATTTTTTAAAAAGCTGTATGCAAAAAAACTCAACTCAAAGCATCCAGTATGTTATTCTTTCATTATCTGCCTAATGTGTTCTCTTATGATTACAAGTAAAGTTTAAAAAAGGGCCTGAAAAGTAGGTCATGACTCCCTAGAATGCATAAATACTATAGATCAACAGTAGCTTCAACCATTCCTCTTGTTTGTGAAAATGAATTTGCTATCCAAAAAAAAAAAAAAAAAAGAAAAAGAAAAAGGTAATGGAATGTGGTGCAACAACACATATTAAATCACTGTCCTCCCATACATAACAGACCATGACTACTATTCATACCTCAGATCAGATCTGATGCCTTCTGTAACAGAATCTAACCATCAGTCAGCTGAGAGGTAGAGAGAACTTCTTAGGTAAATTCAGTTACCTTTAGTTCATCATTCTAGAAGGAATTTATACCCTCACAAAGCAGGTTCTCCTCAACAGTGGAAAGCAGAGAAAAAAGTGAACAGTAGGATTTTACTAACAACATGATCTAAGGGCATTCCCCAACAACAAGGTTCATTCAGTTCATAAGTATAGTAAACCCATAGTTATTAGTAGAGAAGACAAATGTCTGTTAAATGAATGTCTTACCTCTAACAGTGTAAGAAAGGATATGTAGATTAAAATGTAAATTCAACACTTATTGAGTAATTACCTTATGTAAGTCACTTAGTAGTTTTTAGGAATATGTGGCCATAAAGCTCAAAGTATTCAGACTCTTGAGATGGAGAAAAAGACATACATTTATTTTTTAAAAATAGTCACAAAATTAGGCCCAACAATAGAAGTCATAGAAGGTACAAAAGTGGTAGAGGCCTAAGTGTGATGAGCTCTAGGGAAAAAAGATTTAGTGAAGAGTAATAGAGAAAGCACAAGATAAAGAATGGGTTTTGGAAGATGAATAAACAATTTCCCAAAAGACAAGATGAAAAATAGCATATGGGATGGGGGAAAAGAAAGTGTAGAGGTGCACTTTAATACAAAATTAATTTTGGACTGTCTACCAAGGCATCTATTGGGGATTAATTAAAGAAGGGTGAAACTATATGAAAGCAGATTGTTAGGAGATTAACTCAATAATCAAGTTATGAAGTGATGAGGATCTGCAATAAAACAGTGGGACTGCGTTGAAGAGGCAAGTGATTCAAATTTCAAGAAAGCTTTCAAATAGCCTTAATTTTTATGTGTATGAACTTAAAGAATTTTTGTGAATCTGACATAACACTAATTTCAAAATCTGAGAAAGATTACACATGCACGTACACACACACATACATATTATAGGCCAATCTCACTTATAGGATCAATGCAAAAATTGTATATAAGTATTAAAACTTTTAAATTTAAAATTAAAAAACAAAAAAAATTAAAAATTAAATAGAATAGCAAACTTAATCATAATTCATCATGACTTGGTGGGATTTATTTTAGGAATGCTAGAATGGTCCATATCACAAAATCCATTAGCAAGATTCACCATTTTAAAAGATCTACACCACAATGAGATATCACCTCACACCCATTAAGATGGCTACTTATTGAAAAAAAAAACCAGAAAATAATGTGTTGGCACTGATTTGGAGGAGTTGGAACCCTGGTGCACTATTCGTGGGAATGTAGAATGGTGCAGCTGATATGGAAAACAGTATGAATTGTTCTTCAAAAATTTAAAAACAGAACTTCCATATGATCCAGCAATCCCATTTCTAGGGATATATCCAAAAGAATTGAAAACAGAATCTTGAAGAGATATTTGCACACCCATGTTCATTGCAGAATTATAATAGCCAAGAGGTGGAAGCAACCTAAATGTCTATCGACAAAAGAATGGATACAGAAAATGTGGTTTACACATACTATGGAGTATTATTCAGCATTATAAAAGAAGGAAATCCTGTTGTATGCTACAACATGGATGAATCTTGAAGACATTACGCTAAGTGAAATGTCACAAAAAGATAAATATTGTATGATTACATACAATATTTGTATATTGTATGATTACACTTATATTCAAACTCATAGAAACAGAATAGTGGTTGTCAGAGGCTGGGGGGAAGGAGAGGTATACTGTACCCTTTGAAATTGTTGGAAGGGTGAATTTTATGTTATGTGTTTTGGGGTACAAAAAAAGATATATGAGGGAAAGATAATAATCATTTCCACAGATGTCAATAACCACTCTTCCCCAAATTACTAATTGCCTCAAAATCACCTCTAAAAAAACTCTCAACAAAACAATCAACACACAGGTGCCTAAGTCCAAAATCCAGACTCTTACTTAATGTAGAAACATGGGGTGTACATTCACACTAAAGTAGCAACAAAAACAACGAAAAGTACCTATAGCTAAATCTAGTAAAGGACATGCAGAATCTGCTTGAGGAAAACATTAAAGTGCATAAAGGCGTTTTTAACAACTATTAAAGATATACAATTAGACTGAATTAATAAAAAGGCATCCTTATTCTTATATAGGGCTACTCAACATCATTAGGATGACAATTCACACTTAATTAATGTATACATTTAGTACTTTTCTAATAAAAATTGGAACATTTCCTTGGCGGGACTTCCCCGGTGTCCAGTGGTTAAGACTCCGTGCTTCCACTGGAGGGGGCACAGGTTTGATCCCTGGTCAGGGAACTAAGATCCCACATGCCAAGCAGTGTGCGCCCCCCGAAAAAAAAAAACCATTTCCTTGAAGTTACACAAGTTGATTTTAAAGTTTACATGTAAAATTAATCAAAAATAGCCAGAAACATTCTTTAAAAAGTGTAAAGGGAGGTGTAACTCTTAGAAATTAAACATAGCATAAAGTAATCATAATAAAAGTAATGTGATATTAGCACATGAAGATTAGGAAAGATCAATGGAATGGTAAAGAAAGCCCCAGAACAGACTGAAGTATATATGGAAAGTTGATACATAAAAAGGTAGTATTACAAATACCTAGGGAAAAGATGCATTTTTAAAAACTTGAATCAGGATAAACTCCTAAATCAGGATAAACTCTAAGTGCATAAATATAAAATCATACTAACACTAGAAGAAAATATAAGTGAATTCATTTGTAACCAGGGAGTGTAAAGAGTCTTTCTAATTAAATCCAAAGGTATAAAAGAAAAGATTGATAATATTAGCTACATAAAAAATGTTAAGCCTTTTGCAAAGCAGGAGACACCATAAGCATAGTAAAAACAGACAAAACAAATCAAAAATTAATAATAAACTAGGAGAAAATATTTGTGACACATTACAAAGACCTAAATCTCTTTAATATTAATATAGAAAGAGCTCTTAAATATCAAGAAAAATATGTAAAAACTCAATGGGTCTAAGGACATGAATGGAGAGTTCACAGAAAAAAAATCACAAATAGCCATTACACATTTTTAAAAGATGCTCAACTGCACTCATAGAAAAAGAAGTGCAAACTGAAACTTCTATCTATATATCTTTATAAGATTCACAAAAATTCCTAAGTTTGACCACAATCCCTGTTGGTGAGGCTGTGGAATAAAAAGCACATTTCTGGTAGGATTACAAAATGATGCAATGGGGAATTTGGCAATTTCTATGAAAATCAAATTTTGGCAATAACTATCAAAAAAAAAAAAACCCACAATATATCTCTTCTTTGATTCAGCAATCCCACTTCTAGAAATTACCCTGAAAATGTACCTCCACAATTAAGAAATATGTGCTCAAAGTTGTTCACTGCACATTGTTTGTAAGAAAGAGATACTTGAAACAACCTAAATGTCCACCAACAGGGCACTGACTGAGTAAACTATAGATCATACACATAATGAATTACTAAATGGGCATAAATAAAGGATGAATAAATGTCCACTACTAATATGAGGAAATCTACAGAAAATTTATTAAATAAATCCATTTAATTAATCTATAAAATATATGTATTAAATAAAATATCCTACATTACATTTAGAGTGAAAAGGGCAGGGAACTAAGACACACATATATGTGCATTTATACACATCAGGCTTTATTTAGAAAAAAAGTCCACTGGAATGATAAACAGTAAACCAACAAAAAATAGCTACTCATATGAGGCAGAAGGAAATAGGGCAGACAGGAGAGGGATAGAAACCAAATTGATGCTTTACATATTAAAAAAGTTAAATTAAGTAAAAATGGAAAAAGTCCATAAAGATTTCTAGGTATCCCAACAGACTAGATATGCTGAAGAATCATTCTATCACAAAATATCTAAAAAGTGCCAGAAAGTACTGTCAATAAAAAGAAAATATAGAATAAAAAGACCACTCAAATATGAAATATCTGCTACTCAAATATGAAATATCTGCTACACAGGAGTCTACAAGCAATTTGAATCTAGGATATATAAAAGGTATAAAGGACATAGATATACAAAAGACACATCCCATAAAGAAAGCCAAACTTCCTAAAAGAAACATGGACAATAGACATGAAAGACATTTCACAGATGAAATATGGGTGGCCAATGAGCCTAATCAATAATGGGAAATATAAATTGAAATTGAAATGAGATATCACATTGCCAACAATGATAAAAAGCTGACCCAGTGTTAGTGAGAATATGTAACAGCTAAGACTCTTTACCTATTGCTAGTGGGAGTTTAAACTGGCACATCTACTTTGGAAAACAATTTTGCATTAGAAGAAGAGTTAGAAGAGTGCATATCATATGAACTAGCCAATTCTACTTCTAGAATTATATCCTAGAAGAAACTTTTATACATGTGTGCCAGGAGAAATGTCAAAAATTGTCAAAGTAGCATTGTTTATCATAGCAAAATATTACAAACAACTCAAATAATCTTTGTCAGAAAATGCATACATAGATTGTGCTACATTCACACAATAGAAGGCTATATAGGAGAAAACAAATGATGAACTGTATTAGAGTCACAAGTGTCAGGGTGATTGAACCTCAAAACATATTACTGGGTGAACAAAAAGTAAGTTGCAGAAAAATGTATAGAGTTTGACTCAATTTGTTGCAGAAAGCTCAAAATCAAGCAATTGGAAAAGTCTATATGTGCTATCACAAAAAACAAATTCAGGAAAAGAGTTACCACTAGGGGGCAGGATAGGCAATGCAATTGGGAAGATATTCAAAAGTACTAATTATGTATTATTTCTTAAACTACTATACAAACTAAGTACAAAGGTATCTGTTTATTATTCAGTAAGTTGTATATATATATTATATATATTCATCATGTATAACATTTTATAGAAGATAAAATTAATTTTAAAGAGCCAATTGCATTATTAATATATTCTAAGATACTTATAAAATATATTTGCTTGCAAAACTCTAAAAAAACCTTAAAATTTAACTAATTTCTGTTAAAATGTTGTTTTTTAAAAGAATAAAATTCACTTATAGTTATACTGACCGGTTTTCTTAGTAGATGTTATCCTGCCTTTTAAAGAACACATTCCTCTTTCTTCCCTCAGAATCTAGAAGAAAAACAAAATTTTAACAACTCCAAAGTATATAAAATAATACCTACTTATAGTTCCTTTTTAACCACACCAATTCATCTTATAGCATTCTTCTTTCATATTACTTTAATTCCACTAAGATGATTTTAAAATCACAAAGAAAAATTTGCCTGTGATGAACAATAAAATGAAATAAAATTTAAATTGGTTTAGAAACAGCAAGCAACAGAATAGACATTTACCAAGAAATAAATTATTGAAAAAAGGAAAGGCTTCAGGTAACCTTAGCAAATGTAGTTGAAAAAAGACAAAGATATTAAAGCAATTTGAAAATCTATTCTGCTATTCTCTTTCTAATTTCTTAAGTTGGATATCAGTTCATTTACTTTCAGGTTTTCTAAATAATAAAAGCTCTTAGAGGTATAAATTTTCTGTATAACACACCACTGGCTTTGATTTTCATCAATTTCTATGTAATTTGCATTTTCTTTCGATTTTTTTCTTTTTTTTCTTTTTCTTTGTTAAACCCACAGCATTTCTTAATTTCCAAGAAGGTAAGGGAGGTTAAACACTTTCGTTGTTGCTGTTGATTACAACTTTAATGATTTTTTACTAGAGAATGTGGCTATGAATCTCTCCATAGATAAATATCTTAGAGTTTCTTTATGGCTTATTACTATATATGAATTATGTTTATAAATGTACCACGGATCCATAGAAAATAAATATTCTCTGTTGGTGGGATATAGTTTTTTAGATTGATAGGTAGTATAAAAGAGAAACTGTCTGGCTGCTCAATCAAACCTGTTTCCCCTTCCTCTTAGGCATACAGCTAAACTACATTTCCTAGCCCCCCTTGCAGCTGGTTTGAACAAGTGATTTAAGTTCTGGTCATTGGCAAATATGGTGCAGATCACTACCATTCTTGGTCTATAAAAATTTTCTGCATAATCCTCCACTTCCTTTTCCCTCTGATTTCAACATACAGTGCAAACATGGAAAGCTACCAGTTAAAAGACAGCAGAGTCCCTACCAGCTAGGGGTCCTGAATAACTTTATAGAGCAGAGCCTCTTCTCCAACCCCATTATTCAACCATTTAAAAAGTATTGTATGTTCAGAGGGCAGACAGCAGAAGCAAGAAGAACTACAATCCTGCAGCCTGGGGAACAAAAACCACATTCACAGAAAGATAGACAAGATGAAAAGGCAGAGGGCTATGTACCGGATGAAGGAACAAGATAAAATCCCAGAAAAACAACAAAATGAAGTGGAGATAGGCAACCTTCCAGGAAAAGAATTCAGAATAATGATAGTGAAGATGATCCATGAGTTCGGAAAAAGGATGGAGGCAAAGATCGAGAAGATGCAAGAAATGCTTAACAAAGATCTAGAAGAATTAAAGAACAAACAAACAGAGATGAACAATACAATAACTGAAATGAAAAATACGCTAGAAGGAATCAAAAGCAGAATAACTGAGGCAGAAGAAGGGATAAGTGACCTGGAAGACAGAATGGTGGAATTCACTGCTGAGTAACAGAATAAAGAAAAAAGAATGAAAAGAAATGAGGACAGCCTAAGGGACCTCTGGGACAACAATAAACTCAACAGCATTTGCATTATAGGGGTCCCAGAAGGAGAAGAGAGAGAGAAAGGACCAGAGAAAATATTTGAAGAGATTATAGTTGAAAACTTCCCTAACATGGGAAAGGAAATAGCCACCCAGGTCCATGAAGTGTAGAGAGTCCCATACAGGAAAAACACAAGGAGAAACACACGGAGATACATAGTAATCAAAGTGGCAAAAATTAAAGACAAAGTATTGAAAGCAGCAAGGGAAAAAGGACAAATAACATACAAGGGAGCTCCCATAAGGTTAACAGCTGATTTCTCAGCAGAAACTCTACAAGCCAGAAGGGAGTGGCATCACATATTTAAAGTGATGAAAGGGAAGAACCTACAACCAAGATTACTCTACCCGGCAAGGACCTCATTCAGATTTGATGGGGAAATCAAAAGCTTTACAGACAAGCAAAAGCTAAGAGAATTGAGCAACACCAAACCAGCTCTACAACAAATGCTAAAGGAACTTCTCTAAGTGGAAAACACAAGAGAAGAAAAGGACCTACAAAAACAAACCCAAAACAATTAAGAAAATGGTAATAGGAACTTACATATTGATAATTACCTTAAACGGGAATGGATTAAATGCTCCAACCAAAAGACACAGGCTCGCTGAATGGATACAAAAACAAGAACCATATTTATGCTGTCTACAAGAGGCCCACTTCAGACCTAGGGACACATTCAGACTGAAACTGAGAGGATGGAAAAAGATATTCCCTGCAAATGGAAATCAAAAGAAAGCAGGAGTAGCAATACTCATATCAGACAAAATAGACTTTAAAATAAAGAATGTTACAAGAGACAAGGAAGGACACTACATAAAGATCAAGGGATCCATCCAAGAAGAAGATAAGGCAACTGCTAACAGCTATGAAAGATGAAATCGACAGTAACAGAATAATAGTGGGGGACTTTAACACCTCACTTACACCAATGGACACATAATCCAAAGAGAAAATTAATAAGGAAACACAAGCTTTACATGACACAATAGAACAGATGGATTTAATTGATATTTATAGGACATTCTATCCCAAAACAGCAGATTACACTTTCTTCTCAAGTGCGCACAGAGCATTCTCCAGGATAGATCACATCTTGGGTCACAAATCAAGGCTCAGTAAATTTAAGAAAATTGAAATCATATCAAGCATCTTTTCTGACCAAAACGCTACAAGATTAGAAATGAATTACAGGGGAAAAACTGTAAAAAACACAAACACATGGAGGCTAAACAATACACTACTAAATAACCAAGAGATCACTGAAGAACTCAAAGAGGAAATCAAAAAATACCTAGAGAAAAATGACAATGAAAACACGATGACCCAAAAACCCATGGGATGAAGAAAAAGCAGTTCTAAGGGGGAAGCTTATAGCTATACAAGCCTACCTCAAGAAACAAGAAAGATCTCAAATAAACAATCTAACCTTACACCTAAAGGAACTAGAGAAAGAAGAACAAACAAAACCCAAAGTTAGCAGAAGGAAAGAAATCATAAAGATGAGAGGAGAAATAAATGAAATAGAAACAAAGAAAACAATAGCAAAGATCAATAAAACTAAAATGTGGTTCTTTGAGAAGATAAATTTGACAAACCATTAGCCAGATTCATCAAGAAAAAGAGGGAGAGGACTCAAATCAATAAAATTAGAAATGAAAAAGGAGAAATTACAAAAGACACCACAAAAATATAAAGCATCCTAAGAGACTACTACAAGCAACTCTATGCCAATAAAATGGACAACCTGCAAGAAATGGACAAATTCTTAGAAAGGTATAACCTTCCAAGACTGAACCAGGAAGAAACAGAAAATATGAACTGACCCATCACAAGTAATGAAATTGAAACGGTTATTAAAAATCTTCCAACAAACAAAAGCCCAGGACCAGATGGCTTCACAGGTGAATTCTATCAAACATTTACAGAAGAGCTAATACACATCCGTCTCAAACTCTTCCAAAAAATTGCAGAGGAAGGAACACTCCCAAACTCATTCTATGAGGCCACCATCACCCTGATACCAAAACCAGACAAAGATACTACAAAAAAAACAAAATTACAGACCAATATCACTGATGAATATAGACACAAAAATCCTCAAAAAATACTGGCAAACAGAATCCAACAACACATTAAAAGGATCATGCACCATGATCAAGTGGGATTTATCCCAGGGATGCAAGAATTCTTCAATATATGCAAATGAATCAATGTGATACACCATATTAACAAATTGAAGAATAAAAACCATATGATCATCTCAATAGATGCAGAAAAAGCTTTTGACAAAATTCAATACCCATTTATGATAAAAACTCTCCAGAAAGTGGGCCTAGAGGGAACCTACCTCAACATAATAAAGGCCATATATGACAAACTCACAGCCAACATTGTTCTCAATGGTGAAAAGCTGAAACCATTTCTTCTAAGATCAGGAACAAGACAAGGTTGCCCACTCTCACCACTATTATTCAACATAGTTTTGGAAGTTTCAGCCACAGCAATCAGAGAGGAAAAAGAAAGAAAAGGAATCCAAATCAGAAAACAAACCCACAGCAAACATCATTCTCAACTGTGAAAAACTGAAAGCATTTCCTCTAAGATCAGGAACAAGACAAGGATGTCCACTCTCACCACTATTCAATATAGTTTTGGAAGTCCTAGCAACGGCAATCAGAGAAGAAAAAGAAATAAAAAGGAATACAAATTGGAAAAGAGGAAGTAAAACTGTCACTGTTTGCAGATGACATAATACTATACATAGAGAATCCTAAAGATGCCACCAGAAAACTACTAGAGCTAATCAATGAATTTGGTAAAGTTGCAGGATACAAAATTAATGCACAGAAATCTCTTGCATTCCTATACACTAATGATGAAAAAATCTGAAAGAGAAATTAAGGAAACACTCCCATTTACCATTGCAACAAAAGGAATAAAATACCTAGGAATAAACCTACCTAGGGAGACAAAAGACCTGTATGCAGAAAACTATAAGACACTGATGAAAGAAATTAAAGATGATACCAACAGATGGAGAGATATACCATGTTCTTGGATTGGAAGAATCAATATTGTGAAAATGACTATACTACCCAAAGCAATCTACAGATTCAATGCAATCCTTATCAAATTACCGATGGCATTTTTTAAAGAACTAGAACAAAAAATCTTAAAATTTGTATGGAGACACAAAAGACCCCGAATAGCCAAAGAGGTCTTGAGGGAAAAAAATGGAGCTGGAGAAATCAGACTCCCTGACTTCAGACTATACTACAAAGCTACAGTAATCAAGACAACATGGTACTGACACAAAAACAGAATTATAGATCAATGGAACAGGATAGAAAGCCCAGAGATAAACCCACCCACCTATGGTCAATCTATGACAAAGGAGGCAAGGATATACAATGAAGAAAAGGCAGTCTCTTCAATAAGTGGTGCTGGGAAAACTGAACAGCTACATGTAAAAGAATGAAATTAGAATACTCCCTAACACCATACACAAAAATAAACTCAAAATGGATTTGAGACCTAAATGTAAGACCAGACACTATAAAACTCTTACAGGAAAACATAGGAAGAACACACTTTGACATAAATCACAGCAAGATCTTGATCCACCTCCTAGAGTAATGGAAACAAAAACAAAAATAAACAAATGGGACCTAATGAAACTTCAAAGCTTTTGCAAAGCAAAGGAAACTACAAACAAGACGAAAAGACAACCATCAGAATGGGAGAAAATATTTGCAAACGAATCAACGGACAAAGGATTAATCTCTAAAATATACAAACAGCTCATGCAACTCAATATTAAAAAAACAAACAACCCAATCCAAAAATGGGCAGAAGACCTAAATAGACATTTCTCCAAAGAAGACATACAGATGGCCAAGAAGCACATGAAAAGCTGCTCAACATCACTGATTATTAGAGAAATGCAAATCAAAGCTACAATGAGGTATCACCTCACACCAGTTAGAATGGGCATCATCAGAAAATCTACAAACAACAAATGCTGGAGAGGGTGTGGAGAAAAGTGAACTCTCTTGCACTGTTGTTGGGAATGTAAATTGATATAGCCACTATGGAGAACAGTATGGAGGTTCCTTACGAAACTAAAAAGAGAACTACCATATGACCCAGCAATCTTACTACTGGGCATATACCCTGAGAAAACCATCACTCAAAAAGACACATGCACCCCAGTGTTCATTGCAGCACTATTTACAATAGCCAGGTCATGGAAGCAACCTAAATGCCCATCAACAAACGAATGGATAAAGAAGTTGTGGTACATATATACAATGGAATATTAGTCAGCCATAAAAAGTAACGAAATTGGGTCATTTGTAGGGATGTGGATGCATCTAGAGACTGTCATATAGAGTGAAGTAAGTCAGAAAGAGAAAAACAAATATTGTATATTAACGCATATATGTGGAATCTAGAAAAATGGTACAGATGAACCGGTTTGCAGGGCAGAAATTTAGACACAGATGTAGAGAACAAACGTATGGACACCAAAAGGGGAAAGCAGCAGGGGGTGGGGGTGGGGGTGTGATGAATTGGGAGATTGGGATTGACATGTATACACTGATGTGTATAAAATGGATGACTAATAAGAACCTGCTGTATATATATATAAAAAAGTATTGTATGCTCAATACTTAAAACATTCAAGTCTCAAACTTGTACCAGGAACCCACAAGCTGAGAAAGCTACATAGACCCCAAGGTAGACATATACTACAATGCCAACTTCAGATCTTTTGAGAGAGAAAAACAGAAAAAGAGCAGCCCAAATAGAAAAAAAAACTGAATTATTCAAGGAATTTCCCCCATTCTGTAGGTTCAGCAAGCCTTCACAATGCCTGCTCAGCAGGATTTCATTATTGGTATGGATCAATAACTTTCTATATTCTCTTCTTCTCTTCTCTAAATGGGCATTTATTGCATTTATACTGTCCCTAATACTATATATTTTCTTTATATATATATATATCTTTTGCTATCTTTTTATTTTCAACCTTTATTATTATGTTCTACATGTTTCTTAAAAAATATGTAGAGATATTCGTCTCCTCAATTTGATATTCCTCTAATCTTGATAAGAAACACCAATCCTCTAATAAAATTTAATATATTGCTAAGCAGGATTCATTCATTCCTTACATTTTACATTTATTGTTTATGTAGAAGTGTTCTCATTTTTTCCCACCTTGATCAGGTTTCCTAGTGTGACATCCCCACCCTTTTGCATTCTGAAGTTCTTCCATGTGTCTGCATTTCTCTAGTGATTATCCTCCCATTTTAAACTATCATATTTAAACTGTATTCCTCTACTATTTTAAAATTAAATAAGTTTCAGTTAAAGATGGCAATGTAGAGGGATCCTGAACTCACCTTCTCCCATGGACACACTTAATCTACAGCTACACACAGAACAATTTCTTCTAAAAGAACCTCCCCTGCCCCCCAAAAAAACCCTCAACTAGCCAAGAGCCTCCCACACATTGGCCAAATTAGAAAAAACCCACATTGAAGCAGGTAGGACAGGTAGGACAGACTCAATCTCAGATTATGCTGAGACACCATAACCCCCACTCCAGGTGCAGCAACCCACAATCAGGAAGGAACTTACTACAAGTTTCTCCATGAAGAGCTAATGGTTCGAACCTTATATTTGGTTCCTGAACTTCTAAGACCTGCAACTGAGAGATGAGCCTCCCAAACATCAAGATTTGAAAGCCAGTGAAGCCTTTGTCCATGAGATCCACAAGACTATAGGAAACTGAGAAACAGTTCTCAAAGTGTTTGCACAAGCTCCACAAGACTACTCCCCAGGGCCTAGAGCAGAAATAGCCCACTGACATACCCAATCTTTCTGTGAAAGAAGCCTATTAGTTTAACATCATAGATGTGGCCTGAACAGAAGGCTTCTAATTAAACTCATATCTAAGAGCAGACTGTAATCCTCTCCAGAGATCTCAGAGTCTAGGCACTATCTTCATGCTCTCTCTCTGCCTTGTTCCCAGAGATGAGCCTGTACACACATCTGTGCCCCAGTTTTTGTGGTTTCCACCCCTTGTTTGCCTTGCTCTGGTAGCCAATGGGTCTTACATCTGTAGGTCCTATAGCACTATAACAAATGGAGAAAGAATTCTTAACCAGTTATTCCCCCAGGGCACAGCACAGAGGTAGCAGACTGAAACATACCCCGAATGTTTCCGTGAGAGAGGCTTATTTGCTTATCTTAAATCTTCAGCCTCAGGAACAGGCTTCTTATTTGACACACATTTAGAGACAGACTGAAATACTTTTCAAAGACCACAGAGACCAGCAGGTGCCATCTTTGCCCTTTCCCTCTGTCTTATTCTAGGTTGTCACAAAGAATGTCACTTGTTAAATCAGTAAACAAAGGATGTTGCAGCCATCAAGCCATCAGCTACTGCAGCCTCCCCAACCCCCTGCACCACAGGTGCACCCTGAGGGATTCAGGATGGAGAAAACAGGATACTGGACCTAGACAGTTAAGGTGCATATCAAAGGAATGATTTCAATGAGCCCAGATACTTGCATCTTCCCACACATAGAAAAGTGCTATATTATTAACTTGAGATGTCTGGTTTTTCTTTAATTAACAGTAATCCTTTGATGTTCTGACAATCTGTTTGTTTTTGCAAAAACTCCTATATATCCTGGCTCTTCCTTTACCCCTAAGGAACAGTTCCTCAGAGCTATCTGAGAGGCTGTCCCCTGGGCTTAAGTCCTCAGTATGCCTGCTGAATAAAACATAATTCTCAATTTTTAGGTTGTGCATTCTTTTCAGTTGACATTGGTATCTCCCAGAAAAGAGTTTGTGCACACATCTGGCACCCTGACTTTTGAGGCTGCTGCCCAAAGGACACATCCCTTGACAGCCTGGCTCTGGTGGTCAGCAGCGCTTATTTTCACAGGTTCAATGGGATGGTAGCAAACAAAGAAACAGTTCTCAACTGGCTATCACATCAGGTCTCAGAGCAGAGGGAGCAGAAAGAAATTCCCATCTGAAAGTTTTCTCATGGAAGAGGTATATTTGTGTACTTTAAAAGCTGTTTGCTGAGGGTCCAGCTTCCAATCAGACTAAATCTATGTTTTGACTGAGATCTTCCCCTTTAGGAACCTGGTGGTTTTGGCACACCCTCAACTGGGAGCCACTAAAAATGAACTAGGTTGCTTGGACAATCACAAAGGTTTGAGAGACAACAAAGACCTAGGGTGAGGTCAAAACATAGTGATCATCCCCTGCATGTGGCCACTCCTTCAAGACTAGGAGAGGTAGCTGTTTTCTCTAATGCATAAAAACCAACAAAGAGTGTCAAGGAAAATGAAGAAACAGAAGAATATTTTCCAGACGAAAGAAAAAGATAAAGCCTCAGAAGAAGACCTTAATGAAATGCAGATAAGCAATTTAGTGTATATCTTACAAAATAACAGTCATAAAACTGCTCGCTGAGGTCAGGTGATCAGCATATGAGCTAAGTGAGAATTTCAACAAAGAAACAGAAAATATAAGAAAATACCAAACAGAAATCAGAGCTGAAGAATACAATAACGGAACCAAAAAATACAATAGAAAGGTTCAACAGAGACCAGATTAAGCTGAATAAGTGATCAGAAGACTCAAAATAAGGCAAAGGAATTCATCAAATGAGAGTAGCAAAAAAGATAAAGGAATGAAAAAGAGTGAAAATAGCATAAGGGACTTATGGGACAATATCAAGTGGACCATTATTTACATTATAGGGGTCCAAAAATGAAAAGAAGAAGAAAAAAGGGCAGAAAATTGGTTTGAAAAAATTATGGCCAATAAATTCCCTAACGTGGGGAAGGAAACATACCTCCAGATCCAAGAAGACAATAAAGTTCCAAATAAGATGAATCCAAAGAGACTCTCACCAGGACACATTATAATTAACTTATCAAAAGATAAAAACAAGGAGACAGTCTTAAAAGCAGCAAGAGAAAAACAACTTGTTAAGTATAAAGGAACCCTCATAAGACTCTCAGCAGGTTTTTCAGCATAAACTTTGCAGTCCAGAAAGGAGTGGCAAAATATATTCAAATTGCAGGAAGAAAAAAAAACAAAAAGCTACCAACCAACAATACTCTACCTGGCAAATTTGTTCTTCAGATTAGAAGAAGAGATAAAGAGTTTTCCAGAAAGGCAAAAACTAAAGGAGTTTTTCACCACTAGACTGGCTTTAAAAGAAATGTTAAAAGAACTTCTTTAAGACAAAACAGAATAACAGTAGTTAGTAACAGGAAAATATGTGAAAGTATAAATCTCACTGGTAAAGGTAAATATGTAAACTTTAGAATAATCTAATGTTGTAAGGGTCGTTAATCACTTATAATACTAGTTTGAAAGTTAAAAGACAAAAGTAGTAAAAATAACAACTACAGTAACTTGTTAATAGATACACAAGATAAGAAGAAGTAAGACGTGACATCAAAAACAAAATGGGGGAGGGAAATAAAAATGTAGAGCTTTTATCTTGAGCTCAAGATGGTGAAGTAGAAGAATGTGGACTCATCCCTTCCTATGGAAACACCAAAATCACAACTAATTGCTGAACAACCATGGACAGAAAAATGCTAGAACTTACCAGAAAAGATACCCTAAAGCCTAAGACAAAGAAGAAGCCACAATGAGACGTTAGGAAGGGCACAATCACGATAAGATCAAATATCATACCAGCCAGGTGGGTGACTCATGGATTGGAGAGCAATTGTGCCACAGAGGCCCTCTCACAGGAGTGAAAGTCCTGAGCCCCATGTCAGTCTTCCCAGCCTGGGGGTCCAGCAATGGGAGGAGGAGCCCCCAGAGAATCTGGCTTTGAAAGCCTGTGGGGTTTGATCACAGAAAATCCATGGGACTGGAGGAAACAGAGACTCCACTCTTGAAGGGGGCACAGAAGGTTCTGTGTGGACCAGAACCCAGGGGAAAAAAAGCAGTGACCTCATAAAAGACAGGGCCAGACCTACCTGCTAATATTGGAGGGTATCCTGCAGAGGCGGGGGGTGGCTGTGGCTCAATGTGGGGACAAAGACACTGGCAGTGGCAGTTCTGGGGAGTATTCATTTAGTGTAAGCCCTCCCGGAGGCTGCCATTAGCCTCATCCAAAAGTGTTGGGTGCCCCAGGACAAACAACAAACAGGGCAGGAACACAGCCCCACCCATCAGCAGATAGGCTGCTTAAAGTTTTCTTCAGCATGGCCCTGCCCACCAGAGGGACAAGACCAAGCTCCACTCACCAGTGGAGTCCCTTTATCAGGAAACCTGCACAACCTCTTACACACCCTCAACCACCAGAGGACAGACAGAAGCAAGAACTACAATCCGCAGCATGTGGAACAGAAACCACCATCACAGAAAGTTAGACAAAATGAGAAGGCAGAGGAATACCTCCCAGATGAAGGAACAAGATAAAACCCCAGAAAAACAACTAAGAGAAGTGGAGATAGGCAATCTGCTGGAAAAAGAATTCAGAATACTGATAGTGAAGATGATACAAGATGCTGGAAAAAGAATGGAGGCAAGGATTGAGAAGGTTCAAGAAATGTTTAACAGGAGCAGAGAAGGGCGCGAGCCGCGGCGATCAGTGCAGACCCCACAGCAACAGGGGTGCAGAGGAAAAAACGGAGAGACTCCCGCACAGAGGCTCGGCGCCGAGCAGCGTTTACCAGCCCGAGAGGCTTGTCTGCTCGCCCGCTGGGGCGGGCGGGGCTGGGAGCTGAGGCTCGGGCTTCGGTCGGATCGCAGGGAGAGGACTGGGGCTGGCGGCATGAACACAGCCTGAAGGGGTTGGCGCACCACAGCTGGCTGGGAGGGAGACCGGGAAAAGGTCTGCAGCTGCCGAAGAGGCAAGAGACTTTTTCTTGCCTCTTTGTTTCGCGGCACGCAAGGAGAGGGGATTCAGAGCGCCGCCTAAACAAACTCCAGAGAAGGGCGTGAGCCGCGGCGATCAGCGCAGACCCCAGAGACGGGCATGAGACGCTGGGGCTGCTGTTGCCGCCTCCAAAAGGCCTGTGTGTGAGCACAGGTCACTCTCCACACCACCCCTCCCGGTAGCCTGTGCAGCCCGCCACTGCCAGGGTCCCGTGATCCGGGGACAAGTTCCCCGGGAGAACGCACTGCCCGCCTCAGGCTGGTGCAACGTCACGCCGGCCTCGGCCGCCGCAGGCTCGCCCCGCCTCCTCTGTAAACCTCCCTCCCCGCGGCCTGGGTGAGCCAGAGCCCCCGAAGCAGCTGCTCCTTTAACCCCGTCCTGTCTGGGCGGGGAATAGACGCCCTCAGGCGACCTACACGCAGAGGCGGGTCCAAATCCAAAGCTGAACCCCAGGACCTGTGAGAACAGGGAAGAGAAGGGGAAATCTCTCCCAGCAGCCTCAGAAGCAGCGGATTAAAACTCCACAAACAACTTGATGTGCCTGCATCTGTTGAATACCTGAATAGACAACGAATCATCCCAAATTCAGGAGGTGGACTTTGGGAGCAGGATATATTAATTTTTCCCCTTTTCCTTTTATTTGTGAGTGTATATGTATATGCTTCTGGGTGAGATTTTGTCTGTATAGCTTTGCTTTACAATAGCTTTATTTTACTTCACTATATTATAGCCTCTTTCTTTCTTTCTTTCTATTTTTTTCTCCCTTTTACTCTGAGCCGTGTGGACGAAAGGCTCTTGGTGCTCCAGCCAGGCATCAGGGCCGTGCCTCTGAGGTGGGAGAGCCAACTTCAGGGCACTGGTCCACAAGAGACCTCCCAGCTCCACGTAATACCAAATGGCAAAAATCTCTCAGAGATCTCCATCTCAACATCAAGACCCAGCTTCACTCAACGACCAGCAAGCTACAGTGCTGGACACCCTATGCCAAACAACTAGCAAGACAGGAACACAGCCCCATCCATCAGCAGAGAGGCTGCCTAAAATCATAATAAGGCCACAGACACCCCAAAATACACCACCAGACGTGGATGTGCCCATCAGAAAGACAAGATCCAACCTCATCCACCAGAGCTCAGGCACTAGTTCCCTCCACCAGGAAGCCTACACAACCCACTGAACCAACCTTAGACACTGGGGACAGATACCAAAAACAACGGGAACTACAAAACTGCAGCCTGTGAAAAGGAGACCCCAAACACAGTAAGATAAGCAAAATGAGACGACAGAAAAACACACAGCAGATGAAGGAGCAGGGTCAAAACACACAAGACTTAACAAATGAAGAGGAAATAGGTAGTCTACCTGAAAAAGAATTCAGAATAATGATAGTAAGGATGATCCAAAATCTTGGAAATAGAATAGACAAAATGCAAGAAACATTTAACAAGGACGTAGAAGAACTAAAGAGGAACCAAGCAATGATGAAAAACACAATAAATGAAATTAAAAATACTCTAGATGGGATCAATAGCAGAATAACTGAGGCAGAAGAAAGGAAAAGTGACCTGGAAGATAAAATGGTGGAAATAACTACTACAGAGCAGAATAAAGAAAAAAGAATGAAAAGAACTGAGGACAGTCTCAGAGACCTCTGGGACAACATTAAACGCACCAACATTCGAATTATAGGGATCCCAGAAGAAGAGAAAAAGAAAGGGACTGAGAAAATATTTGAAGAGATTATAGTTGAAAACTTCCCTAATATGGGAAAGGAAATAGTTAATCAAGTCCTGGCAGCACAGAGAGTCCCATACAGGATAAACCCAAGGAGAAACACGCCAAGACACATATTAATCAAACTGTCAAAAATTAAATATAAGCAAAACAAAGGCAGCAAGGGAAAAACAACAAATAACACACAAGGGAATCCCCATAAGGTTAACATCTGATCTTTCAGCAGAAACTCTGCAAGCCAGAAGGGAGTGGCAGGATATACTTAGAGTGATGAAGGAGAAAAACCTAAAACCAAGATTACACTACCCAGCAAGGATCTCATTCAGATTCGATGGAGAAATTAAAACCTTTACAGACAAGCAAAAGCTGAGAGAGTTCAGCACCACCAAACCAGCTTTACAACAAATGCTAAAGGAACTTTTCTAGGCAAGAAACACAAGAGAAGGAAAACACCTACAATAACAAACCCAAAACATTTAAGAAAATGGGAATAGGAACATACATATCGATAATTACCTTGAATGTAAATGGATTAAATGCTCCCACCAAAAGACACAGACTGGCTGAATGGATACAAAAACAAGACCCATATATATGCTGTCTACAAGAGACTCACTTCAGACCTAGAGACACATACAGACTGAAAGTGAGGGGATGGAAAAAGATATTCCATGCAAATGGAAATCAAAAGAAAGCTGGAGTAGCAATTCTCATATCAGACAAAATAGACTTTAAAATAAAGACTATTAAAAGAGACAAAGAAGGACACTATATAATGATCAAGGGATCGATCCAAGAAGAAGGTATAACAATTGTAAATATTTATGCACCCAGCATAGGAGCACCTCAATACATAAGGCAAATACTAACAGCCATAAAAGGGGAAATCAACAGCAACACAATCATAGTAGGGGATTTTAACACCCCACTTTCACCAATGGACAGATCATCCAAAATGAAAATAAATAAGGAAACACAAGCTTTAAATGATACATTAAACAAGATGGACTTAATTGATATTTATAGGACATTCCACCCAAAAACAACAGAATACACATTTTTCTCAAGTGCTCATGGAACATTCTCCAGGATAGATCATATCTTGGGTCACAAATCAAGCCTTGGTAAATTTAAGAAAATTGAAATCGTATCAAGTATCTTTTCCGAACACAACGCTATGAGACTAGATATCAATTACAGGAAAAGATCTGTAAAAAATACAAACACATGGAGGCTACACAATACATTACTTAATAACGAAGTGATTACTGAAGAAATCAAAGGGGAAATCAAAAAATACCTAGACACAAATGACAATGGAGATACGACAACCCAAAACCTATGGGACGCAGCAAAAACATTGCTAAGAGGGAAGTTTATAGCAATACAAGCCTACCTCAAGAAAAAGGAAACATCTCGAATACACAACCTAACCTTGCACCTAAAGCAATTAGAGAAAGAAGAACAAAAAACCCCAAAGCCAGCAGAAGGAAAGAAATTATAAAGATCAGGTCAGAAATAAATGAAAAAGAAATGAAGGAAACAATAGCAAAAATCAATGAAACTAAAAGCTGGTTCTTTGAGAAGATAAACAAAATTGATAAACCATTAGCCAGACTCATCAAGAGAAAAAGGGAGAAGACTCAGATCAATAGAATTAGAAATGAAAAAGGAGAAGTAACCACTGACACTGCAGAAATACAAAAGATCATGAGAGAATACTACAAACAACTCTATGCCAATAAAATGGACAACCTGCAAGAAATGGACAGATTCTTAGAAATGCACAAACTGCCGAGACTGAACCAGGAAGAAATAGAAAATATAAACAGAACAATCACAAGCACTGAAATTGAAACTGTGATTAAAAACCTTCCAACAAACAAAAGTCCAGGACCAGATGGCTTCACAGGTGAATTCTATCAAACATTTAGAGAAGAGCTAACACCTATCCTTCTCAAACTCTTCCAAAATATTGCAGAGGGAGGAACACTCCCAAACTCATTCTACGAGGCCACCATCACCCTGATACCAAAACCAGACAAAGATATCACAAAGAAAGAAAACTACAGGCCAATATCACTGATGAACATAGATGCAAAAATCCTCAACAAAATACTAGCAAACAGAATCCAACAGCACATTAAAAGGATCATACACCATGATCAAGTGGGGTTTATTCCAGGAATGCAAGGATTCTCCAATATACGCAAATCAATCAATGTGATACATCATATTAACAAATTGAAGGAGAAAAACCTTATGATCATCTCAATAGATGCAGAGACAGCTTTCGACAAAATTCAACACCCATTTATGATAAAAGCCCTGCAGAAAGTAGGCATAGAGGGAACTTTCCTCAACATAATAAAGGCCATATATGACAAACCCACAGCCAACATTGTCCTCAATGGTGAAAACCTGAAACCATTTCCACTAAGATCAGGAACAAGACAAGGTTGCCCACTCTCACCACTATTATTCAACATAGTTTTGGAAGTGTTAGCCACAGCAATCAGAGAAGACAAAGAAATAAAAGGAATCGAAATCGGAAAAGAAGAAGTAAAGCTGTCACTATTTGCAGATGACATGATACTATACATAGAGAATCCTAAAGATGCTACCAGAAAACTCCTAGAGCTAATCAATGAATTTGGTAAAGTAGCAGGATACAAAATTAATGCACAGAAATCTCTTGCATTTCTATACACTAATGACGAAAAATCTGAAAGTGAAATTAAGAAAACACTCCCATTTACCATTTCAACAAAAAGAATAAAATATCTAGGAATAAACCTACCTAAGGAGACAAAAGACCTGTATGCAGAAAATTATAAGACACTGATGAAAGAAATTAAAGATGATACAAATAGATGGAGAGATATACCATGTTCCTGGATTGGAAGAATCAACATTGTGAAAATGACTCTACTACCCAAAGCAATCTACAGATTCAATGCAATCCCTATCAAACTACCACTGGCATTTTTCACAGAACTAGAACAAAAAATTTCACAATTTGTATGGAAACACAAAAGACCCCGAATAGCCAAAGCAATCTTGAGAACGAAAAATGGAGCTGGGGGAATCAGGCTCCCTGACTTCAGACTATATTACAAAGCTTCAGTAATCAAGACAGTTTGGTACTGGCACAAAAACAGAAATATAGATCAATGGAACAGGATAGAAAGCCCAGAGATAAACCCACACACATATGGTCACCTTATCTTTGATAAAGGAGGCAAGCATATACAGTGGAGAAAAGACAGCCTCTTCAATAAGTGGTGCTGGGAAAATTGGACAGGTACATGTAAAAGTATGAAATTAGAACACTCCCTGACACCATGCACAAAAATAAACTCAAAATGGATTAAAGACCTAAGTGTAAGGGCAGACACTATCAAACTCTTAGAGGAAAACATAGGCAGAACACTCTATGACATACATCACAGCAAGATTCTTTTAGACCCAGCTCCCAGAGAAATGGAAATAAGAACACAAATAAACAAATGGGACCTAATGAAACTTAAAAGCTTTTGCACAGCAAAGGAAACCATAAACAAGACAAAAAGACAACCCTCAGAATGGGAGAAAATATTTGCAAATGAAGCAACTGACAAAGGATTAATCTCCAAGATTTACAAGCAGCTCATGCAGCTCAATAACAAAAAAACGAACAACCCAATCCAAAAATGGGCAGAAGACCTAAATAGACATTTCTCCAAAGAAGATATACAGATGGCCTACAGACACATGAAAGAATGCTCAACATCATTAATCATTAGAGAAATGCAAATCAAAACTACAATGAGATATCATCTCACACCGGTCAGAATGGCCATCATCATAAAATCTAGAAACAATAAATGCTGGAGAGGGTGTGGAGGAAAGGGAACACTCTTGCACTGTTGGTGGGAATGTAAACTGATACAGCCACTATGGAGAACAGTATGGAGGTTCCTTAAAAAACTACAAATAGAACTACCATACGACCCAGCAATCCCAATACTGGGCATATACCCTGAGAAAACCATAGGTCAAAAAGAGTCATGTACCAAAATGTTCATTGCAGCTCTATTTACAATAGCCAGGACATGGAAGCAACCTAAATGTCCATCGACAGATGAATGGATAAAGAAGATGTGGCACATATATACAATGGAATATTACTCAGCTATAAAAAGAAATGAAATGGAGGTATTTGTAATGAGGTGGATGGAGTTAGAGTCTGTCATACAGAGTGAAGTAAGTCAGAAAGAGAAAAACAAATACAGTATGCTAACACATATATACGGAATCTAAGGGGAAAAAAAAAAAAAAGGCCATGAAGAACCTAGTGGCAAGACGGGAATAAAGACACAGACCTACTAGAGAATGGACTTGAGGATATGGGGAGGGGGTGGGGTGCGATGTGACAGGGTAAGAGAGTGTCATGGACATATATACACTACCAAATGTAAAATAGATAACTAGTGGGAAGCAGCCGCATAGCACAGGGAGATCAGCTTGGTGCTTTGTGACCACCTAGAGGGGTGGGATGGGGAGGGTGGGAGGGAGGGAGATGCAAGAGGGAAGAGAAATGGGAACATATTGTATATGTATAACTGATTCACTTTGTTATAAAGCAGAAGCTAACACACCATTGTAAGGCAATTATACTTCAATAAAGATGTTAAAAAAAAAAAGAAATGTTTAACAAAGACTTAGAAGAATTATGAACAAACAAACAGGGATGAACAATACAATAACTGAAATGAAAAATAGACTAGAAGGAATCAATAGCAGAATAACTGAGGCAGAAGAACGAATAAGTGACTTGGAAGACAGAATGGTGGAAATCACTGCTGCAGAACAGAAAAAAGAAAAAAGAATGAGAAGAAATGAAGACTGCCAAAAAGATCTCTGGGACAACATTAAATGCACCAACATTTGTATTATAGGGGTCCCAGAAGGAGAAGAGAGAGAGAAAGGACCCGAGAAAATATTTGAAGAGATTATAGTTGAAAACTTCCTTAACATGGGAAAGGAAATAGCCACCCAAGTCCAGGAAGCACAGAGAGTCCCAGGCAGGATAAACCCAATTAGAAATACGCCGAGACACAGTAATCAAATTGACAAAAATTAAAGATAAAGAAAAAATACTAAAAGCAACAAGGGAAAAGCAACAAATAACATACAAGGGAACTCCCATAAGGTTAACAGCTGATTTCTCAGCAGAAACTCTGCAGGCGAGAAGGGAGTGGCACAATATATTAAAGTGATGAAAGGGAAAAACCTACAACCAAGAATACTCTACTGAGCAAGGCTTTAATTCAGATTCAATGGAGAAATCAAAAGCTTTACAGAGAAGAAAAAGCTAAGAGAATTCAGCACCACCAGATGAGCTTTGCAACAAACGCTAAAGGAACTTCTCTAAGCAGAAAAGAACAAGCCACAACTAAAAACGGGAAAATTACGAATGGAAAAGCTCATTGGTAAAGGCAAACAAACAGTAAATGTAGGAAATCATCTGTACAAAATATGGTATCAAAACCAGCAATTGTGAGAAGAGGAGAGCACAAATGCAGGATATTGGAAAGACATTTGAAATGAAAAGACAAGCAACTTAAAACAATCTTACTTATATATAGACTGCTATATCAAAACCTCATGGTAACTGCAAACTGAAAATCTACAGTAGACACACACATAAAGCAGAAAAAGCATCCCAAACACAACACTACAGTTAGCCATCAAATCACAAGAGAAGAGAACAAAAGAGGAAGGGAAGAAAAAAGACTAACAAAAACAAACACAAAACTATTAACAAAATGGCAATAAATACATATATATCAATAATTACTTTAAATGTAAACAGATTAATTGCTCCATCCAAAAGACAGAGACTGGCTGAATGGATACAAATACAAGACCCATATATCTTCTGTCTACAAGAGACCCACTTTAGATCTAGGGACACATACAGACTGAAAATTAGGGGATGGAAAAAGTGTTCCATGCAAATGAAAATCAAAAGAAAGCTGGAGTCACAATACTCATATCAGACAAAATACACTTTAAAATAAAGACTTTACAAGAGACAAAGAAAGACATTACATAATGATCAAGGGAACAATCCAAGAAGAAGATACAACAATTGTAAATATATATGCACCCAAATAAGAGTACCTCAATATATAAGACAAATATTAACAGCCATAAAGGGAGAAATCGACAGGAACACAATATTATTGGGGGACTTTAACACCCCAATTTCATCAGTGGGCAGATCATTCAGACACAAAATCAATAAGGAAACACAGGCCTTAAATGACACATTAGACCAGGTAGACTTAACTGATATTTACAGAGCATCCCATCCAAAAGCAGAAGAATACACATTCCTCTCAAGTGCACATGAAACATTCTCCAGGATTGATCACTGGGCCACAAAGTGAGCCTCAGGAAATTTAAAAAAATTGAAATCATATCAAGCATCTTTTCTGACCACAGCACTATGAGATTAGAAATCAACCAGAAGAAAAACACTGTAAAAAAACACAAACACATAGAGTCTAAACAATATCCTACTAAACAACCAATAGAAAGAGGAAATCAGAAAAATACCTAGAGGCAGTTTAAAGGGTCTGGAGGAAAAAGAAGTTTGGCGGTCACAGAGAGGGGGTCTGGGAAGCGCCTGGCAAGTGGCTCTCCAGATTAAAGAACTTGTCTGAAGTTAAGGAACTTCTGGACAGAGAGGCTTAAAATTTGGATGCATACCATTTCTCTAAAAGGATCTTCGTTCATGAGCCAGGGGTTGGGCTGAAGCTCCTGTGATGGGAGCTCTGAGTCCAAACCACTGGACTAACAGAGAACTGCAGTCCCCAGGGAATATTCATTGGAGTGAGGTCTCCCAGAGGTCCTCATCTCTGTACCAAGACGCAGCTCTACTCAACAGCCTACAAACTCCACTGTTGGAAGCCTCAGGCCAAACAACCACTAAGACAGGAACACAATCCCACCCATAAAGAAAAAAAAAATGAGACGGCAAAAAAATATGTCACAGATGAAGGAGCAAGGTAAAAACTTACAGGACCAATAAATGAAGAGAAAATAGGGAATCTACCTGAAAAAGAATTCAAAGTAATGATAGTAAAGATGATCCAGAATCTCAGAAATAGAATGGAGGCACGGATTGAGAAAACACAAGAAATGTTTAACAAAGATCTAGAAGAACTAAAGAACAAACAAACAGAGATGAGCAACACAATAACTGAAATGAAAAATACAATGGAAGGGATGAATAACCAAGGCAGAAGAACAAATAAGTGAGCTGGAAGACAAAATGGTGGAAATAACTGCCAAGGAGCAGAATAATGAAAAAAGAATGAAAAGAATTGAAGATAATCTCAGAGACCTCTGGGGCAACACTAAACGCACCAACATTTGAATTATAGGGGTCCCAGAAGAAGAAGAGAAAAACAAAGGGACTGAGAAAATATTTGAAGAGATTATGGTGGAAAACTTCCCTAATATGGGAAAGGAAATAGTCACCCAAGTCCAGGAAGCACAGAGTCCCATAAAGGATACACCCTAGGACAAACACACCAAGACACATATTAATCAATCTAACAAAAATTAAATTCAAAGAAAAAAATATTAAAAGCAGCAAGGGAAAAACAAAAAAATAACATACAAAGGAGTCCCCATAAGGTTATCAGCTGATTTTTCAGCAGAAACTCTGCAGGCCAGAGGGAGTGGCAGGATATACTTAAAGTGATGAAAGAGAAAAACCTACAACCAAGATTACTCCACCCAGCAAGGATCTCATTCAGATTCAATGGAGAAGTCAAAAGCTTTTCAGACAAGAAAAAGCTAATAGAATTCAGCACCACCAAACCAGCTTTACAACAAATGCTAAAGAAACTTTTCTAGATGGGAAACACAAGAGAAGAAAAAGACCCACAAAAACAAACCCAAAACAATTAAGAAAATGGTAATAGGAACATACATATCAATAATAACCTTGAATGTACATGGATTAAATGTCCCAACCAAAAGATACAGACTGGCTGAATGGATACAAAAACAAGACCCATATATATACTGTCTTCAAGAGACCCACTTCAGAACGAGGGACACATACTGACTGAAAATGAAGGGATGGAAATAGATATTCCATGCAAAGGGAAATAAAAAGAAAGCTGGAGTAGCAATACTCATATCAGATAACATAGTCTTTAAAATAAAGACTGTTACAAGAGATAAGGAAGGACATTACCTAATGATCAAGAGATCAATCCAAGAAAAAGATATAACAATTATAAATGTTTATGTACCCAACAAAGGAGCACAACAATACATAAGGCAAATGCTAACAACCATGAAAGGGGAAATAGACAGTAATACAATAATAGTAGGGGACTTTAACACCCCACTTACACCAATGGACAGATCATCCAAAGAGAAAATAAATATGGAAACACAAGGTTTAAATGACACAATAAACTAGATAGGTTTAATTATTATTTATAGAACATTCCACCCAAAAGTGGCAGAATACACTTTCTTCTCAAGTGCAAATGGAACATTCTCCAGAATAGATCATATCTTGGGTCACAAATCAAGCCTCAGAAAATTTAAGAAAATTGAAATTGTATCAAGCATCTTTTCTGACCACAATGCTATGAGACTGGAAATCAATTACAGGAAAAAGACTACAAAAAACACAAATACATGGAGGCTAAACAGTGCAGTAGGAAATCACCAAGATATCACTGAAAAATCAAAGAAGAAATTAAAAAATACACAGAAACAAATGAAAATGAAAACATGTCCCTTAAAACCTCTGAAATGCAGCAAAAGCAGTTCTGAGAGGGAAGTTTATAGCAATTCAATTTCACCTCAAGAAACAAGAAAAATCTCAAATACACAATCTACCCTACACCTAAAGCAACTAGAGAAAGAAGAACAAAGAAAACCCAGGACAGTAGAAGGAAAGAAATCATAAAGATCAGAGCAGAAATAAATGAAATAGAAACGAAGAAAACATCAGCAAAGATCAATAAAACTAAAGCTGGTTCTTTGAGAAGATAAACACAATTGAACCCTTGGCCAGACTCACCAGGAGAAAAAGGGAGAGGTCGCAAATCAATAAAATGAGAAATGAAAAAGGAGAAATCACAACTGACACCACAAAACTACAAAGGATTATAAGAGACTACTACAAACAACTATATGCCAAGAAAATGGACAGTCACAAAGAAATGGACAAATTCTTGGAAAGCTACAATTTTCCAAGACTGAACATGGAAGAATTAGAAAGTATAAACAGACCTATCACAAGTAATGAAATTGAAACTGTAATTAAAAATCTTCCAACAAACAGAAGTCCAGGACCAGATGGCTTCACAGGCGAATTCTATCAAACATTTAGAAAAAACCTAACAACTATCCTTCTCAAACTCTTCCAAAATATTGCAGAGGGAGGAACACCCCCAAATTCATTCTACGAAGCTACCATCACCCTGATACCAAAATCAGAAAAAGATACCAAACAAAAAAAATTATAGACCAATATCACTGATGAACATAGATGTAAAAATCCTGAACAAAATACTAGCAAACAGAATCCAACAACATATTAAAAGGATCATACACCATGATCAAGTGGGATTTATCCCAGGGATGCAAGGATTCTTCAATATATGCAAATCAACAAGTGTGATACACCATATTAACAAATTAAAAAAAAAAAACATATGATCATCTCAATAGATGCAGAAAAAGCTTTTGACAAAACTCAACACCAAGTTATGATAAAAACTCTCCAGAAAGTGGGCATAGACAGAAACTACCTCAACATAATACAAGCCATACATGACAAACCCACAGCAAACATCATACTCAATGGTAAACAACTGAAAGTGTTTCCACTAAGATCAGGAACAAGACAAGGATGTCCAATCTCACCATTCTTATTCAAACTAGTTTTGGAAGACCTAGCCACGGCAATCAGAGAAGAAAAAGAAATTAAAGGAATACAAATTGGAAAAGAAGAAGTAAAACTTTCACTGTTTGCAGATGATAAGATACTATACATAGAAAATCCTAAAGATGCCACCAGAAAACTACTAGAACTAATCAATGAATTTGGTAAGGTTGCAGGATACAAAATAAATGCACAGAAATCTCTTGCATTCCTATACACTAACAATGAAAAATCAGAAAGAGAAATTAAGGAAACTATCCCACTTAACATTGTAACAAAAGGAATAAAATACCTAGGAATAAACCTACCTAAGGGAGACTTCCCTGGTGGTACAGTGGTTAAGAATCCACCTGCCAATGCAGGGGACACGGGTTAGAGCCCTGCTCCGGGCAGATCCCACATGCCGCAGAGCAACAAAGCCTGTGAGCCACAACTACTGAGCCCATGTGCCACAACTATTGAAGCCTGTGCACCTATAGCCCATGTGTTCTCTCCACAACAAGAGAAGCCACCATAATGAGAAGCCTGCGCACCTCAACGAAGAGTAGCCCCCACTCTCCGCAACTAGAGAAAGCCCATGCACAGCAACGAAGACCCAATGCTTCCAAAAATCAATCAATCAATAAATTTATTAAAAAAAGAAAAACATAAAACCCTACATAAGGAGGTGAAAGACTTGTACTCAGAAAACTACAAAACACTGATGAAAGAAATCAAAGATGACATAAACAGATGGAGAAATATACTATGTTCTTGGATTGGAAGACTCAATATTGTGAAAATGACTATACTACCCAAAGCAACCTACAGATTCAATGCAATCTCTATCAAATTACCAATGGCATTCTTCACAGAATTAGAACAAAACATTTTACAATTCATGTGGAAACACAAAAGACCCTGAATATCCAAAGCAATCTTGAGAAAGAAAAACAAAGCTGAAGGAATTTGGCTCCCTGACTTCAAACTATACTACAAAGCTACAGTAATCAAGACAATATGGTACTGGCACAAAAACAGAAACATAGATCAATGGCAAAGGATAGAAAGACCAGAGATAAACCCATGCACATATAGTCACCTAATTTATGACAAAGGAGGGAAGAACATACAATGGAGAAAAGACAGCCTCTTCAGTTAGTTGTGTTGGGAAAACTGGACAGCTACATGTAAAAGAATGAAATTAGAATGCTCCCTAACACCATACACAAAAATAAACTCAAAACAGATTAAAGACTTAAATGTAAGACTGGACACTATAAAACTCTTAGAGGAAAACATAGGAAAAATGCTCTTTGACATAAATCACAGAAAGATCTTTTTTGACCCACCTCCTAGGGCAATGAAAATAAAAATAAACAAATGGGACCTAATTAAACTTAAAAGCTTTTCCACAGCAAAGGAAACCATAAACAAGATGAAATGACAACCTTCAGAATGGGACTAAATATTTGCAAATGAAACAACAGACAAATGATTAATCTCCAAAATATACAAACAGCTCACGGAGCTCAATATCAAAAAACAAACAAGTCTCAAATTCTTTTTGACGACTGAAATAATATCAAGCATGTTTTCCAACTACAATGGTATTAAACTAGAAATCAATTACAAGAGGAAACCTGGAAAATTCAAATATGTGGAGATTAAACAAAATGCTCCTGAACAATCACGGGTTAAAGAAGAAATCAAAAGAGAAAAAATATCTTGAGACAAATGAAAATGGAAATAACAACATAACAAGACTTAAGGGATGTAGCAAAAACAGTTTTAAAAGGGAAATTCATGGTGATAAATGCCTACATCAATAAACAAAAGATCTCAAATAAACAAAGTAACTTTACACCTCAAGGAACTAGAAAGAGAACGAACTGAGCCTACGGATAGTAGATGAAATAAAATAACAAATTTCAGAGCAGAAATAAATAAAATAGAAAATAAAAAGATAATAGAAAAGATTAATAAAACTAAGAACTGCTTTCTTGAAAAGATATAACAAAATTAACAAACTTATTTAGACCCAACAGCAACAAAAAAAGAGGACTCAAATAATAAAATCATAAATGAAAGAGGAGACACTACAACTGACACCACAGAAATACAAGTGATCATAAGACAGTACTCTGAACACCAACAAAGTGGACAACCTAGAATTTATGGAAAATTCCTAGAAACTACAACCTACAAGACTAATCCATGAAGAAATAGAAAATATCAACAGACTGATAATTAGTAAGAAGATCAAATCAGTAATCAAATACTTCCCAACAAACAAGTCTAGGACCAATGACTTCACTGATGAATTCTACCAAATATTTAAAGAAAGTTAATATAAATCCTTCTCAAACTCTTCCAAAAAAAAGAAGATGAAGAAACACTTCAAAACTCCTTTTATAAAACCAGCATTACCTTGATACAAAAACCAGACAAGAACACAACAAGAAAAGAAAATTACAGGCCAATAACCCTGATGAACATAGATTCAAAAATCCTCAACAAAATATTAACAAACTGAATTCAACAAAACATTAAACGAATCATACAGCATGATCAAGTAGGATTTATTCCAAGGATAAGGATGGTTCAACATAACACAAATCAGTCAACGAGATATACCATATTAACAAAATGAAGGGTAAAAATCATATAATCATTGATATGAATGCAGAAAAAGCATTTGCAAAAATTCACATCCATCTATGTCTAAAAATCTGTAACAAAAGGGTATAAAGACAGTGTACCTCAACATAATAAAGGCCATGTATGACAAGCTTACAGCTAATATCACATTCAATGATGAAAAGCTGAAAGTTTTTTCTCCAAGATCAGGAACAAGAGAAAGATGCCCACTCTCACCACTTTTATTCAACATAATATTGGTAATATTTGTTAGAGCCAATGGACAAGAAAAAGAAAAGAAAAAGAAATAAAAAGCATTCAAAACTGAAAGGAACAATTAAAATTATCTTTATCTGCTTATAACATAATATTATATATAGAAAATGCTAAAGATTCCACTGCTGCCAAAAACACTGTACAATAAATAAATTTGGGTAAAGGATACATAACCATATACAAAAATAAGTTGCATTTCTATACACTAATAATGAACTATCAGAATAAGAAATTAAGGAGACAACCTTATTTACAATTGTATCAAAAAGAATAAAATACCTAGAAATAGGCTTAACCAAAGAAGTGAAATACCTGTACACTATAAACTATAGCACATTAATAAAGGAAACTGAAGACACAAATAAATGGGAAGATAGTCCATGATAACGGATTGGAATAATTAATATTGTTAAAATGCCCATTCTAGTCAGAGTCATCTGCATATTCAGTGCAATCCCTGTGAAAATTCCAATGATATTTTTCACAGAAATAGAAAAACAATCATAAAATTGGTATGGAACCACAACAAAACCCAAATGGCGAAGACAATATTGAGAAAAAAGAACAGAGCTGGAGGCATCATATTTCATAATCTCAATATTAAAGTTATAGTCATCAAAACAGTATGACATTGACATAAAAACAGACACATAGACCAATGGAACAGAAAAGAAAGCCCAGAAATAAACCCATATATATTTGGTCAATTAATTTATGACAAAGGAGCCAGGAATATACAATGGAGAAAGGACAGTCTTTTCAATAAATGGTGCTGGGAAAACTGAACAGCCACACACAAAGGAATGAAAAATGGACCCCTATCTTATATCATACATAAAAATTAACTCAAAATGGATTAAAGACTTGAATATAAGACCTGAAACCAAAATACTAGAAAAATACACAAGTGGCAAAATCTTTGACATACATCTTGGCAATGATTTTTTGAATTTGACACCAAAAGCAAAGGCAACTAAAGCAAATATAAACAAGTGGGACTACATCGAACTGAAAAGCTTTTCACAGAAGAGGAAGCCATCAAAAAATTGAAAAGCTAACCTATTGAATGGAAGAAAATATTTGTAAATCATATATCTGATAAGGGGTTAATAGCCAAAATATATAAATAACTCATATAACTCAAAGTGAAAAAACAACAATCCCACTAAAAAATGGGCAGACAACCTGAACAGACATTTTTCCAAAGAAGATCTACAGGCAACCAACAGGTACAGAAAAAGATGCTTAAAAAAATGAATTATCAAGGAAATTCAAATCAAAACCACATCTGTGAGAATAGCTAGCATCAAAAACATAAGCAAAAACAAGCCTTGGCAAGGATGTGGAGAAAAGGGAACCCGGGTGCACTGTTGGTGGGAATGTAAATTGTTCAGCTGCTATCGAAAAATAGAATGGGGTTTCCTCAAAAAAATTAAAAATAGGGTAAATCCTGAGTTCTCATCACAAGGAATTTTTTTCTATTTCTTTAATTTTGTATCTATATGAGATGATTGATGTTCACTGTACTTATTGTGCTAATCATTTCATGATGTATGTAAGTCAAATCATTATGACGTATACCTTAAACTCATACATGCTGTATGTCAATTATATCTCAATAAAACTGGAAGAAAAAATTAAAAATAGAACTACCATATGATCCAGCAATTCCACTTCTGGTATTTTTCCAAGGAAAAGAAGACACTAACTCAAAAAGATTATCCTCACCACCATGTTCACTGAAGCATTACTTACAATAGCCAAGACATGGAAACAACCTACGTGTCCATCAATGGATGAATAAAGAAGATGTGGTATATATATATACACACACACACACACACACAATGGAATACTATTCAGCCATAAAAAGTAAGGAAATCCTGCCAACTGCAACAACATGGATGGACCTTGAGGGCATCATGCTAAGTGAAATAAGTCAGGCAGAGAAAGAAAAATACCATATGATCTCACTTATACATGTAATCTGAAAAAAAATTCATAAATAGAATAGATTAGTGGTTGCTAGAGTTGGGGGGTGGGATATGGGCAAAATTAGGGGAGGTGGTAAAAATGTAGAAACTTCCAATTATAAAATAAATAAGTCCTGGGGATGTAATGTACAGGATGGCAACTATAGTTAATAATACTGTATTTTATATTTGAAAGTTTCTAGAGAGTATATCAAAATTTCTCATCCAAAGAAAAAGAATTTGTAACTGTGTGGTGATCCATGTTAACTAGACTTACTGTGGCGATCTTTTCACAGTGGGTACACATATCGAATCACTATGTTGTAAACTTTAAATAACTGTTATATGTCAATTATACCTCCATAAAAATAATAAAGTAGTTTCCTTTTCGAGGGTGGCAGCGAGCATGGATAGAGCGCCATGAAGGCCTCGGGCACACTTCCAGAGTACAAGGTGGTCGGGCATTGCCTGCTGACCCCCAAATGCGGCATGTCTCCCCTCTACTGCATGCAAATCTTTGCACCTAATCATGTTGCCAAGTCCTGCTTCTGGTACTTTGTGTCTCAGCTGAAGAAGATGAGAGAGTATTCAGGGGAAATTGTCTACTGTAGACAGGTGCTGGAGAAATCTCCCCTGTGGGTGAAGAACTTTGGCTTCTGGCTGTGCTATGACTTCCACAGCACTGAGAGTACCGGGACCTGACCACAGCCAGTGCAGTCACCCAGTGCTACCAAGACATGGGCGCCTGGCACCGCGCCTGGGCCCACTCGATCCAGATCACAAAAGCAGAAGAGATCGCAGCCAGCAAGTGCTGTCGACCAGCAGTCAAGCAGTTCCACGACTCCAAGATCAAGTTCCCACTGCCCTACCAGGTTCTCTGTTGCCAGCACAAGCGACACCTCACCACTAATAGGCCCAACACCTTCGTTTAGATGCAGGCCCTCCCTGTCCCCAGGTCTGCCCAAATAAAACTCATTGGGAAAACCGGAAAAAAAAAAAATTATATCCCCCAAGATGTTCTTCTTTCCTATTCCATTCCACATCCAACAAAAGGATCTTGGAACACCCCTAATTACCCATACCCTACTATCTGCCAAGCAAGAGGAGTTTTTGTTTGGTTTGATTTTTGGTTTTGGTTTGCTTGTTTGCTATCTCTTCATTAATTCTGCCTCAGTAGGAATTACCTGTCCCAAACTTTCCCAACCAGTAGGCAGGTATAGCTCAGCTCCTCTACTGCTCCAATCCCTTTCTTCCTCTCTTATTGTGACTCCTGCCTTGGTCTCTCTTGTAAAATTTAAGATTTTAGCCAGGGTTCCACTATGCCTTTAGCCCTGTCTAGGCATCACAAATTAAAAGCTGATGCCTGCTCTACCTAAAGAACTCATAGCACCTGATACCCTTCAGGTTCCACCAGTGAGCTTATTTTCTTTTCTGACACATTCAAGCTGCCATAGATGTAGAGATTGTTTTTTAAGGATTCTAACCTGCTCATGATTCTTTCTTTAAGAGGATATATCTATATTATTCTTATTTAGGAAATATGAGTTATTTAAAGGAGTAACAGGATAGCATCTAATATTATTGACCACATTCCCTTCCTTGAAAATCTCTCCCATTTTTCTTTCCTATGACACCATTCTTTGAGAACTCCCAAATCTCTCTAGCAGCTCATTCTCTCTCTTTTTTGATGGTAAACAATATTTATTTTCACTGATTAGCAAACAAAAGGAAAATTATTAATACATAATTCAGTTTTGTTTATTCTGATTTTATTTACTGTATTAATTACTGAAATCTAACAGAATCTTGGAAAGCAATTTTTAATGGAACTATAGTTGATTTACAATATTATTTAGTTTAGGTGTACAGCATAGTAATTCAGTATTTTTGCAGATTATACTCCGTTATAAGTTATTACAAGATAATGGTGCTAATTACCTGTGCTATACAATACATCCTTGTTGCTTATCTATTTTATACTTAGTCGTTTGTATCTCTTAACCCCACAGCCCTAATTTGTTCCTCCCTGCTTTCCTATCCCCACTGGTAACCATAAGTTTGTTTTCTATATCTGTGAGTCAATTTCTGTTTTGCATATGCATTCATATGTATTATGTTTTAGATTCTACACATAAATGATATCATACACTATTTTTCTTTCTCTGCCTGACTTATTTCAGTAAGCATAATATCCTCTAGGGCCATAAGGCCATCAACATTGCTGCAAATGGCTAAGTAATATTCCACTGTGTGTGTGTGTGTTTATATATATATATATATCCATCCCACATCTTCTTTATTCATTACTTTGTTGATGGACACTAGGGTTGCTTCCATGTCTTGGCTAGTACAAATAGGGCTGCTATAAATTTTGGGGCACATGTAACTTTGCAAATTAGTGTTTTCTTTTTCTCCTGATATATATACTAAAGTGGGATTGCTGGATCATATGTTAACTCTATTTTTAGTTTTTTAAGGAACTTCCATACTGTTTTCCATAGTGGCTGCACCAATTTACATTCTCACCAACAGTGTACAAGTGTCCCCTTTTCTCCACATCCTCTCCAACATTTGTTATTTGTAGACTTTTTGATGATAGCCATTCTGACAGGTGTGAGGTAATATCTCATTGCTGTTTTGATTTGCATTTCTCTAATAATTAGTGATGTTGAGCATCTTTTCATGGGCCTGTTGGCCATCTGTATGTCTTCTTTGGAAAAAAAGTCTGTTCAGGTCTTTGATCATTTTTTGATTGGTTATTTGGTTTTTTTTGATACTGAGTTGTATGAGCTGTTTACATATTTTTTGATATTAATCCCTTGTTGATTGCATCATTTCTAAATATTTTCTCCCATTCTGCTGGTTGGCTTTTCGTTTTGCCAATGGTTTTATTTGCTGTGGAAAAGCTTTTAAATTTAATTAGGTCCCATTTATTTATTGTTGATTTTATTTCTTTTGCCTTAGGAGACAGACTTCCCAAAATATTGCTAAAATTTATGTCAAAGGGTGTTCTGCCTATGTTCTCTTCCAGGAGTTTTATTGTTTCATGTCTTACATTTAGGTCTTAAACATTTTGAGTTTATTTTTAAATATGGTGTGAAGAAATATTCTAATCTCATTATTTTATGTGTAGCTGTCTAGTTGGGCCAGCACCACTTGTTGAAGAGACTCTCTTTTCTCCATTGTATATTCTTGCCTCTTCTGTCATAGATGAATTTACCATAGTTTTGTGGGTTTCTTTCTGGGCTCTCTATTCTGTTCCATTTATCTATGTGTCTGTTTTTGTGCCAGTACTATGCTGTTTTGAATACTTCAGTTTTGTTGTATTCTCTGAAGTCTGAGAGGGTAATTCCTCTGGCTTTGTTCTTCTTCTCAAGATTGCTTTGGCAACTCAGGGTCTTCTGTGGTTCCATATAAATTTTAGGATTATTTGGTCTAGTCCTGTGAGAAATGTCATGAGTGTTTGATAGGGATTACATGAAATCTGTAGATTGCTTTGGGTGGTATGGTCATTTTAACAATATTAATTCTTCAAAGCCACAAATGTGATATCTTTACATTTCTTTGTATTATGTTCAATTTCCTTCATCAACGTTTTATAGCTTTCAGCGTATAGGTCTCTCATCTTCTTAAGTTTATTCCGAGGTATTTTATTCTTTTTGGTGTGAGTTTTAAATGGGATTTTTAAAAACTTTCTCTTGTATCCTGCCACCTTGCTGCATTCATTTATTAGTTCCAGTAGTTTTTGTGTGAGACTTTAGAGTCTCTATATAAAGTATCATGTCATCTGCAACTAATGACCATTTTACCTTTTTCCTTCCAATTTGGATAACTTTCATTTCTTTTTCTTGTCTGACTTCTGTGGCTAGAGCTTCCAGTACTATGGTAAATCAAAGCAGCAAGAGTGAACATCCCTATCTTGTTCCTGAATTTAGTGAGATGGCTTTCAGTTTTTCACCATTGAGTATGACATTGGCCATAGGTTTGTCACAAATAGGCTTTATTATGTTGAAATATTTTCCCTCTATACCCACTTTGATGAGAGTTTTTACCATGAATGGATGTTGAATTTTATCAAATGCTTTTTCTGCATATATTGAGAAGATCATGTGATTTTTATCTTTCCTTTTGCTAATGTGATATACCACATTGGTTGATCTGCAAATGTTGAACCATCCTTTTGACCCTGGAATGAATCCAGCTTGATTATGATGTATGATCCTGTTTATATACTGTTGGATTTAGCTTGCTAATATTGTGTTGAGGATTTTGCCATCTATATTCATGAAAAATATTTGGCCTGTAATTTTCTTTTTTGTACTGACTTTGTCTGGTTTTGGTATCAGTGTAATGGTGGCCTTGTAGAATGAATTTGGGAGTGTTACCTACTCTTCCATTTTTTGGAATAGTTTGAGAAGGATAGGTATTAGTTCTTCTTTATATGTTTGGTAAAATTCCCCTGTGAAGCCATCTTGCCCTGGACTTTTCTTTGTAGGGAGTTTTTCAAGTTACAGATTTTATTTCACTCCTAGTGATTGGTCTGTTAAAGTTGTTTCTTCTGGACTCAGTCTTGGCAGGCTGTATGTTTCTAGAAATTTGTCCTTTCTTCGAGGTTGTCCAATTTGTTGGCATATAACTGCTCAGAGAATTCTCTTATATTTCTTTGTATCTCTGTGGTATCAGTTTTTATTTCTCCTGTTTCATTTCTTATTTTATTTCAGTCTTCTCTCTTTCCTTCTTGGTGAACCCAGCTAAATGTTTATCAATTTTGTTTATCTTTTCAGAAAAACAGCTCTTAGTTTAATTGATCTTTTCCATTTTTTTAATCTCTATTTTCTCTCTGATCTTTATTATTTCCTTCCTTCTGCTGACTTTGATCTCTGTTTTTCTTTTTCTAATTCTTTTAGGTGGTAGGCTGTTTGAGATTTTTCTTGTTTCCTGAGGAAGTCCTATATCGCTATAAACTTCCTTCTTAGAACTGACTTTACAACATCCCATGTATTTTGAAAAGTTTTGTTTCCATTTTTATTTGTCTCAAGGTACTTTCTGATTTCCTCTTTGATTTCATTGTTGATCCATTTGCTTTTCAGTAGCATGTCATTTAGTCTTCATGTGTTTGTTCTTTTCCTATTTTTCTTTCTGTAGTTGACTTCTAGTTTCATACAGTTGTGTTCTGAAAAAAATGCTTGATGCAATTTCTACCCTCTTAAATTTGTTGAGGCTTGTTTTGTGGTCTAGTATGTGATTTATCCTGGAGAATGTTCTGTGTTCAATTGAAAGGAATGTGTATTCTGTTGTTTTTGGATGTATTGTCCTATAGATATCTACTAAGTTTAACTGGTCTAGTGTGTCCTTAAGACCACTATTCCTTTATTGATTTTCTGTATGGATAATCTGTCCATTGATGTCAGTTAGGTGTTAAAGTCCCCTACTATTATTGTATTATTGTCCCTTTCTTCCTTTAAGTGTTAGTATTTGATTTATATATTTAGGTGCTCCTGTTTTGGGTGCAAATATGTTAACAAGTATAATATTCTCTTCTTGTTTGATCCCTTTATCATTATATAATACCCTTCTTTGTCTTTTGTTATATCCTTTGTTGTGAAGTCTCTTTTGTCTGATATGAGTATTGCTACTCCCACTTTCTTGTTGTTTCCATTTGCATGAAATATCATTTTCCATCCCCTCACTTTTACTCTGTACGTGTCTTTTGCCCTAAAGTGAGTCTCCTGTAAGCAGCATATTGAGGGTCTTGGTTTTTACCCAATCAGCCACCCTATGTCTTTTGATCGAACACTGACATTTAAAGTAATTATTGATAGGTATGTACTTATTGCCACTTTATCACTTGTTTTCCAGTTGTTTCTGTAGTTCTTCTCTGTTCATTTTTTCTTTTTGTTTCTACCATTGTGGTTTCATGAGTTTCTTTAGTAATTCCTTGGTTTCCTTGCTATTTGCTTTTTGTGTAGCTATTATAGGCTTTTGACTTGTGGTTTCCATGAGGATCACATATGTTGACCCATAATTATATCTACAGTAAGTCCCCTACATACGAATGAGTTCTGTTCTGAGAGCGCGTTCATAAGTCCAATTTGTTTGTAAGTCCAACAAAGTTAGCCTGGGTACCCAACTAACACAATCAGCTATATAGTACTGTACTGTAATAGGTTTATAATACTTTTCACAGAAACAATACATAAAAAGCCAACAAACACAAAAGTAAAGAAAACATTTTTAATCTTACAGTACAGTACCTTGAAAAGTACAGTAGTACAGTACAACAGCTGGCATACAGGGGCTGGCATTGAGTGAACAGGCAAGAAGAATTACTGACTGGAGGAGGGAGAGGAGGTGGGAGATGGTAGAGCTGAAGGATCATCAGCAATGAGAGATGGAGGGCAAGCTGCAATTTTATACATGCCTGACGTTGATGACAAAAGTTCTGGTTCCTTGCTGGATTCAATTCTATCTACCCTCTTGAACAAAAGATCCAGTGATGTCTGGGGGGTAGTAGCTCTTTTTTTCTCATCATAGATGACACAGTAGCACTGGATTGCATTCTGAACGGCTGCTGCAACTTTCATGTACTAAGTTCAGGTCCTGTGCCTCAAAAACTAACAGTGCCTCCTCAAATAAAGAAAGTCCCCTTACCAAATTCCCTGCATTGTGAATCTCTTTAGTTCTTCAGTTACTTCTTCTTCCTCTTTTCTCTCTTCATCCTTTCTTTGGGCTTCCAATTCTATTGTTATTGCTTGGTGCTTCTTAGCAGTACCAGCTACATCACCACTGCTTTTACGCTTGCTTCCAGACATCCTGGGCTTGAAATAAAGACACTGTACTACTATACTCTATACAGTACTGTAGAGTAAAGTACACAAAAGCACAACCACTTTTAGAAGACGCATGCATGTGACAATGCATGCCAGACACATGAACTAATTTATGTGATTGGACACGTGAATGCATATTCACATCTTTGAAAGTTCTCAACTTGAAGGTTCATATGTAGGGGACTTACTGTACTTGTTTTAAACTGATAGTCATTTAATTTCAAACACATTTTAAAATATCTACATTTTTTACTCCCTTCTCTTACATTTTGTGGGGTTTTTTATGTTATATTTTACATCTTTGTGCTTATTCCTTAACTGTTTATTGTTTCATGTCCTAGTATGTGTCCTATCCTAGAGAATGTCCCATGCGCTCTTGAAAAAAATGTGTATTGTTTTTTGAATGACTGAATCATACACCCTTATTATGAGCAGGGATTACAACTTAGGTAACCAATGTTTATATATGTTTTAGTATTCTTAAATATATAACTATTTTCACCTGTAACACAATTAAACCTAAAGAAATTTCATCTTGGAATAAATTTTATAGGACTTATAGAAAGAACTTTAAATGCATCTATATTGGTTTGACTAAAATAAGGCACATTACAGTTTCTGAAATGTTGTTAATTTTATTTCTCAATCTAAGCTATAATTTCCCCAGAGTAAAAAAATATATTAAAAAAAAGTTACCCTAAAAAGAAAATTTTCAGAAAGAGCTAACCTTAAAGTAAATTTCAAATACTAAAATAAGACATGATAATACAACTTACTTAATTGGAAAGATAATGTAAGATGTACTTTACCTCACCAATTCCAAAGTCCCATGATTGCTTAGAACACAATTCTTCCAAAGGGATATTACCCCTAAGGGTTTTAAATAAGAAAGTATTAGCGTGTGTTTTATTCTCTCTGAAAATTATTGTTCTAAATTATGATTCCCAAAGTTGGTTAAAGGTCAGAATTATAAGAGAAGTTTTTTAAAAGATAAGGATTCATAAGCTCTATCTTAAGGAGCCTATTTATTTTGTGTAGGTCAAACTTGATATTTTGTATTTTAAAATCACCCCTTGGGCTTCTCTGGTGGTGCAGTGGTTAAGAATCCACCTGCCAATGCAGGGGACATGGGTTCGATCCCTGGTCCAGGAATATCCCACATGCCACGGAGCAACTAAGCCCATGCGCCACAACTACTAAGCTTGCACTTTAGAGCCACAAGCCACAACTACTGAAGCCCTCATGCCTAGAGCCCATGCTCTGCAACGAGAAGCCACCACAATGAGAAGCCTGTGCACCGCAATGAAGAGAAGCCCCTGCTCACCGCAACTAGAGAAAGCCCACGTGCAGCAATGAAGACCCAATGCAGCCAAAAATAAATAAATAAATAAATAAATAAATAAATAAATAAATAAATAAATAAATAAATTTATTAGGAAAAAAAAAACCCTCAAGTGATGAGGATCTTCACACACACAGGTTTGGAAGCCATATTCTAAATCACTTTCATAAAATATGTTTTAAAATTCAAGTTTTAACATCCTGTTTTTCATTCATAAGTTTCTGAATATTTGGAGGTTTGACAACAAAGAACCTAAGTTGTTGATTTTATTAAATAAGCGGTGAATCTATTTTTTAATTTGTTGTGCCAATGCCATAAAAATGGCATCTAATAATTCTTTGTATTAATAGATATTTTACATATTTCCATAAGAAAGTACTTCCAAAATAAAAATCTATTCTAATTCATGATTTTCAATTACAAAGATTTGATTAAATCATAATTATTACTGAGAAAGTTAGGCATATTCTGAAACTACAAGTTTTCTTTAATTTCCTATAATGTCAGTCCCATAAATTGTTGATATGCTTGTTTATGACATTAACATTTGAATTCTATTACTCCCTTGTTCTGATTCTGTATTAACCAAGCAACCTTCCCATGGCAAGCTGCCAAAAGGTAGAAAATATTCAGTAAGAAAATTATGCCAGTAAGCATTCCTATATATGTCACCCTTCTATTTCTTATTGTAAATTAATAAATTGACATTCTGGTGGGTAAATAAATTTCCTGAACACATAAGTCAGTTTTCTCAAATCTAATTAACACTATGATTCAGATAAGAAGATATTTTTGCACTGGTGAATATGAGGACCAAACTCTCAACTAGGGTGATATTACCAAGGTCTGACAATTGATTTTTGAGGCCAGTCTGCCCACCCTCAGACAGCATTATGCTTACCTCACTTTGTATCAGTTTAATCCTTAAACATGTATTATATTAGGTCCCAATTTGCATTCCCCAAATTTACCTAAAAACTTACATATGGTTCACTGAATATTTCTGGGTTTTTTTCTGGGATGTCTTCTCTTGGTAATCACTTTCAAATTTTCCTTTAAAAATAAAAGTATGCACTGAAATAAAACTTTAGCATAGACAATTTCTATTTTTTAATTTGAAGCTTATTAGCATGACCCATATAGAGGGATGCCACTGGTCCACAATGTCATATAGTAGAATGTCATTCTATTTTTAATTTCATGTTCCTCCAAACACACACACACACACACACATACGGATATTCATTAAAACTGAAAACAAACAAACAAAAGGCCCCAGTAGATTATTACACTTTCCATCTATAACACCAACCTTTTTTATCAGAGCTGGCTGGGTAACAATCCTTCTCAAAAGATGTACTAAAATTATTTCTTTCATTATTGTTGTACTCTTTCTGACAATTCTTGTTTGGTCGACACTTTTCTGGAAAACTTGATCTATTAAAAGTAGAATTACTAGAAGTCAACTCTGGATCTGTAAAAGTACTTCTAATGCATCTATCAGTGAAATGGTTTTTATCAGAACTAATGACTGCACTGTCATAACCACACTTGTCAAAGGTTTTCTTTATCTTCTGTTGATCTATGTTTAATAAGTTGATCATATTTTCACTAATAAAAGAGTCACAATTATCTGATAGAAGGCTTGGGGTTTGCTGGTTCATATCTTCATTAGAAAACTTTTTTCTATTTTCTCCCCAAATATGTTGTAATGAATTTTTTTCAGTAATGAAGTCTGACTGTCTTCTTTCATCCATGCTTCCACAATATTCACCTACAACTATAGCAGGTCTCCTAGTAAGGAAATTTCTATTTTCTGGACTTTAGGATAAATAAAAATATATTTAGCAAGAAAAGCATAGAGCATTCTCATTTAGAAACACGTGAAGTTAAATTCTTACAGAACATACTGAGTAGCTGCTAACATTTAAGTAGACCATGTTTACATTTTTAAAATTTAAATAAATAATACTGCTTTGGGGGGAAATTTGTCTAATATCCTCTTCTAATACCTTAGTGAGTATAAAAATAATCTACACTTAGTTTAGTACTGCAACATGAAAAACTAGTATGTGGTTCAATTTACTGTTTTATTAACAAAACAAAATATGACCAATCTATAGTATGTCTTCCATAATAATGTCTAGAGAATTACCTAGGCAAACACTGTACCTAAATGCCACTCCATTTAACCAGAGAAAGACACTGTGAAGACTGCTCAGAGAAAATAATTACCCTTAGTGTTAAAATGTCAAATAAAATTGTTATGAGAACATTAAATCAGATATTTCTCAACCTAACAAGGAACTCAGCCTAACAAACTATCTCTGAAGTTCCCAAGGAAGAGCAATATAACTACAAATGCATACGTAAGTAATAAAGCCAAGAGATAAGATGGATTAGATGAAAATGTTAGACAAGATAGCTTGCAAATTCCCTTCTAATGCATAATTATTATAAATTATTATAAATCATAATTCTAAGTTATATCCAACTTGTATTAAAGAATCAAAGTTATCATGGAAAGTAATTAGAAATCAAGGTATTATGAATTTTGTTGCCTTTGACTATTTACAAATTTACTTGGGGTTGGTTTTGTTCCAGAGATTGGAGGTACCAAGGAAATTTAGAAAAACATAGACTGCTGAAACTCTGATTGAGTTCCAATTTTATTTATAATTAATTTATTAAATATTTAATGAGCAAGTACACCTACTCTGTTCTAGGCAGTGTGCCATGTGTTGGGGACAGAGAGATAAAATATTTCAGTTTGGTATTAAGGAGAGAGAGAGATGTTTTGTCCATGAATGCACACAGATCATGATTCTACATTATTTCTCAATATGGGTCTTATTGGTATTTTGGGCAGAAAAATGCTACTCTGTTATTACCAAAAGGCATAACCTATAGTATGCAATAACATACACCATTAACACCAGAGAAATTTCTATAACTCTAAATGAGAAAATAAATTTAAAAGCACTCAGTAAGTTAGAAAGCATACTACAAAATGTAAATCATCATTTTAAAAGGGTATCTTAAGCATTCAGACTCAGGATAATCACTAACTCAAAAGATGTGGGCAATACAGAAGTGTATAGTGCACAGTCATTGCTCACAAGAAATAGTCTAGAAGAGGCAAGAAAAAATTAGAAAGTGAAAAGTGCTATCCTACAGTAAATTGTTACTATAGTACATAGAAAGAAGAAATTCTTTTGATTGAGAAAAATCAGGCAGGTGGCATTTGAGTTGGGGACCAAATGTTGGGAAGAATTGTTACTTGTACAGATGAGAGAAATGATGCTAAAAATTTAAAAGTCTTATTAAGACAAATCCATCCAGTTTCTTTAACAATTTAATTTTTCCTATAGATAAATATAAAATTCATGAAAATTATGTACCAAAATAGGGATAAATTTGTTATCTAATAAAGAGTATTCAACAGATATTTAATGTATGCCTATTATGTGGTAAGGAGACAATACAGCTTATATTCTAGTGAACAAATATATTAAACAAATAAGATAATTAACCATTAATAAGTACAATGAATAAAAGAAATAAAGAATTAAACAGATAAAGATAATTATAGTGCCTTTATAGGTGCTACAAAATCACGTGATGGAATAACATGTTGGAGGTCCTGTTTCAGATAGTTTGGTCAGGAAAGTCCCTAATTAGGAAGTGATAAATAAGCTAAAAGTACAGAATGGTTAGACATGTGAGGAAAGGAGTAAGCACACCCTGGGAATGGAATAATAACAAATGCAAGGTCTGCAGCATGTTTGGGAAATGAAAAGGAGAGGAATAAAGCTAGATTAGAATCAGTAAAAGAAAACTTATGACTTAAGGCTTAAAAGGTACAAAAGGGCCAAAAATCATGCAGAGCTTTATTTCTGAAAAGAGCAATAAGAAACATTGAAAGGTTCCAAGTACAAAAGTAAAATCGACTGCTTTCTGCCTTGGAAAATATCAGTCTGATTGCTGGGTGAATATGAATTTCAGGTCTTCTGACTACCCAAATGAAGCAAAAAGGACCAGATTTATCTTCCCAACTGACCAAATTAAAAAACTAGACAAAATACATGAGACAATGATTTTCAGACATGGGCCATCAGGTAGAACAGGATAATGATCCCTGAGAAAGAGAAAACAAATCAAATGAACCCTATAACTGCTCCTAGCTTACTACCTTGAGAGTGTATCCAAGCCACAGAATACTTGAATACTTGGAGGGGAAACCTAGTCAGAGCCCACAGATTACCCTTCTTGAGGAAATAGGGCTGGGGGTTCAGGGAGACTACAGAAAATAGAGTTCCCAGGGCAGAGTACCATGAAGGAGGGTGTTTCAAAAAGAGGAAGCTCCAGAGATCTACAGAGTTCTCAAATCTTTAACCAAGTACTGACCAGCACATACATATGAAGCAATTAGTCAAGGCTGGGAAAAGAACCACCCAACATGAGAAGATGGAACAATTCCAGGAACTCACACAAGGATGGGAAAATTTTGTGTTCTCATCAACCAGAGTGGAAAACCTTGTAATTCAAAGGAAATTGGAGAGGACTCAGAAGAGTATAGCCTCAGCAGAGGGCAAATTAACCATAGACTGAAGGTGTATCTGGTCCTGCTTAACAAAGTTTAAAGCAACCCTCAATAAAATCATACTACTTCCAAGTAACTAAACTGTATCCCAGAACAAAGCTTAAGATGATCTATAGGAATACAAGATTTCCAGAAACCAAAAAGATAATTCACAATGTAGAGAATCTAAACAAAATTCGCAAGAATGCAAAGAAGCAGAAAGTTACAATCTGTAATGAGGAGGAAAATCAGTTATTAGAAATAGACTAAGAAATGACACAAAATGATATAATTTATAGATAAAGACATTAAAAGAGTTATCCTAACTATATTCCCTATATTCAAGAAGCTAAAGGAAAGATTGAGCATGTTGAATAGATACAAGGAAAATAAAAAGAAGAGTTAAATCAAACTTCTAGAGATGAAAAATACACTGAATAAGTTTACCAGTATTAGATACCAAAGAAAATACAATTAGTGAATTTGAAGGTCTAACAATATATATAAAATGAAAGGAGAGGGAAAAAATGGAAAATAAATAGAGCATCAGCAAACTGTTACAAAACTTCAGTTGGACTACTTTACATATTTTTTGGGATCCCAAAGAAGACAGGAGAAGAATCAGAAAAAATATTAGAAAAATTAATGACTGAATATTTTCCAAATTTCGTAAAAACAATAAGTCCACAGATCCAAGACGCTCAACACAGCCCAAACACAAGAAATAGGAAACAAACATCCTAATCCTAATGGAGAGAAATCCACAGTAGAAAATCTGTGGTAGAGAATCCATGATGAAAAATCTTAAAAACAGAGAAAATTGTACATTATATATACACAGATATTAAGATAAGAATGACAGCAAACTTCTAGTTGGAAACAATGGTACTCAAAGACATTTTTCAAAAAGAAGAGAACAATAAAGACTTAAAAATATACAAGAGATGAATTAATCACCAGCAGACCCACACTATAAAAAATGTTAAAGAAAGCCTTTTAAACAGAAGCAAAATGTCACCAGATGTAAATCTAGATCTGCACAAAATAATGAAGACCACCAAAAATGATAAATTTGAACTAAATATAAAAAATTGCTTACTTATTTTTTAACTCTCTCTAAAACAAAAAGAACAATAATGGATTTATAACATATATATAAGTAAAATGTATGAATACAACAAACACAAAGGCTAAAGGAAAGAAATAGAAGCATACCATTATAAGTCTCATATTATATTTGAATTGGCATAATATAACTTGAAGACAGTCCATGATAAATTAAATATATACTATAAAATCTAAAGCAATTGCTGAAAAACAAAAAACAGAGTTATATCTAATAATACTTGGAGAAAGCAAAAAATGATCCAGAAATTTCATGGAGAAATCTAGAAAACAAATAGGCTTTCATAAACTCTCAGCCATCCCTGGTGGTCTGGAAAGCTGCAAACATGTATAAGGCTGTGAGCACATACAGGAGAGAGCAATCAGAAAAAATATGTAAAAAATATTTGAAAAATTAATGACTGAATTTTTTCCAAATTTTGTAAAAACAGTAAGAAGTCCACAGATCCAAGACGCTCAACACAGTCCAAACACAAGAAATAGAAAACAAACATCTTAATCCTAATGGAGAGAAATCCACCGTAAAAAATCTGTGGTAGAGAATCCACGATAAAAGAATCTTAAAAACAAAGAAAATTATATATTATATATACACAGATATTAAGATAAGAATGACAGCAAACTTCTAGTTGGAAACAATGCCACTCAAAGACATTTTTCAAAATGTCTTTGAAAAATAACACTCATCCTGGCTGAATGTGAGGTATCCACTCATACCTGGCTGAATGTAAGGTCTTATGCCCAGGAGGAAGTCTTATTAGCTCAAGGTGTTTAAACACAACCTCCAACTAATCATTGGTTGACCTCTAAGCACTGCTTTACAGCTTTTAATGTCTATATTAAAAGAGAAGAAAAATATCAAATCAATAAGTTAAGCATACACCTTAAGAAACTAGGAAAAAAAGGAGGCCAAACTAAATCCAAAGTAAGTAGAAAAAGAAAATCATAAACAATAGGGCAGAAATCAATGGAATAGAAAAAAAATAGAGAAAATTGATGAAACTCAAAACTTAGCAAATAAAATTAGCAGATCTTTAGTTATACTGACCAAGAAAAAAAGTAGAAAAGACACAGATCTGGAATTAAACAGGTTAAACAAGGATATCAACACTTACCTTATAGAAATTAAAAGGACTTCAAGGGAATACTATGCACAACTTTATGCAAACAAATTATACAACTTAGATGAAATGGATAAATTCCTATAAAAACGCACATTAACACAAAGTACTCAAGAAGAAATTTAAAAATCTGATTAGACCTATAACAACTAAAAATAAAAAGAATTATTAGTTAAAAGTCTTCCCACTAAGAAAAGCCAAGGTGCAAAAATACTTAAAGAAGAAATAACCAATCCTCCACAAATTCTTCCATTAAATAGAGGAGGAAACGCTTTCCAACTTGTTCTATGAAGCCAGGAGTATTACTCTGTTACCAAAGCCAGACAAAGACATCACAAGAAAAGAAAAATTCAGACCAATATTTCTCATGAGTATAGATGTAAAAATCATTAAAAAATTAGCAAAATAAATCCAGCATTTTATGAAATGGGTTATGTAACATGATTAAGCAGCCTTTACCGCAGGAAGGCAAGGTGGTTTAACATTTGAAAATAAGGTAATATATTATATATATTAATAGAATAAAGAAAAAAAACTACATGATAATCTCAAGGGACACAGAATGAGCATTTGACAAAAATCCATGATAAAAACTTTCAATAAACTAGGAATAGAGGGCAACCTGACAAAGGGCACTTACAAAAAAACCTAAAGCTAATATCATTCTTAATAATGAAAGGTTAAATGCTTTTTCCCTAAGACTCAGAACAATGTAAACACGCCCACTCTTGCCACTGCTATTCAGCACTGTATTAGAGGTTCAAGTCACTGCAGTCAGGCAACAAAGCAAAAGGCATTCAGATTGAAAGGGGAAAGGTAAAAATATCTATATTTATAGACAGCATAATCCAATATGGTGAAAATCCTAAAGAACTCATAAAACTACTAGTAGAACTAATAATACGGCAAGGTCAAAGGATACAATTTCAATATACAAAATTGTATAACTATATACAAGCAATGAATAATCCAAAAATAATATTAACAAAATAATTGCAAAGATATTGGCCTGTAATTTTCTTTTTGGTAGTGTCTTTTTCTGGTTTTGGTATCAGAGTGATGGTGATGGCTTCACAGAATGTCTTTGGGAGTGTTCCTTCCTCTTCAATCTTTTGGAAGAGTTTGAGAAGGATCAGTACAAGTTCTTCTTTGTATGTTTGGTAGAATTCACCTGTGAAGCCATCTGGTCCTGGACTTATGTTTGAATGGAGTTGTTTTTTGTTTTTGTTTTTTTTATTACAGATTCTGTTTCATTTCTAGTGATCGGTCTGTTCAAGTTATCTATTTCTTCTTGACTCAGTCTTGGCAAGCTGTATGTTTCTAGAAAGTTGTCCATTTCTTCTAGGTTGTCAAATTTGTTGGCATATAATTGTTCATAGTAATCTCTTATGGATTTTTGTATTTCTGTGGTATCAGTTATGATTTCTCCTTTCATTTCTTATTTTCTTTATTTGGGTCTTCTCTCTTTTCTTTGTGAGCCTGGCCAGAGGTTTGTCAATTTTGTTTACCCTTTCAAAGAAGCAACTCTTGGTTATACTGATTTTTTTCTATTGTTTTTAATCTCTATTTTATTTATTTCCTCTCTGATTTTTATTATCTGCTTCATTCTGCTAACTTTAGGTTTTGTTTGTTTTTCTTTTTCTAATCCTTTTAGGTGGTGGGTTAGGTTGTTTATTTGACATTTGTCTTGTTTCTTAAAGAAGACCTGTACTGCTATGGAACTTCCCTTTAAGAACTGCTTTTACTGCATCCCATACATTTTGTTTGGTTGTGTTTTCATTGTCATTTGCCTCAAGGCATTTTAAAATTTCTTCCTGATTTCATCGTTGACCCATTGGTTTTTTAGTAAAAAGAAAATTACAGGCCAATATCTTTGATGACTATAGATGCAAAAATTTTCAACAAAACATTAGCAAACCAAATCCAACAACACATAAAAAAGATCATACACCATGACCTAGTTGGATTCATCCCAGGGTCACAAGGATGGTTCAACATATGCAAATTAATCAATGTGATACACCACGTCAACCAAAGAAAAGATAAAAACCACATGATCATCTCAATAGATTCAGAAAAAGCATCTGATAAAATTCAACATCCATTAATGATAAAAACCCTTATGAAAGTGGGTATAGAAGGAACATATCTCAACATAATAAAATAGTTTTATGACAAACCCACAGCCAATATAATACTCAATGGTGAAAAGCTGAAAGCCTTCCCGCTAAAATCTGGAACAAGACAAGGATGCCCACACTCATCACTTCTCTTCAACGTAGTATTGGAAGTCCTAGCCACAGCAATCAGATAAGAAAAAGAAATAAAAGGTATTCAAATTGGTAGGGAAGAGGTAAAATTGTCATTATATGCAGATGACATGATATTATATATAGAAAACCCTAAAGACTCCATACAAAAACTACTAGAATTGATAAATAAATTCAGCAAGGTAGCAGGATACAAGATTAACATACAGAAATCAGTTGGATTTCTTTATACTAACAATGAAATATCAGAAAGAGAATGTAAAAAAATCAATACCTTTTAAAATCACATCAAAAAAAAAAAAAAAAACAACTTAGGAATCAACCTCACCAAGGAGGTGAAAGACATATGTTGAGAACCACAAAACATTAATAAAGGAAATCTTGAAAGTAATGCAAAGAAATGGAAAGATATCCCATGTTCTTGGAATGGAAGAATTAATACTGTTAAAATGGCCACACTACCCAAAGCAATCTACAGATTTAATGTGACCCCTATCAAATTACCCATGACATTTTTCACAGAACTAGAACAAATAATCCTAAAATTTATATGGAACCATGGGAGACCCAGAATTGCCCAAACAATCCTGAGGAAAATGAACAGAGCAGGAGGCATGACCCTCCCAGACTTCAGACAATACTACAAAGCTACAGTAATCAAAACAGTGTGGTATTGGCACAAAAACAGACATACGGATCAATGGAACAGAATAGAGAACCCAGAAATAAACCCACATGCTTATGGACAATTAATCTTTGACAAAGGAGGCAAGAATACACAATAAAAGACAGTCTTTTCAGCAAGTGGTATTGGGAAATTTGGACATCTGCATGTAAATAAATGAAGTTAGAACACACCTTCACACCATACACAAAAATAAACTCAAAATGGCTTAAAGACTTAAATATAAGACAAGACACTGTAAAACTCCTAGTAGAGAACATAGTTAAAACATTCTCTGACAAAAATTGTACCAGCGTTTTCTTAGGTCAGTCTCCCAAGGCAATAGAAATAAAAGCAAAAATAAACAAATGGGACCTAATCAAACTTGTAAGCTTTTGCACAGCAAAGGAAACCATAAGCAAAATGAAAAGACAACCTATGGATTAGGAGAAAATACTTGCAAATGATACAATGGACAAGGGCTTAATTTCCAAAATATACAAACAGCTCCTACAATTCAGTAACAAAAAAAAAATAACCCAATCAAAAAATGGGCAGAAGACCTAAATAGACAATTCTCCAAAGAAGACATACATATGGCCGATAGGCACATGAAAATATGCTCAAAATTGCTAATTCTTAGCGAAATGCAAATCAAAACTACAATGAAGTATAACCTCACACCAGTCAGAATGGCCATCATTAAAAAGGCTACAAATAAATGCTGGAGAGGTTGTGGAGAAAAGGGAACCCTCCTACGCTTTTGGTAGGAATGCAATTTGGTACAGCCACTCTGGAAGACAGTATGGAGGTTCCTCAAAAAACCTAAAAATAGAGTTGCCATATGATCCAGCAATCCCACTCCTGGGCATATACCCAGAAAAAAATATAATTCAAAAAGATACCTGCACCCCTATATTCATAGCAGCACTATTTACAATAGCCAAGACATGGAAACAACCTAAATGCCCATTGATGGATGAATGGATTAAGATATATATATATAATGGAATATCAGTCAGCCATAAAAAAGAATAAAATAATGCCACTTGCAGCAACATGGATGGACCTAGAGATTATCACACTAAGCGAAGTAAGTCAGAAAGAGAGAGACATACCATATGATATCACTTATATGTGGAATCTAAAATATGACACAAATGAACATATCTATGAAACAGAAACAGACTCACAGACATAGAGAACAGATTTGTGGTTGCCAAGGGGGTGCTGGGGGGGAGGGAAGGATTGGGAGTTTGGGATTAGTAGATGCAAACTATTATATATAGGATGGATAAACAACAAGGTCCTACTGTACAGAACAGGGAACTATATTCAATATCCTGTGATAAACCATAATGGAAAAGAATATGAAAAAGAATATATATGTATGTGTGTGTGTGTATATATATATATACATATATATGTTTGTGTGTGTATAACCGAGTCACTTTGCTGTACAGCAGAAATTAACACAGTATAAATCAACTATACTTCAATAAAACTTAAAAAAAGAAAATAATTCCAATCACAACAGCATAAAAAGAATTAAATATGTAGGAATAAATTTAACAATATAACCATGAGGCTTATACACTGAAAACTACTGTAAATTACTGAGAAAAATTAAAGAAGATTAAATACAATGGAATATTATTCAGCCATAAAAAGAAAATCCTTCTATTTGTGATAACATGAAAGAACACGGAGGATATTTTGCTAAGTGAAAAGTCAGACACAGAAAGACAAACACTGTATGATCTTACTTATATGTAGAATCTAAAAAGCCAAACTCAAAAATGCAGAGAGTAGAATGGTGGTTGCCAGGGGCTGAGAAGTGGGAGAAATGGGAAATATTGGTCAAAGGGTACAAATTTCTAGTTATAAGATGAATAAGTTCTGGGGATCTAGTGTACAGCATGGTGACTACAGTTCTTAATACTATATTTACACTGGAAATTTGTTAACAGAGTAGATCTTAAGTGGTCTTACCACACATACAATAATGGTAACTATGTGAGGTGATGGATGTGTTAATTAGCTTGATTGTGGTAATCATTTCAAAATGTGTATGTATATTAAATCATCACAGTGAACATTTTAAATATATACAATTTTTATTTGTCAGTTATATGTCATTAAAGCTGGAGAGAAAGAAAACCACACTTCAAACACACTGGAAGGTTCTCTCATGTCCCTCCAAGTCCATACCTCTGAAAAGTAACCACCATTCTGATTACTGTTGCTACACATTATTTTAGCCTGTCTTTGAGCTTCACTTAAATTGAATTATACAATGGTTCTCTTTTTGTGTTGAGATTTATTCATGTTCTTGCTTGCTATTACATATTGTAGCAGTCCATTCTTTTTCTTTTCCGTGTACTATTCCATTATATGAATATTATATAATATTCTATTCTTAATGGACTTCTGGGTTAGTTCAAGTTTGGGGCTATTAAGAATAAAGCTGCTATGACATACAAGAAAATCGATTAGGAGAAACATTTCATGCTCATGGATTGGAAGAATCACTTTGTTAAAATTGTTAAATTTTATTGTTAAAATGTTAAAATTTCTCCCATATTGATCTATAGATTCAACACAATCCCTATAAAAATCCAATTAAACTTTTTTTCCCCAGAAACGGACTGGTTGATCCTAAAACTTATATGAAAATGCAAAGAGCTAAGACAAGCTAAAACATTTTTGAAAAAGAAGAACAAATTGGAGGACTAATACAAGTCCCAATTTCAAAACTTATACTAAAGCTTTAGTATACAGTGTGACAAACAAAGATAGACATGATTGATAAATAAAACAGAATTGAGATTACAGGGGAAAAAACCATATTTTTGGTCAATTAATGTTCAACAAAAGTCTCAAAGCACTCAGTGGGGAAAAGTTTTTCTTCTCTTTCCACAAATGCAAATGATGAAATTAGATCCTTACCTCACACCATACATAAAAATTAACTCAACAATATTAGATTGAAAACTACAAGACAGAAGAAAACATAAGAGACAATCTTCCTGGCCTTGTCTTAGGCAAAGATTTGTTAACTTTGCCACCATATGCATGATTCATAAATAAAAATATTAATAAATTTGATTTCATCAAAATTAAAACCTTCATAAAAAAGTTTGGTGTCAAAAAGACACTATTAAGAAAATGAAAAGGGTAAGCATTTTACCAAAGATACATAAATGGCTAGTAAGCACATGAAAAGATGCCAACATCATTAGTCATTAGGGAAATGCAAAATTAAAACCCCAATGAGACACCACTACATGTTGACTAGAATTTAAAAATTCTAAATTTAAAGTGTAAATTTAAAAAAACTGATTGTACCAAGTGTTGTCAAGTATGTGTTGCAAATGGAACTCTCACTCATTGCTCATGGGAATGTAAAAATGACACAGATCACTTGGGAAAACAGTTTGTCAGTTTCTTGAAAAGTTAAACATACACCTACCATATGACCCAGCTATTCCACTTGTAGATATTTATCCAAAATAAATGAAAGCATATGTCCAAACAAAGATTTCAGCATCAATGTTCATAGTAGCTTTATTTGGAATTGCCAAAACTGGGAGAAAAACACCCAAATGTCCATCAACAGATGAATAAATTGTGCTATGTCCATACAATGGAATACTACTCAGCAATAAAAAGAAACAGACTTATTGATACATACAATAAACAATATAGATGAATCTCAAAATAATTATGCCGAGTGAAAAAAGCTAAACGAAAAAAAGGGAGAACATATTGTATGATGCCACTTAAAGACTAATCAATAGTGACAGAAAGCAGATCAGCAGTTGTCTTGGAACGGGAGTAAGGGATGTGAAGTGACCAGAAGAAGCGATTACAAAGGTGCCCAAGAAACTACTGGAGATGATAAATAAGTTCATTATTTTTAACACAGGTCAAAACTTACTGAAGTGCACATTTTAGGTAAGTTCACTTTGTTGTACGTTGATTATACATTAATAAAGTTGTAAAAAAAATTTATCTCAGGACAAAGAGAAAACAAAAAGAACTGTTTTGTGGCTATTACAATTCTCCAGGCAAGAAGCAGTGGTTGCTTAGACTGGGATGGAACCCTTTGAGATGAAAATGTAAGTATATAATTTTAAAGTTTATTAGAATACAGAAATGACAATACTTTGTTGGTGAAATGTATATTGGAAGGTGAAGAAAAGGAAGGAATCAAGGACAATTTTTATTTTGGCTTAAGCAGCTGAGTGAATAGTGTTGCCGTTTACTAACATGAAGAAGACTGGGGTAGGATTACAGAGTCAAGGTTTCTCACCACAATTACCAAGAGTAATTCAAACTGGTTTGACAAGTTCAATGGATTTAAAACAAATAACTAGGGTTTATACACAGACATCTAGAAAATAAAAATAAGACACTGATCAACTATCATAAATATGAAAAAGAAATTAATATGATTATGACACAGCAAAAGAAACTAGTAATTCATGGAGATTATAAAACAGGTACAAAACACCTTGGCCCCAAATATGTTTTAAAATAAATAAATGAAAGGTAAATGTGCACATTAGAAAATAATTACTTACAAGTGTTTTAGTGAAATGCTACATTTTACTGATAGTGTTTTTTTTTCTAGAAGTAATATTTAGGTCTGCTTACATTTCTAACAAAAAATATTTGTATCTATTAAAAGTCAAATTAATAATTCAAGGAAAGAATGCTACAGGTTCTTTATTATGTTCAACATCTTTGCTTACCTGTTTAATCTTTCAAGTAATGGTCCAAATTGTGCTATTTCATATGATGGACTGAAAGTATCTTGACTTTCATTTAATTTAGAAACCAAGGAATTAGAATAATCAACACTACTGAGCTGCAAAAAGAAAGGAAGAGCCTGCCAAAGTGGTAAATGTACATATATACAAGTTAAATTATTTATCACAATGCCATTTAAGTGAACATAGATATACAAAAATGTATTATTTTAGTCTAAAAGAAAGTAATTGTGTCTTAATTGAAAACAAAATAAATACTGTTATAACAATGAAAGCAATATCAGTATTTGAGTAATTATTGAAATAACAGGGTTGATACTATGGTGAGCTAAACATTTTCTCAGAGATTAAAAAAAAAGATTAAAAAAATACCCAGTACACCAGGGTATTGAGTAAATAAAAGTTAAATTTCTCTGACAAAAAATACATGATCTCTCCCAAGAAAACAGCTGTACTTATCTCAGTTTTTCCATTTACTGAGTAATTTTAGACTGCTACTTTAATATTTCCAAATACCAATATCATTGAATACAAAATGGGGAAAGTGTTGGAAGACTGTTGTGAAAAGCAGTTGAGATAATCCATTTATTAATGTGGAAAGTACCATATAAATATAAGATATTGTATTGGCTCAGCACTAATCTATCCAGCAATAATAGTTTATATCTGTAGTATATATTTATCTACAAGTCATCAAACATAGAAATGACAAGTCCAAAGACAATCAGTGACAGAAATAGGAAAAAAAGAGGGGGAGACAAAAAGAGATACTGAAAGTCTTAAAAAAAAAAAGGTCTGAAGTGAGGGAGAGCTGAAAATAAAGTCTAATAATACATCTCACATCTCAGCCTCAGAGAGACAGTGTCAGAGGTGCAGAGACAAAGGTGCATCCCTTGAAGTGAGAAACAAATAAACAAATCAAAAGAGAAGGGTATATTATATATGGGCTCAAATACTACTTCTCTAGGGAAGTGAGAAGTGAGCCCCAGACCACTTTTTCTTCTAACATGTTTTTTTCAACTCATTTTCTTTTGTATCATATAATTTCATTTTAATTCTTCTCACTTTTCTTGAAATCCCTCCAAATAAACTATTAAATACTTCATTAAAAGGTCACAATGTGACAATATGCCCTGGACAGGGACATTAAACTCTCTTTTTCTCTTCTGTCCTATTAAGAATAACATTATTTACCCCTCTGGAGATAATCACTAACCTGCAGTCTATAAGTAGGAGATTACAGAGCATTTCATTCTCTAGCCTATAAACTATTTAACAGAATAAGGATGAGTTATAAGCTGATCTAGGATGCAAGTTTTAGTCTTGTAAAATACAAACTGAATGGGTAATTGGATGTTTTTCACTGCATCTTTCAAAAATTATTGGGTCCTCAAATTAATAAGGCTAACACATATCACTGAAACATAATACTTCATTTTCTCTTTTCTGAAAAACAGAAAACATACTTTAATAAAATTGAATCATGTTATATATTATATGTAACTATAATATAGCATGATATATAACTATAATTTATAAATTTATAATTATAAATTAATTTAAAAATAATAAATACATAAATATGGCATAAAACTACTGCATGCTAAAAATGGGAGAAATTCAAAACTAAATATTCCTGTTAATAAGACAGTGTTTATATAATCATTTTCCTATCATTATACATTAGTAATCTTTAATAATTTTATTTTTAAACTCTATATAAATTTAATAAAAAATCATTTCTTGGTATGTTCTATGGCAGATATATTTCAGAATTTTAAATTTTGGACATTTTCATATTTTTACTTTAGAGCACACAATGATTGAACAATATTTTAGCACTATACATCTCTATATAAATATATTTGTATAATTATAATTGAAGTGCATATAACCAGTTGTCATCTGACAAATTGTAAAAAGAATCAAGCCATCACAACTCATACTTTAACAGGCTACTATGATATCACTGAGATTATGTACTGCTATTCACAAGAGCCTTTCCATAACATGTCTACCGGGCCACCATGACATCACCAACTAGCTATTTACTGTGATTACAATCATACTACTATATAACACACTGAACGATTTTCAATTTCACTATCAATTTTATAAAAAATGATTTTTTTCAAAGATTTTTAAAGAACACTCCAGTTTTTGGATTCATAATCTTCTACAGTGCAGAGAATTAAGTTTTTGACCTTTGAGGAACTATTACACTTAATTTATATCTTATTTTAGCTATATCTATAGCAATTCACAACTAATATTTTTAAATCTATAAAAAGAGAAAAGAATATATCATAAAAATATAATAATATCAAAATGCTAAGAACTCGTGATCCAAAGATACCTGTTCATTCTGCTTCTCTTCATATGCAACTTTCTGAAGACTAGGTGCTATTCTGGGAATGAAATTTAGTTCTGTAATATTTCTATTGGAAGATAATTCAGCTGAAAAAGATGGTGGAGTGAAACTGCAGTTTTCTGTTCTGTTGAATTGAGGTTCAAGCATTCTATATGAGTCCATGACTTGTGATGACTATATGAAAGAAGATACAATCATTTGATTTGTCAAAATGTAAAAACCAGAGAAGATAAAAGTGAAAATAGAAGTGCAAAAAGGTCATGGGTTGCAGAAAAAGTCCCAAGGAAAGGCAAGCCCATCAGTAATGGACAAGACTTATTAAGACAAGAGAGGTTATCAACTAAGATTATACTTAAGAGTTCCTTTTCATTTGCCTTTATCACACTTGGTCCCCTCCATCCTCAAGCCCCATTCTCCTACATGCCATCTCCTAAAGACGGGAAACCTGAGTTTCATTAACCCACATTACAGGTGAAAAGATTTCCAAGAGATTTTAGTATCACTGTTGTTACCTTTCTCTAGTATAACTTTAGCAATTCAAAGGAAAAAAAGGGTAATAATATAGCCTTAGACCTTAATATTTCAAGCTTTAATCACAATCTGTGCATTTTCTAATTGATTAAAATTTTATTTGCTAAAAGTAGTTCTAAGAGGGAAGTGTATAGTGATACAAGCTTACTTCAGAAAACAAGAAAAACCTCAAACAACCTAACCTTACACCTGAAGCAACTACAGAGCGAAGAACAAACAAAACCCAAAGTTAGTAGAAGGAAAAAAAATCATAAAGATCAGAGCAGAAATAAATGGGATAGAGACCAAGAAAACAATAGAAAAGATCAATGGAATTAAAAGTTGGTCCTTTGAAAAGCTAAACAAAATTGATAAACCTTTAGCCAGACTCATAAAGAAAAAGGGGAGAGCACCCAAAGCAATAAAATGAGCAATGAAAAAGAAGTTACAACCAACACCACAGAAATACAAAGGACCAAAAGAGACTGCTACAAACAACTATATGCCAAGAAAATGGACAACCTAGAAGGAATGTACAAATTCTTAGACAGATACAATCTCCCAAGACTGAACCAAGAAGAAATAGAAAATATGACAGACCAATCATAAGTACTGAAATTGAATCTGTGATTTAAAAACTCCCAACAAACAAAAGTCCAGGACCAGATGACTTAACAGGAGAATTTTGCCAAATATTTAGAGAAGAGTTAACATCTACCCTTCCGAAACCATTCCAAAAAATTGCAGAGAAAGGAACACTTTGAACTCATTCTATGAGGCCACCATCACCCTGATACAGAAACCAAAGATACCTCCAAAAAAGAAAATTACAGGCCAATATCACTGATGAACTTGGATACAAAAATCCTCAACAAAATATTGGCAAATCGAATCCAACAACACATTAAAAGGATCATACACTATGATCAAGCGGGATTTATACCAGGGATGCAAGGATTTTTCAATATCCACAAATTAATCAGCGTGATACACCACATTAACAAACTGAAGAATAAAAACCATATGATCATCTCAACAAATACAGAAAAAGCTTTTGATAAAATTCAACAACCCTTTATGATAAAAACTCTCCAAAAAGTGGTCATAGAGGGAACATACCTCAACATAATAATGGCCATATATGACAAACCCACAGATAACATCATACTCAACAGTGAAAAGCTGAAAGCATTTCCTCTAAGATCAGGAACAAGACAAGAATGTCCACTCTTGTGGACACAGTTTCTGTCTTTTTTTTAAAGTTCCAAACATATGCTATATCATATGATATTTATTCAACACAGTTTTAGAAGTCCTAGCCATGGCAATCATAGAAGAAAAAGAAATAAAAGGAATCCAAACTGGAAAACAGGAAGTAAAACTGTCACTGCACATGACATGACACTATACATAGAAAATTCTAAAGATGCTACCAGAAAACTACTAGAGCTCATCAGTGAATTCGGTAAAGCTGCAGGATACAAAATTAATACATAGAAATCTGTTCCATTTCTATATGCTAACAATGAAAGATCAGAAAGAGAAATTAAGGAAACAATCCCATTTACCATCGCATCACAAAGATTAAAATATCTAGGAATAAACTGACCTAAGGAGGCAAAAGACCTGTACCTGAAAACTATAAGACACTGATGAAAGAAACTGAAGGTGACACAAACAGTTGGAAAGATACACCGTGTTCCTGGATTGGAAGAATTAATGTTGTTAAAATGACTGCACTGTCCAAGGCAATCTACAGATTCAATGTCATCCCTACCAAATTACCAATGGAATTTTTCACAGAATTAGAACAAAATTTTTAAAATCTGTATGGAAACACAAAAGACCCCAAACTGCCAAAGCAATCTTGAGAAAGAAAAACAGAGCTGGAGTAATCAGGCTCCCTGACTTCAGACTACAAAGCTACAGTAATCAAAACATATGATACTGGCACAAAAACAGACATATAGATCAATGGAACAGGATAGAAAGCTCAGGCACCTATGGCTAATTAATCTATGACAAAGGGAGAAAAGACAGTCTCTTCAATAAGTGGTGCTGGGGAACCTGGATAGCTACATGTAAAAGAATTAAATTAGAACATTCTCTAATACAATGTAAAAAATAAACTCAAAATGGATTAAAGACCTAAATGTAAGATTGGATACTATAAAACTCCTAGAGGAAAACATAGGCAGAACACTCTTTGACATAAATCACAGTGATATCTTTTTGGATCCATCTCTTGGAATAATGGAAATAAAAACAAAAATAAACAAATGGGATCTAATTAAACTTAAACGCTTTTGCAGCAAAGGAAACCATAAAAAAATCAAAAGACAACCTACAGAATGGGAGAAAATATTTGCAAGTGATGCGACTGACAAGGGATTAATTTCCAAAATATACGAACAGCTCATACAGCTCAATAGCAAAAAAACAAATAACCTATCAAAAACTTGGTAGTAGATCTAAATAGACATTTCTCCAAAGAAGACATACAGGTAGACAAAAGACACATGAAAAGATGCTCAACATTGCTAATTATTTGAGAAATGAAAATCAAAACTACAATGAGGCATCACCCCAACACTGGTCAGAATGGCCATTAAAAAGTCTACAAACAATAAATACTGGAGAGGGTGTGGAGAAAAGGGAACCCTTCTACACACTGTTGGTGGGAATGTAAATTGGTACAGCCACTTTGGAGAACAGTATGAAGGTTCCTTAAAAACTAAAAATAGAGCTACCATATGATCCTGCAATCCTACTCCTGGGCATGTATCTGGGGAAAACCATAATTCGAAAAGCTACATGCACCCAAACGTTCTTTGCAGCACTATTTACAATAGCTAAGATGTGGAAGCAACCTAAACGTCTACCAATAGATGAATGGATAAAGAAGATGTGGTTTATAGTTACAATGGAATATTACTCAGCCATAAAAAAGAATGAAATAATGTCTTTTGCAGCAACATGGATAGACCTAGAGATTACCAGACTAAGTGAAGTCAGACAGAGAGAGACAAATATCATAAGATATAGCTTATGTGTGGAATTAAAAAAAAAAGACACAAATGAACTTATCTACAAAACAGAAATAGGCCCACAGACATAGAAAACAAACTTACAGTTACCAAAGTGGAAAGGGAGGGGGGGATAAATTAAGAAGTTGGAATTAATGTATAAACACTAGTATATACAGAATGGATAATCAACAAGTCCTACTGTATAGCACAGAAAAATACACTCAATATTTTGTAATAACCTATGAGGGAAAAGAATCTGAAAGAGAATATATATATATACACATATATACATATATATATATAACTGAATCACTGTGCTGTACACCTGAAACTAACATGACATGCAAATCAACTATACTTCAATTTAAAAAAATAAAAATGTTTAAATTAAAAATAATTTATTTGCTAAAAAATAATCATTTGCAATACTTTAAAAAATAACCTTAGGAACAATGTGAATATTGAAAATCACAATTTGATGTAAAATAAAATAATCTGATCACTATGTTTGAAGAGATGAATTGCTCGATGATCACATGAACCCAAAGTAGGAATCTCCAAATGAATTATCCTTTGTAGTTTGTCAGTAACAAGCAGAATCAAATGTTATGCACACGTAGGCCTAGTCTACCTTACCAGAACTCCAAATTGTTTCTCATAAGCAATCAGTTAAAATATTCTTAAGGTATAGGTTCCTTACATTAAAAACTTTTAAAAGAATAATTTTAAGGACTATAATTTTCTCCAGTATTTGAAAAATTTATATCATTTAGTGGCATGTCACAATTGTCAAAATAATTAATAAAATTAAAAAAAAAACCTCACCTGAACTGGATCAAATTCTTCCTTGCTGCTTAGTCTTTGAGAGTATATACTAACAAAAATAAAATTTTAAGGTTAAAAATATAGCTGGCAATAAAATTGACCATCTTTTTATATCTACTTAAAATTCATACGGTTCTACACAAATACTTGAAAACATATGGAATTCTTAGTAACTCTCTTCATTCCAGGGTCATAATATTACTGAGTTTTCTAAAAATTATATTATTATAAGAGAGACATTTTTATGATAAAGAAAGTGAAACTGTGTACAAAAAACTTAGCGTGGACATTTGGTCATTTGATAAAGGTCTTAATAGTTTAATAATATTATAACAGCTGAACAAATAAAAACTGAAGCTTAGAAGGATAAATCCTTTGTACATTTTCCAATGAATAAAAGAGTGTTGATAATAATCCATTTAAATACCTAATAATATACAACTTAGCTAAAACCTACTTGTTTTCTACATCATCAATGCAGAGGTTAGACGGTACACAGTGAGGCGACATTGGAAGTTCTATATCATGCTTTCTTAGAGGCATTTTTATGTCTCTATTCATATTCACGTGGATTGGTTTTCTCACAGTTTCTATAATGAAAAAAATTACAATTACAATTTATAAAAAATTATAAGAATAATAAAATCTTTTAAAAGCATTGTTTGATATACTATGTTCATTAAATAAATGTACATTTTAGAAATTTACTGAAACCACCTACATTCTATTGATATATATGCTAGAAGTCATTACAATACTATCATAGTAAGTCAAATCATCTCTTTTTCTTCATCATCTTATATATTCCTCCTGAAAGGGGCTCTACTTATTCACTTCTATTTTTTTCTTCCTCCAAGACTTCCCTGACCCCCAGACTATATCAGATGTTGTCTGATACATTCCCATAGCACTATATAAGTCCTCTATTATAGCACTTACCATAGTTTGTAGTACTTGATTAACTCTATTTCTCTCACTAGATTTTTAAACTTTATAGAGCAGAATCCTTGTCTCTCTTTATAGAAGAAGTCTCTATTTTGTCCGTTCAGTACTTTTGACAACTCTTTTTTTCTGTGAAATGCTTTTACACATGCACCAACTATGTAGTTCTAGTGGAGACTTTCTATGTTATAAAACCCTGCCTTTCTGGAAAAAATAATGGGTACCCATCTGACCCAAGAAGAATTAATAATTGTTCCCTCTGGTTATAAGTAATTGTTGCATGGCAGTGTGGATGGGACGGGAGCCTGGGGGAGAATGGATATATGTATATGTAGGTTTGAGTCGCTTTGCTGTGCACCTGAAACTATCACAACATTGTTAATTGGCTATACTCCAGTATAAAATAAAAAGTTTAAAAAATAAGTAATTGTTCCAGTGCTGGGCCCTGGCACCAGTAGGGCAAGGCAACATCCCTCCAGTGGAATTTTTTAAAGTTCAGAACCAGAGAAACAAACCTCAGTATTTCCCTGGTAGCAAAACTAGGAGAGATGAGCAATATTAGTGTTTTAAGGTAATGTTTTAAGCCTCAATGATTAAGACAGTCTGAGAGAATGAAGCTAATATCTGAAGTGAGAAAGAATCTTGGCTGTATTCAAGTCCCTGATTTAAGCAGTCTCTGAGGCCCAGCTGCACCACAGCCCTTCCTTTTAGTTAAGTGGCTTGGTCCATTCAAGGCTGCTGTAACAGAATACCATAGTCTGGGTGGATTATAAACAACAGTAATTTATTTCTCAGTCTGGAGGCTGCGAAGTCCAAGATCAAGGCACTGGCAGATGTGGTGTCTGGTGAGGGCCTGCTTCCTGTTTCACAGAGAGCCATCTTCTCACTGTGCCTTCAGATGGTAGAAAGGGAGAGAGAGCTCTCTGGGGTCTCTTTAATAAGGGTACAATGCTATCTATGAGGGCTCCATCCTCATGACATTATCACCTCCTAAATGTCCCTCCTGAATCATCACATTAGGTATTAAGATTTCAACATATGAGTTTGGAGGGGGGGTGGACACAAACATTCAGTTCATAACATTAAATAAGTATATATTTTTAAATGTCTGTTGTTTGCAGCCATGAGTCCTCACTAATAAAGTCTTGCTTTTGTAGGAGAGTAAAAATATCTCTATCCTCTACCTTTCTAAACTCCCAGCTGGGGACCCTGTAACAAAACAGGGATTAACAAGAGGAAAGCATACAAACTTATTTAATATAAGTTTTACATAGAAAACTTCAAAAGAAAATGAAGACCCAAAGAAGTGTTTAAACCTGAGCATTTTAATGCTAGGTTTGATGAACAATGGAAAGTCATGAAGAATGTGACAGGACAAAAAAAGGGTATGAGCAAAGTGTAGTAAACTGGGGGAAACAGCAGTCCTGTTCATTTAGATTCCTCTCAGTGCCCCTCTGTCTTGGAGATAAAGATGCTCCTTTCCTCCAGGTATAGGGTACCTCTCACATGAGAATCCTTCCTGCACATGCTGCTTCTCAAATTCCTTCAGCTTAAAATATTCAAAATGCCAAGGTGTCATATTTTGGGGTATCGTGTCCCAACCTTGTCACTTTCTATTCTATTCCCAGCATCCAACACAATACTTATGGTAGGTATTCAGTAAACATATGTTGAATGCATAAGTGAAAAGAAAGTAAGGGAGAAAGAAAATACATAAAGATAAATTCATCATCGGACAGCACATGCAAGAGAACAAAACTGGGACCTTATCTTACACCATACACAAAAATCAACTCAAAATGGATTAAAGCCTTAATTATAAGACCCGAGGGACTTCTCTGGTGTTCCAGTGGTTAAGACTCCGCACTCCCAATGCAGGGGGCAAGGGTTCGATCCCTGGTCTGGGAACTAAGATCCTGCATGCCACATAGTGTGGCCAAAAAAAAAAAAGTAAAAATTATAAGACTCGAAACCATAAACCTCCTAGAAGAAAACATAAAGGGTAAGCTCCTTGACATCCATCTTGGCAATGATTTTTTGGATTTGACACCAAAACAAAAGCAACTAAAGCAAATATAAACAAGTGAGACCACATTAAACTAAAAAGCTGCTGCACAGCAAAAGAAACCATCAACAAAATGAAAAGGCAACCTATGGAATGGGAGAAAATATTTGCAAATCATGTATCTAATAAGGGGTTAATATCCACCATATATAAAGAACTCACATAACTCATTAGCAAAAAAATACACAATCTAATTTTAAAATGGGCAGAGGACCTGAATAGACATTTTCCCAAAGAAGACATACAAATGGCCAACAGGTGCTCAACATCACTAATCATCAGGGAAATGCAAATCAAAACCACAATAAGACATCTTCTCATACCTGTCAGATGGACTATTACCAAAAAGAGAAGAGATAACAAGTGTTAACAAGAATGTGGAGAAAAGGGAACCCTTGTGCACTGTTGGTGGGAATATAAGTTGGTGTGGCCACTATGGAGAACAGAATGGAGGTTCCTCAAAAAATTAAAAGTAGAACTACCACATGATTCAGCAATCCCCCTTCCAGGATATATAGCCAAATGAAATGAAAAAAGGATCTCGAAGACATATCTGCACTCCCATGTTCACTGAAGCATTATTCATAATAGCCAAGATATAGAAACAACCTAAATGTCTGTCAATGGATGAATGGATAAAGAAGATGTGGTACATACATAAAATAAAATATTCTTCAGCCCTGAGAAAGAAGAAAATCCTGCCATTTGTGACAACATGAATGGACCTTGAAGACATTATGCTAAGTGAAATAAGCCAGACAGAGAAAGACAACTATGGCATGGTATCACTTACATGTAGAATCTTAAAAAAAAAAAATGTCAAACTCATAGAAACACAGAGTAGAAAAGTGGTTTCCAGGGGCTGGGGATTGGAAAGTAGGGGAAATAGGGAGAGGTTGGTAAAAGGGCACAAACTTTGAGCTGTATGATGATTAAGGTCTGAAGATCTAGTGTAAAATGTGGTGACTATAGTTGATAACACTGTATTATATGTGAAGAAAATAAAAGGTAAATTCAACAAACAGATTTACAACAAAAGCTTTTATTCCCAAAGTCCATGAATAACGTATTTACTTTTACTACAGTAGAAGTTTTTTACTTGTGTAAAATGCCATCTGTGGAGGGAGAAACAAAAACGGCAGAGAAAGGAAAAGAGGGGATACTAAGAACAGTATGATCAATTTCTATCCATCATTTATGAACTCTCTTATTTCTTTAAGCTCTCATTTTAGCATTTATTTTAAAAATTAAATATCAGACACAAGTTCCCTTCAGAGAGGAAAAAAATACTCTGATTAAACTTTTTATTTACTTAAAGAATCAAAGTACATGCCAAAAGGAACTTTATTTTGAATTATTAGACGACCATAGTTAATACCCCAGGAATGCCTAAGAAATTATTCATATTGCGAGATAGGAAACTGATCATTGAGACGAAAATCCTTTCAGCTCTTCCTTTCAAACAAATTCTCTAAATAGTATAAGATAGTAAATACATTTATTTCCTGCTCTTTAGCTAAACTTTGATAACTATCTGCCTAGACAGAATAATGTAATAACTGAAACAGCTGCACTGTAATAAGTCTAACTATACCTTATAAAATTAATTTTATATAACACTTAACCTAAAAATAAAAGTAAATGGATTAAACAACAGATTTTAAGCAAAAATTAACAAATCTTATTTAACCAGGCAACCAAGTTTTAAAATTAGTTTACTTTCCACATCCTTTGAGTTCTAATATTACACTTATTAGAGAACTAAATCTTATAATCACATCAGAATCAAAACAAAATGGTATTAGAAAAACTTACTTACCAGGTGTTTTCTTCTGGCAAGATATCTGATTTACCATATACAGGTTAAGGAGGTCTAAACTGACAGTAGAATTTTTGACAGGGGATGAAACTCCCAGTAATTCCATTTTTGATTTTAACCTTTTCTTTTCAAAATATTCCTAAAGTAATTATAAATAAAAAGTTATTGCAGCAACTATATGGTTTCAGGCAGAATCAAAAATAATAAAAAGCAATAATACAATCAAATAATTGACTTGATATTTTTATATTCTTGTGACACACACTTTATATGTTTACAAATTAAAATCAATCATGATAACTTGCAGTTTGCCTAAAGAGTCTAAATTTCACAGCCTCTTATAATCTTTCTTTTGTTAAATGTAATACTTTTAAAACAGAACTTTATAAAGCCATTCACAGGTATCAAAAATTATCTGAATGTAGAAAGTTTTTAAAAATCTGATAAAACAAATCTGACAGGCTAAAAATTTGTTTTTCTACAAAGTGTGCTATTCTATAGATATAAAAATCCTTAAAGATATTCTCAGCTGGGTGCCATTAAAAGTCAACTGAGATGAGAAGGGGGGGGGGAAAGCAGCTATGTGAGAAATAATCTGCAGCCAAAGGCAATTTAATTCCCTTTGTTATACCTCCATGACTACATTTTTTTTTTAAACCAGACTTGTACATAATTATCTTTTTTCATCCAGCATTTATTTTCTTCTTGGTTGTTTGAACTTAATTATTCTTCCTTATCTTCATTCTTTTCTTTCAGATTATATCCTTAATTTACCAAGTTCAAAGGCATTTATTTAAAATTTATTTATTGAGCAACTACTATGTACTAACACTATAACAAATTGTGAAAACATCTTCTCTTAAATTAATAATTCATAATACACGGCCATAAACGTTATTATAAATGTGAGATATCAAAAATGAGGAAGGTCCAAGATGGCAAAAAAACTAAAGAGGAAGTATCGCTTTTCCAAGAAATTAAAGCTCTTTCACATTAACCTTTCAGAATACCATTAATTATAATAGACTTTTACACTGTAGACTTAGACTTAAGATTGTAAAAAACTTGTAAGAATTGTAAGAAACTTACCAGTTCTCAAGCAACAAAGTAAATGTCATGTTGTTATGCAAAATTAACAATAGATAAACATATCTGTTTATAATTTGTTTCAGTGATTTGCAATCCCAAATTGGACTTAAATGTCTTAGAAAAGATCACAGTATGGTTCAGCAATGAAATGACAGTACCTTCAGGATGTAAATATTTTTTCCCCTTGAAAAAACTGACTATGGATCTTATAATTGATGATATTTTAGAATTAAGATGTTATTTCTTAAGGCAGTATACTTTGTGATGAATAAGACTATGGTGAGAGAGACAATGACACAAATAATTACAACACAATGTGATAGGAGATGTTATAGGATCTACCCCAAAAGGGTAGTCAACCTATGGGTAGGTGGTGGGAGGTCAGGCAGAGAAGGAGAGGGAAGGTTTCTTATGAAATTATTTCTAAGGTAGATGGATGAGTCAAGAGTAAGCCAGAGTATAGAAATATAAGGTTCTAGGAATAAGGAAGAACAGTACAACGACTATCTACAAAGCAAGTAAGTCTTTATTTCAGGGGACACTGTGCTGAAGAGAATGGATCCTCATACTCTAGATATCATGATAGCCTCTAATCTTTGTGTTCCCAGAAAGAACAAAGGTATGTGACTGATTTACCTGACAAGGTTAGGCTCAATTTTTCTATCAAGTTTCATTTGGTAGAGACAAATAGAAAATAATTAGAAGATAGTTAGAAAACCTCAGGAAATAATCAATTTTTAACTTGATAATAGCCATTTAAAAGAAGCAGCTAGAGAGACAGGAATAGAATCTGGACAACGTGTTGAAGAAAGCAAGGTAAGAGCTTGTTTCGAGATAAAGGGGGTGTGCGGTTCTCCAAATGGAGACTGTCCACTTTATGAAGTGTTGAATGGTTTGTTTATATCTCACACACCTACAAAAAGAAAAGATGGAGGTAATGGCAAACTGCAGGAGATAATGACATACTAAAGTAGGTTGGACTGAAAAACATCCTTGGAATTGAACAACATGAAGTTTAATTTCAGCATTAGCAAGAGCTGTATAGTGGAGTGTACTGAGAAGCAAACAGGAGATAAGAGGGATGGGCCATAGCAGAAAAGGGAAAGGATCCAGAGAGAGCTTTTACTTGTTTCAACAGGAGAGAATTGAGTATGTATGATATCGATGCAAAACCTCCAGTTGACCCAGAATGGCTGAAGATACAAGAAAGGGGTGAAGTAATTGATGCAGTGAGGTCCCTGAGAAAGCAGAAGTAAATGGAATCCAGATCACAGATAGAGAGACCTTGACAAAAGGAAACTACTTTCTTAGTTACAGGAAGGAAAGAGAAGATGGCTGAAGATATAAGATGATTTATAGAACTGGTGATAGAAATTTCAGATAATTCTCATCTGATAGTTTCTATTTCCTTTGAAATATGAGACAAGGTCATCTAATGAGTATGAAGGGATAAAGAACAGGGTTGGGGAAGACAGGCTTGAGGAGACAAAGGAAGGCATGAAATTTTCAAAGAATAAGAAAGTGACATGACTAGAGATCAACACTTTGGGAAAGGGCCGTGAGTCTTTTTCTTTCTTATAAATATTCAAAAGAATGATCCAAATAGAGTTAGATTATTTTTTGAAAAATAGTCTGGGTACAGATTACATTCATAGATTATTTAGTTATTGAGTGCCTATGTTACACACAATTCTAGGCACAGGAGATACAGAATGAATAAAAGTGATAAGATCCCTTTTTTATGAATATATGTTAATAGGGGGTGGGGGAAGAGAACAGAATCAAGAAATATATAAGAAAATACCAGACTTTGAAAAGAGTGATGAATAAGAGAGAGTACTGAAGAGAGAGTAACTGGAGGGTGGGGAGCTATTTAGATGTAGTGATCAGAGAAAGCCAGTCTAAGAGATACTTTAGCTGAGACCCAAGATTGACAAGCCAGACATAAAACTATCTCAAGGGAGAATATTCCAGAGAAAGGGAAGAAGAGTGGCAGAAGGAAGCTCAGTGTGGTTGAAATACAATGAACAATAGGGCGAGTAGTAAAAAATAAGGTCAGAGAAGCAGGCTGGATGCAGAATCTTCAGGTCCTTTTAGATATGTTTAAATCAGATTTATTCTAAAAGCAATGAAAAATAATTGAGGCTTTTAAGCAAGGAAATGATAAATTCTGGTTTGTGTTTTAAAAAGAATCATACTAACTGCTGTGTGAAGAATAGAATACAAAAGAGTAAAAGAAAAAGCAAAAAATTTTTTTGATAAATTCAATGACATTATAAGTAAGAACTTTCCTTCAAAGATATCATTAAGAAAGTAAAAATAAAAGCTATGGAGTACACATATAACTGACAAAGAATTCCTAAATGTATAAAGACACAATAAGAAAAAGACAAAGAACCCAAAGAAAAAAAATTTTAAATACTTGGAAAAGCACCTCATGAAACAGAAAACCTGGAGACACAAGAGGGAAGAGATATGGGGATATATGTATATGTATAGCTGATTCACTCTGTTATAAAACAGAAACTAATACACCATTGTAAAGCAATTAGACTCCAATAAAGATGTTAAAAAAAAACCCCAAAAAACAGAAAACCTGAATGAAAAGATAGGCAGCTTCATTAGTAATCAAGAAAATACAAGTTAAACTTACAATAAGGTATCATTTCACTGAGTTAACAAATATCCTGCTTACATCATAATCACTCCCTTGCTTTTCTTTAAATTTTACCACCTTTGAACATATTTTTACTGTTTTGGAACTTTTTGTAAATGGAATCTCACTGCTTGTATTCTTCTGTGAGTTGCTGCGCTTGCTCAACGTTCTGTTTTTGAGATTCATCTACATTAATTACATTCTGATGATACAGTTCATGGCTATACCATTACCTGGGTAGGCCACAATTTGCTTAACCATTCTACTGCTCCTGAATGTTTGGGTGCTCCCTTTTCTCTCCCCTGTACCCTGTCCTTCTTCTTCCTCTCTTTCTCCTTCTCTCTTTCTTTTTTGTTTGCTACTTAACAACAACGATTCAAACAAGCATGTACATAAAGTACACTTGTGGAAGTTTCTCTGGGATATATACTGCTCAGTTGCAAGGCATATAAATGCTCAACTTTACTATGTAATACAATCAATGTAATAATTTTAAAAAAACACTAAAAAAGGTAGGAAATAGGTTATAAGGTCATTATAGTACTCTGGGCAATAAAAGATAACGATGTGGATCGGGGGCTAACAGTACAGTTAGTGAGAAGTGATCAGACTTGGGATATATTGGAACTAGATGACAACAAGAATCATCATGATCCTTAACTCTCTGCCTGAGCAAAATGGGTAGCTAATTAAGCTATTTACAAGAAGGAAGAAGACTAAAGAAAGATGGTCTTCCAGTTTCACTCAGGTGAATTTATTAACCTTGGAAAATTGCTCCAAAAGATCACTGTTCTCATAAGGCTATGAGACACAATAAAAATATATTTTCTTTACCTTTTGCTTTCTCCTTTCCTGCTTGATCAGAACTCTGGTCCTGAAAAGGGAAGCATGATAAAACATATAATGATTAAAGAAATAGTCTCTAAAACAATTGCCATTTTAGCTGAATTGAAGACTTGGAATTAAAATCTAAAAGTGTAGTGACAACTGTGAAAATGTTCTTAAATTATTTGTAAAGTATATATACTGCTTCACAAAATTTTCCCAGATAGAAAATACAAGAACTAATAAAAAAGACTCTAGACCTATGATGAATAATTAAGCATAAAATAAACCTGTTATAAAAAACAAGATAAGTAGAGAAATAAATGCACTGGAAAGAATGTATCACTGAAACATTCTCATCTGATAGCAATATTCTTGGTCAACACTGCTGTTTTCTTTGCCTTTCTTTGTATTTCAATATTCTACTGAAATCAACATGGAATAGAGAGAAGATCAAAATCTACATAGGATCTAAGGAAATGTTAAGTTTATTATTAGAGCAACTTCAGTTACCTTAATATATCAGCTATGTGTACCTGAAACCTCACAACTTCTTTAAAAAACAGGTATTCATTATGGATGTGCTTCAAACCACATAATCTTTGTGCCAAAAACTGCACTGAATCCCAATGGTAATGCGGTATTTAACAGTTATAAAATATTTGCTCTATTAATAATAGCAGAACGCTATAAAACATTGATAATATAGTCAGATCTACACAATATATCTTTTGGATATACATGAAACTATGCTCTCAAATTCAAGATTTGTGCAAGAATTATAAGTAAAATAACAAAATGTATTTTAGCTATATGCGATTATGTAATAATAACATGAAAATAAAATTGCTAATAATGAGTACCATAAATCTTGTACCATTCTAGATACTCCAGAATCTTTACATGTATAAACTCATTTAATCTTCATAGCAACTCTATAAGGTAAGTTCTATTTTTATCCCCATTTTACTGATGAAGAAACTAAGACACAGAGAAGTTAAGTAATTTGCCCAAGGTCATACTGCTAATAAGTGGTAGAACCAGGATTCAAATCCAAGAAATCTAGCTTTAAAATTTTTAACCAGTGCCTTTTACTGCCTGCCAAGTATACCAACTGTGAATATACAAAGCTGTTCAGTTTTCCAAATGCTTTTCATAAACTACATGAATGACAGTTACTGAATATCCCCAGACTCTGACACTTCATTTTTTTTTAATAAATTTATTTATTTTTGGCTGTGTTGGGTCTTCGTTGCTGTGCGCAGGCTCTTCTCTATTTGCAGTGAGCGGGGGCTACTCTGCGTTGTGGTGCGCAGGGTTCTAATTGCAGTGGCTTTCCTTGCTGCGGAGCATGGGCTCTAGGGCGGGTGGGCTTCAGTAGTTGTGGCACACGGGCTCAGTAGTTGTTGCTCACGGACTCTAGAGCACAGGCTCAGTAGTTGTGGCGTATGGGCTTAGCTACTCTGTTGCATGTGGGATCTTCCTGCACCAGGGATCATACACGTGTCCCCTGCATTGGCAGGTGGATTCTTAACCACTGCACCACCAGGGAAGTCCTCTGCCACTTACTGAACTTGTTCTTTAACATATTTCCCAATAGTATGTCTTAAATTGACTATTTTGAGGTCACTGAACAATAAATCCAATCTATTCTGCTCCATGCAGCATAAGTGTACTGTTGGTATTCAAACTTTACAAAAGAAAAAGGAAACAAATTACACTTCATTAACTCATTAAATGCTAAGGCTAGAGAGGACCTTTGGGATTAGTTTATTCTCCATCATTTAAAAACTTAAAAAACTTTGGCACAGAGAGAAAAGTGACTTTCCAAAGTCAGAAATGTAAGAAGTGATAGAAGCTGCAATAACACTAAACAATCCAGATTATAAAGAGAAAAAAGAAATATCAATTGTATAAGCAGTTCCCACATTATAAAGATCAACAGAATTAGGGATAAGTGAAAGTTTAAATACAGTCTTTTTTTTTTTTTTTAAACATCTTTATTGAAGTATAATTGCCTTACAATGGTGTGTTAGCTTCTGCTTTATAACAAAGTGAATCAGTTATACATATACAATATGTTCCCATTTCTCTTCCCTCTTGCATCTCCCTCCCTCCCACCCTCCCCATTCCACCCCTCTAGGTGGTCACAAAGCACCAAGCTGATCTCCCTGTGCTATGCGGCTGCTTCCCACTAGTTATCTATTTTACATTTGGTAGTGTATATATGTCCATGACACTCTCTTACCCTGTCACATCTCACCTCACCCCCTCCCCATATCCTCAAGTCCATTCTCTAGTAGGTCTGTGTCTTTATTCCGTCTTGCCACTAGGTTCTTCATGGCCTTTTTTTTTTTTTTCCCCTTAGATTCCGTACATATGTGTTAGCATACTGTATTTGTTTTTCTCTTTCTGACTTACTTCACTCTGTATGACAGACTCTAACTCCATCCACCTCATTACAAATACCTCCATTTCATTTCTTTTTATGGCTGAGTAATATTCCATTGTATATATGTGCCACATCTTCTTTATCCATTCATCTGTCGATGGACATTTAGGTTGCTTCCATGTCCTGGCTATTGTAAATAGAGCTGCAATGAACATTTTGGTACATGACTCTTTTTGACCTATGGTTTTCTCAGGGTATATGCCCAGTAGTGGGATTGCTGGGTCGTATGGTAGTTCTATTTGTAGTTTTTTAAGGAACCTCCATACTGTTCTCCATAGTGGCTGTATCAATTTACATTCCCACCAACAGTGCAAGAGGGTTCCCTTTCCTCCACATCCTCTCCAGCATTTATTGTTTCTAGATTTTTTGATGATGGCCATTCTGACTGGTGTGAGATGATATCTCATTTAGTTTTGATTTGCATTTCTCTAATGATTAATGATGTTGAGCATTGTTTCATGTGTCTGTAGGCCATCTGTATATCTTCTTTGGAGAAATGTCTATTTAGGTCTTCCGCCCATTTTTGGATTGGGTTGTTCGTTTTTTTGTTATTGAGCTGCATGAGCTGCTTGTAAATCTTGGAGATTAATCCTTTGTCAGTTGATTCATTTGCAAATATTTTCTCCCATTCTGAGGGTTGTCTTTTTGTCTTGTTTATGGTTTCCTTTGCTGTGCAAAAGCTTTTAAGTTTCATTAGGTCCCATTTGTTTATTTGTGTTCTTATTTCCATTTCTCTGGGAGCTGGGTCAAAAAGAATCTTGCTGTGATGTATGTCATAGAGTGTTCTGCCTATGTTTTCCTCTAAGAGTTTGATAGTGTCTGCCCTTACACTTAGGTCTTTCATCCATTTTGAGTTTATTTTTCTGCATGGTGTCAGGGAGTGTCCTAATTTCATACTTTTACATGTACCTGTCCAATTTTCCCAGCACCACTTATTGAAGAGGCTGTCTTTTCTCCACTGTATATGCTTGCCTCCTTTATCAAAGATAAGGTGACCATATGTGTGTGGGTTTATCTCTGGGCTTTCTATCCTGTTCCATTGATCTATATTTCTGTTTTTGTGCCAGTACCAAACTGTCTTGATTCCTGAAGCTTTGTAATATAGTCTGAAGTCAGGGAGCTTGATTCCCCCAGCTCCATTTTTCGTTCTCAAGATTGCTTTGGCTATTCGGGGTCTTTTGTGTTTCCATACAAATTGTGAAATTGTTTGTTCTAGTTCTGTGAAAAATGCCAGTGGTAGTTTGATAGGGATTGCATTGAATCTGTAGATTGCTTTGGGTAGTAGAGTCATTTTCACAATGTTGATTCTTCCAATCCAGGAACATGGTATATCTCTCCATCTATTTGTATCATCTTTAATTTCTTTCATCAGTGTCTTATAATTTTCTGCATACAGGTCTTTTGTCTCCTTAGGTAGGTTTATTCCTAGATATTTTATTCTTTTTCTTGCAATGGTAAATGGGACTGTTTTCTTAATTTCACTTTCAGAATTTTTGTCATTAGTGTATAGAAATGCAAGAGATTTCTGTGCATTAATTTTGTATCCTGCTACTTTACCAAATTCATTGATTAGCTCTAGGAGTTTTCTGGTAGCATCTTTAGGATTCTCTATGTATAGTATCATGTCATCTGCAAATAGTGACAGCTTTACTTCTTCTTTTCCGATTTCGATTCCTTTTATTTCTTTGTCTTCTCTGATTGCTGTGGCTAACACTTCCAAAACTATGTTGAATAATAGTGGTGAGAGTGGGCAACCTTGTCTTGTTCCTGATCTTAGTGGAAATCGTTTCAGTTTTTCACCATTGAGGACAATGTTGGCTGTGGGTTTGTCATATATGGCCTTTATTATGTTTAGGAAAGTTCCCTCTATGCCTACTTTCTGCAGGGCTTTTATCATAATTGGGTGTTGAATTTTGTCGAAAGCTTTCTCTGCATCTATTGAGATGATCATATGGTTTTTCTCCTTCAATTTGTTAATATGGTGTATCACATTGATTGATTTGCGTATACTGAAGAATCCTTGCATTCCTGGGATGAACCCCACTTGATCATGGTGTATGATCCTTTTAATGTGCTGTTGGATTCTGTTTGCTAGTACTTTGTTGAGGATTTTTGCATCTATGTTCATCAGTGATATTGGCCTGTAGTTTTCTTTCTTTGTGACATCTTTGTCTGGTTTTGGTATCAGGGTGATGGTGGCCTCGTAGAATGAGTTTGGGAGTGTTCCTCCCTCTGCAATATTTTGGAAGAGTTTGAGAAGGATAGGTGTTAGCTCTTCTCTAAATGTTTGATAGAATTCACCTGTGAAGCCATCTGGTCCTGGGCTTTTGTTTGTTGGAAGGTTTTTAATCACAGTTTCAATTTCAGTGCTTGTGATTGGTCTGTTCATATTTTCTATTTCTTCCTGGTTCAGTCTCGGCAGTTTGTGCATTTCTAAAAATCTGTCCATTTCTTCCAGGTTGTCCATTTTATTGGCATAGAGTTGCTTGTAGTAATCTCTCATGATCTTTTGTATTTCTGCAGTGTCAGTGGTTACTTCTCCTTTTTCATTTCTAATTCTGTTGATCTGAGTCTTCTCCCTTTTTCTCTTGATGAGTTTGGCTAATGGTTTATCAATTTTGTTTATCTTCTCAAAGAACCAGCTTTTAGTTTCATTGATTTTTACTATTGTTTCCTTCATTTCTTTTTCATTTATTTCTGACCTGATCTTTATAATTTCTTTCCTTCTGCTGGCTTTGGGGTTTTTTTGTTCTTCTTTCTCTAATTGCTTTAGGTGCAAGGTTAGGTTGTTTATTCGAGATGTTTCCTGTTTCTTGAGGTAGGCTTGTATTGCTATAAACTTCCCTCTTAGCACTGCTTTTGCTGCGTCCCATAGGTTTTGGGTCGTCGTATCTCCATTGTCATTTGTTTCTAGGTATTTTTTGATTTCCCCTTTGATTTCTTCAGTGATCACTTCGTTATTAAGTAATGTATTGTGTAGCCTCCATGTGTTGTATTTTTTACAGATCTTTTCCTGTAATTGATATCTAGTCTCATAGCGTTGTGGTCGGAATAGATACTTGATACGATTTCAATTTTCTTAAATTTACCAAGGCTTGATTTGTGACCCAAGATATGATCTATCCTGGAGAATGTTCCATGAGCACTTGAGAAAAATGTGTATTCTGTTGTTTTTGGGTGGAATGTCCTATAAATATCAATTAAGTCCATATTGTTTAATGTATCATTTAAAGCTTGTGCTTCCTTATTTATTTTCATTTTGGATGATCTGTCCATTGGTGAAACTGGGGTGTTAAAGTCCCCTACTATAATTGTGTTGCTGTCAATTTCCCCTTTTATGGCTGTTAGTATTTGCCTTATGTATTGAGGTGCTCCTATGTTGGGTGCATAAATATTTACAATTGTTATACCTTCCTCTTGTATCGATCCCTTGATCATTATATAGTGTCCTTCTTTGTCTCTTGTAATAGTCTTTATTTTAAAGTCTATTTTGTCTGATATGAGAATTGCTACTCCAGCTTTCTTTTGATTGCCATTTGCATGAAATATCTTTTTCCATCCCCTCACTTTCAGTCTGTATGTGTCTCTAGGTCTGAAGTGGGTCTCTTGTAGACAGCATATATATGGGTCTTGTTTTTGTATCCATTCAGCCAGCCTGTGTCTTTTGGTGGGAGCATTTAATCCATTTACATTCAAGGTAATTATCGATATGTATGTTCCTATTCCCATTTTCTTAAATGTTTTGAGTTTGTTATTGTAGGTGTTTTCCTTCTCTCGTGTTTCTTGCCTAGAGAAGTTCCTTTAGCATTTGTTGTAAAGCTGGTTTGGTGGTGCTGAACTCTCTCAGCTTTTGCTTGTCTGTAAGGGTTTTAATTTCTCCATAGAATCTGAATGAGATCCTTGCTGGGTAGAGTAATCTTGGTTGTAGGTTTTTCTCCTTCATCACTTTAAGTATATCCTGCCACTCCCTTCTGGCTTGCAGAGTTTCTGCTGAAAGATCAGATGTTAACCTTATGGGGATTCCCTTGTGTGTTATTTGTTGTTTTTCCCTTGCTACCTTTAATATGTTTTCCTTATATTTAATTTTTGACAGTTTGATTAATATGTGTCTTGGCCTGTTTCTCCTTGGGTTTATCCTGTATGGGACTCTCTGTGCTTCCAGGACTTGATTAACTATTTCCTTTCCCATATTAGGGAAGTTTTCAACTATAATCTCTTCAAATATTTTCTCAGTCCCTTTCTTTTTCTCTTCTTCTTCTGGGATCCCTATAATTCGAATGTTGGTGTGTTTAATGTTGTCCCAGAGGTCTCTGAGACTGTCCTCAGTTCTTTTCATTCTTTTTTCTTTATCCTGCTCTGTAGTAGTTATTTCCACCATTTTATCTTCCAGGTCACTTTTCCTTTCTTCTGCCTCAGTTATTCTGCTATTGATCCCATCTAGAGTATTTTTAATTTCATTTATTGTGTTTTTCATCATTGCCTGGTTCCTCTTTAGTTCTTCTACATCCTTGTTAAATGTTTTTTGCATTTTGTCTATTCTATTTCCAAGATTTTGGATCATCCTTAGTATCATTATTCTGAATTCTTTTTCAGGTAGACTACCTATTTCCTCTTCATTTGTTAAGTCTGGTGTATTTTGACCCTGCTCCTTCATCTGCTGTGTGTTTTTCTGTCGTCTCATTTTGCTTATCTTACTGTGTTTGGGGTCTCCTTTTCACAGGCTGCAGGTTCGTAGTTCCCGTTGTTTTTGGTATCTGTCCCCAGTGTCTAAGGTTGGTTCAGTGGGTTGTGTAGGCTTCCTGGTGGAGGGAACTAGTGCCTGAGCTCTGGTGGATGAGGCTGGATCTTGTCTTTCTGGTGGGCACGTCCACGTCTGGTGGTGTATTTTGGGGTGTCTGTGGCCTTATTATGATTTTAGGCAGCCTCTCTGCTCATGGATGGGGCTGTGTTCCTGTCTTGCTAGTTGTTTGGCATAGGGTGTCCAGCACTGTAGCTTGCTGGTCGTTGAGTGAAGCTGGGTCTTGATGTTGAGATGGAGATCTCTGAGAGAATTTTGCCGTTTGGTATTATGTGGAGCTTGGAGGTCTCTTGTGGACCAGTGTCCTGAAGTTGGCTCTCCCACCTCAGAGGCACGGCCCTGATGCCTGGCTGGAGCACCAAGAGCCTTTCGTCCACACGGCTCAGAGTAAAAGGGAGAAAAAATAGAAAGAAAGAAAGAAAGAAAGAGGCTATAATATAGTGAAGTAAAATAAAGCTATTGTAAAGCAAAGCTATACAGACAAAATCTCACCCAGAAGCATGTACATATACACTCACAAAAAAAAGAAAAAGGGGAAAAATTAATATATCCTGCTCCCAAAGTCCACCTCCTGAATTTGGGATGATTCGTTGTCTATTCAGGTATTCAACAGATGCAGGCACATCAAGTTGTTTGTGGAGTTTTAATCCGCTGCTTCTGAGGCTGCTGGGAGAGATTTCCCCTTCTCTTCCCTGTTCTCACAGGTCCTGGGGTTCAGCTTTGGATTTGGACCCGCCTCTGCGTGTAGGTCGCCTGAGGGCGTCTATTCCCCGCCCAGACAGGACGGGGTTAAAGGAGCAGCTGCTTCGGGGGCTCTGGCTCACTCAGGCCGCGGGGAGGGAGGTTTACAGAGGAGGCGGGGCGAGCCTGCGGCACCGAGGCCGGCGTGACGTTGCACCAGCCTGAGGCGCGCAGTGCGTTCTCCCGGGGAAGTTGTCCCTGGATCACGGGACCCTGGCAGTGGCGGGCTGCACAGGCTCCCGGGAGGGGCGGTGTGGAGAGTGACCTGTGCTCACACACAGGCTTTATGGAGGCGGCAGCAGCAGCCCCAGCGTCTCACGCCCATCTCTGGGGTCCGCGCTGATCACCGCGGCTTGTGCCAGTCTCTGGAGTTTGTTTAGGCGGCGCTCTGAATCCCCTCTCCTTGCGTGCCGTGAAACAAAGAGGCAAGAAAAAGTCGCTTGCCTCTTTGGCAGCTGCAGACTTTTTCCCGGTCTCCCTCCCAGCCAGCTGTGGTGCGCTAACCCCTTCAGGCTGTGTTCACGCTGCCAGCCCCAGTCCTCTCCCTGCGATCCGACCAAAGCCTAGCCTCAGCTCCCAGCCCCGCCCGCCCCGGCGGGTGAGCAGACAAGCCTCTCGGGCTGGTGAGCGCTGCTCGGCGCCTAGCCTCTGTGCGGGAGTCTCTCCATTTTTTCCTCTGTGCCCCTGTTGCTGTGGGGTCCGCGCTGATAGCTGCGGCTCGCGCCCTTCTCTGAAGTTCGTTTAGGCGGCGCTCTGAATCCCCTCTCCTCGTGCACCAGGAAACAAAGAGGGAAGAAAAAGTCTCTTTCCTCTTCGGCAGCTGCAGACTTTTTCCCCAGACTCCCTCCCGGCTAGCTGTGGTGCACTAACCCCTTCAGGCTGTGTTCACGCCACCAACCCCAGTCCTCTCTACAGTCTTAATATATGCATAAATCAACTGAACTTATTCCAGGCTGATTTTCCATTATCCAGGACATTATCTTATGACTTTCACCAAATTCTATGTACTACATAATCCCTGTTCCTATTTGCCTAAGAAAAAATTAATTAGGAATTCAAGACCAATTGCTAGATCAGCTTACTAATCACTAAACCACAGTGAAAGTAAAAAAGGATCCTGATGTAAAAGTCAAAGGTAATTTCTTAAACCGAACTTTTTAGACTATTATTAAGGCACCCGATGCTAGTAAACAGTAAGTATTCTATGTCTAAATGTTTTACTGGATATAGTCACTTTCAATTACCTATATTAAAGAAGAATATTGCATCATTTAGTATTCTTAGTTAAAAGAAATGAAAGCATCTTTGGTTAATTTAAACAGAAAATAAATTAAAAGGAAATTGGATAAAACAACAATGAGATATCATCTCACACTGGTCAGAATGGCCATCATCAAAAAATCTACAAACAATAAGTGCTGGAGAGTGTGTGGAGAAAAGGGAATCCTGTTGCATTGTTGGTGGAAATGTAAATTGATACAGCCACTATAGAGAACAGTATGGAGGTTCCTTAAAAAACTAAAAATAGAACTACCATACACCCAGCAATCCTGCTACTGGGCATATACCCTGAGAAAACAATTATTCAAAAAGAGTCATGTACCACAATGTTCATTGCAGCTCTATTTACAATAACCAGGACAGGGAAGCAACCTAAGTGTCCATCGACAGATGAATGGATAAAGAAGATGTGGCACATATATACAATGGAATATTACTCAACCATAAAAAGAAATGAAATTGAGTTATTTGTAGTGAGGTGGATAGACCTAGAAACTGTCATACATAGTAAAGTAAGTCAGAAAGAGAAAAACAAATACCTTATGCTAACACTATATATGGAATCTAAAAAAAAAAAGTTCATGAAGAACCTAGGGGCAAGACGGGAATAAAGATGCAGACCTACTAGAGAATGGACTTGAGGACTTGGGGAGGGGGAAGGGTAAGCTGGGACAAAGTGAGAGAGTGGCATGGACATATATACACTACCAAATGTAAAATAGCTAGCTAGTGGGAAGCAGCCGCATAGCACAGGGAGATCAGCTCGGTGCTTTGTGACCACCTAGAGGGGTGGGATAGGGAGGGTGGGAGGGAGGGAGACACAAGAGGGAAGAGATATGGGGATATATGTATATGTATAACTGATTCACTTTGTTATAAAGCAGAAACTAACACACCATTGTAAAGCAATTATACTCCAATAAAGATGTTAAAAAAAATAAAAATAAAAAATAAATAAATTCTCTTTGAGTATTGATATAAAAAAAAAGGGGGAAATTGGATAGCCAATAGACCTGCCAAGAGGGCTGAGGAAGCAGATTTGGCAACTGGCAAGAACAAGGAAGTTGAGGCAGCTGTGGGGTCACAGTCAAAATTATGCCATGATTAGTCTCATAAAGACACCACTGCTGGCACTGGTGAACACTGGACACCACTGACTGCACCATTTCTACACCTGGACAATGAACAACAACTTCTTCTGGCATCACTGGCATTACTAACCCTGAAAACTCAATGCTGCTGCAGATCCTACAACTGCCTGCAACTACAATAGATGCCCTGTAGGTCTTATTTGTTTGGGTCACTAACCTCTGATTCAAGGTACAGGACAAGTACATCAAGGTCTGAGCTTAGATCATATGCCCATTCACGAGCAGCAAAACAGGTTGAAACAGGTATCTGGGTTTTTTTTTTTTTTTTTCCAGATTCTATAGAGGTAAGTGGGCTGTGCCCATCATCAAAATTCATAAAGTGAGAAATACCTAAGGCTTAGAAAAGGTGCTCAGATGTTGGGCTGCCAAAGGGTACAAAGTCCACTAAAGAGATGTTGTACAATAAAGTTAAAATAGTTGACAATCAAAAAGTGATTTTTTTAGTTGGCTATGTCAGGTATGGATGTGCATGTATATATTTTTGTGTGTGCATGTTGGAAGTATATATATATATATATATATATATATATATATATATTCCTAATAGTTGCTTCTAATGGTTTTGCTTAGATTAACATTAAAATAAGAGAGCAAAGTTAGTTTTTGCCCCCAAGGGTTAACCAAGATTGTGTCAGAGAAGAAGAAATTTTCCTCTGCCCTTCCAGGGTCTTATAACTGGTCTAAGAATTAAATTGACATGAGACACGTTAACAGGAGGAAACCAAGCAAAAGTTTAATAACATGTATACATGACAGAGATCCAGGAAAACTGAGTAACTCACCAAAATGGCTAAAGTCCTCACCTTTAATACCATCTTCAGCTAAAGATGAAAGAGGATGTTGTGAGTAGTGGTTTGGGACTTCAAAGGGGAGAAAGGCAATTCATATGGAGATGGAAAAGCAAATGTTTGGTACATAAATGTTTGCTGGGCCATGCAGACAATGGGACACAGAGTGGACTCTGATCTGTAGGTCCTGCCAATTTTCCCACACCACACCTAGGCGATATTTGTAGATATCTCTGATGATAGCTCTGTTCTGGAAAAAGGTCGTCTATCTGAATTCTTTTAGGCAATTAGGAGGAAGGTCAATGTTTCTTCCTGAGTCTTTTGGGCCTAGAATGTTTTCAGCTTGAAATAATCCGCATGCCAAAGAGACATTTTGAGGTGGAAGATTTTGCTCCCTTACAGTGGCAATATAAGAGGTTCCTAAGCTTCCCTCTTCACACAGACACACCCAATGTACAGCTACACTTGGAGTATTCCCTATGAAAGAGATCCAGAAACTAGGTGAGTGACTCCTTCACATTGGACAAATGATAAAATTTCCACATTAAAATGAATAGGAAAGGCTGAGACACACTGTTACCATAAACCCTACCCTAGCACATTGCCATACAGTTGGGAGAGAACCCCCAACTCCTAGCTTCTCCCTGAGGAGCAAAGGGTTTGGACTCCATATCTACCACTCCAACCCACAGCTAATATTCAATGGTGAAACACTAAAACCTTTTCCTCTAAGATCAGGAACAAGGGCACCCAATCTCACCACTTTCATTCAACACAGTAAGGAAATACTAGCCAGAGCAGTTGGTCAAGAAAAAGAAATAAAAGGCATCCAAAATAGAAAGGAACAAGTAAAATTGTCTTTATTTGCAGATAACATGATATTATAGATAGAAAACCCTAAAGATTCCACCAAAAACTGTTACAACTAAAAAATTCAGTAATGTTTCAGGATACAATATCAATGTACAAAAATCACTTGTATTTCTATGCATTAACAACGATCTATCAGAAAGAAAAATTAAGAAAACAATCCCATTTACAATGGCAGCAAAGAGAATAAAATACTTAATAAATTTAACCAAGGAGATGAAATATCTGCATACTAAAAACTATTAGACACTGATGACAGAAATTGAAAAAATCACAGCTAAATAGGAAGATATTCAGTGCTCATGGACTGTAATAATTAATATCATTTAAATGTCCATACTACTCAAAGTGATCTGCAGATTCAATGCAATCCCCATCAAAATTCCAGTGAAAGCTTTTACAGAAATGGAATAATCCTAAAATTTGTATGGAACCACAAAAGACCCCAAATAGCCAAGACAATCTTGAGAAAGAACAAAGCTGGAGGCATTACACTGCTTGATTTCCAACAACATTACAAAGCTATGGTAATCAAACAGTATGGTACTGGCATAAAAGTAGGCACATAGACAAATGGAACAGAATAGACAGCCCAGAGATAAACGTACATACATATGGTCAATTAATTTATGACAATCAAGAATATACAATAAGGAAAGGATAGTCTCTTCAATAAATGGTGTTGGGAAAACTACACAGCCATGTGCAAAAGAATAAAATTAAACTACTATTTTACACCATACACAAAAATTAACTCAAAATGAATTAAACACTGGAATGTGAGACCTAAAACCATAAGATTCCTGGAAGAAAACAGAGAAAAAAACTCCTTGATATTGGTGTTGGTAGTGATTTTTTGGATATGGCACCAAAAGGATAAGGAACAAAAGCAAAAATTAGTAAGTAAGACTACATCAAACTAGAAAGCTTCTGCGCAGTAAAGGAAAGCATCAACAAAATGAAAAGGCAACCTATGGAATGGGAAGAAATATTTGCAAATCTTATATCTGATAAGGGGTCAATATCTAAAATATGTAAGGAGCTCATACTACTCAATAGCAAAAAACCAAATAACCCAACTTAAAGATTGGCAAAGGACCTAAATAGACATTTTTCCAAAGAAGACATACAAATGGCCAACAGGTACATGAAAGAGTGCTCAATATCACCAATTATCAAGAAAATGCAAATCAAAACCACAATGATTTATCACCACACACCAGTTAGGATTACTTTTATCAAAAATAAAAAAGATAAATGCTGGGGAGGATGTGGAGAAAAAGAAACCCCTGTAAACTGTTGGTAGGAATGTAAATTGATGCAGCCACTATGGAAAACAATATGGAGTTTCCTCAAGAAATTAAAAATAGAACTACCACATGATCCAGCAATACCACTTCTGGGTATATATCCAAAGAGAAATCCATATCTCAAAGTGATAGCTCTAGTCACATGTTCATAGCGGCATTATTAACTCTAGCCAAGATACAAAAACAACCTAAGTGTTCATCAATGAAAGAATGGATCAAGAAAATGTGGTATATATATACACAATGGAAAGTCATTCAGCCTTTAAAAAGAATGAAATCATGTCATTTGCAATAATATGGATGAACTTGAAGAGCATTATCATAAGTAAAATGATCCAGAGAAAGACAAATACCACATGGTAACACTTATATGTGGAATCTAAACAAAGAGTTCAAACTCAGAAACAGAGAATAGAAAAGTGGTTGCTGAAGGGTGGGGGAAATAGGGAAAGCTCTGTAAAAATGGTACAGATTTTCAGTTACAAGATGACTACAGTCTGAGGATCTACTGTATACCATGGTAACTATAGTTGATAACATTGTACTGTATAACTGAAATTTGCTAAGAGAGAAGAACTTAAATGCTTTCACCAAAAACAAACAAAAAAAAAAGAGATTGGTTCAAGATGGCAGATTAGAAGGACATGTGCTCACTCCTTCTTGCGAGAACACCAGAAGAACAACTAACTGCTGAACAATCATAGACAGGAAGACACTGGAACTCACCAAAAAAGATACCCCACATCCAAAGACAAAGAAGAAGCTGCAATGAGATGGTAGGAGGGGCACAACCACAATGAAATCAAATCCCATAACTGCTGGGTGGGTGACTAACAAACTGGAGAACACTTATACCACAGAAGTCCACCAACTGGAGTGAAGGTTCTGAGCCACATGTCAGGCTTCCCAACCTGGGGGTCCAGAAACGGGAGGAGGAATTCCTAGAGAATCAGACTTTGAAGGCTAGCGGGATTTGATTGTATGACTTTGACAGGACTGGGGGAAACAGAGAGTCCACTCTTGGAGGGCACACACAAAGTAGTGTGCGCATCAGGACCCAGGAGAAGGAACAGTGACCCCATAGGAGACTGAACCAGACCTACCTGCTAGTGTTGGAGGGTCTCCTGCAGAGGCGGGGGGTGACTGTGGCTCACCGTGGGGACAAGGACACTGGCAGCAGAAGTTCTGGGAAGTACTCCTTAGCATGAGCCCTCCCAGAGTCTGCAGTTAACCCCACCAAAGAGCCGGGTAGGCTCCATTGCTGGGTTGCCTCAGGCCAAACAACCAACAGGGAAGGAACCCAGCCACACCCAACAGCAGACAAGCAGATTAAAGTTTTACTGAGCTCTGCCCACCAGAGCAACACCCAGCTCTACCCACCACCAGTCCCTCCCATCAGGAAGCTTGCACAAGCCTCTTACATAGCCTCATCCACCAGAGGACAGATAGCAGAAGCAAGAAGAACTACCATTCTGCAGGCTGTGGAAAGAAAACCACATTCACAGAAAGATAGACAAAATGAAAATGCGAAGGACTATGTACCAAATAAAGGAACAAGATAAAACCCCAGAAAAACAACTAAAAGAAGTGGAGATAGGCACCCTTCCAGAAAAAGAATTCAGAATAATGATCGTAAAGATGATCCACGACCTCAGAAAAAAAATGGAGGCCAAGATTGAGAGGATGCAAGAAATGTTTAACAAAGACCTAGTAGAATTAAAGAACAAACACCTAGAAGAATTAAAGAATTAACCAACAGAAATGAACAATACAATAATTGAAATGAAAAATACACTACAAGGAATCAATAGCAGAATAACTGAGGCAGAAAAACAGATAAATGACCTGGAAGACAGAATGGTGGAATTCACTGCCACGAAACAGGAAAGAGAAAAAAGAATGAAAAGAAATGAAGACAGCCTAAGAGACCTCTGGGACAACATTAAACATAACAACATTCACATTATAGAGATCCCAGAAAGAGAAAAGAGAGAGAAAGGACCTGAGAAAATATTTGAAAAGATTATAGTTGAAAACTTCACGAACAGGGGAAAGGAAATAGCCAACCAAGTCCAGGAAGCACAGTGAGTCCCATACAGGATAAACCAAGGAAAAACATGCTGAGATGCACAGTAATCAAACTGAGAAAAATTAAAGACAAAGAAAAATTATTGAAAGGAACAAAGGAAAAAGGACAAATAACATACAAGGGAACCCCCAAAAGGTTAACAGCTGATTTCTCAGCAGAAACTCTACAAGCCAGAAGGGAGTGGCATCATATACTTAAAGTGATGAAAGGGAAGAACCTACAACCAAGATTACCCTACCCTGCAAGGATCTCATTAAGATTCGATGGAGAAATCAAAAGTTTTACAGACAAGCAAAAGTTAAGAGAATTCAGCACCACCAAACCAGCTCTACAACAAATGCTAAAGGAACTTCTATAAGTGGGGAACACAAGAGAAGAAAAGGCCCTACAAAAACAAACCCCCCAAAATTAAGAAAATGGTAATAGGAACATACATATCAATAATTACCTTAAACATGAATGGATTAAATGCTCCAACCAAAAGACACAGGCTCACTGAATGGATACAAAAACAAGACTCACATATATGCTGTCTACAAGAGATCCACTTCAGACCTAGGGACACATACAGACTGAAAGAGAGGGGATGGAAAAAGATATTCCACAGAAATGGAAATCAAAAGAAATCTGGAATAGCTATACTCATATCAGATAAAATAGACTTTAAAATAAAGAATGTTACAAGAGACAAGGAAGAACACTACATAATGATCAAGGGATCAATCCAAGAAGAAAATAAAACAATTATAAACATATATGCACCCAACATAGCAGCGCCTCAATACATAAGGCAAATGCTAACAGCTATAAAAGAGGGAATCGACAGTAACACAATAATAGTAGGGGACTATAACACCTCGTTTACACCAATGGACAGATCATCCAGACAGAAAATTAATATGGAAACACAAGCTTTAAATGACACAATAGACCAGATAGCTTTAATTGATATTTATAGGACATTCCATGCAAACACAGCAAATTACACTTTCTTCTCAAGTGCACACAGAACATTCTCCAGGATAGATCACATCTTGGGTCACAAATCAAGCCTCGGTAAATCTAAGAAATTTGAAATCATATCAAGCATCTTTTCCGACCACAACGCTAGGAGATTAGAAATCAATTACAGGGAAAAAACCGAAAAAACACGAACACATGGAGGCTAAACAATACATTACTAAATAACCAAGAGATCACTGAAGAAATCAAAGAGGACATCAGAAAATACCTAGAGACAAATTACACCAGAAATATGACAATCCAAAACCTATGGGATGCAGCAAAAGCAGTCCTAAGAGGGAAGTTTATAGCAATACAAGACTACCTCAAGAAACAAGAAAAATCTCAAGTAAACAATCTAACCTTACACCTAAAGGAACTAGAGAAAGAACAAACAAAACCCAAAGTTAGCAGAAGGAAAGAAATCATAAAGATCAGATCAGAAATAAATGAAATAGAAACAAAGTAAACAATAGCAAAGATCAATAAAACTAAAAGCTGGTTCTTTGAGAAGATAAATAAACTTGATAAACCTTTAGCCAGACTCATCAAGTAAAAGAGAGAGAGGACTCAAATCAAGAAAATTAGAAATGAAAAAGGAGAAGTTACGATGGACACTGCAGAAATACAAAGCATCGTAAGAGACTACTACAAGGAACTTTATGCCAATAAAATGGACAACCTGGAAAAATGGACAAGTTCTTAGAAAGGTATAACCTTCCAAGACTGAATGAGGAAGAACTAGAAAATATGAACAGACCAATCACAAGTAATGAAATTGAAACTGTGATTACAAATCTTCCAGCAAACAAAAGTCCAGGACCAGGTGGCTTCAAGTGTGAATTCTATCAAACTTTTAGAGAATAGCTAACACCCATGCTTCTCAAACTCTTCCAAAAATTGCAGAGGAAGGAACACTCCCAAACTCATTCTATGAGGCCACCATCACCCTGACACCAAAACCAGACAGAGATACTACAAAAAAAGAAAATTACAGACCAATATCACTGATGTATATAGATGCAAAAATCTGCAACAAAATACTAGCAAACAGAATACAACAACTCAGTAAAAGGATCATACAGCATGATCAAGTGGGATTTATCACAGGGATGCAAGGACTCTTAAATATATGCAAATCAATCAATGTGATACACCATATTAACAAATTGAAGAATAAAACCAGTATGATCATCTCAATAGATGCAGAAAAAGCTTTTGACATAATTCAACACCCATTTATGATAAAAACTCTACAGAAAGTGGGCAGAGAGGGAACCTACCTCAACATAATAAAGGTCATATACCACAAACCAACAGCAAACATCGTTCTCAAAGGTGAAAAACTAAAGCATTTCCACTAAGATCTGGAACAAGACAAGGATGTCCACTATTATTCAACATAGTTTTGGAAGTCTTAGCCATGGCAGTCAGAGAAGAAAAAGAAATAAAAGGAATACAAATTGGAAAAGAAGAAGTAAAACTGTCACTGTTTGCACATGACATGATTCTACACATAGAGAATCCCGAAGATGTCACCAGAAAATTTCTAGAGCTAATCAATGAATTTGGTAAATTTGCAGGGTACAAAATTAATGCACAGAAATCATTTGAATTCCTATACACTAACAACAAAAATCAGAAAGAGAAATTAAGGAAACAATCCCATTCACACTTGCAAAAAAAAGAATAAAATACCTAGGAATAAACTTACCTAGGGAGACAAAAGACCTGTATGCAGAAAACTATAAGACACTAATGAAAGAAATCAAAGATGACACAAACAGATGGAGAGATATACCATGTTCTTGGATTGGAAGAATCAATATTGTGAAAATGACTATACTACCCAAAACAATCTACAAATTCAATGCAATCCCTATCAAATTACCAGTGGCATTTTTTACAGAACTGGAACAAAAAATCTTAAAATTTGTATGGAGACACAAAAGACCCGAATAGCCAATGAAGTCTTGAGGGAAAAAAACGGAGCTGGAGGAATCAGACTCCCTGATTCAGACTATACTACAAAGCTACAGTAATCAGGCCAATATGGTACTGGCACAAAAGAAGAAACATAGATCAATGGAACAGGATAGAAAGCCCAGAGATAAACCCACACACCTATGGTCAACTAATCTTTGACAAAGGAGGCAAGGATATACAATGGAGAAAAGACAGCCTCTTCAATAAGTGGTGCTGGGAAAACTGGACAGCTACATGTAAAAGAATGAAATTAGAACACTCCCTAACACCATACACAAAAATAAACTCTAAATGGAGTCGAGACCTAAATGTAAGACTGGACACTATAAAACTCTTAGAGGAAAACATAGGAAGAACACTCTTTGACATAAATCACAGCAAGATCTTTTTTGATCCACCTCCTAGAATAATGGAAATAAAAACAAAAATTAACAAATGGGACCTAATGAAACTTAAAAGCTTTTGCAAACCAAAGGAAACTACAAACAAGACGAAAAGACAACCCTCAGAATGGGAGAAAATATTTGGAAACGAAGCAACGGTCAAAGGATTAATCTCCAAAATATATAAATAGCTCATGCAGCTCAATATTAATAAAAGAAACAACCCAATCAAAAAATGGGCAGAAGACCTAAACAGATATTTTTCCAAAGAAGACATACAGATGGGCAACTGGCACATGAAAAGCTGCTCAACATCACTAATTATTAAAGAAATGCAAATCAAAACTACAATGAGGAATCAAGTCACACCAGTTAGAATGGGCATCATCATAAAATCTACAAACAACAAATGCTGGAGAGGGTGTGGAGAAAATGGAACCCTCTTGCACTGTTGGTGGGAATATAAGTTGATACAGCCACTATGGAGAACAGTATGGAGTTTCCTTAAAAAAACTAAAAATAGAACTACCATATGATCCAGCAATCCTACTACTGGGCATATACCCAAAATAAACCATAATTCAGAAAGACACGTGCACTGAATGTTCACTGCAGCACTGTTCACAATAGCCAGGTCATGGAAACAACCTAAATGTCCACTGACAGATGAATGGATAAAAAAGATGTGGTACATATATACAATGGAATATTATTCAACCATAATAAGGAACAAAATTGGGTAATTTGTAGAGACGTGGATGGATCTAGAGACTGTCATACAGAGTGAATTAAGGCAAAAATATAAAAAACAAATATCGTATATTAATGAATATATGTGGAACATAGAAAAACGGTACAGATGAACTGGTTTGCAGGGCAGAAATATATACACAGATGTAGAGAACAAACGTATGGACACCAAGGGGGGAAGGTGGTGGGGGGTGTTGTTGTTGGTGGGATGAATTGGGAGATTGGGATTGACAATTGACATATACAAACTAACATGTACAAAATAGATAACTAATAAGAACCTGCTGTATAAAAAATAAATAAAATAAAATTCAAAAAAAATCTGTGAGGTGATGGATATAGTTATTAACTTGAAGAGGGGATTACTTTCACAATGTACACATATATGAAATCATCATGTTGTACACTTTAAATATCTTATATTTGTCAATTATTAACTCAATAAAGCTAGAGAAAAATAAAGATAGAAAAAATGGGAGAACATACCCCTAAATAATGGGGGAAACTACGTGGAATTTTATATCTAACAAAAAAGAAAAAGTCCACATAATTAAAACACCCTGCCATATATAAAATATGAATCCCCAGAAGTCATTAGCTACTTTGACTACTGCAATATTAAATATGTACTTAACTACCATACTTATATTTTAAAGTCTCCTGGATTTTATGCAAATATTCTCCAATATATTTTACTATAATGGTAAGCACAATAAAATGCAGCACTGATTATTACTTAGGGACAGGACTTCCATAGCCTGTCCATCACTAAGATTTCAACCTTGTTTTCCATTCTTCCACTTCATGTATTCCAACACCCAACCAAATTAAGATATATGCTTCTCTAAGTCAGAAAAGGAAAAACAAATGCCATATGCTAACACATATATATGGAATCTAAAAAAAAAATGGTTCTGAAGAACCTAGGGGCAAGACAGGAATAAAGACACAGATGCATAGAATGGACTTGAGGACTCGGCAGGGAAGGGTAAGCTGGGAGGAAGTGAGAGAGTAGCACTGACATATATACACTACCAAATGTAAAATAGATAGCTAGTGGGAAGCAGCTGCATAGCACAGGGAGATCAGCTTGGTGCTTTGTGACCACCTAGAGGGGTGGGATAGAGAGGGTAGGAGGGAGAAGCAAGAGGGAGGGGATACGGGGATATATGTATACATATAACTGATTCACTTTGTTATACAGCAGAAACTAACACATTGTAAAGCAATTACACTCCAGTAAAGATGTTTAAAAAAATAAAATATATACTACTCTTCTTCATATATAGATACTTCTTCCACCATTTTTATTCAAAACTTTCAGGACCTTCAAGACCCCGTTCAAATGCCAGTTTCTTCATGAAATTTATATGTACTTTATAAAAAATAACTTTAAGAGTTTTTCTAATATTGCCTTGAAATTTTAACTACCAGAGAATTGGGAGTGGGGAAATGGGAATGAGGCTCATCCTTTTAACAATTATTATTTCATTCTAGAAAATGGATTTTTAAAGTCACATACTGTAACCATCTCTTTCAATAAATGCCTGAATGAACACTATTAGTTGCCATTATAGCTACATACTAAAAAGAAAATCAGTAGGTCATAACCTTTTCATAAAACACTACAAGTTACCAATTATATGAAGAAAGAATATAGATATTTGTTACATTATTTTTTGTTAAGCAAAAAGAATAAAGTAAAACAGAGAGGTGTAAAAAAGGTTAATTGAGGGAAGGTAGGGAAAAAAGGGGAAAACAGTAAGGGAGAGAGTGAGGGAGGGGCAGAGAGAGACAGATACAGAAAGAAATAAAACCATGCTGGGAGGGACCTTCAAGATGGCGGAGGAGTAAGACATGGAGATCAGCTTCCTCCCCACAAATACATCAGAAATACATCTACATGTGAAATAACTCCTACAGAACACCTACTGAATGCCTGCAGAAGACCTCAGACTTCCCAAAAGGCAAGAAACTCCCCACGTACCTGGGTACGGCAAAAGAAAAAAGAAAAAACAGAAACAAAAGAATAGGTACAGGACCTACACCTCTGGGAGGGAGCTGTGAAGGAGGAAAAGTTTCCACACACTAGGAAGCCCCTTCACTGGTGGAGACAGGGGTGGGGAGTGGGCGGGGGGAAGCTTCAGAGCCACAGAGGAGAGCGCAGCAACAGGAGTGCAGAGGGCAAAGCGCAGAGATTCCCACACAGAGGATCGGTGCTAACCAGCACTCACCAACCTGAGAGGCTTGTCTGCTCACCTGCCAGGGAGGGTAGGGGCTGGGAGATGAGGCTCAGGCTTTGGAGGTCAGAACCCAGGGAAAGGACTGAGGTTGGCTGCATGAACACAGCCTGAAAGGGGCTAGTGTGCCACAGCTAGCCAGAAGGGAGCCCGGGAAAAAGTCTGGACCTGCCTAAGAGGCAAGAGACCATTGTTTCAGGGTGCACAAGGAGGGGGGATTCAGAGCACCACCTAAACGAGCTCCTGAGACGGGTGTGAGGCACGGTTATCAGCGCAGACACCAGGGACAGGCATGAAACACTAACGGTACTGCTGTAGCCACCAAGAAGCCTGTGTGCAAGCACAGGTCACTATCCACACCTCCCCTCCCGGGAGCCTGTGCAGCCCGCCACTGCCAGGGTCCTGTTATCCAGGGACAACATCCTCGGGAGAACACATGGCATGCTTCAGGCTGTTGCAACGTTACGCCGGCCTCTGCCTGCCACAGGCTCACCCCACATTCCGTACTCCACCATTCCCCCAGCCTGAGTGAGCCAGAGCCCCCTAATCAGCTGCTACTTTAACCTTGTCCTGTCTGGGCAGGGAACAGATGCCCTCAGGCAACCTACACACAGAGGCAAGGCCAAATCCAAAGCTGAACACCAGGAGCTGTGAGAACAAAGAAGAGAAAGGGAAATTTCTCCCAGCAGCCTCAGTAGCAGTGGATTAAATCTCCACAATCAACTTGATGTACCCTGCATCTGCGGAATACCTGAATACATAACAAAGCATCCCAAAATTGAGGTGGTGAACTTTGGGAGCAACTGTAGACTTGGGGTTTGCTTTCTGCATCTAATTTGTTTCTGATTTTATATTTATCTTAATTTATTATTTAGAGCTTATTATCATTGGTAGATTTGTTTATTGATTTGGTTGTTCTCTTCCCTTTTTTTTAATATATATAAATGCATATATATTTTTTCCTTTTCCTCTTTTTGTGAGTGTGTATGCATATGCTTCTTTGTGTGATTTTGTCTGTATAGCTTTGCTTTTACCATTTGTCCTAGGGTTCTGTCTATTCTTTTTTTTTTTTTTTTAGTATAGTTTTTAGTGCTTGTTATCATTGGTAGATTTGTTTTTTGGTTTGGTTGCGCTCTTATTTTTCTTTCTTTTTTTAAATTACTTTTCTATTTCTTTTAATCTTCAATAACATATAGTTTTTAATTATGTTATTTTATTTATTTTTTTCTTTCTTTCTTTCTTTTTTTCTCCTTTTTCTTCAGAACTGTGTGGCTGACAGGGTCTTGGTGCTCCGGCCGGGTGTCAGGCCTGAGCCTCTTTGGTGGGAGACCCGAGTTCAGGACATTGGTCCACCAGAGACCTCCTGGCCCCACATAATATCAAATGGCAAGAGCTCTCCCGTAGATCCCCATCTCAACGCTAAGACCCAGCTCCACTCAACAACCAGCAAGCTACAGTGCTGGACACCCTAGGTCAAACAACTAGTAAGACAGGAACACAACCCCATTCATTAGCAGAGAGGCTGCCTAAAATCATAGTAAGTTCACAAACGCCCCATAACACACCACCAGACGTGGTCCTGCCCACCAGAAAGACAAGATCCAGCCTCATTGACCAGAACACAGGCACCAGTCCCCTCCACCAGGAAGCCTACACAACACAATGAAAAAACCTTACCCACTGGAGGCAGACACCAAAAATAACGGGAACTATGAACCTTCAGCCTGTGAAAAGGAGATCCCAGACACAGTAAGTTAAGCAAAATGAGAAGACAGAGAAATACACAGCAGATGAAGAAGCAAGGTAATAACCCACCAGAACAAACAAATGAAGAGGAAATAGGCAGTCTACATGAAAAAGAGTTCAGAGTAATGGTAGAAAAGATGTTATAAAATTTTGGAAATACAATGAAGAAAATACAAGACACGTTTAACAAGGACCGGGAAGAACTAAAGAGCACAAAAACAATGATGAACAACACAATAAATGAAATCAAAAATCTCTAGAAGGAATCAATAGCGGAATAACTGAGGCAGAGGAATGTATAAGTGACCTAGAAGATAAAATAGTAGAAATAACTACTGCAGAGCAGAATAAAGAAAACAGAATGAAAAGAATTGAGGACAGTCTCAGAGACCTCTGGGACAACATTAAACGCACCAACATTCAAATTATAGGGGTCCCAGAAGAAGAAGAGGAAAAAAATAAGGGACTGAGAAAATATTTGAAGAGATTATAGTTGAAAACTTCCCTAATATGGGAAAGGAAATTGTCAATCAAGTCAGGAAGTGCAGAGAGTCCCATACAGGATAAATTCAAGGAGAAACATGCCAAGACAATTTCAATCAAACTATCAAAAATTAAAACAAAGAAAAAATATTAAAAGCAGTAGGGGAAAAGCAACAAATAATATACAAGGGAATCCCCATAAGGCTAACAGCTGATCTTTCAGCAGAAACTCTGCAAGCCAGAAGGGAGTGGCAGGACATATTTAAAGTGATGAAAGAGGAAAACCTACAACCAAGATTACTCTACCCAGCAAGGATCTCATTCAGATTCGAAGGAGAAATTAAAAGCTTTACAAACAAGCAAAAGCTAAGAGAACTCAGCACCACCAAACCAGCTTTACAACAAATGCTAAAGGAGCTTCTCTAGGCAGGAAACACAAGAGAAGGAAAAGACCTTCAAAAACAAACCCAAAACAATTAAGAAAATGATAATAGGAACATACATATCGGTAACTACCTTAAATGTAAATGGATTAAATGCTCAAACCAAAAGACAAAGACTGGTAGAATGAATACAAAAACAAAACCCGTATGTATACTGTGTACAACAGACCCACTTCAGACCTAGGGACACATACAGACTGAAAGTGAGAGGATGGAAAGATATATTCCATGCAAATGGAAATCAAAAGAAAGCTGGAGTAGCAATTCTCATATCAGACAAAATAGACTTTAAAATAAAGACTATTACAAGAGGTGGGATGGGGAGAGTGGGAGGGAGACACAAGAGGGAGGAGATATGGGGATATATGTAAATGTATAGCTGATTCACTGTGTTATAAAGCAGAAACTAACAAACCATTGTAAAGCAATTATATTCCAATATACATGTAAAAAAAATAAAATTGAAGAAAGAAAAAAAGACTATTTCAAGAGACAAAGAAGGACACTACATAATGATCAAGGGATCAATCCAAGAAGAAGATATAACAATTTTAAATATTTATGCACCCAACATAGGAACACCTCAATACAGAAGGCAAATGCTAACAGCCATAAAACTGGAAATCAACAGTAACACAATAATAGTAGGGGACTTTGACACCCCACTTTCACCTATGGACAGATCATCCAAAATGAAAATAAATAAGGAAACACAAGCTTTAAATGACACATTAAACAAGATGGACTTAATTGATATTTATAGGACATTCCATCCAAAAACAACAGAATACACTTTCGTCTCAAGGGCTCATGGAACTTTCTCCAGGATAGATCATATCCTGGGTGACAAATCTAACCTTGGTAAATTTAAGAAAATTGAAATCATATCAAGTATCTTTTCCGACCACAACACTATGAGAGTAGATATCAATTACAGGAAAAAAACAGTAAAAAATACAAACAAATGGAGGCTAAACAATACACTACTAAATAAACAAAAGTTCACTGAAGAAATCAAACAGGAAATCAAAAAATACCTAGAAACAAATGACAATGAAAACATGATAGCCCAAAACCTATGGGATGCAGCAAAAGCAGTTCTAAGAGAAAGGTTTATAGCAATACAATCCTACCTCAAGAAACAAGAAACATCTCAAATAAACAACCTAACCTTATACCTAAAGCAATTAGAGAAAGAAGAACAAAAAAACCCCAAAGTTAGCAGAAGGAAAGAAATCATAAAAATCAGATCAGAAATAAATGAAAAAGAAATGAAGGAAACAATAGCAAAGATCAATAAAACCAAAAGCTGGTTCTTGGAGAAGATAAACAAAATTGATAAACCATAGCCAGACTCATCAAGAAAAAAAGGGATAAGACTCAAATCAACAGAATTGGAAATCAAAAAGGAGAAGTAACAACTGACACTGCAGAAATACAAAGGATCATGAGAGATTAGTATAAGCAACTATATGCCAATTAAATGGACAACCTGGAAAAAATGGAGAAATTCTTAGAAAAGCACAACCTGAACCAGGAAAAATACAAAATATAAACAGACCAATCACAAGTAATGAAATTGAAACTGTGATTAAAGATCTTCCAACGAACAAAAGCCCAGGGCCAGATGGATTCACAGGCAAATTCTATCATACATTTACAAAAGAGCTAACACCGATCCTTCTCAAAACTCTTCCAAAATATAGCAGAGAGAGGAACACTCCCCAACTCATTCTACAAGGCCATCATCCTAATACCAAAACCAGACAAAGATGTCACAAAGAAAGAAAACTACAAGCCAATATCACTGATGAACATAGATGCAAAAATCCTCAACAAAATACTAGCAAACAGAATCGAACAACACATTAAAAGGATCATACACCATGATCAAGTGGGGTTTATCCCAGGAATGCAAGGATTCTTCAATATATGCAATCAATCACTGTGATACAAAATATTAACAAATTGAAGGAGAAAAACCGTATGATCATCTCAACAGATGCAGATAAAGCTTTCGACAAAATTCAACACCCATTTATGATAAAAAACCCTCCAGAACGTAGGCATAAGGGAACTTACCTCAACATAATAAAGGCCATATATGACAAACCCACAGCCAACATCATTCTCAATGGTGAAAAACTGAAACCATTCCACTAAGAACAGGAACAAGACAAGGTTGCCCACTCTCACCACTATTATTCAACATAGTTTTGGAAGTGTTAGCCACAGCAATCAGAGAAGAAAAAGAAATAAAAGGAATCCAAATCAGAAAAGAAGAAGTAAAATTGTCACTGTTTTCAGATGACATGATACTCTACATAGAGAATCCTAATGATGCTACCAGAAAATTACTAGGACTAATCAGTGAATTTGGTAAAGTAGCAGGATACAAAATTAATGCACAGAAATCTCTCACATTCCTATACACTCATGATGAAAAATCTGAAAGAGAAATTAAGGAAACACTCCCATTTACCATTGCAACAAAAAGAATCAAATACCTATGAATAAACCTACCTAAGGAGACAAAAGACCTGTATGCAGAAAACTATGACACTGATGAAAAAAATTAAAGATGATACAAATAGATGGAGAGATATACCATGTCCTTGGATTGGAAGAATCAACATTGTGAAAATGACTCTACTACCCAAAGCAATCTACAGATTCAATGCAATCCATCTCAAACTACCAATGGCATTTTTCACAAAACTAGAACAAAAAAATTCACAGTTTGTATGGAAACACAAAAGATTCCCAATAGCGAAAGCAATCTTGAGAAAGAAAAACAGAGCTGGAAAAATCATACTCTCTGACTTCAGACAATACTACAAAGCTATAGTAATCAAGACAGTATGGTACTGGCACAAAAACAGAAATATAGATCAATGGAACCGGATAGAAAGCCCAGAGATAAACACACGCACATATGGTCACCTTATCTTTGATATAGGAGGCAAGCATATACAATGGAGAAAAGACAGCCTCTTCAATAAGTGGTGCTGGGAAAACTGGACAGGTACATGTAAAAGTATGAAATTAGAACACTCCCTAACCCCATACACAAAAATAAACTCAAAATGGATTAAAGACCTAAATGTAAGGCCAGACATGATAAAACTCTTAGAGGAAAACATAGGCAGAACACTCTATGACATAAATCACAGCAAGATCCTTTTTGACCCACCTCCTAGAGAAATGGAAATAAAAACAAAAATAAACAAATGGAACCTAATGAAACTTAAAATCTTTTGCACAGCAAAGGAAACCATAAGATGAAAAGACAACCCTCAGAATGGGAGAAAATATTTGTAAATGAAGCAACTGACAAAGGATTAATCTCCTAAATTTACAACCAGCTCATGAAGCTCAGTATCAAAAAAAGAAACAACCCAATCCAAAAATGGGCAGAAGACCTAAATAGACATTTCTCCAAAGAAGATATACAGATTGCCAACAAACACATGAAAGGATGTTCAACATCACTAATCATTAGAGAAATACAAATCAAAACTGTAATGAGGTATCCACTCACACCAGTCAGAATGGCCATCAACAAAAAATCCACAAACAACAAATGCTGGAGAGGGTGTGGAGAAAAGGGAACACTCTTGCACTGTGGGTGGGAATGTAAATTGATACAACCACTATGGAGAACAGTATGGAGGTTCCTTAAAAAACTAAAAATATAACTACCATACTACCCAGCAATCCCACTACTGGGCATACACCCTGAGAAAACCATAATTCAAAAAGTGTCATGTACCTCAATATTCATTGTAGCTCTATTTTCAATAGCTAGGACATGGAAGCAACCTAAGTGTCCATCGACAGATGAATGGATAAAGAAGATGTGGCACATATATACAATGGAATATTACTCAGTCATAAAAAGAAACAAAGTTGAGTTATTTGTAGTGAGGTGGATGGACCTAGAGACTGTCATACAGAGTGAAGTCAGAAAGAGAAAAACAAATACCACATGTTGACACAGATGTATGGAATGTTAAAAAAAAAAAAGTTTCTGCAGAACCTAGGGGCAGGACAGGAATAAAGACGCAGACACAGAGAATGGACTTGAGGACATGGGGAGGGGGAAGGGTAAGATGGGACATAGTGAGAAAGTGGCATGGACATATATACACTACCAAATGTAAGACAGATAACTAGTGGGAAGCAGTTGCGTAACACAGGGAGGGTTGGGATAGGGAGGGTGGGAGGGAGAGGCAAGATGGAGGAGATATGGGGATATATGTATATGTATAGCTGATTCACTTTGTCATACAGCAGAAACTAACATACCATTGTAAAGCAATTATACCCCAATAAAGATGTTAAAAAAAAAAAATGAACCATGCTGACTACAGAAATGTATCAAGGCATTCTGCCCCTTGCAATTCTTTCTAATAGGAAAAGATTTAAAGGAAATGTTAAAGAAATACTTTCTTTCAAAAAAAAAAAGACAAAAGTAATAAGGCTGTCAAAGTAATATCAAAAAGAATACTGAAGTACATTTTACATGGAATATGCAGGATATATTGAAACTACATTAGGGATTAAAAACTATGGGTGTCTTATGCCTTAATTGTCAGTTAGTCTTAAATTGTTCTTTTTTGTTTCTTTTATTTTGTTTTGCTTTTTAGTTTGCTGCTTAGTTTATTTTTTTCAGTGGCATGATACCATGCAAGAGAAACTGTTTCTAGATTGTTAAAATTTTATAATACCTTATGTGTAATTAAAAGTGGAAAATGTAAATAAAATTAATAGAGCAAAAACTAAAAAATGAAAAATAATATTTTATGGTTCGTGTTACACCGAAATTAATATTAACCGAAAACATCATAATCTAGCACTGCTAGCTAGCAGACTTATTAAGATTCAGGGCAGTAACTAGCCTAGAAAAAGTACTTACATTGGCTTTCCACAAAACTAAAGCAGGTCTACCTGATGTGTTAAGAATAGTAATGATATATTTTAGAATATTATAGCTTTAAATAAATTCTTCTCTTGTAATACAAGAAAAAAGTTTTTAGATGTATGAATTACAAAAGGTAAAGTATTGTGAAAAAATTTGGCAAATCAACAGGCAGAAATCCATCTAATACTCAGAATACAGAGGCTAATTAAAAGTAAGTTCTTAAGAGACTGAATTCTTATAGTATTTTCACACAGAAAACAATGTTTCACAGTTACAGGCTGTAATGATAAGCATGAGCTGCCATCTCTTGAGTCACACAGTGGAAGAGATTTTAGAATGTGAATGATACCCCAACATAGGTGTATATTTCAGGCTATTCACAATTAAGTTTTAAAAACATTATTTTCAATAATTATAATTCACTAAAACCTTCAAAAGTTGGTTTTTTCCCTCCATTTAGGGACTACTTTGAATAAAAATTTCCAACTGTTTTTGAAAAAAATGTCATCAAAATTTAGAGGACTTGCTTATAAAAATGTTCAATAACAATGTAGGACAAACAGACTGATTTATAAAGTAATTCTTAAAGGACTCAAATGTTCATGAAATTCAATTAAGGAAAGGCAGCAAAGAGAGAAAGCTTTTAATGATATGCCGAAGTATTCTTTTTGTATTCAACATTAGTATTGTCTCAAAAACACTGTAATTCAGTTACATTAACTGTGCATATATAAAATTGTTTGAAACTGTGACAACTGCAGCTTCTGTTTGGTAAAATATAAAGCCTCTTTGGATGCAACTATGAAATATATGTAAACCACAACCAATTCCAGGTATATCTTGGCTACATAGGTACATAATTTAGTAAGAACCCTGTTTTACCCATGATGCTATGACACATCAAATTTGTATTCATATTATTATTGCAGAAGTAATTTTATCTTTAATGTTCTTCAATTCCATGTGTCAAATTACTGTCTGCAGCTATAATCGCCTTAAAATAACTACTATATCTGAAAGTAAATCCTGATGCTTTTCAGTAGGTTTGTGGCTTCAGATTTTCATGTGGTCAATGACATAACCATGAGAGATGATAAATGTTGGCACACATCTTGTACACAAGTTACAGATTCACATCAACTTAACTGAAAAACAAAATATCAGAACTTAATTTATCATTAAGTATTTATTTTTCTTTATTTGAGCTCCCTGCTGCCAAAAAGATTACAAAAGCATTACCAAAAAATAGAAAAAAAGAAAATAATTGTTGGCAAAACCACTATAGCAGCAACAGTCCTACTACTCTTTGTATGTTCTATCACAGGACTGAAAGGCCCCAATTTCTTATAGATATTTTACTGACACCTAATCTAAAATTTCCCAACCCCAGCCATGGTGGCTGGACAAATCTCTCCGACCTTAGCATGCAATGGCACAACTAGCTGGTACAACAAGCGGCCAGCAAGGATAGCAGCATTAAATACTTCCCACCCAATGCAGCAAGTTAGTTGCCCCAAGCTGCTCAAGTCCCAGCACACTTAATTTTATCAGCAAGTGCTGATAAAATAAACAGCAAGGTCCTACTGTATAGCACAGGGAACTATATTCAATATCCTATAATAAACCACAATGGAAAAGAATATGAAAAAGAATATGTGTGTGTGTATATATATGTGTGTAACTGAATCATCACTTTGCTGTATACCAGAAACTAACACAACATTGTAAATTAACTATACTTCAATTAAAAATAAAACCAAAACAAAACAAAAAAACTCCAAGACCAAAGCTGAACTGGGCATGCCACCAGGACCACAGGCATAAACCATGACTGTCCCAAGCAACTGAGCTGATGTTCACTGTACATTTAAGTATTATCCCCATTTAACAGATGAAGAAAGAGATGTATAGAGACAGAGGCTAATTTACTGTGAAGACAATTTATTGTAAAGCTTAAGCTTCAGGGCACTTCACCTGAATATGCACGCCCTTTCCAAGCCCTGTACATAATTTTGTAGTCACAATTTTGTATTCTTTTTCCATAAAGAGGGCTCCTTACAACATGGATCTGCCCCTGTACAGAGGTTTAGCAATTAACCCAAATTCACATAGCCCACAGTACCTAAAATGAGTTAGCACTGGTATTGATTTGATTTGGAGAATATACAGTCATATCAGAAAATGAAAATTAGTATTAGTTGTTTTTTACCCCCCCCAAGCAGAATCCTAACTAGTATTCCTATCTTGGAGTCTTTCCCTGCTATATTCCAACCTACACACCACTAATATCACAAATGGTCATAAAATACCACTTTCATTGCATTACTTCTGAATTTGAATGAGTCCTCAATAACAGATCAAATTTCAACTTCTCAGTCTGTCTTTCAACCTGTCAAGCAAATACCACACACATTTAAAAATATTTAAATATATAATCTTATCTCCAATTACTTATGTAATGTTTATTTTCTTCTTTGTCTTTCTCCATCTGAACTTTCTTTCATACTTGTTTCTGATTTGCCAAACCCTATCTAAAACTATCCTATGTTCTACTATTATTCACAGTATTTATTTTTTAAACCACATATTTTGGCCTCTGACCTTAAACATTTTCAAGCTTAATAGCATGTCATATTCCCCCTCCCCCCGATAAACTATAAATCTATCAGAAAGAGACTAAATTTCGGTTATTTTGTACCTCGACCTGGCACAGCACCTGGTGCATAGCATTCAACAAATGTTTTGCACAGGTGAACATTTTAGGCCTACATTTACAAATGCAAACCTCTACCTCACCTAAATTTAAACAAGATTTTAATCTGTGTCTTTCTTATGACACTGGTCACATTCTTCAATCTAAGTTATAAAAAGGCGATCTCATTCTGAATAGCATATTCTGGCCCAAAGACTGGTTACATCTTTACATTCTACTTCTCTCCTCTATCCTACCACCCTCATTTCTGAGGTGGCTATGAATTTGGTGAAACAAGTCACCAATCAATAAATAAGGAAAATAAAAGAGAACCTTTTCCAAATTTTAAAACATCAGTGCTTATACCTGACCTCTCTCAAATTTACACCTTAACCTGACTAGGAAAATACAGGGTCTCAGCAGTGACTTGTAAAAAGTATAAAACAAAAATTAGAGTTCTAGGTCAATGATTCCCAAATAAAAATAATTTTTTTAATTGGTAAGACTGACAAATTACTGATATTTTAATTTTGTCAAGAGAGGACTTAAAGGGGGTGAGGCACTTTAAAATCAAAAAAAGTAAGAGGGGCTTCCCTGGTGGCGCAGTGGTTGGGAATCTGCCTGCTAGTGCGGGGGACACGGGTTCGAGCCCTGGTCTGGGAGGATCCCACATGCCGCGGAGCGGCTGGGCCCGTGAGCCACAGCTGCTGGGCCTGTGCGTCTGGAGCCTGTGCTCCGCGGCGGGAGAGGCCGCGACGGTGGGAGGCCTGCGCACCGCGGTGAGGAGTGGCCCCCGCTTGCCGCGACTGGGGAGGGCCCTCGCGCAGAGGCGAGGACCCAGCATGGCAGTAGATCAATCAATCAATAAATAAATCTTTAAAAAAAAAAAAAAAAAAAGTAAGAGGAATATAATTTTAGAACAGTCCTTAAATTGAAAAACCTGACATTATCACTGATTAGCAAGTTTCAGGGACAGTAGATTGGGAACTGCTATCAGAGATGTATAAATTAGTTTCAGCTTAGATCAAATATCTTTACCCTAAATGAGACTTTGTTTGAAATGAAATGTTATGACATCTTGCAAAGATGTCCACAAACCATAACACTAAAGGCAAACCAAGTTAAGTAATTTAAAAAGGAAAATAAGGGAAGCTTACTTCTTCCCTAGCCCTTTCCCTCACAAAAGGCATTTTATGTATAACTGGTAGAGTCTCTAAACTGAAGAGCAGCAAAAAGTCAAATGCCAAGAAAAACTGTAGAGACCTTTGGAACTATAAAGATGCTCCTATTAGATGATTCTGTAATTAAACTTAACATACATCAGGTTCCATTTAATATACAAGAATACTCTCCTTCAGTTTAATGTATACAATCAAGTTGTTATGACCAAAATGTAAACTTGCTATAGCCTGCTTCATTCATTCCCTTGACAAAAATGTATAGTCCCTTAAGTGTTTTCCTGTCCTTATGCAGACCCCCCCACACACTGTCTGCAAAATAATCCTTTCAAGTTCTTTAATACCTCCCCTCCCAATCCATCTCTTCTAAGAACTCTTCCTAAAGGTTAGGTCTCCAACTTGATCAATTATTTATCTCACATCCTTTTCAACTTTTAAGAACCTGTATTTCACTGCTTCTCTGTGGTGTTTGTTCTGCTATCCTTCAAGGCTTAACATAATTTCCTGTTTCTCAATTCTCTAAATATCCGCAGCCCTTTATTTATCCACAGGCCACTTTTACAATACACGTTTCTATATAGCACTGTGTAGTGGTTAAGCACATTGTTCTCTAATCCTCTGTCACTGATTAGCTAGGTGACCTTGGGTGAGTCATTTAACTTTAATGGTTTCCCCACCAGTAAAATAGGGATAACATCTGTACATACCTCATAGGGTTCTTGTTAAGAGTAAATCAGCTAATAATATACAAAAAGCACTTAGAACAGTGCTTGTTATATATTAAGTGCTATTTATCTAGTATTATAGTCATTTACCTAATTCTAATCTCACCATTCTACCATATATTCTTTTTGTGGGCCAAAATTATATCTTTTCACTTCTGAATCCCCCCATACAGCTTAACAATGTCCTAAACATGTAGGCATGTAAAAACATACTTGTTGAATACTTAATGTTGAATGTTATAAGGGAGTTGTTCTGAGGGGACTCTGTAAATGTTCTCCAGTTATTTCACTTGTCTATATTTTAAGTTCCTAACAGTTCCCAAAATTTTCAACCACAAAACCATCCTAACATCAGAGGGGAAGAAACAAGTACTCCAGGATGGTCTGGGATAAGAATTAAATTTCTATTCTATAGTAGCTCCAATCAGCTGCTAGTGATTACTAAGCATTGTCTGGGATTCTGAGGCCCTTTAGGGTCTCATGATCAGATGCCATGATCAACTAATCTTGCCAACTGTTATAGTAGAAAGTGGAGGTACTCATCTTTTCATTACAAATCTGCAGTTTGACCCTAAGGAGCCCATTCACCCCCCTGCACCCCCACCATACACAAGAAAATTTATTTTAAATTACATATTGTATCTTAAAATTTCACAAGAGTTTTGTATTTTTCTCTATAATGTATCCATGTTAGTTTAAATTTTAAAATATATTTTTCTCTGATCTCCGAGGAGATCTGATGCTCCAAGGAGATGTGTCATGTTTCTTCTGTGGTTTCTTAAGCCCCCTGGTACCTAATACCTCCAGGTACAGCACTACCTCACTTTGAGAAACACAGTCTTTGACTACACGTTTCCTGTGGTTTACTGCTTTTACATCCTCCCAATAGCAACTAAAATATTACTCCCTGAATAACCAGAAGTTTGAGATATATAACAGAATAAGAATAGCACTTTTACATTTTCATGCTTAAAATGTAACACATTAAATGCTTAAGCATTTGTAAAATGACTTCATAACTCATTTAATATTCACATTTTAGAAAATATTATAATCAAATTGTATGAAATTATAATCATATATCAACTAAATCTTGTGAAGCCTGTAAATGAATTTTCACTTTTCTCCAAAGTGGAAGTTTGATGGTAGAACACTAGCCAGGATTAATCAAGATAAATTTCTAAAATAAAATGCTAACATATTCTTCAACAGGATAAATGTGCCTGCTAAAATTATTGGGCACAGTTACAATATTTGGTGAATACAAAAATTGTCTTTCCTCTTACAAATTCGTTAGAATTTAAATGTGTTATATTCTAACCATATACCACTCTCCTCGGTCTACTTGTGAAAAAAAATTGTATTTAATGGCTTAGAGTTTCAATCAAAACAATTTTTTTCATCAAGGAATTTGATCAAATGAAATTATAGGCCCACATGATTTCCATCCTAATGGACTCCAAGGTCAATAGCAATGAATACGTTATATAAAACTAAATTGCCAACCCATTATGTTTTATGTGATTACTCCTAAATACAAAGTACATTGTAAATTCTCTGTAAGTTATTAAAGTAAAAACTATTTATTTTACCTCACTTTAAAACAAACTATATTGGATTTTTATGGTTGATAGTGCCCACCCCCATCAATGTATTTAAGGGCCTCAAGGAATGTCCTCTTCCATAATACTTCGCAAATTCATGCAAAGATTATATATTGACCCAAAAGAAACCCCTCCCAAGAAAGAGGGGCAGGGCGGGAAGAAGGCAGAAAAGGGCTCAGGTGCTCATTAGAGGAGGACGCGGGACACACGGCGAGCAGAGAACCGCATGGAAAGTAGCCCCACCCGTGAAGCCTTTGGAAACACAGCGGGAAGAAGCTGGATTGCTTCTGGTTTAGGAATAGAGACTTGGTGCTAGGATCTCCCATCTTAGATAACGATTGAAAGACGCACTCCTGACAAGTTCTTTCCAGCTAAGTCTGTGCACTCCCCTCCAGGGCTAACGGAAGAGGCGCCATTACGGGAATGAATGTCCAGGGACTCAAATGCTACAGTCTCAGGCTCCAGCAGTACAACTCACCGGGATCCCCCGACCCAATTCATCTCCTCAAAACTTCGGAGCAAGAAGACACCGGGGTCGCGACAGGCTGTTGCTCTGACTTCTTCGTCTTGGGCTGAGCGACAGGTTCTTACGCCTCAAATGGCCCCTTCTCGGCTCCAGAGAGTATGACCCAGCCTCCCGACAGCCTCTGTGGCCTGGGGTAGGCTGCTTCCGGGCCTCCCGACAGCCTTTGCGGTTTCTGCGGAGAACGTATCCTGACAGAGCCGCAAGCGAAGCTCTGGGAAAGCAGTCAGCCCGCCTCAAGGAGGAAGAGCACAGATTTTACAGCTCAGGCAAGGGAAACCTAAGTAAATGAAATATCGGATTGTGGCCACAGGGTTAGTGTTTCAAACCACCTGCACCATAATTTTATTTAGTTCTGTATTGGTTTCAGCCTCTTCTTTCAGGTCAAAGACCAGACTTGGTGGAGACAAAGAGAGGACAACGTTATAGATCTATAATCCTAAAGATAATATTTCCTTTCCCACTTACCACTCTTTCTCCAAATCCTTTAAAATCTTTCACTTGTAGTTTTAATATTCTGTAAACAGTTGTCTATTAGAAACATTGCACTATAGTAATTGATTATTCTGTATATTTTGTTATTTTTTGAGAGAACTTCATCAAAACTTAATTTAGCTGTAAAGGCCCAAAGACTTTAAACTCCTTACTGAAAAAAAACCTCAAAACAAAAATTGGGTTTTGCTGTTCATATCCGTATTATGTTTGTATATCCTTACAAAAATTTATCTTACAAAGTGTTCTATGATATTTTGGTTAGAAACTAGGACTCTCTTATCCCAAACAAATGCACAAAATACTTTTTTTTTCCCAATTGTCATTATTGTTTTCCACATTTTAACCTGGGGAATATCTCATAATTTCAAATATAATACATTTTCTGTTGTCATTAGGAAATAGTACCTAAAATAGGATTATGTCCCAGGATAGATATCTTGTGTAATCATATAAATACTGATTTTTATAACAAAAATTCAGTGAAGTACTAAAAAATTAGACTAGTTATTAGGTAGTTATTTGTAACAGCTGAAATGTTGACCTAAGATCTCATCATCAATGTTATGCCTCACATGAATAAGGCTAGCATGACTGATAGATAATAAGAGTCAAAGACTGAGCTGTTTTAGGGCCAGAGGGCAATTAGGTAACCTCTTGGGTCAGGAAACTGTTCAAGAAAGAAATACAGCAGTGATAAAATATTATTTAGCATTTGTTGAAAAGGAAATCCATCCAAAATTCTTAAACCTTAATTTATCTTTATTACTAAAAATTATTTACTTTCTGGTGATTTACTATCTAAACACACAAGCTTATATTATCTACATGATATATATTTTTATTTACATATCTGTATATGTAGATCTCTTTATTATAAAAAATTACTTACGTTTTATAGTTTATAAATCATATAGTTTTCCTAATATATGTAAATATATGTATATGTTCTCTAACATATATAAAATGTATTTAATCCTACTCTTCCATGGACATTGGTAGTATCCACTTTGACACAGACATTGAGAGTATCTCACTTGAGAACAGAGTAATTTAATAATTATTGCTTATTTTTAATTTTTATTTACTTTCAATATCTTTGTCTAAGATTATTTCTCCCCTCTTAAGAAAATTTTAATACTTCCCCATATAAAAACATGTAAACTTGACAAGTTGAGTGGAAATTAGACTGAACTATGTTTACTATAGTAAGCAGTGATTTTTTTTTTTCCACCTCACTTTTCTCTAGTTTGGAACTCAAATTAACATTATCGTTGCTTTAATTGCATCATGCCAGTATAAAAAAATGAAAGAAGTACTTTGACATTCATAGTTTCTTATTTAAATGGCATATATTTCCAACTGGAATTACCTATCTGGTTTTCTATCATCTCTGCCTTTCCTGAAGGCTTGAGCCTAGTCTCAGATGCTCAAATCAATCCTGACCCTTGGGGGCAGGGTGGGATGAAGGGTGGGAGTGGAATTTAAGTGCTGATAGTTAGGCCTGTACTTTAGTGGCTTAACAACAAGTTAAATCTTATATAGACCTTTTCCCTTGTTCTAGTAACTGGACTTCAACCTTCCTTCTATCACATTTCTGGCAACCAAATTTCTCTTCTTGATCATTTTCTTTATACCGAGTTCCTCAGTCTAACAAGGCTTTCACTCCAGGCTTTAAAAGCTTTTTCCTGTACCCCAGCTTCATTACCAGTTGGTAAACTGACCTGCCTACATATTTAGGCCTGCATATTTAGGTCTCTAATTTTCTTTGCTTCTAGATTTCCCACTGCCCTGCTCCTCCCCTGATCTTGTTGTCCTATGCCAGTGATGCAGGCCACTTCCCTTGACTGCCAGCTGCTTTCTGACCCATGCATCCCTCTGTGTATCATGTTCTGCCAACTGAACATCCTCCTATCACCCCCAGTTAAGTTTATCCTGACCCTCCACATGTCCTATCATAGTCAGGAGATGTGACATAAAGAATTAAAATTTATACATGTAAGGCAGCCTTATTTTGACACATGAGAAGCATGAGACTAGGAACAAAAATTTTTTTGAAAATAACCACTATGACACTATGATCTCTATGTACAGACTTAGAAAGTCTTGATGAAATGATAGATTACTGTGCTAATACGGCCAGCTATCAAAGAATCTTGCATGAATTTGCTACTCATGTATTAGTAAATCTGCTGAATTGAATGCAAACAAATGAAAAGAGATCTGTGATGATTCTTGGAACTCATATAGGTACCTGGAAAAGAAGGAGTTTGGAAAGTTTAAGAATATGGTTACTATTAAAAGTGAGGGTAGTTCTTTATTCACCGTAAACTGAATAATGAAAATCACAACACTGAGGCAAGTTTTATATTCTAGCACAGGGTTTGGCAAACTTCTCCAGAGGCCAGATAATGAATACTTTGGGCTCTATTTCATCTACCCAGTTCTGCCACTGTGGCTTGAAAGCCAAGAAGTAAATAAATGGGTGTGGCTTGAAAGACAATAAGTAAATAAGTGGGTATGGCTGTGTTCCAATAAAACTTCATTTATGGACACAAATAAAAATTTCATATAATTTTCACATGTCACAAAATATTATTCTTCTTTTGATATATTTTCAGCCATATTTTGAATATAAAAACTATTCTTAGCTCATGGGCTATATAAAAATAGGTGGTGGGACAAATGTGGCCCACTGGTTGGGTTGTAATTTGCCAACCTCTCTTCCAGTTTAATGCATATCTTCCCAGGCTTCCAACTGACTAGAAATGTGTGTGTATGTTGTGTATGGGGGAACGGGGGCAGTGGAGAAACAAAAATGTTTTTGCATTTTTGAGAATAACTCATCTTTGCCTAAAAACATGCCTTTTACATTTTTTAAAATATCAAAATTTTGCTTGACTGTTTAGCAGTTAAATTCTCCATTAGGGATGTAGAGAATTTTTTTAAACACTTTTGATTTTTATCAAGTAATCAAAATGGAAATGGGAAGTAGCCAGTAGATTATCTGTAAACCTAAACAAAACAAACAAAGCAAAAGCTTACAAAAGACAAGAAACTCTTGCAAAATGACGTAAGATCCTGAAGAAGCTATTTCTACCATCTAACTCCTGTTTGATTCCCAAATGGTTAACTTTTGATTATAAAGTAACATACCTCCTAGTAACAACTCTAAAGGACACAAGGGGGTGGTAGAAGTGAAACACTGCTCTCATTTATTTAATAGTCACCTTGTAAATAATCACCAATGCATCAGATCTCTATTGCTAAAAATAGCAGTTATGGGGCTGGAAGGTTTTCATTATAAGGACAAGTAAACTTTGGAATGGACGCATAGCAAAGAATTATTTTCTATTATACAGAAGACTTATCTCCTATTTATTTACAAAAAAATAGGCTCAACTTGTCTGATAGGTTCTGGGACTTCATGTGAAATTACAGAGACGGAAAAAAAAATTTAATGGGGGAGGGAGGAGTGCCGAAAAACAGATCCAAGTACTTGATACTTTGTTTTTTTCCAGTGCCCCTCCCATTTGTCACTTTCGTCTCTCTCCCTTTCAGATTCATTCCATACCCTTTTCATTATATGTTGGTCTTCGTGTCCCTCTTCTCTCATCTCCCCAGTTCCTCCTCCCTCATTCGTTTTTTAGCTCTTAGAAATCTCACTTTCTTTTTGCTCTTCCTCTGTGTTATCTACTAAAACCTTAGAGAAGTGATGTATTTTCTGAAACTTCTGTGGGTTTCTAAGTGACGCTGAGCATGCTCAGTCGCTAGGGCAGGTTTTGTCGCCAGCAGCTGCCCTGATTCGACCTCTCCAAAAATAGACATTTAACTCTCTGAACTGTTTAAGGATGTAATTCGTTTTGCTCTCTCTTCATTTTTAAGGTTCAAAGGAAAGCAGCGAGGATTCCAGGGGTCCCGTCGCCCCTACAGCCAATGAGGGGCCTGAGAGGGAGGAGCTTGGGGCTGCTTGGTGCAGCTTGAGCTTCTGAGGGAATCATCCCCAGTAGACGCAGTGGAGTCTGTGCTGTGCTGCATGTCACAGAACAAAATCTTAAAAAATAAAAACAAAAAACAGAAGAGGAGAAACGCTGCAGACTATGGAACGCTGTAGAACTTTCTGAAACATTTGCTTGGGATTCCCGGGGAGCATGATCTTTTAAAACCAATTCTTTCTGAAGCCGGTTTGGGTAACTGGGAAAATGATACATATGCTAAATGCAGCAGCTGATCGAGTGAAATGGACCAGATCGAGGACTGCTAAAAGGGCTGCCTGCGTGGTGGCTGCAGCCTATGCTCTGAAAACCCTCTGTCCCATCATTGGCAAGCGTTTAAAGCAATCTGGCCACTGGAAGAAAAAAGAAGCTTACCCGGCTGCAGAGAACAGAGAAATACTGCATTGCACCGAGGCCACTTGTAAAAAACCTTCGCCTGGAGTGAATGCAGATTTTTTCAAACAGCTACTAGAACTTCGGAAAATTCTCTTCCCAAAACTTGTGACCACTGAGACAGGATGGCTCTGCCTCCACTCAGTAGCTCTAATCTCAAGAACCTTTCTGTCTATCTATGTAGCTGGTTTGGATGGAAAAATCGTGAAAAGCATTGTGGAAAAGAAGCCTCGGACTTTCATCATCAAATTAATCAAGTGGCTTATGATAGCCATCCCTGCCACCTTTGTCAACAGTGCAATAAGGTACCTAGAGGGCAAATTGGCCTTGGCCTTCAGAACTCGCCTAGTCGACCATGCCTATGAAACCTATTTTACAAATCAGACTTATTATAAGGTGATCAATATGGATGGGAGGCTGGCAAACCCTGACCAGTCTCTTACTGAGGATATTATGATGTTCTCTCAGTCTGTGGCTCACTTGTATTCCAATCTGACCAAACCTATTTTAGATGTAATCCTGACTTCCTATACACTCATCAAGACTGCTACATCCAGAGGAGCAAGCCCAATTGGGCCCACCCTTTTAGCAGGCCTTGTGGTATATGCCACTGCTAAAGTGTTAAAAGCCTGCTCTCCCAAATTTGGTAAATTGGTGGCTGAAGAAGCTCATAGGAAAGGCTATTTGCGGTATGTGCACTCCAGAATTATAGCCAATGTTGAAGAAATTGCCTTCTACAGAGGACATAAGGTAAGAAAGAAATTAAGGTGACGGGTGAAATGTGAGACTGTTCAAGCTGCCACTGCAGTGCTAGATACCATCTGTTGTACTGTTGATGGACCCACTTCTTTAGGGTTTTAGATTCTTATGACATTCAAACCTGTATTAAAATATATGCTTCATTACCCTTTTTAATCACAAGCTGTTAAAGAATTATATGTAGAGTGCAAACTTTTCTAAAGTTTCATGAAAATAACATTTTCAGCATTCTAAAAAAGTCTACTTAGTCTCAGTTATCCAAATATGCTCAGAATTATCTCTAAAGCATTTTCTTAAAACTGAAATCCTAAGTAGATGGTCCTAGAACGTTGAAGAAAATATATGTTTGGAAACTAAGTAAACATACTTCCACTGAGATGGAAAATTTAGGATGGCATTGTTTGTTTGTTTGTTTTTCAAGAGAAAAAAATGTGCTTTCGTATGAAAGACAGGTGTGACAATTTTGCATGCCTGGTCCATGATGGAGTTCCTCAGTTCTAAGAAGTGCAGGAGAGTGGCTTACAAATGGCATTTCCATTACTCTTAATGTTCAGTACCATATTTTGACACAAATAAAAAAAGGTAGTGAAATAAAATTTTGTCTAGCTTAGAGGGAAAAGCTAAGATTAGAGATGAAGAGGAAAAAAGGAGTTCCAGAATGTTATTTTTAAATATTAAAGATTTTCAACATTAAACAGGTCCCTTAAATAGTTAACCTGATTACATAAACTTGCAGTACATTAAAGACTTTTTAAGGTGATGCATCTGAAATCGTAATACAAATGACTTGGCAAATGAAATAGTAAGTTATTCTAAAGTTGAAATGGTATTATAATTACGAAGCAGAATTATTTAATTTTGAAACATCATCAATAACAACAAAAAAAGAAATTTTATAGTAGTACCAATCTGAAGAAGAAAATTTAAAGCAAATTTAGGACTTCTATTCCCACTTGAAAATTGGCTTAATATGTTGTAGTAATCATATTTATGTCATTCTTGAATCACTGAGCTCAGTGATATAAATTATAGCATGTGGTAGGCTTTTTGCATTTAAGACAAAACCTAGTAAATTGAGTTAGTTCAAAAGTGGAGTCTAATTACACATATACATGTCATGTGTTTATTTTCAGATATTTTTGCTGTAATCAAAAAGGATAAGGTTCTGTTTATTCATGTCTTACGGAATATCATTTAATTTTAACATCTTATACATATAAATTTGAAAACATAAGTATAAATCACTTGTATATATGTATATTTAACATTATATTTACTGAATATCAGACATTTAAAAAATAATACAGGTGTGATTACAACTAAATAATGACTAATTCTGACATTAATCTGTATTTACTGATTGTTAGAATCACAGATAATAGTATACTAAGTAAAACAAAATAATATGTAATTATCTTTAAAGAAAGTTCTCAAGCATACGTTATTTATTTTTATAGTTCATACTAGGTTAATTCGTATCTCTTTTTCTCTCCATAGGTAGAAATGAAGCAACTCCAGAAAAGTTACAAAGCTTTAGCAAATCAGATGAACCTCATTTTATCCAAACGTTTGTGGTACATCATGATAGAGCAGTTCTTGATGAAGTATGTTTGGAGCAGCAGTGGACTAATTATGGTGGCTCTACCTATTATCACTGCAACTGGCTTTGCAGATGGTGGTAATGGCATTTATGCTTAATATTAAATATATGTTTCTGATTATTTCTCTTTAAGGTGTCACTGCTGGAGTTATGTCAGTGAATTGTGTAGCCATCATTCTATAGTCCTTAATGGTCAGAAACAATGGCAGACTTTGCAACATCCAGTAATAAGACCAGCAGTATGAAAGAAGTGACTCAAAAGACCTTTCCAGTTCTGTGATATTTCAGAAATCTCTGATGTAGTGTTTTTGGGAGTTGATCGTGAGCAATTTTAATTATACTGCCTAATATAGAATGATTCTCTAGTTTACAGTTCAACTCAACACAAATTAATACCTTCAAAAAGAGTATAATAGAAAGTCTCCCCATGTGTTGTAAATTTCAGTTCTGCACATAGCATGCATTTAGTCTATAAATATTCTATAACTAGATCTTCCCTGATTTGTGATTTGAATAGTTGGTTGACTACATTAGACAACTAATAATACTGTTTCAGGGAGAGCTTCATGCCATGGAACAAGGTCTCCTCTACTTGTAGGTAATATAGAAAACCTCCTATTTGGTGGTATTGTGAGGATAGGGGTTGTAAAGTTGCAGGTGTCTAATTCTATCCTATCACTGTCCCAGTGGTTTTTTTTATCAACATTTTTCATCCTTTGGAACAACTAAGAAAGATAAAGACAAGGAGGACAATATTAAAATGTTATGTAATACTTGAGATGGGAGTTTGGGTCTTAATTGGCAGGACAGAAGGGGATTAATTAAAGAAGCAGCATTTTCCTCTCTTTTTCCGAAGTAAAATATTCCCGCTCCTCTTTAAAAACCACTTGGCCAAAATTGGTCTTAGTGTTGAAGGAGCTAGACAAAAACATGGGCTTTGTGATGAGACAGAGCTTTGCTCAACTCTGCTTTCCCTCTTTCTGTCTGTGTCCTTTTAGTCATGTTAATTAAACTGTCTAAACCTCAGTTTCCTCATCTGTAAAATGAGAATCAGAAAGGCTACTTCAGAGTAGGGTGGTGAGGATTTAGTAGAATAATGTATCAAGAGCATGTATCAAGAACATTGACATGGTGACAATTATTGCCTAGAAAACAAAAGGCAACACTAAGAAAAATGTAACAGAATTCACACTATTTTACAGTTACTTTTGGTGTAGAATTAAGTATTAATAGTTATTTGTTTGAAGTCATCCAATAAAAAGGAAAAAATTACCATATGCTTTAATATTTAAAACAGTGCTTTAATGCTTTACCAATTCTCACAAAAACACCTGTCAAATTTGAGTCATTCTTAACCTAAAATTGTTCATTTTGGCAAAGTAGGATTTGTCAATCCCTTGTGGTAAGTGCTATACATATACCAAATGTACTCTGCAACTCAACTGTCTAATAGTGTATTTAGACCACTAGGAAAACTGAATTTTATCTGTTTATTCAATGTTTTCAAAATTCGTTTTAATCATTTTAAAAAGCTTCTATTGAAAAAGGCATTGTTAGTATTTTTAGATTTAATCCTTTCATAATGAAATAAAATAAATTGCTTTTTCAAAAGGGTATTAGAGAAAAAAAAGACAAAAATGTATGGTCTTTAGATTAGTTTTACTAAGAAATTTAACAAAATTGTCAGATATTCATAGTGAATATCTATCCATCAGTTTATGGATATTTTAAAAGTTTCATGTATAATGTATATTAGAAACTACCCCAATGACAAAATTATGGTGTTGTTCTGTTAGTCTTTGGAAGAACTGGTCTTATTAGAAAACCCTGGAGTATTCAACATAGAACAGAGAAAATGCAGCTATTAATGGTGACAAATTAACCCCACAGAGACCAGTAAGAAGTAAACAATGTATGCAAACAATCTAACAATCTTCTGTAGGTGATGTAATAAGATATTTAAAAATAAATCCTACAAATTTTGAAAATACAATAGTAAATTAAAGAAACAGCATTAAAATTTTAGATTGAAATTGTGCTAATAATCACATTGATGCAAGTGAAACAAAATAATTCTTAAAGCTTCTTTTCAAAAGAAAATTTTATAAAAAGAAAAGCAATATAAGAATTTCATAGAAGAATAAAATGAATTCATATGATAATATTAAGAGAGTATGCTTCAATATCTTCTGTAATTTCTAAGGTTACTGTGATGATGATGACATACCACATGAAAACATTAAGTTATCATTTTACTCAGACAAAATAATTGATTTTTTTTTTAGATAATGATATTATCTTTGAGGCTTTAGGTCTTGGAATTAAATACTATCTATCCTAATCTAGTCTTCAATCTTAATTTATACTTACGCCCTGAGTTGTCTCTTACATTAGAGGTAAATTAAGCACATGATAGTACATATTTTAATGCAAAAATAGATGGAAAGAAATGGATGAGTAAGAGAGGGATGGCAAAGAGAAAAGGGAGAAAAAGCAGAAAAGAGGAAAGAAAGAGAAGAGTAAAGGAAGAAACAGGCCACTGTTCAAATCTTGACTCTGCTAGTTAGTAGTTATCCATCCTTAAGAAAGTTACAGAAACTTTATATGCTTCAGTTTTCCTTTCTTAACTATAGGAATATATATTCCTATATATACTATAGGAATGTATATATTTTACAGAATTTTACAGAATTGTTATGAAATTATAAATAATGTATTTAATGTGCCTTGAAACAGTCCATGGCAAATAGTAAGAATTTAGGTGGAAGCAACGGTTAATATTTATTACATTCTTACTATGTGGGCTCTGGTATCAGATTGCCTGGGTTCAAATGCTGGCTCTTTTGCTTACTGGGCTGTGACTTTGGACAAATCATTTAACCTTTTTGTACTTCAGTTTCCCCATTTCCAAGATGGGGGAAATTATAGCAGGGTTGTTATGAAGATTAAGGAAGATCCCACGTGTAGAATTTAGAGCAATGCCTGCATCATAGGAAATGCTCAATAGATGTTTGCTGGCCTGATTATTGTTAAAAGAGCAAGGCATTTGAAAGTGATTAGGAAGTTGGAGGTAAAGATGCAAATAGGAGGAATAGCCTACATAAATTGTTTGAATATTTGTTTGAATATTTATATTCAAGTTCACATTACAAAACTGCATATGGTATCATGTCATTTTCACGTCAGAAGAGGAGCTTACAGGTGATCTAGTCTGGAGCCCCAGGTCTGCCTAAGGTCACACAAATGGTTAGTGGAAGCACTAAGGATAGAAGACATTATGTAATTCCTTGTGCATTGCTTTTTTTCCCTTCACTATGCTGCCTCTATATTAGCTGTATTGGAACTTATTCTATAAGGGACTTAACTTATTTGAGACCAAGTAATCATGGGACCAAATGGTTGAAAAGGGTATTGAAATGGTTAATTTTGTATCATCTCTATTATCTTTATAGAGGACATTACCCCTTTATTTGCTTCATATTAAGAGAAAGACTGAAATTATGTGAAGAAAATAGTTACTTGGGAGCTATAATCTCAGTTGTTTAATGTTATAGGCCACTTTCACTTTTCTTCTCTTTATATCAAGAGCAGTTCTGGGCAAGGCCAGGGAAAGCTACTTATAGGTCTCTCCTGCCAGACCTTATTACAGACACCTAACGAGTAGGGAAGAGAGCACCTAAGCCACTGGCACTGCCAGTGTTGGTAATCTGCTAGTGTGAGGTGGCACATCAGAAGTAGCAACTGAGAGATACTGTTCTTAGGAATAGAACTATATTCTACCCATCACCCTAGTAACATGGGTGATGTTTGTATTCTCAAAATGTACCTGCAACAAGATTAGATCCATAGCTCCTGCTGCATTAGTATGTCTCATATTCCAATGTCAAATTATTCAAATAAAATGTTATATTATAGGTCAGTTTAGATATGATTACTCTCCTGTCGACCAATAACAGTAATTATCAATATATATCAAAGACATACTTTTAGCTGTAAGTAGCTATGCATATATGTAGTTATGATTTTTAAAGTATAACACATATGTGAACAAGACACAATCATTAGTGCACCACTCAACCAATTGTCAGCAAGTTAAGACATATACATAATTACAACTCAGAAGAAATAGAACCTTACCTTCATCCCAGAAGCCTCCATACCCCTTCCCAGTCCTATCCTCATCATTAGCCCCCCACCCCAACTCCACTTACTCCTGCCCTTGCCATGCCACAGCAAAGATAATTATTTTACTGACCATTCATTAATATTTGCTGGTTTTTGAATCTTCTATAAATAGTATCGTATAGTACGCATGAGCATTCTAGTCGCTCCACATCTTTGTCAATGTTTGACGTCAGTCTTTTTCGTTTAGGCATTTTTCATCTTAGGCATATGGTGAGTGTATAGTGGTACTTTACTGTGGTCTTAGTTTTCATTTCTTTGATGGCTAATGAGATTAAGCACTTTTTATTCATTTATTGGCCATTTGGATAGCTGTTCTTATGAAGTGCTGATAATTTTTTTGATTAATTTTAAATTAGCTTATCTTTTTTTCTAATTGATTTGTGAGAGCTGTTATGTATTCTGTAATAAGTCTTTTGTCAGACACACACACACAAAAATCTCAAATATCTTTTCCCACTTGATTCTTCGTTTTTCAGTCTCTTAACAGTGTCCAAGAGAAGTTATCATTTTAATATAGTTCAATTTATCAATCATTTTCTTTGTGGTTAATGGTTTTATGTCCTGTTTAAGAAACATTTGTCTAACCCAAGGTCATAAAGATACTCTCCAATTTTATCTTTTAGAAATTTATTGGTTTTTCATTTCACATTGATAACATCAATCTATTTAGAGTTGATATTTATATATGGTATGAAGTAGAGTAAGGCTATAGTTTTTGCTGAGATTTGTTAAGATGACAAAGGTAACATGTAAATGAAATTAAATAAACTCAGATTATAAAAGCAAAGGATAAAAGTACAAAAGAATAGCCTACTTTTTTTAACTTTTAAAAATTAATAGACTTAAACCTGAGTTATAAAATTCTTTCTCATCTTTTCAGTGAAATAGCAACGGATGTGACTATGTTTCAATACATACTTATTATTAGCAGTGATGAAAACTAGCAGTAAAATGAGCAGATATGTTAACTATTAAATCCTTAAATGTGGAACTTTTGAAAAAATATTTTAAATATTTGGTGAGGAAAATGAAATGTGTTTACCTAGGATACAAAATAGGCGAGTGCTTTAGGTCATGAATTTATATCTCTGACACTAAGGAATCTTGCCTTGTCATAGAAGTTATTTGCTAATGTGTGCATGACAAAATACTCTTGCACTGTTCTCAAACTACCTGCCAAAGAAAAACCAGTAGAATAAGTCAAATGAAGTCTTTCCAGAGCTATTTGTAATTTTGTTACAAATTCATAATTTTAAAAACATGGAGAAAGCCCAGTAGATAATAATCTGCCAAAGCAACATAGAAGTTACCATGCCATACAGAACACCAGTCCATCTGTGCTAGTGTTATTTCTTTTTTTAAATTTTATTTTATTTATTTATTTTTATACAGCAGGTTCTTATTAGTTATCTGTTTTCTACATATTAGTGTATATATGTCAATCCCAATCTCCGAATTCATCCCACCACAACCCCTGGGCTTTCCCACCATGGTGCCCATAAGTTTGTTCTCTACACCTGTGTCTCTATTTCTTCCTTGCAAACCGGTTCGTCTGTACCATTTTTCTAGATTCCACATACATACCTTAATAGACGATATTTGTTTTTCTCTTTTTGACTTGCTTCACTGTGTATGACAGTCTCTAGGTTCATCCATGTCTCTACAAATGACCCATTTTCATTCCTTTTGTGGCTGAGTAACATTCCATTGTATATGTGTACCACATCTTCTTTATTCATTCATCTATCAATGGGCATTTAGGTTGCTTCCATGACCTGGCTATTGTAAAGAGTGCTGCAATGAACACTGGGGTGCATGTGTCTTTTTGAATTATGGTTTTTTCTGGGTATATGCCCAGCAGTGAGATTGCTGGATCGTATGGTAGTTCTAGTTTTAGTTTTTTAAGGAACCTCCATACTGTTCTCCATAGTGGCTGTATCAATTTATGTTCCCACCAACAGTGCAAGCCGGTTCCCTTTTCTCAACACCCACTCCAGCATTTATCGTTTGGATTTTTTGATGATGGCCACTCTAACCAGTGTGAGGTTGATACCTCATTGTAGTTTTGATTTGCATTTCTCTAATAATTAGTGATGTTGAGCAGCTTTTCATGTGCCTCTTGGCCATCTGTATGTCTTCTTTACAGAAATGTCTGTCTAGGTCTTCTGCCCACTTTTTGATTGTGTTGTTTCTCTTTTTAATATTGAGCTGCATGAGCTGTTTATATATTTTGGAGATTAATCCTTTGTCCATTGATTTGTTTGCAAATATATTCTCCCATTCTGAGGATTGTCTTTTTGTCTTGTTTATAGTTTCCTTTTCTTTGCAAAAGCTTTTAAGTTTCAGTAGGTCTCACTTGTTTATTTTTGGGTTTTTTCCATTACTCTACGTGGTGGGTCAAAAAAGATCTTGCTGTGATTTATGTCAAACAGTGTTCTTCCTATGTTTTCCTCTAAGAGTTTTCTACCGTCTGGCTTTACATTTAGGTCTTTAATCCATTTTGACTTTATTTCTGTGTATGGTGTTAGGAAGTGTTCTAGTTTCATTCTTTTACATGTAGCTGTCCAGTTTTCCCAGCACCACTTATTAAAGAGACAATCTTTTCTCCATTGTATATCCTTGCCTCCTTTGTCATAGATTAGTTGACCATATGTGCGTGGGTTTATCTCTGGGCTTTCTATCCTTTTCAATTGATCTATATTTCTGTTTTTGTGCCAGTACCATACTGTCTTGATTACTGTAGCTTTGTAGTATAGTCTGAAGTCAGGGAGCCTGATTCCTCCAGCTCTGTTTTTCTTTCTCAAGATTGCTTTCACTATTGGAGATCTTTTGTGTTTCCATACAAATTGTGAAATTTTTTGTTCTAGTTCTGTGAAAAATGCCACTGGTAATTTGATAGGGATTGCATTGAATCTGTAGGTTGCTTTGGGTACTATAGTCATTTTCACAATATTGAGTCTTCCAGTCCAAGAACATGGTATATCTCTCCATCTGTTTGTGTCATCTTTTTTTTTTTTTTTTAAACTTTGGGTTTATTTATTTATTTATTTTTATGGCTGTGTTGGGTCTTCGTTTCTGTGTGAGGGCTTTCTCTAGTTGCGGCAAGTGGGGGCCATTCTTCATCGCGGTGTGTGGGCCTCTCATTATCGTGGCCTCTCTTGTTGCGGAGCACAGGCTCCAGACGCGCAGGCTCAGTAATTGTGGCTCACGGGCCCAGTTGCTCCACGGCATATGGGATCTTCCCAGACCAGGGCTCGAACCCGTATCCCCTGCATTGGCAGGCAGGTTCTCAACCACTGCGCCACCAGGGAAGCCCCCATCTTTTTTTTTTTAACACCTTTATTAGAGTATAATTGCTTTACAATGGTGTGTTAGTTTCTGCTTTATAACACAGTGAATCAGCTATACATATACATATGTCCCCATATCTCCTCCCTCTTATGTCTACTTCCCACCCTCCCTATCCCACCCCTGTAGGTGGTCACAAAGCACCGAACTGATCTCCCTGTGCTATGCGGCTGCTTCCCACTAGCTATTTTACATTTGGTAGTGTATATATGTCCACTTTGATTTGTTTCATCAGTGTTTTATAGTTTTCTGAGTACAGATCTTTACCTCCTTAGGTAGGTTTATTCCCAGGTATTTTATTCTTTTTGTTGCAATGGTGAATGGGATTGTTTCCTTAATTTCTCTTTCTGATCTTTCATTGTTAGTGTATAAGAATGCAAGAGATTTCTGTGTGTTAATTTTGTATCCTGAAACTTTACCAAATTTATTGATTAGCTCTAGTAGTTTTCTGGTGGCATCTTTAGGATTCTCTCTGTATAGTATCATGTCATCTGCAAAAAGTGACAGTTTTACTTCTTCTTTTCCAATTTGTATTTCTTTTATTTCTTTTTCTTCTCTGATTGCTGTGGCTAGGACTTCCAAAACTATGTTGAATAATAGTGGACATCCTTGTCTTTTTCCAGATCTTAGTGGAAATGCTTTCAGTTTTTCACCATTGAGAATGATGTTTGCTCTGGGTTTGTCATATACGGCCTTTGTTATGTTGAGGTAGGTTCCCTCTCAGCCCACTTTCTGTAGAGTTTTTATCATAAATGGGTGTTGAATTATGTCAAAAGCATTTTCTGCATCTATTGAAATGATCATATGGTGTTTATTCTTCAGTTTGTTAATATGGTGTATCACATTGATTGATTTGTGTATATTTAAGAATCCTTGCATTCCTGGGATAAATCCCACTTGATCATGGTGTATGATCCTTTTAATGTGTTTTTATATTCTGTTTGATAGTATTTTGTTGAGGATATTTGCATCTATATTCATGAGTGATATTGGTCTGTAATTTTCTTTTATTGTAGTGTCTTTGTCTGGTTTTGGTGTCAGGGTGATGGTGGCCTCATAGAGTGAGTTTGGGAGTGTTCCTTCCTCTGCAATTTTTGGAAGAGTTTGAGAAGCATGGGTGTTAGCTCTTCTCTAAATGTTTGATAGAATTCACATTTGAAGCCATCTGGTCCTGGACTTTTGTTTGTTGGAAGATTTGTAATCATAGTTTCAATTTCATTACTTGTGATTGATCTGTTCATATTTTCTTTTCCTTCCTGGTTCAGTCTTGGAAGGTTATACCTTTCTAGGAGTTTGTCCATTTCTTCCAGGTTGTCCATTTTATTGGCATAGAGTTGCTTGTAGTAGTCTCTTAGGATGCTTTGTATTTCTGCAGTGTCCATTGTAACTTCTCCTTTTTCATTTCTAATTTTATTGATTTGAGTCCTCTCCCTCTTTTTCTTGATGAGTCTGGCTAAACATTTATCAAGTGTGTTTATCTTCTCAAAGAACCAGCTTTTAGTTTTATTGATCTTTGCTATTGTTTTCTTTGTTTCTATTTCATTTATTTCTGATCTGATCTTTATGATTTCTTTCCTTCTACTAACTTTGGGTTTTGTTTGTTCTTTCTCTAGTTCCTTAGGTGTAAAGTTAGATTGTTTATTTGAGATTGTTCTTGTTTCCTGAGGTAGTCTTGTATTGCTATAAACTTCCCTCTTAGGACTGCTTTTGCTGCATCCCATAGGTTTTAGATCATTGTATTTCTGTTGTAATTTGTCTCTAGGTAGTTTTTGATTTCCTCTTTGATTTCTTCAGTGATCTCTTTGTCATTTAGTAACATATGGTTTGGCCTCCTTGTGTTTGTGTTTTTTACGTTTTTTTCCCTGTAATTCATTTCTAATCTCATAGCATTGTGGTCAGAAAAGATGCTTGATATTATTTCAAATTTCTTAGATTTACCAAGGCTTGATTTGTGACCCAAAGTGTGATCTATCCTTGAGAATGTTCTGTGTGCACTTGAGAAGAAAGTGTAATCTGCTGTTTTTGGATGGAATGTCCTATAAATATCAATTAAAGCTATCTGGTCTATTGTGTCATTTAAAGCTTCTGTTTCCTTATTTATTTTCATTTTGGATGATCTGTCCTTTGGTGTAAGTAAGGTGTTAAAGTCCCCCACTATTATTGTGTTACTGTTGATTTCCTCTATTATAGTCATTAGCATTTGCCTTATGTATTGAAGTGCTCCTGTTTTGGGTGCATATATATTTATAATTGTTTTATCTTCTTCTTGGATTGATCCCTTGATCATTATGTAGTGTCCTTCCTTGTCTCTTGTAAAACTATTTTAAAGTCTATTTTATCTGATATGAGCATAGGTACTCCAACTTTCTTTTGATTACTATTTGCATGGACTATCTTTTTCCATCCCCTCACTTTCCATCTGTATGTGTCCCTAGGTCTGAAGTCGGTCTCTTGTAGACAGCATATATATGGGTCTTGTTTTTGTATCCATTCAGTGAGCCTGTGTTTTGGTTGGAACTTTAATCCATTCTCATTTAAGGTAATAATCAATATGTATGTTCCTATTACCATTTTCTTAATTATTTTGGGTGTGTTTTTGTAGGTCCTTTCCTTCTCTTGTGTTTTCTGCTTAGAGAAGTTTCTTTAGCATTTGTTGTAGAGCTGGTTTGGTGGTGCTGAATTCTCTTAGCTTTTGCGTGTCTGTAAAGCTTTTGCTTTCTCTGTCAAATCTGAATGAGATCCTTGCCAGGTAGAGTAGTCTTGGTTGTAGGTTCTTCCCTTTCATTACTTTAAATACATCATGCTACTCCCTTCTGGCTTGTAGAGTTTCTGCTGAGAAATCAGCTGTTAACCTTATGGGAGTTCCCTTGTATGTTAGTTGTCATTTTTCCCTTGTAGCTTTTAATAATTTTTCTTTGTCTTTATTTTTTTCAATTTGGTGACTATGTGTTCAGCGTTTTTCTCCTTGGGGTTTTCCTGAGACTGTCTATGCTTCCTGGACTCGGGTGGCTATTTCCTTTTCCATGTTAGAGAAGTTTTCAACTATAATCTCTTCAAATATTTTCTCGGGTCCTTTCTCTCTCTCCTCCTTCTGGTACCCCTATAATGCGACTGTTGTTGCGTTTAATGTTGTCCCAGAGGTCTCTTAGGTTGTCTTCATTTCTTTCCATTCTTTTTTCTTTTTTCTGTTCCATGGCAGTTAATTCCAGCATGCTGTCTTCCAGGTCACTTATCCGTTCTTCTGCCTCAGTTATTCTGCTATTGATTCCTTCTAGTGTATTTTTCATTTCAGTTATTGTACTATTCATCTCTCTTTGTTTGTTCTTTAGTTCTTCTAGGTGTTTGTTCTTTAATTCTTCTAGGTCTTTGTTAAACATTTCTTGTATCTTCTCGATCTTTGCCTCCATTCTTTTCCGAGGTCCTGGATCATCTTCACTGTCATTATTCTGAATTCTTTTTCTGGTAGGTTGCCTATCTCCACTTCATTTAGTTGTTTTTCTGGGGTTTTATCTTGTTCCTTCATCTGGTACATAGTCCTCTGCCTTTTCATTTTGTCTGTCTTTCTGTGAATGTGGTTTTTGTTTCGCAAGCTGCAGTATTGTAGTTCTTCTTGCTTATGATCAGTGTTATTTCTTCTTAACAGAGGCTATCAGTGAAAGCTATTATTCAAACCCCTTTTAACCCAAATTCATAAAATCCCATAATTATTTTAGATCATCAGCCAGATTCTCTGAGCCAAAACTATTTTTAGCACTTTAACTGATACCGCAATCACTATTTTGGTAGCTTGCTGAGAATCCTTTGTTAATTTTTTGTGGCTATCTAAATTTTTCACACATTTAAATGTGTTTAAGAATATCTACATTCTGTTCCCAGCCTATTTAGCCATTCAGGTCTTTCTCTCATCACTTATACTAACACTCAAAGCCTTTCTTTTTTCATTCTTCAAGGAAACAGACTAACTTCAAGGGAACTAAAGATAGTTCTCTGGAGCAGTACTTAACTCTCGAGCTAGGAGGTCCCCATGAACTCATGGTTTTTCTGATACTTGAGTAAAATCAGTGCTTAACACCAACCCATACTGTAACTTGACCAGGTTATTATTCAATTGGCATTGCTTGAAATTTCCCTTCTTTGAGACATTGCTTATGCTGTACTTGTGATCTTTTAAAATTGTATGCAGTCTTCAAGGCCTCACTCTCAGTCTACTCCTCCATGAAGCATTTCTTGTCTCTTGCAGCAAGAAATTATTTTTGCATCCTTCAAATGTGTCATATTAACTCTCCTCATAGGCTGCCCTGCATTGTTATTTGGGAACTTGTCTTCTTTCTCCTATCAAACTGTAAGCTTCCTAAGGAAAGAATCTGAAAATTACATTTAATCCTTGCATATCTGGTAACACCTTGCCTAATTTCTTGTAAATCCAGCTGTTCAGTAAATATCTGCTGAGTGAATTTTACCTTATATTATGCATGGATCCCTTTCAAACTCAGCTGAGCTGTCTATGAGCAAGTAAAGGTGAAAGTATCTGGTAGTTATAGCAGGGCACATGTTAAATATTTGCATGTCATGGAGAAAAAAAAAAAAAACCGTTTTCACTGAGATAAATCCAAGCAAAATAAATAGCAAAGTGGGCCCATGGCTATTTATATTATTCTAATTTCTTCATTAATTTGCAGCTTTCAATTTAGAATTTTGGTGATAGTCCATAGAAATACCAGATAGAGAATCAAATTGATGCCAAGATTAAAGTAATGACCTGGAGAGAATAATTTTGAAGAATAATACTAAATGGAGTAGATATGCAATAATAACAATAACACTTAGAGAAAATAATAACACCTAACATTTAAGAACAATTATTGTAAACCATGGATTAGGCTAACACTTTGTTTGTATTTCCCCTTTAAATCTCACAACAACCCTCTGAGATAGAATTGTTTGAGATAGTACTATTATTTCCCTCATTTACACATGAGAAAGTAGCATGGAGAAGATTAGTGGCTTGCTCTACTAACCTTACTACTTGCCAATAAGTAGTAGAGTCTGGACTCTAACCTAGTCTGACTTCTGGCTCTTAACCATAATTCTGCATTGACAGCAATTTAGGATATTTATCTATCTATCCATCCATCCATTCAATACACATTAAGGAGTACTGTGTTCTAGACACTCTGGTGAGTACTAGGAATAATGAATAAAATACAGTCTTGCCCCTTAAAGAACTTATAGTCCACTGGAAAAGCCAGACAAGGGTTTCCAGGGAAACCTGTACTAAAGAGCTAACTCTTTAAGAAAGAGCTTGGCAAAAAAGAAAGTATATTAAGGTCAGAAAATATTATATATGCAAATACCAGAGAATAAGCAGAATATTGCATGGTTGGGGTGTTGCTAAACTGGAGGGTGAAAATTGAAACAGGTAGACAGAGCTAGTATGAGGGTCAGCTACTTTGCATTTCTATTAAAGAAATCACACTAGAAATATTTGCTTAGATTCTAGTTAATGGTATTTTATTGACTGAATCAGTAGTATTTTATTACCTAGCTCTAATAAGGGCAGGACGTTGACTTTGGTAAGGGTTGAAAGAATGCTAAATGAAAATAGTCTTAATTCCTATAGATTTAATTCTTCTAACTCTCCTTCTAGAAAAATAATAAGACAAAGGAAAATTTAAATAAAATCTGGTACAAACACTATTTTTTAAATAATTCATTAATTCCTAGGAAATTGCTGATACTAATGAAAAGTTTTCATACGGTTGTTTTAGTCACAGTCTCATAGTACAAAACAAAACACTTAGTTACTTAAAAAATTCGACAGTTTTGTAATTTGCTTTTAGATTTAGAGGATGATCGAAAGCAAGCTATGGTTAGTGAGCGGACAGAAGCGTTTACCACTGCTCGAAATTTATTGGCCTCTGGAGCTGATGCTATTGAAAGGATTATGTCTTCATACAAAGAGGTACTTGCATTTCTTGTTATCAATTTGATTAAAATAAGATATATGAAAATCACGCAAAAATGTAAATTACCACATATGTTTATTATTTTGGAAACATCTTTTCTCTACCAAAATTTGCTAAGAGTATAATCAAGATAAAGGACAACAACTCCCAAGTCTATTGCTGCTAATACCTTTCAATTTTTATACTCTCAATTGTCAACTCCTTTTTCTGTCTATAGTACGACATATTTGCTCTTAAATTTTACTAAAATACCAAATTTTACTAAATACTAAAATACCAAATTTTACCAAATTTGCTCTTAAATTTTACTAAAATACCAAAGGTGGTATGGATTTTGGAGCCAGAGTGCCTAAGTTTAAATTCTTGCTCCAGTATTTACAAATTATATGAACTTGACCTGTTTGTGTCTGTTTCTTGATCTGTAAAATGGGGATAATGATAGTGATGACTTTGTTGAGTTGTTGTGATCATAAGCACTTTAATAAGTGTTAGCCAATAATATTACTTATATACCTTGCAAACTTTTACTTATACTTCAGGACAAGTCAAGCCTTACCAACCACGTATAAAAAACCATCTTGTGATTCCACTTTCTTTCTGACTTCCCTGAAGAGTCTGGGTCTTCCTTCTCTGTGTTCATAGTACATCTGGTGCTTTACCACATTATAATTGTCTATCTTTTGCATAAGACCCTGAGTGGAAAGCAGGAACTATCTTATTCATCTTTACATTCCTAATATCTATTTTAATGCTTGGAACATTGTATATGGTCAGTAAATATTTGCTGAGAGAATGGTAATAAGACCTACAGATAGCACAGGGTTAATATTAAAAATCACTTTATTCAATTCAGATATTAAATAATATTCCCATGGACAGTCATTCTCACTATTAATACTCTTGTGGCTTTTGCATCAATATAAATTGCCAGAGCATCATTATAAATTTAGCTACCTATTAACTTATCCTTGAATAAATTATATTAAATAGTTGCAAAGTTTGTGATTTGCTGACAAAACTTTTCAATCTCATTTAACAACTGATTTATTGAATTGTTTTTTTTTTAAAAAGGTAAAACCAGTTGTTTAGGGCCACAAAGCAAGACAACTCAATTAAAACTTTTTTTTCAAATAGTAATTTTGATAATCTGGAGACACAGTTTTGGGGATAGCTTTTTCAGCTAATAAATTACTTATTATTAAAATTAAATGAGAAATCAAAATTTTATATATCTCACATTCAAACACTTTGCTATCTAAGTCACAGAGAGAATATCAGTTCTTTTTTCTAGATTGTCTCCAACACAAGAAATGATTGCATTTTGTTTTATTTTGCCTGTATGTGCATTGAATCATAGAACTTTCACTTCTAAAGAATCTTATTACTCCTGTGAAAGCACATGAAAGCATCATGGATTCTCCACTAGCTCTAGAGGGAACAAGGTTTCTTTTTAGACAAACCCCCTTGTCTTATATCCCAAAGTAATTTGTCCACAGTCACATTCTCATTTTTTTTTTTTTTTTTGACACTCTTTGCCCATTCATCCCTGCATCCTGGTCTACTAACTCAATGCCTCCTGCCTTTCTTTAATTGACCTCCACATTTGTTTCGGATTTTTTTAATGCAACTATATTTACTTAGGTTTCTTTCGGATCCATATTTTGTTAATCCTTAGTTCTGTTTTCCTCTACTTGGGAACTCAAGAGATTCTTCTAGATAAGATTTTAGAAATTATCCTATATAATAGCTATAACATTAATATATAGAAATGAAATACTAATCTAATTATAGACCTCTCACACAGTAGAGACATGTGGTAGAAGGCTTTTAACAATAATACCTGCTCATTCACTGTTTAAGTTTTGCACACACAAAAATCTTACACAATGTTGGTAATGTATTAGTCCATAGTTTATTGTTTAAGAGACATTTATTAGTGACATGCCTTGCTTATTGATACCAATTTCCTACTAAACAGTTCTGTAAGAGAATGGTTTTTGTTGCTTCCTTTTCACTGAGAAAGATGGTCTTGACAGGACATGAGTCATCTTTCAGATGAGTCACCTTGATAACAAGGTGTTCCTTTAATAGAAAAGCAGCAGAGATTCAACCTAAATTGGACAACTGGCAGAATAGGAGCAAGATACCACTCTATTGAGCCTTTTGAACTAAAGCAGAGATTTATCTCATCTTATAATCTCATCTAGAAAAAAAGTCATATTTAATATTTTTCTTTGGGCATATAAATCATGTTTGGCTTGAAAAGAAACTGAATTTTGTGGGATTTGGACTGAAAAGGATTTAAAGCTTTTCACTGAGCTCACGCCCAATATTGGTATCCACCTGCAGGGGTATTTTCTCTGGCCAAACTTAGGAATTGTGACAATCAGTTTGACTCAGAAATGTCATTTCATAATAAGAAAAATATGCATTTTTCTTCTACTTAAAATCTTCTATTTTTAATTGAAAAAAGATATCAAAATAAAGAATCATTATTTCACTGAATGGATTTAAGCTTTTCACAAAACTTCTAATTTCTGGAAATCAAATTTTCATGCAAACAGGGGCCAAATCAGAAAATTGTTTGAAAGATTTTTAAGTCTCACTAATATTCTGAAGTTTTTACATTTCACTTTGAACCCTGACTTGAATGAATAATTTTTATGTGTTTTTTTAATTCCAATCAAACTTAAGCTGTTGACTTGCTATGCTGCTTTCTTGGTAAGTTTTTTAGTGTTACTGGTTTTAGTTATCAGATGTACTATCTACTTTTCAGGTATAATAAAATAGGATCTTTAACATTAAATCAAGAAGTTTATATTATTGCATATTTGTTTAAAAGTCTGTCTCGAGTATACTATTTTTTCTCCCTATGTTGGTTTTAGATAACTGAATTAGCAGGCTATACTGCTCGAGTATACAACATGTTTTGGGTCTTTGATGAAGTAAAAAGAGGCATTTATAAGAGAACTGCTGTCTTGCAAGAGTCTGAAAACCATAGCAAGAGTGGAGCTAACGTAGAATTACCCCTCAGTGAGACACTGGAAATCAAAGGTATTAAACTCATATGTTTTTGTATTTTTTCTATATTTAAATGTTTATCAACAGAACCAAAGTTTTTTAGAAGATAGCTTTGAACAGATGTAAGGAACCAACATTTAGTTATTTAAACAGTTATTCCTAAAGTCAGTGCTGCATTTTGAGGAGTAGTGACTAATATTACCATAAAAAATATTATGCTACTTTTATTTAGGACAAAATGTCTAGAATTATTTTTAGAAACTGCACATATGGCAGAATGAATTGTTTGCATTTAAAATTCAAATAACAGAATTAGAGCTAATGTCATATTGTTCTCCATCATTCTATCATTTGGTTTGGTTATTATAGTTTTAAAAATTATAGTTCTATGTCTTAATTTCCTTTTTGCAACTGTGTTTTTTTTCTATAGGAAAGTTTAATTTAGAGAAATAAGTAGTTATAAACAGTGTGGCTGGGTTATACCAGATAGAGTTTAGCTTTGCTCTCATTATGATATTAACATCATATTATAGTAAAATAATATTTCTGAGATTTTCCAAATAGATATGTCAAAATGTGCAAATTTACATTAGACTTTGCTTTAGATATAGATATCTATATTTACATTTATTTCTATGATTCATTAATGTGAATTATCTTTATAGTGAATTTATCTGTTATGCTACATTATACTTTAAGTTATTTAATTAGCAATAACACATGATAGCTTTTGAAACTTAAACTCTTCCTTAACTTATAGGAAAAGTTATTGATGTGGATCATGGAATTATTTGTGAAAATGTTCCCATAATTACACCAACGGGAGAAGTGGTGGCTTCCAAGCTAAACTTCAAAGTAAGATGATATTCAAGAATCTTCTGATTGTTGCCAACACAATAATTCAAAACAACTCAGAATTCATGTACCTTATATTAAATACTTGGAGGAGCATATGGAAAGGAGGGGAAATCAAGAAAGGTATGCATAGAGGCTCAATTACAGATGCAGTTACTTCCTCAGAAAGCAGAGAGAAAGAAAAATTTGATTTCTACTGCTTTATGGCCTGGTTGAAAATCAAAATTAGAGTACACTGAGAGCCTATACAAAGTAACTTTTGGGAACAATAGGAAATTTCTTCAGAAATTAATATCTGGAAATACGTTTTATTTTTTTTCCTTATAGGAGTTACTCAAAAAATACAAGCCTATATTGTTATATATTTACTAAAATATGAGAGAAGAGGTCATCAGCAAGTTTACATTCTCTAAATTTAATTTATATTTTCAATAATCACATCTTCTCTTAGGAAAAAATGATCAGAAGATTCATGAATTGGAATTTAGCTTTTAATTCCGTTGAGAATAATAGTTATTTGTTATTTAATACTCTGTCTTGATTACAAAAACTAAGGTAAAAAAATAGCTAATAAATCTGAGACCCTGATTTAAAGTATTGTAAAATTCAAACACACATTTTGGAATTCAAGTACAAAATAATTTGCTGACAAGTGTAGTGATCTGTGCTTAGTTCAAACAATGACATGATTGGACTTGATAACAGAATTAGAAACATGACCGTATATGTGCATTTAATGATTTTAATATGGACCTTAGTCTAGGTTTAATTATTAAAGATGTATTTGAAAGTGCATAAGCCTGCTGGAAGAGGATGAGAAGTACTGAACAGGGAGAAATTCTGTGTTAATAAACGTAAGAGAAATTGTGTTTTAACTACAATTTGGTTGGGATCTATTTTTCCATTTATGGACCTATAAAGTAGCAATAAGGTGCTAATGATGCATCATAATCTTAAGTAGATTTAAAATAAAGCCTTTGAAGAGGCCTACATGGGATATTTAACTATTTGCTAATACTTTAGCAATTTATAATGTATGACTTTGTATAGAGGTTTTTCATCAGGTTAAGTTTCATAATATCAATTCTTGTTGCTCCATTTATTAAATAGAGGGAGAGTCTTGAATTCTGCCACCTACTAACTAAATACATTATTGTGGACACATAACACTCTTTCTGTGAAAAAATTCAGAGCTCAGTATATTTTTATATAAAATGAATTTTAAAATAATCTAGTGAAAGTGTCATAAATTTTGAGGTTCTACAAAGGTATATGTTAATATAGTATACTTTTATGATAATTATTTATTTCTGAGTCAGACAGGGAGTTTTATTTAAAGTCTCAGGTCCCCAAAGTATAATAGAAAATTTTGTTTCCTCTGCATGGATTGATAAATAAACAGGTTTCTAGAGGAAAACATTCTTGTTCTTATGCTAACCTTTTGGAATTAAAAAACCATTTGGAGAAGAAAATTTCAGTAAATGTGGGAATTCTTTTGCCTCACACTCACTGTTTACTAAACATCAGAAAACTTATGCTAAAAAATAATATGAATGTAGAAAAGTCTTCTATTACGACTCAAAATGTGTTAAATTTCTGAGAATTCCTAGTAGAGAATGACCCTATTAAATATTTTGTTTATATACCTTTTGCCATGGCACATACCTTTAAAAAATCATTTGAAAAGTGTTTATGCTTCTACAGAATTACACTTTCTTAATCCTCTCTCTACTGAAAGAGCAGAGCAAATCACAAAACCCTTTCTGGGTTCTTCCCAGGATTTTTTTTAAATTTTACTGTATCAAAATGGCATTTCAGTTTGCCTACAATTAGGGAGAAAAAAATATCTGTGATCAGATTTTATAGACTCAAGCTTGCTCCTGTCTTATGTCCTTGTGGTAGCTATCTTTATTGCCTGGAATGCTCTTCCACCAGATCTTACTTGTTGCTTCTTGTCACCAGGCTAAAGCAAAATGGTATCTCCTCAAAGAGGACTTTCCTGACCATCTAATCAAAAGAAGCCCCTTTCCCCTGCCAACCTCACAATGCCACCATCTTTCCCTAACACATCTTCCTTTTTTGCTTTCATAATAGCATTTATGACTAGTTAATTTTTTGTTCATGTGTTTATTGCTGTCTTTGCCATTGAAATGTAAGCTCCACAAGAACAGGGACTTTGTCTTGAGCAGCACTGTATCTTCTGTGCCTAGAAGAATGTCAAGCACATTTAGATATTCAATCAATGTTTGCTGAGGAAATGACTAATTACTCAGAATATAAATCTGAACCATTTTTGCTTTACATTTATTTATTACATACATTCTTAGTTCTTGTATCTAACCTTCATATCAACCTTTTTTTCCTTCCCTTCCTCCCTTCCTCTCCCTACCACCTTCTTTCAGCAAAAAGATTTTAGCTTATGTTATACACAGCAAATGAGTAATGGATATACATGGATATGGTTCCTTATAGTGACATAATACAAGTAATGTAATGCTCTTTCACCTTTGAGTTTTCAACATAATGTATTCTACATCATGGACCTTAGATATTTGTATCTATACTGTACAAAGCTACATATACAGACATACTGTAAATTTCTGCCTCTTGTACTTTCATACTATATTCATTTTTTAGTCACTGATTATAAAATATCATTTGTTCTTAGAAGTAAATCAGATTTTTAAATAATGTTCCTTTTTCTTGACCCTTACAATACCTTTTAAATAGCACATTGCCAACTTCCTGATCCTATTAGGTGGAATAAGAAGTCATAAAATATAACTGTTTAAATTTAAATGATAAATAAGCTGAAAGATTCTAAGAGAATCATCCAATCAACAATTGATAAATAACTTAATTCATCCCTAGACATAAGACTAAATTACAGTCTTCTTGCTTTTCTCTGTCTTAATTTCATAAACGTATTTTCTCCATCTGTGAATAAACCAAAATTAGAATCATTTTATGTCTCTCATTATGGGTTTTTGTGATTTCTGTAACATTTCAGACTACTGAATTAAACAACCCAGCTGACTCGTAGAACTCCAACTTACAAATACAACAAAGTTGTATCTTAATTGAAGTAAATTTAATCAAATATTAATATAAATAAAATAAATTTAATCTATTTTCATTTAAATTAAAATTTTACAATTTCTTATTTCCACGTGGTTATGTTCCTACGTATTTGTGTAGTATGTGATGGCAAGACCTCAATGAAAATTTTGGGAAGTCAGTGCTCATTCGAAGAAGATCCATTTCTTTGGAATTGGATTATTTTATGATGCTTTTAGCATCAGAGCATAGTCAAAAGCCAAATTTGATGGTCTCAATCCCGATATATTTTTCTTTGATTCCTTGCCCATCCTAGGTTATCATGTGTTTGAAAGTTTCAAAAAAAAATCCCTTTTAAATGCTGCCAAATGAAACCATTTTTACATATTGTAATTTCTAATTTTATTTCTTACCTTAGGTAGAAGAAGGAATGCATCTTTTGATAACTGGTCCCAATGGTTGTGGGAAAAGTTCTCTCTTCAGAATTTTAAGTGGGCTCTGGCCTGTGTATGAAGGAATCCTATATAAACCACCTCCACAACATATGTTCTATATTCCACAAAGGTAGGTAAAGTTTTTTAAATCACAATGAACAATTTCCTTTTGCTTTTGAATTATCTTGATTCCTTAAACTCTTCTGTAGGTAATCTTTAAGCATGTTTTTATTGAGAGATACAGTTAATGAAATGAAAATTATCCTAAAAAGTTTTCTTACTGCTTTGATTATAATAGTTTCCAGGATAATAACAATTCTTTTCATTTTCACATCATTGTAATGAACACTCAAAGACTATAGATGTTAGTCTCAAGGAGTAACAGGCTAGTCCAAAGAGTAAGTATATTGCCTTAGATGTCAGATTATCTCTTCTCACAAAAAAATTAATAGTTCTTGGATAGTATACTAGTCTTTCCATCAAGCTGCATACATTCATATGTTCTAAAATTGTTCAATTATATTTTAAGAGCCTCTGTGAAATAATCTTTATCACAATTCTGTTATATAATTAATTAATGATTTGAAACTACCTTAATTAAAAATATTTTACTCTAATAATGAGTGTAAAAGTAAGCATAGAAATATTTAAAAGGAACATTTTTCTTCTGAAGTTTTTAACTATCTTCCTTCATAACAATTTACAGATGTCTAAACAGAAAGTTATACTTGAAAATTTGGAATATTTATTGTGGGTGACAGAAAATTAAATTTAAAGAAAATTAAAATTAAATTCATCTGACCCAGTAATTTTTCCATCTGTCATCACCCTGGGTTAGGTCGACATCACAAAAGTACTCCTACTGTGTTAGAGGACTATTCTGTGGAACCTAATAGAGCACCTATGCTGAAATTATATTACAAGAGCAAATATAAAAGTTACATCAAGTATGATGCTATCACATCTCTCTTCCTCTTTTTCCTTTGTCAGAAATTGTTTGTACAGTCCTGCCCACTGGACTAATTTTTAGATCATATATTGTAGTTATGCAGATGAGGCTTTGTGTGGCTTTTTCTTTAAAGTAAGACCTATCAGAGTAGTAGGAAGCTATCTGAAGTGTAGAAGGATGAAGAACTGTATTGGCAGTAAAAAAATATTGGATGTGAGCAGTGCTATGAATACTTATATTTAACACAAAATAGATAACATCTGTGACAGCAGAATCATTGTCTCTTTGTCTGTGCTTTAGAATCCTTTTGGGAAATGTTCTGGATCTGAAAACTAAATATTACTGCCAAAGTTTAAGTTTCAGACATTAATGCATTAAGTAAACCGATTTTAATTTCTTATTTAGGTTTTAAAGCATAAAATCATGAGGAAAATATTCTGTTACATCATAGAATCTACTCTTTTAATGCAAATAAAATTATATACATAAATTTTTTATTTTTTGCTATTTTAGATTTCATTTATAATATAGATACAGTTCTTGAATATAGCTATACACTGAGCAATGAAAGACATTTCTCAGACATAAGAAAGTGCATAATCAGCAAAGTTATCCTTCAGAAATGAAGGAGAAATATTTTCCCAGACAAAAGCTGAGGGAATTCATGTTCATTAGAGCTGCCTTACAAGAAATTCTGAAAGGAGTTCTTCAAATTGAAATGAAAGGCTGCTAATTAGTAACAGGAAAACATATGAAAATATACAACCCTGGTAAATGTAAATATATAGTCAAATTCATAATACTCTAATACTGTATTATGGTGGTGTGTTAACCATCTAACTCTTAGTATAAAAGTTAAAGGATGAGAGTATTAAAATAACTATAACTAGTACAATTTATTAATGAATACACAATATAAAAATTATGACATTAAAAACATAAAAGGGGGAGAGTAAAACTTGCAAGATGTTTTATATACGCCTCATAGGAACTAGAAAGCAAAAACCTAGAGTAGATGCACAATAGATAAAGAGAAGGAAATCAGAGCATACCACTACAGAAAATCACCAATTCACAAAGGAAGGCTACACGAGAGGAAGAAAGGAACAAGAGACAAAACAACCAGAAAACAGTAAGTTGGCATTAGTAAATCCTTACCTGTCAATAACTAGTCTAAATGTAAATATATTGACTTCTCCAACCAAAAGACATAGAATGGCTGGATGGATGAAAAAACAAGACCCAACTATATGCTGGCTATAAGAAGACACTCACTTCAGCTTTAAAGACACACATAGATTGAAAGTGAAGGGATAGAAAAAGTTATTCCATCTAAATGGAAACCAAAAGAGAGCAGGGATAGCTATACTTATATCAGAAAAATTAGATTTTAAGCCAAAATTGCTAAAAAGAGACAAAGAAGGTCATTATATAATGAAAATGGGGTCAATTCATCAAGAAGATATAACAGTTGTAATATATGTACACTCAGCATCAGAGCATCTTAATATATTAAGCAAATATTAACAGATCTGAAGGGAGACAGACAGCAATAAATTAATAGTTAGGGACTTCAGTACCCCACTTTCAACAGTGGGTAGATCATCCAGACAGAAAATCAACAGGGAAATATTGGACTTGAACCAATATTTAGACCAAATGGACTTAGTAGACATATACAGACATTCCATCCAATGGCAGCAGAATACAATTCTTCTCAATCATGCACGGAACATTCTCTAGGAATATTATATGATAGGACACAAAATAAGTCTTAGCAAATTTAAGAAGATTGAAATCATACCAAGTATTTTTCCCATTATAACAACATGAAACTTGCAATCAATAACAGGAGGAAAGCTGAAAATTTTACGAATAGGTGGAAATTAAACAACACACTCTTGAGCAACCAGTGGATCAAAGAAGAAATCAAAAAAGAAATTAAAATATCTTGAAAGAAATGAAAATGGAAACACAATATATGAAAACCTATGTGATGTGGCAACAGCAGTTCTCAGAGGGATATTTATAGCAATAAGTTAAGAAGAAAAGAGATCTCAAGTAAACCTAACTTTACATCTCAAAGGAACTAGAAAAAGAAGAAAAAATAAAGTCCAAAGATTGCAGAAGGAAGGAAATAATAAAGAGAAGAGCAGAAATAAATGAAATAGAAACCAGAAAACCAATAGAAAAGATCGATAAAACTAAGAACTGATTATTTGTAAAGATAATATTGATGAGCCTTTAGCCTATCCCTGGGATGCAAAGATGGTTGAACATTGCAAATCAATAAATATGATACACCACATTAATAGAATGAAAAACAATTATCATATGATCATCTCAATAGATGCAGAAAAAGAATTGACAAAATGCAATATCCTTTCATAATATTAACTCTCAACAAACTGGATCTAGAAGGAACATACTTCAACATAATAATGGCCACATTTGACAAACTCAGAGTTAATATCACATTCAATGGTGAAAGAATGAAAGCTTTCCCTCTAAGATCAGGAACAAGACAAGGGTGCCCATCTGACCATTCTCATTCAACAAAGTACTGGAAATCTTAGATAGAGCAATCAGGCAAGACAAAGAAATAAATGCATTCAAACCAGAAGGGAAGAAGTAAAATTGTCTTTGCAGATAATATGATCTTTCATGTAGAAAATCCTAAAGACTTCACCAAAAACATTTAGAACAAATCAATGAATTCAGTAAAGTTGAAGGATACAAAATCAACATACAGAAATCAATTGTGTTTCTATACACTAACAACAAACTATCTGAAAAGAAATAAAGAAAAACTATTCCATTTACAATAGCATCAAAAACAATAAAGTACTTAGGAATAAATTTAACCAAGGAAGTGAAAGATCTATACACTGAAAACTATAAGACTTTGAGGAAAGAAACTAAAGAAGACACAAACAATTGGAAGGATATCCCATACTCATGGATTGAAATAATTAATATTAAAATGTCCATACTGCACTAAGCCATCTATAGATTCAATGCAATTCCTATCAAAATTCCAATGGCATTTTCCACAGAAATAGAAAAAACGATCCTAAAATTTTTGTGGAAGTACAAAAGACCCTGAATAGTCAAAGCAATCATGAGAAAGAAGAACATGGTTGGAGGCATCACACTTCCTGTTTTCAAACTCTGTTACAAAGCTATAGTCATCAAAACAGTATGGTACTAGTATAAAAATAGACATAAACCAATGGAAGAGAATAGAGGGCCCAGAAATAAATGCCTGCATATGGTCAATTAATATTTGCCAAGAGAGTCAAGACTACTCAAGGATAATCTCTTCAATAAATGGTATTGGCAAAATTGGATAACCACATGCAGAAAAATGAAATTGGACTTCTTCTGTTTTACACCACTCACAAAACTGAACTTGAAATGGATTAAAGACTTAAATGTAAGACCAGAAACCATAAAACTCTTAAGGCATAGGAAAAACTCCTTGACATTGGTCTGGGCAATGATTTTTTGGATATGACACCAAAAGCACAAACAATAAAAGCAAAAATCAGCAGGTGGAACTACATCAAACTAAAAATCTTCTACACAGTGAAGGAAACCATCAACAAAATGAAAAGCCAACCAATGGAATGGGAGGAAATATTTGCAAGTCTTATATCTGATAAGAGGTCAATATCCACAATATATAAGGAGTTCATACAACTCAATAGGAAAACAAACAAACAAGCAAACAGTACAGTTTAAAAATGGGCAGAGGATCTTAATAGACATTTTTCCAAAGAAGATATACAGATTGTCCAACAGGTACATGAAGAGGTGCTCAACGTCACTAATCATCAGGGAAATGCAAGTCAAAACCACAATGAGGTATCACCTCACACCTGTCAGAGTGGTTAATCTCAAAAGATAAGAAATAACAGGTGTTGGCAAGGATGTAGAGAAAAGGGAACCCCTATGAACTCCTGGTGAGAATGTAAGTTGGTGGAGCCACTATGGAAAGCAGTATGGAGTTTCCTCAAAAAATTAAAAATAGAACTACTGTATGTTCTAAACTCCCATGTTCATTGAGGCATGATTCACAATAGCCAAAATATGAAAACAACCTAAATGTCTGTCAACAGATGACTAGAAAGAGATGTGGAATGTATGTATACACAATGGAATATTCTTAAGCCATGAAAAAGGAAATCCTGACATTTGTGACAACATAAGTGAAATAAGTCTGACAGAGAAAGATAAATACTGTATTGATATCACCTATATGTGGAATCTAAAAAAGCTGAACTTGTAGAAACAGAGTAGAATGGTGGTTACCAGGAGCTGGAGAGTGGGGGGAATGGGGAGATGTTGGTCCAGAGTACAAACTTACAGTTAGAAGTTGAATAAGTTCAGGGAATTTAATACACACCATTGTGATTAGAGTTAATAACACATTATATACTGGTAGTTGTTAAGAGAGTAGACCAATGTTCTCACCACAAAAAAAAAGTGGTAATTATGTGAGTAATATAAGTGTCAGGTAACAGTACGGTGATAATTATTTTGCTATATGTAAGTATATCAAATCAACATGTTTATAACTTGAACTTACACCATGTTATATGTCAATTTTATCTCAGTAAACCTGGAAAAAATATCACTGAGCTGTACACTTAAGAATGGTTAATATGGTAAATTTTATTTTACATGTATTTTACCACAGTTTTTAAAAGTGGAAAAAAAAAGAAAAAAGAAGTGCAAAAATTCTAGTCTTTGCCCTCAGGAGACCTAACTATGTTATTTTGCAACAAACATAAATCACTAGGAAACTTTTTCTTAATTATGAAGTTTACTGTTGCCTAGGCAAAAGGTCAACTACACCTTAGTTAAGAAAAATGAGAATGAAAGTCTATTTTTTAAGGCTTAATTTTTTAAAATAATTAATGTTAAAAGTCATTTTATCTTGATTATAAAGCTTCTAGAAACATGAAAATTTGTATTTGTTTAAAATCCTATAGGACCAATATCTTGCAAAAGAGCATAAAATTTATTTAAATGTATATGTAAACTAGGAGAGCGTAAATATAGTATTTACGTCTAGTATTCTAAAAGCTATTGATTTTTTCAAAAAAGTTTAAAAATAATCTTATGTGTCTTTATGATTTAAAAGAAAGCTGCTACATAGACGGGAGGGGAGTTTGGGGGAGAATGGATACATGTATATGTATGGCTGAGTCGCTTTGCTGTGCACCTGAAACTATCACAACATTGTTGATTGGCTATACTCCAATATAAAATAAAAAGTTAAAAAAAAAAAGAAAGCTGCTACAACCTATTTCAAAATATTTGTCAGTAGATAATCTTAAACTTTTCTTTTTAGGATATTCTTATTAATGAATATTATCTAGTATCTTATTGCATTAATTTATAGCAATAGAATATAGGTTAAGTACTAGTTTGGCAGAAAAAAACCTGTAAATTAAATATAGAATTGAGTCTTATGTACCTACAGAATCAACTTCATAAGTCACAAACAGACCTTTATAATAATCCCCCTGTTTTCACTTTTCGTGACTAAAAGACTTCTTGGTAGAGGATCAATCTCTTTATGCAATGATCAAATGTAAATTAATTGTTATTTTTATGGGGAAAAAAGGAGTGGGTTTTGTTAAAGTGGATTTCTAATAATGTCATGTAGTGTACAGAAAAAAAAGTAAACCGAGGGAAAAAATGTTCTGATTAAGTATATTGGGACTGCTGATTTTTTTAATAATTTAAATAATAATGAACTTTTTAATAATAATAAAATAATAATTTTTAATAATAATGAAATTTTCAGAGAATTTGAAGAGCCGCTATGGCTCAGTTTCAAGTTGGGAAACCTGAATTCCTGAGAAATTGTGAAATCACCTCCATATTTCCCCAGTTAATATCTTCTGATACTTCAGCAATGTTAATAATGAGAACCAGATAAAATAAAATCTGGGCCTTGGTTCAAGAATACAAATAAAAAGTTATTTGGGATGGTAGATGGTAAAATTCTTAGTTTTGCTCAGATAGTTCTTAAACTATTTTGGCAAGCTTAGGCTGTTTGAGACTGAATTTCCTGAGCAATGTGACTACACTCTTTAAACTGATAGTTGAAACTCATTGTTCCCTACTGTATTAGCCATCTGACCCTCAGGAAAATTCTTACACTTGAATACAGATCCTGAATTTCTTTTGTCAGTTCTTGGTGCACTTTGTCTTAACCACTTAAAGGTTGATTTATGATCTCCTGCTCTAGCTTTCACTAATCCACAAATTTATGGCTCATTAGTCATTTAGTAATTCCCTACTACATCTCTGTCTTCAGCCATTAAAGACTCTGAAGCCCAATCATTTTTTCTTTTTTTTCTTTTTTGGCTGCGTCTGGTCTTAGTTGTGGCGCGCGGGCTCTTTGTTGCTGTGCGCGGGCTACAGAGAGCATGAGCTCAGTAGTTGCAGCTTGCGGGCTTAGTTGTCCCGCGGCATGTGGGATTTTAATTCCCCGACCAGGGATCAAACTGGCGTCCCCTGCATTGCAAGATGGATTCTTAACCACTGGACCACCAGGGAATCCCTGAACCCCAATCTTTAATTTGTTTAGTTCACTTGCTAACAAAATACTATTATATGCTAACACTTACCAAAATGGGAAATTGAAACATTTGGTGGGGGTTGGGGAAACAGAGCATGAAGGAGAGGAAGGGAAGTAGGGAAGAAGGAAACAAAGAAGAAGGGGATGGAGGATGGAAGGGAGGGCAGGAAGCAAGACAGGAGATAATAGTTGTTTACTGACAAAAGGCAGCAAAATCTTGGGTTCCTTTGTGCTACTTTAAAAAAAAACTCTCCAGGGTATCAGTTGTATACATCACATATTTCTCTTCTCCCCAGCAACGGTCTCCAGTTTGGCAACAGCCCACCATGTAATTCTGTTCCCAAAGCTCCTGCTGTCACTACCCTTTCTTGGTAGAAATATCTAGGGACAGAAATTTTAACCATGATCTTCTTACTACTGTAAACTTTATGCCCAAATACTTACACTAAGGCCAACAGATCTAAAATAGATTCAGACTTCCCACAAATTTGCATGAAAAGATAATTTGTACACATTTCTGCCCATACTTGACTTTGAAGTTTGAGAAGTAAAAGGTTAAGAAAGTGAAAGGATTATAAGGATTGAATTAAATTTGAGTAAACATTTTTTAAAACAAGGAAAAAAATAAAAGAAAAAAATGGGGGTAGAATAGTAGGGATATTGTATTTCATATCTTGGGAAAATTACTGTACTTTATTCTTTGTCAATGCTCTACTCTTTTTTTTTTAAATCAGTGTTTATTAATGCCCTGCTAGAAGATGCTTTAGAGGATAGTGAATAAATAAAGACACAGTCACTCTCAATGTGTGTTTGTGTCTAATTTGGTTATAAACAAAAACATGCAACTATGTCCTATAAAACCCAGAATAAATGCCTCAAGAAAGATAAGAAATGCTATAGAAATATTCAAAATGAGAAAAAATATTGTAGAACAGCATGTCACTTGACCTGGGTTTTGAAAGTTAGAATTTTAACAATTGTCATAAATTGGATGTTTCTCAAATGTCTAAGTAGAGCAGAAATGCCACCGATTCAAGTAAGCATGAGTCTTCTGTTTTTGTTTTTTGGATACTTCCTTCTAAGCAGGGCTGTTCTATCCACCCTCCTTCTAATACACCAAGCTGAGGAAAGCAATTATTTATTATTAATATTATGTCATTGGTACATACTGAAGGTAATAGCATCCATCCCCTAGGTCCTTAATCATTGCTAAGATGTTCTTTCAGCTGAAGTTCTTTGAATTACTTTTTAAAGTTCTGTAGAACTTTGGGGGTCTGCCCTTTCCCCAGTATCCACCTAAGAAGCTCGTCTCCTCTTTTTGAATAAATGACATAGTCTTAACAGGTTAAATTTTAGTCTGTTAGTGCTTCTTGAAAAACATAACAAAAGAAGACAGTAACTTGTTTCTACAACACTCATTTTTTTTTGGGTCAGAAGATATTCTGAAATTATAAATAACATATTATTTATCAGCTCAGTATTTATTTACTAACTGCTTCATTCACAAGGTAGTATATTCAACTATCATGTTACTGAATCTTCTAGACTAAATGTAAATGCTGCTTAATAGATAAAGTAGTTATGAATCATAGTTTTAAATAAAATACAACATTAAAATCCTAAATTTGGTTGTACACAGGAATAATAGCATGACTAATTAGATTGTACAGAGAATTAAATATAGATAATATTACTTCTATCTTTTAACATATGAACGGTACCTATTGATTACTCTCTGCATGTCATGCTAAATAGATTATTTTAAATGATTAAATTTGAGTTCAAAGGGATTATAAACTTTAATACTTAGAGTTGCACACCAGTTTAAAGCCAGGGTCAGAGTTCACTAAATCTTTGGGTACAAATCCTCTGTATTCACTGCCTCTTATTGCAGGTTAATAAAATAATCTTATTAAAAATATATACCTCAGGCAGAAAAAAAAAGCCCTACTGTTTGACCTTAAAATATTTTCTCAGACAGTCTTAATTAATCTTAATTAATAAAATAAAAAGATTCTCTAACACTGTCCCAAATTTATGGGGAATAACAAACTATCATTCTTTTATAGTTTGCATTCACTTCCAAAAATTTCTATATTCTTCAACTGTTTCTCTTAGAAGAGCTTATGACATGAAATCTCATCTTTTAGAAGTGCCAACATGTAATCCATTGTTTTCTTTGATGGCATTTCCACACATCCCTTTAATGATATAGGTTATGTGTTTCTTAAATAAGGTGAATTAATATTGATTTTTATTTTGACAATCTTATGACCTCTTGAGATAATTGGTGGATCCTAGGGCATCTTGAGCAAGGGCTGAGCATCTCTGGTCTATTACTACTAACACAAGCAATTACTATGTATTAGTCACTGCTTACATATATTACATGTTTCTGATTTATCTGTATGACAACCCATAAACTTGGTGTTAGTATCCCTATTTTATAGATGAGAAAACTTAGAGAGGTTGAAGTCATTCCAGTGATAAATTTTGGAGCCAGCATTTGAACTTTGGTGTGTCTGAGTCTAAAGTCACTTTGTCTTGCTTACTGCTAGCAGCAGGGTACATGTTTCTGAAAAATTACTACTCTCCTGCCTGCCCTTGAAAGTGAGTATCACCAGTTAAGGTTGTTTGCTTGGTATGCTGAATCTGTACTAATATCAAGCTATTGTTTGGAAGCAGAGGTCCTTATAATGCTTGGGGTACAGGGCAATCCAAGCCAATTTTAGCATAAAGTTTTGCACAGATACTTGGCTGTCATTCATTTATGTTAATGTGAAAGAAGCTATATTCTTGTGTAAAAGTGAAATTCATTTAAATTAAACTATGTTCAAATCACTTTCAAATTAGAATATGTTCTCTGTTCTTTCCTATTCTTCTAAAATCCATTTCTCTGTAAAATATAAAATAATCTCTCAAAAATATACCCATAGTTTTAAATCAGACTTCTTGAAGAAAAGTAAAATAAGCAAATCTTAATTTTCATGATGCATTATGGCATAAAAAATTATTATTTACCCTTTAAGTTGTCAAAAGAAGAGATTATCTTTTGCAACAAAGACTGTGTTTTGTGTTAGGAAGTTCAGCAGAATGGACAGAATACTTAAATAACACTAGTAACAGTAGCATTGCCACAACTGTACTGCATGCTAAGACATGCCTGTGTCAAATAAGTTCTGTAGATATTTTAAAATATGAACTTTCTTTTGAATTGTTTCTTTATGAATGCCTTCCAAATCCAGGATTTCCTCTTTGGAGGGATAAGAGAACTATGTTATATAACAGCATTGTTTAATCCACACATTTAAAACTAGATAATGCCTATTAAGGAACCAGAAAGCACATGAGACCAGAAAGGAGGTTAGAAGACCTAATTTGCCTCCTTTCTCCATGGAAGAGAGGGTGCCCTCATAGTCAGTAAAGAATTTTTGGTGTGATCCTTACTTTTCTTCTTTTTGCCTAAGATCTCAGATTAAAAAATGAGGGTGTGATCTGGAAAAGGACATACATAAGAATATGGGGTCGTGCTACTTTAGATATCTTGATGACTGTTTTCTATTGAGTCTCTAGCTTTCGGACTTTTTGTTTCTTTTTGATGAATCTCTAGGTGCCAAAACAAGATAGGGAGAGCCTCTGAAGGACAAGGAGTATATTTACTTAAGTAAGATGCAGGCTAGCCTGAGTGGAATGTTGGTCTGAAAGGGCACTGTAGTAAAGGAAAAATGTAATATGGCTTAATCCAGGCATACTCATGGAGCCCCATACCTAAAAGGTTATACATACACTGATCTTGTTGCCCGCAAATTAGACAAATCTGAACTTGAGGAGAGGGAGTTGTCACTGGAACAGATTTTGCCCTTTTTGAGTCACTGTTGAATAAATCTTTATAGAATATAAGCTAGAAAGGGCATGTCTCTGTATAACACTCTGTACAGCACTGCGGGGTATTCTACTAAGTCTGTAGTATACCTATTGGCATATTGTAACTGTGCAATGAATGTCTGATGAATGATTTAATAAATGAGTGAATGAACATCTCCACTGATTTGGTTTCTACTGCCAAATTGGTCTGGCTTCTTATACTAATTAGGAAGCAAACTATTTTCTTGCTTGCACTAGATATGTCACAAAATCTTCTTTGTGATGGCAATAAATATTTGTCACTTAACATATCTTTTTTAAAAGAAATTATTTTAGCCATGAATAAGGCTCAGTAGTATTGCTATAGCTAATTCACTTGTATTCCTTTGCTTTCTGACTATTAGGTTCAAATCAAGTAAACTTTGCATAAGTATCTTTGGGCAATTGGCTCAGAATGACCAACTATACATTTTAGTACCTCCTGTGTATTAATTGGTACAGTTCAGTTTTTAAAAATCTCTAAAAGATCTATAAATATAAAACCGATTTCCTGTAGCTTTTTATTTTTTGCTTTAATTTTTATTTATCACTTGGAAAAATGTTAAGGATGCATTTTTTTCATATTTAACTCTTTTATAGGCTAATTGATAAAAATGATAATGGAAAAAATCTTCCTTTGCATATAAAAGTTTTCATTATTTTATGAGTCAATTATTAGGTTAAACCAAATAGAATTGCAATTTTTGTAGGTCGAAAGGTCAAATATCAGGAATTTCATACAGTAATCTAATATAATGATAAATACAACAAAGTTGACTTTTAAAAAGTTTGCATTCTTCCCAGTTTGGGAGTACTTTGATTATTACACTAACAGTATTTTTATTACTACTTGGAAATAAACAAAGTCCCTGCTCTTAAAAGGCTGTGCACATATCTCCTTTGGTACCTAGAAATATCCTATCTTAGAAATGTAATTTCAGTAATGGTAAATATATCTTTTCAGTTGGGAATTTCTTCTTTTTTGCTACATATTTATTTTAAGACTATTATGAATGACTTACACATTGAGGACTCAAATCTAGTTGTTGCTGTTCATGAAAAAATTCTGATGACATGATTGGTTCCAGAATGTACATTTATATAAATTATGAATAGCTAGATTTTATGGCTTTCAGATTGCTAACTTATTACTATGGTAACACAGCAATACTTAGCTGTACCTTATTCTTTTTTTTTTTTAAACATCTTTATTGAAGTATAATTGCTTTACAATGGTGTGTTAGTTTCTGCTTTAAAACAAAGTGAATCAGTTATACATATACATATGTTCCCATATCTCTTCCCTCTTGCATCTCCCTCCCTCCCACCCTCTCTATCCCACACCTCTAGGTGGTCACAAAGCACCAAGCTGATCTCCCTGCTATGCGGCTGCTTCCCACTAGCTAGCTATTTTACATTTGGTAGTGTATATATGTCCATGACACTCTCTCACCCTGTCACATCTCACCCCTCCCCCTCCCCATATTCTCAAGTCCATTCTTTAGTAGGTCTGTGTCTTTATTCCCATCTTGCCACTAGGTTCTTCATGACCTTTTTTTTTTTTTTCCTTAGATTCCATATTGTGTTAGCATACTGTATTTGTTTTTCTCTTTCTGACTTACTTCACTCTGTATGACAGACTCTAACTCCATCCACCTCATTACAAATACCTCCATTTCATTTCTTTTTATGGCTGAATAATATTCCATTGTATATATGTGCCACATCTTCTTTATCCATTCATCCGATGATGGACACTTTGGTTGCTTCCATTTCCTGGCTATTGTAAATAGAGCTGCAATGAACATTTTGGTACATGACTCTTTTTGACCTATGGTTTTCTCAGTGTATATGCCCAGTAGTGGGATTGCTGGGTCGTATGGTAGTTCTATTTGTAGTTTTTTAAGGAACCTCCATACTGTACTCCATAGTGGCTGTATCAATTTACATTCCCACCCACAGTGCAAGAGGGTTCCCTTTTCTCCACACCCTCTCCAGCATTTATTGTTTCTAGATTTTTTGATGATGGCCATTCTGACTGGTGTGAGATGATACCTCATTGTAGGTTTGATTTGCATTTCTCTAATGATTAAGGATGTTGAGCATTCTTTCATGTGTCTGTTTGCCATCTGTATATCTTCTTTGGAGAAATGTCTATTTAGGTCTTCTACCCATTTTTGGATTGGGTTGTTTGTTTTTTTGTTATTGAGCTGCATGAGCTGCTTGTAAATCTTGGGGATTAATCCTTTTCAGTTGCTTCATGTGCAAATATTTTCTCCCATTCTGAGGGTTCTCTTTTGGTCTTGTTTATGGTTTCCTTTGCTGTGCAAAAGCTTTTAAGTTTCATTAGGTCCCATTTGTTTATTTGTGTTCTTATTTCCATTTCTCTGGGAGCTGGGTCAAAAAGAATCTTGCTGTGATGTATGTCATAGAGTGTTCTGCCTATGTTTTCCTCTAACATAGTGTCTGGCCTTATATTTAGGTCTTTGATCCATTTTGAGTTTATTTTTGTGCACGGTGTCAGGGAGTGTTCTAATTTCATACATTTACATGTACCTGTCCAATTTTCCCAGCACCACTTATTGAAGAGGCTGTCTTTTCTCCACTGTATATGCTTGCCTCCTTTATCAAAGATAAGGTGACCATATGTGTGTGGGTTTATCTCTGGGCTTTCTATCCTGTTCCATTGATGTATATTTCTGTTTTTGTGCCAGTACCAAACTGTCTTGATTACTGAAGCTTTGTAATATAGACTGAAGTCAGGGAGCCTGATTCCCCCAGCTCCATTTTTCGTTCTCAAGATTGCTTTGGCTATTCGGGGTCTTTTGTGTTTCCATACAAATTGTGAAATTTTTTGTTCTAGTTCTGTGAAAAATGCCAGTGGTAGTTTGATAGGGATTGCATTGAATCTGTAGATTGCTTTGGGTAGTAGAGTCATTTTCACAATGTTGATTCTTCCAATGCAAGAACATGGTATATCTCTCCATCTATTTGTATCATCTTTAATTTCTTTCATCAGTGTCTTATAATTTTCTGCATACAGGTTTTGTCTCCTTAGGTAGGTTTATTCCTAGATATTTTATTCTTTTTGTTGCAATGGTAAATGGGAGTGTTTTCTTAATTTCACTTTCAGATTCTTCGTCATTAGTGTATAGAAATGCAAGAGATTTCTGTGCATTAATTTTGTATCCTGCTACTTTACCAAATTCATTGATTAGCTCTAGGAGTTTTCTGGTAGCATCTTTAGGATTCTCTATGTATAGTATCATGTCATCTGCAAATAGTGACAGCTTTACTTCTTCTTTTCCGATTTGGTTTCCTTTTATTTCTTTGTCTTCTCTGATTGCTGTGGCTAACAATTCCAAAACTATGTTGAATAATAGTGGTGAGAGTGGGCAACCTTGCCTTGTTCCTGATCTTACTAGAAATGGTTTCAGTTTTTCACCATTGAGGACAATGTTTGCTGTGGGTTTGTCATATATGGCCTTTATTATGTTGAGGAAAGTTCCCTCTATGCCTACTTTCTGCAGGGCTTTTATCATAAATGGGTGTTGAATTTTGTCGAAAGCTTTCTCTGCATCTATTGAGATGATCATATGGTTTTTCTCCTTCAATTTGTTAATATGGTGTATCACATTGATTGATTTGCATATATTGAAGAATCCTTGCATTCCTGGGATAAACCCCACTTGATCATGGTGTATGATCCTTTTAATGTGCTGTTGGATTCTGTTTGCTAGTATTTTGTTGAGGATTTTTGCATCTATGTTCATCAGTGATATTGGCCTGTAGTTTTCTTTCTTTGTGACATCTTTGTCTGGTTTTGGTATCAGGGTGATGGTGGCCTCGTAGAATGAGTTTGGGAGTGTTCCTCCCTCTGCAATATTTTGGAAGAGTTTGAGAAGGATAGGTGTTAGCTCTTCTCTAAATGTTTGATAGAATTCACCTGTGAAGCCATCTGGTCCTGGGCTTTTGTTTGTTGGAAGGTTTTTAATCACAGTTTCAATTTCAGTGCTTGTGATTGGTCTGTTCATATTTTCTATTTCTTCCTGGTTCAGTCTCGGCAGTTTGTGCATTTCTAAGAATCTGTCCATTTCTTCCAGGTTGTCCATTTTATTGGCATAGAGTTGCTTGTAGTAATCTCTCATGATCTTTTGTATTTCTGCAGTGTCAGTGGTTACTTCTCCTTTTTCATTTCTAATTCTGTTGATCTGAGTCTTCTCCCTTTTTCTCTTGATGAGTCTGGCTAATGGTTTATCAATTTTGTTTATCTTCTCAAAGAACCAGCTTTTAGTTACATTGATTTTTGCTATTGTTTCCTTCATTTCTTTTTCATTTATTTCTGATCTGATCTTTATAATTTCTTTCCTTCTGCTGGCTTTGGGGTTTTTTTGTTCTTCTTTCTCTAGTTGCTTTAGGTGCAACGTTAGGTTCTTTATTCGAGATGTTTCCTGTTTCTTGAGGTAGCCTTATATTGCTATAAACTTCCCTCTTAGAACTGCTTTTGCTGCATCCCATAGGTTTTGGGTCATCGTATCTCCATTGTCATTTGTTTCTAGGTATTTTTTGATTTCCCCTTTGATTTCTTCAGTAATCACTTCGTTATTAAGTAATGTATTGTGTAGCCTCCATGTGTTGTATTTTTTACAGATCTTTTCCTGTAATTGATATCTAGTCTCATAGCGTTGTGGTCGGAATAGATACTTGATACGATTTCAATTTTCTTAAATTTACCAAGGCTTGATTTGTGACCCAAGATATGATCTATCCTGGAGAATGTTCCATGAGCACTTGAGAAAAATGTGTATTCTGTTGTTTTTGGGTGGAATGTCCTATAAATATCAATTAAGTCCATCTTGTTTAATGTATCATTTAAAGCTTGTGTTTCCTTATTTATTTTCATTTTGGATGATCTGTCCATTGGTGAAAGTGGGGTGTTAAAGTCCCCTACTATGATTGTGTTGCTGTCGATTTCCCCTTTTATGGCTGTTAGTATTTGCCTTATGTATTGAGGTGCTCCTATGTTGGGTGCATAAATATTTACAATTGTTATACCTTCCTCTTGGATCGATCCCTTGATCATTATATAGTGTCCTTCTTTGTCTCTTGTAATAGTCTTTATTTTAAAGTCTATTTTGTCTGATATGAGAATTGCTACTCCAGCTTTCTTTTGATTGCCATTTGCATGGAATATCTTTTTCCATCCCCTCACTTTCAGTCTGTATGTGTCTCTAGGTCTGAAGTGGGTCTCTTGTAGACAGCATATATATGGGTCTTGTTTTTGTATCCATTCAGCCAGTCTGTGTCTTTTGGTGGGAGCATTTAATCCATTTACATTCAAGGTAATTATCGATATGTATGTTCCTATTCCCATTTTCTTAAATGTTTTGTGTTTGTTATTGTAGGTGTTTTCCTTCTCTTGTGTTTCTTGCCTAGAGAAGTTCCTTTAGCATTTGTTGTAAAGCTGGTTTGGTGGTGCTGAACTCTCTCAGCTTTTGCTTGTCTGTAAAGGTTTTAATTTCTCCATCGAATCTGAATGAGATCCTTGCTGGGTAGAGTAATCTTGGTTGTAGGTTTTTCTCCTTCATCACTTTAAGTATATCCTGCCACTCCCTTCTGGCTTGCAGAGTTTCTGCTGAAAGATCAGATGTTAACCTTATGCGGATTCCCTTGTGTGTTATTTGTTTTTTTTCCCTTGCTGCCTTTAATATGTTTTCCTTATATTTAATTTTTGACAGTTTGATTAATATGTGTCTTGGCGTGTTTCTCCTTGGGTTTATCCTGTATGGGACTCTCTGTGCTTCCAGGACTTGATTAACTATTTCCTTTCCCATATTAAGGAAGTTTTCAACTATAATCTCTTCAAATATTTTCTCAGTCCCTTTCTTTTTCTCTTCTTCTTCTGGGACCCCTATAATTCGAATGTTGGTGTGTTTAATGTTGTCCCAGAGGTCTCTGAGACTGTCCTCCGTTCTTTTCATTCTTTTTTCTTTATCCTGCTCTGCAGTAGTTATTTCCACCATTTTATCTTCCAGGTCACTTATCCTTTCTTCTGCCTCAGTTATTCTGCTGTTGATCCCATCTAGAGTATTTTTAATTTCATTTATTGTGCTTTTCATCATTGCTTGGTTCCTCTTTAGTTCTTCTACGTCCTTCTGAAATGTTTCTTGCATTTTGTCTATCCTATTTCCAAGATTCTGGATCATGTTTACTATCATTATTTTGAATTCTTTTTCAGGTAGACTGCCTGATTACTCTACATTTGTTAGGTCTGGTGTGTTTTGACCCTGCTCCTTCATCTGCTGTGTGTTTTTCTGTCGTCTCATTTTGCTTATCTTACTGTGTTTGGGGTCTCCTTTTCACAGGCTGCAGGTTTGTAGTTCCCATTGTTTTTGGTATCTGTCCCCAGTGGCTAAGGTTGGTTCAGTGGGTTGTGTAGGCTTCCTGGTGGAGGGAACAAGTGCCTGAGCTCTGGTGGATGAGGCTGGATCTTGTCTTTCTGGTGGGCACGTCCACGTCTGGTGGTGTATTTTGGGGTGTCTGTGGCCTTATTATGATTTTAGGCAGCCTCTCTGCTCATGGATGAGGCTGTGTTCCTGTCTTGCTAGTTGTTTGGCATAGGGTGTCCAGCACTGTAGCTTGCTGGTCGTTGAGTGAAGCTGGGTCTTGATGTTGAGATGGAGATCTCTGAGAGATTTTTGCCGTTTGGTATTACGTGGAGCTGGGAGGTCTCTTGTGGACCAGTGTCCTGAAGTTGGCTCTCCCACCTCAGAGGCACGGCCCTGCTGCCGGGCTGGAGCACCAAGAGCCTTTCGTCCACACAGCTCAGAGTAAAAGGGAGACAAAATAGAAAGAAAGAAAGAAAGAGGCTATAATATAGTGAAGTAAAATAAAGCTATTGTAAAGCAAAGCTATACAGACAAAATCTCACCCAGAAGCATATACATATAAACTCACAAAAAAAAGGAAAAGGGGAAAGATTAATATATCCTGCTCCCAAAGTCCACCTCCTGAATTTGGGATGATTCGTTGTCTATTCAGTTATTCAGCAGATGCAGGCACATCAAGTTGTTTGTGGAGTTTTAATCCGCTGCTTCTGAGGCTGCTGGGAGAGATTTCCCCTTCTCTTCCCTGTTCGCACAGGTCCTGGGGTTCAGCTTTGGATTTGGACCCGCCTCTGCGTGTAGGTCGCCTGAGGGCGTCTATTCCCCACCCAGACAGGACGGGGTTAAAGCAGCAGCTGCTTCGGGGGCTCTGGCTCACCCAGGCCGTGGGGAGGGAGGGGTACAGAGGAGGCAGGGTGAGCCTGCGGCGGCCGAGGCCGGCGTGACGTTGCACCAGCCTGAGGTGCACCGTGTGTTCTCCCGGGGAAGTTGTCCCCGGATCACGGGACCCTGGCAGTGGCGGGCTGCACAGGCTCCCGGGAGGGGCGGTGTGGAGAGTGACCTGTGCTCGCACACAGGATTTTTGGAGGCGTCAGCAGCAGCCCCAGTGTCTCACGCCCGTCTCTGGGGTCCGCACTGATCGCCACAGCTCGCGCCCTTCTCTGGAGTTCGTTTAGGCGGCACTCTGAATCCCCTCTCCTTGCGCGCAGCGAAACAAAGAGGCAAGAAAAAGTCTCTTGCCTCTTCGGCAGCTGCAGACCTTTTCCCGGTCTCCCTCCCAGCCAGCTGTGGTGCGCCAACCCCTTCAGGCTGTGTTAACGCTGCCAACCCCAGTCCTCTCCCTGCGATCCGACCGAAGCCCAGCCTCAGCTCCCAGACCCGCCCGCCCCGGTGGGGGAGCAGACAAGCCTCTCGGGCTGCTGAGTGCTGCTCAGCGCCGAGCCTCTGTGCGGGAGTCTCTCCTTTTTTTCCTCTGCGCCCCTGTTGCTGTGGGATCCGCGCTGATCGCCGCGGCTCGCGCCTGTCTCTGGAGTTCGTTTAGGCGGCGCTCTTAATCCCCTCTCCTCACGCACCAGGAAACAAAGAGGTAAGAAAAAGTCTCTTGCCTCTTTGGCAGCTGCAGACTTTATCCTGGTCTCCCTCCCGGCTAGCTGTGGTGCACTAACCCCTTCAGGCTGTGTTCACGCCGCCAACCCCAGTCCTCTCCCTGTGATCCGACCGAAGCTGAGCCTCAGCTCCCAGCCCCGCCCGCCCCGGCGGGGGAGCAGACAAGCCTCTTGGGCTGGTGAGTGCTGTTCGGAACCGCTCCTCCGTGCGGGAAACTCTCCTCTTTGCCCTCCGCACCCCTGTGGCTGCGCTCTCCTCTGTGGCTCCGAAGCTTCCCCTCTCTGCCACCCACAGTCTCTGCCCGCGAAGGGGCTTCCTAGTGCGTGGAAATCTTTCCTCCTTCACAGCTCCCTCCCACTGGTGCAGGTGCCATCCCTATTCTTTTGTCTCTGTTATTTCTTTTTTCTTTTGCCCTACCCAAGTACGGGGGGAGTTTCTTGCCTTTTTGGAGGTCGGACGTTTTCTGCCAGCGTTCAGTGGGTGTTCTGTAGGAGCAGTTCCATGTGTAGATGTATTTCTAGTGTATCTGTGGGAAGGAAGGTGATCTCCGCATCTTACTCTTCCGCCATCTTCTCTCGTCCCGCCCTCCCTTGCTGCTTTTAATATGTTTTCTTTATATTTAATTTTCGATAGTTTGAGTAATATGTGTCTTGGCGTGTTTCTCCTTGGATTTATCCTGTATGGGACTCTCTGTGCTTCCAGGACTTGATTAACTATTTCCTTTCCCATATTAGGGAAGTTTTCAACTATAATCTCTTCAAATATTTTCTCAGTCCCTTTCTTTTTCTCTTCTTCTTCTGGGACCCCTATAATTCGAATGTTGGTGTGTTTAATGTTGTCCCAGAGGTCTCTGAGACTGTCCTCAGTTCTTTTCATTCTTTTTTCTTTATTCTGCTCTGCAGTAGTTATTTCCACTATTTTATCTTCCAGGTCACTTTTCCTTTCTTCTGCCTCAGTTATTCTGCTATTGATCCCGTCTAGAGTATTTTTAATTTCATTTATTGTGTTTTTCATCGTTGCTTGGTTCCTCTTTAGTTCTTCTACATCCTTGTTAAATGTTTCTTGCATTTTGTCTATTCTATTTCCAAGATTTTGGATCATCTTTACTATCATTATTCTGAATTCTTTTTCAGGTAGACTGCCTATTTCCTCTTCATTTGTTAGGTCTGGGGTGTTTTGACCCTGCTCCTTCACCTGCTGTGTGTTTTTTTGTCATCTCATTTTGCTTATCTTACTGTGTTTGGGGTCTCCTTTTCACAGGCTGCCGGTTCGTAGTTCCCATTGTTTTGGTATCTGTCCCCAGTGGCTAAGGTTGGTTTAGTGTGTTGTGTATGCTTCCTAGTGGAGGGGACTAGTGCCTGTGTTCTGGTGGATGAGGTTGGATCTTGTCTTTCTGGTGGGCACGTCCACGTCTGGTGGTGTATTTTGGGGTGTCTGTGGCCTTATTATGATTTTAGGCAGCCTCTCTGCTCATGGATGGGGCTGTGTTCCTGTCTTGCTAGTTGTTTGGCATAGGGTGTCCAGCACTGTAGCTTGCTGGTCATTGAGTGAAGCTGGGTCTTGATGTTGAGATAGAGATCTCTGTGAGATTTTCGCAGTTTGGTATTACGTGGAACTGGGAGGTCTCTTGTGAACCAGTGTCCTGAAGTTGGCTCTCCCACCTCAGAGGCACAGCCCTGATGCCTGGCTGGAGCACCAAGAGACTTTCATCCACACAGCTCAGAATATAAGGGAGAAAAAAATAGAAAGAAAGAAAGAGGATAAAATAAAATAAAATAAAGCTATTATAATAAAAAATAAGAAAAAAATTAAGAGTAAATGTATTCAGAAAAAAATTGTTTTTAATTTTTAAAAAAAGATTTATTAATTTTTTATAATAAAAAATAAAAAAATTATTAAGAAAAAAATTTATTAAGAAAAAATTTTTTTAATTTTTTAAAATAAAAAATATGAAAAAAACTTACTAAAAATTATTTTTAATTTCTAAAAATAGAAAATAAGGAAAAAAAATTAAGAAAACATTTATTAGGAAAAAAAATGTTTTTAAGTAAAACAAACAAACAAACAAACAAAAACAACGGACGGACCTAACCCTAGGACTAATGGTGAAAGCAAAGCTATACAGACAAAATCTCACACAGAAGCATACACATATACACTCACAAAAAAAGAAAAAGGTGAAAAATTAATATATCCTGCTCCCAAAGTCCACCTCCTGAATTTGGGATGATTCGTTGTCTATTCGGGTATTCAACAGATGCAGGCACATCAAGTTGTTTGTGGAGCTTTAATCCGCTGCTTCTGAGGCTGCTGCGAGAGATTTCCCTTTCTCTTCTTTGTTCATACAGCTCCCGGGGTTCAGCTTTGGATTTGGACCCGCCTCTGCATGTAGGTCACCTGAGGGCGTCCGTTCCCCGCCCAGACAGAACGGGGTTAAAGGAGCAGCTGTTTCGGGGGCTCTGGCTCACTCAGGCCGGGGGCAGTGAGGGGTACAGATGCGGGATGAGCCTGCGGTGGCAGAGGCCATTGTGACGTTGCCGCAGCCTGAGGCGCGCCGTGCGTTCTCCCGGGGAAGTTGTCCCCGGATCACCGGAGCCTGGCAGTGGCGAGCTGCACCAGCTCCCGGGAGGGGCGGTGTGGGGAGTGACCTCTGCTCGCACACAGGCTTCTTGGTGGCGGCAGCAGCAGCCTTAGCATCTCCTGCCTGTCTCGGGTCCACGCTGATAACCGCGGCTCACGCCTCTCTCTGGGGTCCACGCTGTTAGCCACGGCTCACGCCCATCTCTGGAGTTCGTTTAGGTGGCGCTCTGAATCCCCTCTCCTTGCGTGCCATGAAACAAAGAGGCAAGAAAAAGTCTCTTGCCTCTTCAGCGGCAGCAGACTTTTTCTCGGGCTCCCTCCCGGCTAGCTGTGGTGTGCTAACCCCTTCAGGCTGTGTTCATGCCACCAGCCCCAGTCCTCTCCCTGCAATCTGACCGAAGCCCGAGCCTCGGCTCCCAGCCCCCGCCCACCCTGGCAGGTGAGCAGACAAGCCTCTCGGGCTGGTGAGTACTGCTCGGCGCCAAGCCTCTGTGCGGGAATCTCTCCCTTTTTCCCTCTGCGCCCCTGTTGCTGTGGGATCCGTGCTGATAGCCGTGGCTCGCGCCCGCCTCTGGGGTCCTCACTGATAGACGCGGCTTACGCCCGTCTCTGGAGTTCGTTAAGGCGACGCTCTGAATCCCCTCTCCTTGCGCGCCACAAAACAAAGAGGCAAGAAAAAGTCTCTTGCCTCTTCGGCGGCTGCAGACTTTTCCCGGACTCCCTCCCGGCTAGCACCGAAGCCCGAGCCTCAGCTCCCAGCCCCCACCCGCCCCGGCGGCTGAGCAGACAAGCCTCTCGGGCTGGCGAGTGCTACTCAGCACTGATCCTCCATGCGGGAATCTCTCCGCTTTGCCCTCCGCACCCCTGTGGCTGCGCTCTCCTCTGTGGCTCCGAAGCTTCCCCCCCTCTGCCACCCGCAGTCTCTGCCCATGAAGTGGCTTCCTAGTGTGTGGAAACCTTTCCTCCTTCACAGCTCCCTCCCATTGGTGCATGTTCCATCCCTATTCTTTTGTCTCTGTTATTTCTTTTTTCTTTTGCCCTACCCAAGTACATGGGGATTTTCTTGCCTTTTGGGAGGTCTGACGTCTTCTGCCAGTGTTCAGTGGGTGTTCTGTAGGAGCAGTTCCATGTGTAGATGTATTTCTACTGTATCTGTGGGAAGGAAGGTGATCTCCACGTCTTACTCTTCCGCCATCTTGCCCCTACTCTCCTGTACCTTATTCTTAAACCTAACACATCTCATGCCTTAAATACATGAGTATTGCTATAAAATTTTTATCAATATTGTTCACAATTAAATTCTAGATGACTATGAAATATTTAGCATTTTGGGTGATCATTCCACAGACTTCAAGTATAGAGCTAACATTTCTCAATGCTTTCTTCTTCATACTTTGTCTCTATTAAAGAGAAAAATAGAGAATAGTATAAACCCTAATAAATGTCAATACATTTTGCCAAGAATCATATATTGTCAGATATTTAATATAGAAAAGTAGGCAGTATAATACAAATTATAGAAGTACCCTGAGACATTGTAATATAACTGTAAAAAGCCATAATCCCTGGGAGTGGATTTGATCTCTAATAATTTTACTTTAATTTTACTATTATAATTAACAATTTTAAATATAGATGCATTCAAACTAATTTCAGATTACAAAGGAAATTTTGATAATTGCTTAAATAATGATAATCTAAATTATAGTATGATACCTATAGCTTTATTCCAATATCTTTTCCACAACAAATAGAGGTAATTCTGGATTTTACTTAGAGAAAGTAAATTTAAACTAGATAGTGTTTCTTTTTGATATCTACTAATTGTAAGCAATCTATTTCTTTTGTTGTTTGGACTACAAACAACAAAAGAATGGGCCAGAGCAAGTGACATGGTAATGGGCCAGAGCAAGTGACATGGTAATTGATCTACCTGAATTATTTAGAAGATAATCTGAATAGGCCTATATATCTAGAAAGGAAAGTTTAGTAAAGAGTACTTTAAGTGCTTATCAATTATGTATGACTGTGGTAGCACTAGAGAAACTTGAGCTAACTTAAAATGTTAAATTCCAGGCCTATGAGCAGGAAAAAGGATCACATGCAAACTAATCGTATAAACATTGGATATAGGGTCCTCCATTTTTTTGTGCTTTCAAATAGATTCAACATCAACCCAATTTCCTTGATATAGCCTTTCCAGAGAATTCAGTTGTAACTTTATAGTAGTATTTTTAAATAATTATATTAATAAAATCTATTATTAGAGTATCCTTAGTTGCTATGTACCTCAATAAACACATATAGAATGTGTTATTTTTACCATTTCACATGATCATAAAACAATTGAGAAAAAAATGGAACTTTAATAAAGCAATATTTTTTGGGTCCTTAATGAATATATACTTTTATGAAATATTTGTGTATAATTTCATCAATATTCCCTTCACATAAATTTTCAAAATAGCAATTTTCATATTCTATTAAATCATTTTGAGTAACAGTAAATCAAATAACAAATTATGTAGACATTTAATTTAAATCTCATCCTGATTGAATTTTTTAAAACTTAGTAGCTAAGAGTGTCTTTTTTTTTTTTTAACATTTTTTTTTTAAATTTTTATTTATTTATTTATTTACTTATGGCTGTGTTGGGTCTTCGTTTCTGTGCGAGGGCTTTCTCTAGTTGCGGCAAGTGGGGGCCACTCTTCATCGCAGTGTGCAGGCCCCCCATTATCGCGGCCTCTCTTGTTGCGGAGCACAGGCTCCAGACGCGCAGGCTCAGTAATCGTGGCTCATGGGCCTAGTTGCTCTGTGGGATGTGGGATCTTCCCAGACCAGGGCTCGAACCCGTGTCCCCTGCATTGGCAGGCAGATTCTCAACCACTGCGCCACCAGGGAAGCCCAGAGTGTCTTCTTTTAAGTTCTGTTTTTACTTTTTTTAAATTTTGAGAATGCATATTCAACATATTATTAGGCTTATAAACACAATAAGAAATTAAGCATTGCAAAACAAAATTATAATTAAGAGTTTTTATGAGATAAATTTTCATATCTGTTCATCAAAGAGAATTGACAGATTTCAGAAGTCATAAAGAAGGCATAAATAATATTAAATGAATCTTTTAAAGAAGTTACAAAGTTTTTAAAATAAATTTTATTTGTTTATTTATTTACTTACTTACTTACTTAGTTACTTATTTATTTATTTTTGGCCGCGTTGGGTCTTCGCTGCTGTGTGTGGGCTTTCTCTAGTTGTGGCAAGTGGGGCTACTCTTTGTTGCGGTACACAGGCTTCTCGGTGTGGTGGCTTCTCTTGTTGCGGAGCACGGGCTCTAGGTGCACAGGCTTCAGTAGTTGTGTCACGCGGGCTTCAGTAGTCGTGACTCGCGGGCTCTAGAGCGCAGGCTCAGTAGTTGTGGCACACGGGCTTAGTTGCTCCGCGGCATGTGGGATCTTCCCGGACCAGGGCTGGAACCCCTGTCCCCTTCATTGGCAGGCGGATTCTTAACCACTGCACCACCAGGGAAGTCCCGAAGTTACAAAGTTTTTTTAATTAATTTTTATTGGAGTATAGTTGCTTTACAGTGTTGTGTTAGTTTCTACTGTACAGCAAAATGAATCAGCTATACATATACACATATCCCCTCTTTTTTGGATTCCCTTCCCATTTAGGTCATCACAGTGGATTAAATAGAGTTCCCTGTGCTATACAGTATGTTCTCATTAGTTGTATATTTTATACGTAGTATCAATAGTGTATATGTGTCAATCCCAATCTCCCAATTAGAAGTTACAAAGTTTTGCTTCTTCAAATTCCTTTTACAAAGAAAACATTTGGCAGCCTTATGCATATTGATACCTTTGAGGTCCCATAAATTGCTACAGTGAACTAAGTGGTGCTCCAGTTACTAAATGAAATATTTCTGGATAAACGAGATACTTAAGTGTTTAACAGAATATACTCTCTAAAATCTAGGTAATTATGTATTTATTATTTATTAATCATGTTGAGAATAATAAAAATTTACTATGGGAATAAAACCACATGTCTTTTAGCTGGCTAAATAGAAATTGTTTTGTATCTGCTTTTTTCTTTTTTTTTTTAAATTGAAGTATAGTTGAGCTACAATGTTATGTTAATTTCTGGTGTATAGCAAAGTGATTCAGTTACATATATATTCTTTTTCATATTCTTTTTTTAATTGACCTATAGTTGATTTACAGTGTTAATTACTGCTGTACAGCAAAGTGATTCAGATATATATATGTATATATACATATACACACACACACACACACACACACATTCATACATATCTATACATTCTTTTTATATTCTTTCCCATTATGGTTTTTCATAAGATATTGAATATAGTTCTCTGTGCTATACAGTAGGACCTTGTTGTTTATCCATTCTATATGTAAAAGCTTACATCTGCTAATCCCAACCTCCCACTCCATCCCTCCCCCAAACCCCTCCCCCTTGGCAACCACCAATCTGTTATCTATGTCTGTGAGTCTGTTTCCATTTCATAGAGGGGTTCATTTGTGTCATATTTTAGATTCCACATATAAGTGACATCATATGGTATTTGTCTTTCTCTTTCTGACTTACTTCACTTAGTATGATAAACTCTAGTTGCATCCATGTTGCTGCAAATGGCATTATTTCATTATTTTTTTATGACTGAGTAGTATTCCATGGAATAAATACACCACATCTTTATCCATTCATCTGTCAATGGACATTTAGGGTGTTTCCAAGTCTTGGCTATTGTGAATAGTGCTGCTATGAACATAGGGGTTCATGTATCTTTTTTTTTTTTTTGATTTTTTGAATTTTATTTTATTTTTTTATACAGCAGTTTCTTATTAGTTATCCATTTTATACATATTAATTTATATATGTCAATTTCAATCTCCCAGTTCATCACACCACCACCACCACCACGCCCCCCTGCTCCACTTTCCCCTGTTGGTGTCCATACGTTTGTCCTCCACATCTGTGTCTCTATTTCTGCCCTGCAAACCAGTTCATCTGTAGCATTTTTCTAGATTCCACATATATGCATTAATATATGATATTTGTTTTTCTCTTTCTGATTTACTTCACTCTGTATGACAGTCTCTAGATCCATCCACGTTTCTACAAATGACCCAATTTCGTTCCTTTTTATGGCTGAGTAATATTCCATTGTATATATGTACCACATCTTCTTTATCCATTCATCTGATGATGGACACTTAGGTTGCTTCCATGACCTGGCTATTGTAAACAGTGCTGCAATGAATATTGGGGTGCATGTGTCTTTTTGAATTATGGTTTTCTCTGGGTATGTGCCCAGTAGTGGGATTGCTGGGTCATATGGTAATTCTATTTTTAGTTTTTTAAGGAACCTCCATACTGTTTTCCACAGTGGCTGCACCAAATTACATTCTCACCAACCGTGTAGGAGGGTTCCCTTTTCTCCACATCCTCTTCAGCACTTGTTATTTGTAGACTTTTTAACGATGGCCATTCTGATTGGTGTGAGGGGGTACCCCATTGTAGTTTTGATTTGCATTTCTCTAATAATTAGTGACGTTGAGCATCTTTTCATGTGCCTATTGGCCATCTGTATGTCTTCTTTGGAGAAATGTCTATTTACGTCTTCTGGCCATTTTTGGATAGGGTTTGTTTGGTTTTGTATTTGAGTTCAATGAACTGTTTGTATATTTTGGAAATTAAGCCTTTGTCAGTCACATCATTTGCAAATATTTTCTGCCATTCTGTTGGTTGTCTTTTCGTTTTGTTTATTGTTTCCTTTGCTATGCAAAAGCTTGTAAGTTTGATTAGGTCCCATTTGTTTATTTTTGTTTTAATTTTTATTGCCTTGGGAGACTGACCTAAGAAAACATTGGTACAATTTATGTCAGAGAATGTTTTGCCTATGTTCTGTTTTAGGAGTTTTATGGTGTCATGTCTTATGTTTAAGTCTTTAAACCATTTTGAGTTTATTTTTGTGTACAGTGAGAGGATGTGTCCTAACTTCATTTATTTACATGTGGCTCTCCAACTTTCCCAATACGACTTGCTGAAAGACTGTCCTTTTCCCATTGTATATTCTTGCCTCCTTCATCGAAGATAAACTGACTGTAGGTGTGTGGCATATTCTTTTCCCATATAGGTTATTACAAGATGTTGAATATAGTTCCCTGTACTGTACGGTAGGACCTTACTGTTTATCTATTTTATATATAGTAGCTTGTATCTGCTAATCCCAAACTCCTAATTTATCCCTCACTTTCCCCTTCCCCCTTTGGTAACCATAAGTTTGTTTCCAAATGAACTTATTTACAGAACACAAACAGACACACAGTCATAGAAAACAAACTTATGCTCTTTTTTAAGATATTGCCCTTTCACATAGGTAGATAACGTAAACCTAAGTTGAAATGAACTTTTTTGTCTCCATAATGGTTTATTGAATGCCTACTATGTACCTGTAGTACTGTACTAAGTGCTCTACATTGCTTTATGAAAACCTACTGCTTCATTTAATCCTCATAACAAATGCAATAAAGTGAGTTACTTTACAAATGACGTAACTATAGCTCAGAATTTGGGTCACATTGCTAGTAAATGGTGAGATTGGGATTCCAGTCCAGAACCATCTCTCCAAAGCCCATTATCACAACCATGACTCTATACTGTCTTCCCCAAAATGTAGATATAAAATATAATTTCATCAAATATTTCCAGTTAATCAAGTCTTATGATGGAATCCTGTAGAAACACCATTGAAATGAATGTTCAGATGTATTTTAATTATTGCAGTCTCAGTTATGTATTGTGTCATGGCTGTTCTGTGGATTGAATTATATTTGGGGTTTATGCTAAGGATATCTAAACTTCTGATTTACATTAAGTTGGAACTGGCATCACTTTGTAAGTTAGCTAAAGTACTGACTCCCAATATTTCCTTGTATTTCTTCTTAGTAGTCTCAGAATACTGACTAAAAAATTGTTCACTGGTCCTGATGGTCAGTATCTGTTTTATGCTACTGTTATTATTACCAGATATTAATTTAAGATAATACCACATTATATAAATGCTTAAAATGATGGAAATAAACAAATAACTTTGTGTCCTAATTCTGTTTTTAAAAAATATATGGTTAGACTGGAGAGGGAAAGAAATCAGAGAGCAGGAGAAGACATACGGAACATGGTAGAAGAAAAGTGCCTAGAAATGGTGCAGCCACTTGGGAAAACAATTGGTCAGTTCCTCAAAAAGTTAAACAGAGTTACCATATGCCCCACTACTAGGTGTATGCCCACTATTCATAATAACCAAATAGTGGAAACAACTGAAATATCCAGATTAACAAAATATGGTGTATCCATACAATGGAATTTAATTCAGATATTAAAAGGAATGAAATACTGCTACATGCTACAACATAGGTGAACCTGAAGATATTATGCTGACAGAAAGAAGACCACATATTGTGTGATTCCATACATATGAAAATATGTGAAATTTCCAGAATAGGCAAATCCACAGATACAGAAAGTAGATTAGTGATTGCCAGGGCTTGGGAGGAGGGAAGAACTAGGAGTGCCTGCTCTTAGGTATGGAGTTTCTTTTGGGGGTGAAGAAAATGTTCTGGAATTAGATACTGGTGATATTTACATGAGTTTGTAAATATACTGAAAATCATTGAATTTTACACTTTAAAAGGGTGAATTTTATAATGTGAATTATATCTCAATTTTAAAAATATGACTAGAGATTCCTTATGTTTGCAAAGACTCCATTGCAAACCTTATAACATGAATGCATATATGTATAACTGAAATATAAATATTTTGATTTTCAAATGTTAGTTAAATCTGTTATAAAATAAATTTTTGTGCTATCTATCCTTCAACTAAATCATTTGCATGTTATGGGAAAATAGATAGAGAATTAATCTACAAACGCAGTTTGTATTTAAAACCTTTAATTGTCTCTCTCTCTACACACACACACCTTTTTTTTTTAAGTAAGTTGCTGTAAATAAATCTTCACCCCTAACTTCTTTAGGGTGTACAGTTGACCCTTGAGCAATCCAGAGGTTAGAGGCACTGACCCCAGCACAGTTGAAAATCATGAATAATTTATAGTCGGCCCTTTATTTCTATGGTTCCACATCTGCAGATTCAACCAACCACAGACTGTGAAGTACTGTAATATTTCCTATTAAAAAAACCCCATGTATAAGTGGACCCATGCAGTTCAAACCCATGTTACTCAATGAGGAACAGTATTTTCAAAGAGCAAGAATAGTCTCTAACATAGACATAGTATGATGATCAAATTCATGAAAATTAACATTGATATAATATTATCTGAACATACTTTTGTTGGTTCTCAAACCGGCCCTTGTACACAGAGGGCAAGAAGAGACAGAAGAAAGAGGCAGACCACTCCAGATTGGTGGATGGCAGGTTTAATAAGCAAGGGAATTTACATTTGAGGCTTGTCATGGGCAGCCTCAAGATGAGCCTCTCCACTTCTATCCACCAGAATCTTAAAAGTTTATATAGAGGCTTTAATGGGGTTCGCTCATGTATACCATCCGTATGGTCTCAACACCACATTGCTCCCTCAAGTCTGTGTTCTTGAAAATAGTTGGCAACTGTGGGAACTGTGGGTTGAGCATACATTCCAAGGTCAGGGAAGGGGGTTGGAGCGTCAGATTGCCTGGGTCCAGCTCACAGGTCAACTGGCAGTGAAGTCCTCTTGATTACCTCCTCCAACAACTTTCCACATTCAAATTTTTCCAATTGTCATAATACTATTCTTTATAATAACTTGTTTTTCTCAGTCCATCATCATACATTGTATTTTAGTTGCCATGTTGCTCTAGTTTCTTTTAACGTGAAAGAATTCCTTAGCCTTTCTTTGTTTTTTATGATATTGATATTTGTAATGAGTGCAGGACTGTTGTTGTTGTATATTCATAAAGTCCCACAATTTGGGTTTATCTGATAGCTTTCTAATGATACAATACAGTTTACACATTTTCTTGCAATAATACTACCTGCATTAGTTTCCGAGATCTACTGAAACCAAAAACTTGCTGGTCTGAAACAACAGAAATTTATTTTCTCACAGATCTAGAGGCCAGGAATCCAAAATCAAGGTGTTGGCAGGGTCACCCTCCTTCTGGAAGCTCAAGGGGAGAATTTTTTCTTACCTCTTCCAGCTTCCAGTGGTGCCCGGCGTTCCTTGGCTTGTGACAGCATAACTCCAATCTCTGCCTCTGTCTTCACATGACTTTCCTGCCTGTGTTTTTCCTCTTCTTTAAAGGTGTTTATTGGATTTAAGACCCATCTGGTTAATCCAGGATAATCTTATCTCAAGATCCTTAACTTAATTACATCTGCAAACACCTTTTTTTTTTTCTAAATAAGGTCACATTCACAAATAATAGGGGTTAGGACTTGGACATATCTTTGAGGTCCACAATTCAACCCGCTATACTTCCTAAATGCTGTTGTGACCTTCTCAAAGGATAGTATCAGGATGCAGCAAATGTACACAGAACGAGGAAATAGATTTTTGTTCAAAAAATTATGAATTCATGCTGATACTCTAATTCAAATTAAACATTACAGTATATTTTTCTCCCCTTCCCACATTTCATATTTGTATCTTCCTTCTTCCACAGTGAGAGCCTTACCTCGTAACGTTATTAAAATGTTTACTTACTTGGTCAATCCTACAACATAGTTTCAGAATTGCTACACCTATAGCAACAAGAAACATGAACAATTAGTTTTAAGGTTTCTTTGTGGTTCTTTTGGTTTTCAACTGAAATTATGTAACCAAATTTGAAAGTTACTTGGATCAGTCCCTCCTCCCTGTTTTATGTGGTTATGTTATTCATTTGATATACTTTTCAGTTAATTTGTTTCTGTTTGTATTCAATTTTAGGGTTTCTTCCTTCGTTTTACTGGTTAAATTTTTAAAAAAATAATAACACTTTAACATGATTCTAAGAGTAAAAACTATATAGAAAGTATTCTTAAAGAGGTCTTTCCCTCCCTTATCTATTCTGCCTTGTTCCTCCCATCTCCTATAGGTAACTGATTTCATTAGTTTCTGGTTTACTGTTTCCTTTTGTAAATATAAGCAGACAGATGTATATTTTCTTATTTTGCTTTCACTTTACATAGAAGTGGTATACTACATATTAGTGGTTCTATCAAATGGGGATGGTTTTGTCCTCTAAAGGGACAAAATAATATTTGGAGACTTTTTTTTTTTTTGTCACTGCTGCAGTGGATGCTAGTAGCATCTGGAGCATAGAGATCAAGTGTTCTGCTAAACATCCTGTAATACACAGGATATACCTCAGTGACAAAGAATTATCTGATTTAATATCTCCATAATACCACTGTTGAGAAACCCAGCTATATATCTACTTTGCACTTTACTTTTCAACTTAACAATATATTATGTAAATCACCCTATATCAATTCATAGAGATCTTCCACATCCTGTTTTATAGCTGCACAGTGCAGGTTCTATAGTTTATTCAGTCAGTCTCCTTTGTATGCGCATTTAGGTTCTCAATGTTTTGCAGTTACAAAGAATGCTGTAATGGATAACTTTACACATTTTTTTGTTGATGGTGGTGTATTTTTGGAAGTATATCTTTAAAATAAATTCCTAGAAGTGGGTCAAAGACCAGATGATATATTGGTTTGTAGAATCCTCTCCAAAGGGTTGTACCATTTTGCATTTTCACATTGTATGAAAGTACCTTGTGTCTCCATAGACTTACCAATTGAGTGAGTTGTCAAGCTTTTAAACTTCTACCAATGTGCTAAGTAAGAAACTCAGTATAGTTTTAACGTGCATTTCTCTTACTGTGAATGATATTTTTTAAGTTTTGTTTGTTCACATTGCTGGGTCAAAACCTCAAATTTTATGTTTAACCCAAATAGTTTTAGATGAAATACAGAAGCAACAATTATAAAATACAACAGAACAAGTATGTATTTCTGTGCTGAAAACATCCAAGTATTTCTTGTAGGAACTTTTCTTGTGGCTATGTCTCTATATGTTTTTACATGAATATAACAGCGTTTTATCCTGCCATGCCTGAGAAATACTCATCACCAGGTAATAAATATAATCCTAGAAATATGATATTTAAAGTCTGCTCTGGAGTTTTCAGACCACCAGGATGTCACACTGAGTAAACGAAACTGATTTTGTACTAAGATTCTTGTGTTCTTGGTGTTTTACAGGCCGTACATGTCTCTTGGAAGTCTTCGGGATCAAGTCATTTATCCAGATTCAGTGGATGACATGCATGATAAAGGCTATACAGACCACGATCTAGACTGTATCCTACATAATGTTCACCTCTACCATATAGTTCAAAGAGAAGGAGGTAAAGTCTATAATTTGTGTTTTTTTCATGTATTTAAATTAATTTTTAACAAATAAACTTGGGTTTAATTTGAATGTATGCTGTTGTTGGAACATAAGCACGCAAGTAAAGATGGCGTTTACAGCTTTTGTTGCTTTTCCATTATTAACATGCTCTTTTCTGCTTATGTTATATTTCATGCAGCACACTAAGCTTTTTACTAAATCTGCTGCTAGCATTTGAAAACAGTTTTTTTTTTTTGGTCATATTTTAATGTACATGTGTCCCTGAGGCCATAGTCAATCTAAATGTATGTAAAGTTCATGACAGAAATATTCTTCTGTCAAGCTCTCAGCTTACATTAAATGTAATAATTTGAGAAGTAGGTATCACAGAACTTATTTATTTTCAGACCCACAGTCTTACCAATACATTTTTTTCTCTAAAGCAACAAATAGAGAATTAGATAAAATATAGAAACTTCTGTACTGTAGTATTTCAACATAAAACATACTTTTGAAAAAGTAGGAAAAACAGTTATACATATTAGCTCAAAAGAGAATTACTTTCAAAAAAACAAAATTACTTTCAAATAACTTGATAAAAATATAATTTGATAGCCTAGAAAAACTAATGAAATAGCAAGCTAGAATTCTAGGTTAAATTTTGCATGGGTTTTATGTATTATTTTTTAGCCCATTAACATTATCAAAAGAAGCAGGGTAGTACAGTAATTAGGAATGTACGCTTCAAAGTCAGAGTTCTGGAATCAAGTCTTAAATAGCTGGGGGACCTTCAAGATGGCAGAGGAGTAAGACGTGGAGGTCACCTTCTTCCCCACAAATACATCAAAAATACATCTACATGCGGAACACCTCCTACAGAACACCTACTGAACGCTGGCAGAAGACCTCAGACTTCCCAAAAGGCAAGAAACTCCCCACGTACTTGGCCGTGTGGCTGACAGGGTCTCAGTGCACCGGTTGGGTGTCACGCCTGAGCCTCTGAGGTGGGAGAGCCGAGTTCAGGACATTGGACCACCAGAGACCTCCCAGCCCCACTTAATATCAGTCAGTGAAAGCGCTCCCAGAAATCTCCATATAAACGCTAAGACCCAGCTCTACTCAAGGACCAGAAAGCTCCAGTGCTGGACACTGCATGCCAAATAACTAGCAAGACAGAAACACCACCCCACCCATTAGCAGAGAGGCTGCCTAAAATCATAAGTTCACAGGCACCCCAAAGCACACCACTGGACGCAGTCCTGCCCACCAGAAAGACAAGATGCAGCCTCATCACCAGAACACAGGCCTAGTCCCCTCCACCAGGAAGCCTACACAACCCACTGAACCAACCTTACCCACTGGGGGCAGACAACAAAAAACAATGGGAACTATGAACCTGCAGCCTGTGAAAAGGAGACCACAAACACAGTAAGTTAAGCAAAATGAGAAGACAGAGAAATATACAGCAGATGAAGGAGCAAGGTAAAAAACCCACCAGAACAAACAAATGAAGAGGAAAAAGGGAGTCTACCTAAAAAAGAATTCAGAGTAATGATAGTAAAGATGATCCAAAATCTTGGAAACAGAATGGAGAAAATACAAGAAACGTTTAACAAGGACCTAGAAGAACTAAAGAGCGAACAAACAATGGCAAACAACACAATAAATGAAATTTAAAGTTCTCTAGAAGGAATCAATAGCAGAATAACTGAGGCAGAAGAATGGATAAGTGACTTGGAATATAAAATAGTGTAAATAACTACTGCAGAGGAGAATAAAGACAAAAGAACGAAAAGAATTAAGGACAGTCTCAGAGACCTCTGGGACAACATTAAATGCACCAACATTCAAATTATATGTGTCCCAGAAGAAGAAGAGAAAAAGAAACAGAAAACATTTGAAGAGATTATAGTTGAAAACTTCCCTAATATGGGAAAGGAAATTGTCAATCAAGTCCAGGAAGTGCAGAGAGTCCCATACAGGATAAATCCAATGAGAAACACGCCAAGACACATACGAATCAAACTATCAAAAATTAAATACAAAGAAAAAATATTAAAAGCAGCAAGGGAAAAGCAACAAATAACATACAAGGGAATCCCCATAAGGTTAACAGCTGATCTTTCAGCAGAAACTCTTCAAGCCAGAAGGGAGTGGCAGGACATATTTAAAGTGATGAAAGGGAAAAACCTACAACCAAGATTACTTTACCCAGCATGGATCTCATTCAGATTCAACGGAGGAATTAAAAGCTTTACAGGCAAGCAAAAGCTAAGAGAATTCAGCACCACCAAACCAGCTATACAACAAATGTTAAAGGAAATTCTCTAGGCAGGAAACACAAGAGAAGGAAAAGACCTACAATAACAAACCCAAAACAATTAAGAAAATGGTAACAGGAACATACATATCGATAACTACCTTAAATGTAAATGGATTAAATGCTCCAACCAAAAGACACAGACTGGTTGAATGGAAACAAAAACAAAACCCGTATATATGCTGTGTACAAGAGACCCACTTGAGACCTAGGGACACATACAGACTGAAACTGAGGGGACGGAAAGAGATATTCCATGCAAATGGAAACCAAAAGAAAGCTGGAGTAGCAATTCTCGTAACAGACAAAAAAGACTTTAAAATAAAGACAAGAGAGAAAGAAGGACACCTCATAATGATCAAGGGATCAATCCAAGAAGAATATAACGACTGTAAATATTAATGCACCCAACATAGGAGTATCTCAATATATGAGGCAAATGCTAACAGCTATAAAAGGGGAAATTGACAGTAACACAATAATAGTAGGGGACTTTGATACCCCACTTTCACCTATGGACAGATCATCCAAAATGAAAATAAATAAGGAAACATAAGCTTTAAATGACACATTAAACAAGATGGACTTAATTGATATTTATAGGACATTCCATCCAAAACAACAGAATACACTTTCTTCTCAAGTGCTCATGGAACATTCTCCAGGATACATCATATCTTGGGTCACAAATCAAGCCTTGGTAAATTTAAGAAAATTGAAATCATAGCAAATATTTTTCTGACCACAACACTATGAGACTAGACATCAATTACAGGAAAAAAACTGTCAAAAATACAAACATATGGAGGCTAAACAATGCACTACTAAATAACCAAGAGGTCACTGAAGAAATCAAAGAGGAAATCAAAAAATACCTAGAAACAAATGACAATGAAAACACGACCGCCCAAAAGCTATGGGTTGCAGCAAAAGCAGTTCTAAGAGGGAAGTTTATAGCAATACAATCCTACCTCAAGAAACAAGAAACATCTCAAATATACAAGCTAATCTTACACCTAAAGCAATTAGAGAAAGAAGAAGAAATAAACCCAAAAGTTAGCAGAAGGAAAGAAATCATACACATCAGATCAGAAAGAAATGAAAAAGAAATGAAGGAAACAGTAGCAAAGATCAATAAAACTAAAAGCTGGTTCTTGGAGAAGATAAAGAAAATTGATAAACCATTAGCCAGACTCATGAAGAAAAAGAGGGATAAGACTCAAATCAACAGAATTGGAAATGAAACAGAGAAGTAACAACTGACACTGCAGAAATAAAAAAGATCATGAGAGATTACTACAAGCAACTATATGCCAATAAAATGGACAACCTGGAAGAAATGGGCAAGTTCTTAGGAAATCACAACCTTCTGAGACTGAACCAGGAAGAAATAGAAAATATAAACAGACCAATCACAAGCACTGAAAATGAAACTGTGATTAAAAATCTTTCAACAAACAAAAGGCTGGGACCAGATGGCTTCATAGGCGAATTCTATCAAACAGTTAGAGAAGAGCTAACACCTATCCTCCTCAAACTCTGCCAAAATATAGCAGAGGGAGGAACACTCTCAAACTCGTTCAACGAGGCCACCATCACCCTGATATCGATACCAGACAAAGATGTCACAAAAAAGAAAACTATAGGCCAACATCACTGATGAACATAGATGCAAAAATCTTCAACAAAATACTAGCAAACAGAATTCAACAGCACATTAAAAGGATCACACACCACGATCAAGGGGGGGGTTATCGCAGGAATGCAAGGATTCTTCAATATACGCAAATCAATCAACGTGATACACCATATTAACAAATTGAAGGAGAAAAACTATATGATCATCTCAATAGATGAAAAAAAAGCTTTTGACAAAATTCAACACCCATTTATGATAAAAACCCTCCAAAAAGTAGACATAGAGGGAAATTACATCAACATAATAAAGGCCATATATGACAAACCCACAGCAAACATCATTCCCAATGGTGAAAAACTGAAACCATTTGCACTAAGATCAGGAACAAGACAAGGTTGCCCACTCTCACCACTATTATTTAGAATAGTTTTAGAAGTTTTAGCCACGGCAATCAGAGAAGAAAAAGAAATAAAAGGAATCCAAATCAGAAAAGAAGAAGTAAAACTGTCACTGTTTGCAGATGACATGATACTATATATAGAGAATCCTAAAGATGCTACCAGAAAACCACTAGGACTTATCAATGAATTTGGTAAAGTAGCAGGATACAAAATTAATGCACAGAAATCTCTTGCATTCCTATATACTAATGATGAAAAATCTGAAAGAGAAATTAAGGAAACACTCCCATTTACCACTGCAACAAATAGAATAAAATACCTAGGAATAAACCTACCTAAGGAGACAAAGACCTGTATGCAAAAAACTATAAGACACTGAGGAAAGAAATTAAAGATGATACAAACAGGTGGAGAGATACACCATGTTCTTGGTTTGGAAGAATCAACATTGTGAGAATGACTATACTACCGAGATACACCATGTTCTTGGTTTGGAAGAATCAACATTGTGAAAATGACTATACTACCCAAAGCAATCTACAGATTCAATGCAGTCCCTATCAAATTACCAATGGCATTTTTTACAGAACTAGAACAAAAAAATTCACAATTTTATGGAAACACAAAAGACCCCAAATAGCCAAAGCAATCGTGAGAAAGAAAAATGGAGCTGGGGGATTCAGGCTCCCTGATTTTAGACTATACTACAAATCTACAGTAATCAAGATAGTATGGTGCTGGCAGAAAAATAGAAATATAGATTAATGGAACAGGATAGAAAGCCCAGAGATAAACCCACACTCATATGGTCACCTTATCTTTGATAAAGGAGGCAAGAATATCCAATGGAGAAAAGACAGCCTCTTCAATAAGTGGTGCTGGGAATACTGGACAGTTACATATAACAGAATGAAATTAGAACACTCCCTAACACCATACACAAAAATAAACTCAAAATGGATTAAAGACCTAAATGTAAGACCAGACACTATGAAACTCTTAGAGGTAAACATAGGCAGAACTCTCTATGACATAAATCACAGCAAGATTTTTTTGACCCACCTCCTAGAGAAATGGAAATAAAAACAAAAATAAATAAACGGGACCTAATGAAACTTAAAAGCTTTTGCACAGCAAAGGAAACCATAAACATGACGAAAAGACAACCCTCAGAATGGGAGAAGATATTTGCAAATGAAGCAACTGACAAAGGATTAATCTCCAAAATATACAAGCAGCTCATGCAGTCAATATCAAAAATAAACAACCCAATCCAAAAATGGGCAGAATACCCAAATAGACATTTCTCTAAAGAAGACATACAGTTTGCCAACAAACACATGAATAGATGCTCAACATCACTAATCATTAGATAAATGCAAATCAAAACTCCAATGAGGTATCACCTCACACTCGTCAGAATGGCCATCATCAAAAAATCTATAAACAGTAAATGCTGGAGAGGGTGTGGAGAAAAGGGAAACCTCTTGCACTGTTGGTGGGAATGTAACTTGATATAGCCACTATGGAGAACAGTATGTAGGTTCCTTAAAAAACTAAAAATAGAGCTACCATATGACCCAGCAATCCCACTCCTGGGCATATACCCTGAGAAAACCATAATTCAGAAAGAGTCATGTACCACAACGTTCATAGCATCACTATTTATGATAGCCAGGACATGGAAGCAACCTAATTGTCCATCAACAGATGAATGGATAAAGAAGATGTGACACATATATACAATGGAATATTACTCAGCCATAAAAAGAAACGAAATTGAGTTATTTGTAGTGAGGTAGATAGACCTACAAACTGTCATACATAGTGACTTAAGTCAGAAAGAGAAAAACAAATACCATATGCTAACACATATATAAATTGGTTCTGAAGAACCTAGGGGCCAGACAGGAATAAAGATGCAGACGTAGAGAATGGACTTGAGGACACGGGGAGGGGGAAGGGTAAGCTGGGATGAAGTTAGAGAGTGGCATGGACATATATACACTACCAAATGTAAAATAGATAGCTAGTGAGAAGTAGCCACATAGCCCAGTGAGATCAGCTCACTGCTTTGTGTCCATCTAGAGGGGTGGGATAGGGAGGCTGGGAGGGAGACACAAGAAGGAGGAGATATGGAGATATATGTATACGTATAGCTGATTCACTTTCTTAAACAGCAGAAACTAACACATTGTAAAGCAATTATACTCTAATAAAGACGTTGAAAAAAAAAATCTTAAATAGCTCTGTTCTCTGTATCTTCACCTGTAAAGTGGGGATAAATATCTACCTTATAAAGATTCTGTGAAGATTAAGTTAGACTGTATGTAAAGTATTTAAAACAGTGGCACATAGTAAATGTGCAAGAATCAGTTGCTAAAGGTAATAGAACTACTTGATATTGATACCATGATATTTTGTCTTTGTGTGATGGTACTTGATATTTTATATAGAAAGTTCACATGTATTATTTTATTGATCCTTACAATAAGCAAATGAGTTAGGCAAAAGAGGCATTATTCTATTTATTTTATTGTGTTTATAATATCATAATTCATAAGTGCTATAAATATGGAAAGCAGGTTTTCTTTTTGTTTCATATGGTGAACTTTTCCCCAGTTTTAAAACACTGTGGCTGAATAATAGCTGCCTGTTAATTTTGGGTAAGTTTGAAATCGAACAATCTGAATAGAAATTTATAATAAACATGAGATATTCTATCCTTTTAGAAGTCAAAAGAAATTCTGGAACTGTTTTTCAGAATTTTCCTTAATAATGTAATAGTAATTGTTATGGTTTATTGAGTACTTACTCTGCAGAATATAACATATTAAGCAATTTACAGTGTCATCCTGTTTAATATTTGTGACTGCCTGATGATGTGGGTTTTACCAACTCCCTTTTACAGATGAAATTCAGAAGTTTAGTAGTTTCCCCAGGGCCCTCAGCAAGTCGTGGGACAGGGATTCAAACACAGATGGGACTTGAAAGTCAATATTCTATATTAGGCTATGCCACTGCTCTATGCTATCTTAGCTTCTTAGATGCTAATAAGACTTGCTATATCCTTACACATAAAAAAAAAAAAAAAGCTAAGGAAACCCACTTTACTTGCCTAGTCCTTAAAACATGAAACTTGTTTTAAAGCAAAGCAGGAAAGCATTTAAATTTGCAAGGACATCACTTACTCTGGAAGAAGCCTGCTGAAGTTCTAGTAAGATTAGCTAATACTTTGCTTAGAGATATTCTTGGCTTTAGTAAAAGATGGATTTTAAAACTATGTTTTATTCCATCAAAGAGATTACAAAATAGAAAGGAGTAGAAGTGTTAATGAACAGACGTGAACTAAAGCAGTTTGTTCATCTTTAGGAAGCAGGAAAACTGTTCACTTCTTAGCTAATTTATTCTCACTATTTCAACATCAGAGATGATATTATGACTCAGAGTTTTGATTTATATGTTCTCTGATCATGAAATATTGCCTACTAATACTTTTGGGTTTAGTGGAACAAAGGACATGATTTATTTAAATACATAATATTAAAGCTTCCTTTGACCCAAATACTTTTGTCTTGTGCATTCTCAGTTGAGGGGGGAAATTTTTTTAAGCCCAGAATTTTTCTCCACTGTGTAGCAACCTGAACCTATTTGTCAAATCCTCACTTATGTTTCATAAATGCTATAAAGTTAAGTCATAGAGAAAATTTTATTTCAACAGTTTTCACTAGAAGCAAGAACTTTGAACCACATGGCATTTAGAGATTTTTTTCCTAATATAAAATTATGTTTTTAAATAGATAGAAAATTCCTGGAAGTTTGCCCAAGAATGAACACTGGTCCCTACTGGGGAGTATCATTGGGAAACAGGGAAAATCTTATTTTCAATCCAGGGCACAAGAAACAATGAAACTCTACTTCTTATTTCCTTTCCCTTTGACCAAGTTTATTTAGAAATTTTAATAAAGATGAAAATTCAGCTGAGGAAGAATAAAGAAAGCAAAGAGCCTGGATTTTTTTCCAAATGGAAAAATTAAGCCTTGAATACTTTGGGATTTGGAAATGTCGTGTGTGTGTGTGTGGTGTGTATGTGAAGTTTTGACAGTCATTTTCCTCTTTGAAAATAAGGCTTTGCCTAGTCTGCTCCATTTTATGATATTCCCACTTCAGAAAAATACTTGATATGGCTGTCTTCCTAATAGGCCGCATGGTTTTGTTTCTAAGTAACGTTTTTTTCTTATTACAAAATTAAGAAAAGCCATAAAAATAATTTTAAAATAATAAAATTTTCAAATATTATAAAAATGTATAGCTTAGAAAGTAAAAGTCTCATAATTCTATTCCCAGAGAGGTTGTGTATGTGTGTTTATTTACAGAAATGCAATCATAATTTATATATGTATATGTGTTCTTGCTTCTAGTGAAAATTGTAGAAAGAAAATTTTCTCTATGACTTAATTGTATAGCATTTATGAAACATAAGTGAGGATTTGAAAAATAGATTCAGATTGCTATACAGTAGAGAAGTGTTCTGGGCTTAAAAAATTTTCCCCCTGCCAACTGAGAAGGCAAAAGAGAAAAGTATTTGAGTCAAAGGAAACTTTAATTTTACATATTTAAATAAATCATGTCCTTTGTTCCACTAAACTCAAAAGTTTTAGCAGGCAATCGAAAAATCTGCAATCAAAAATCTGCATATAACTTATAGTAGGCTGTCTCTAACCAAGGTTCCTCCATATCTGCCGTTCTGCATTTGTGGATTAAACCAACTGCAAATTGTATAGTACTGTAGTTTTACTATTGAAAAAAATACATGTTTAAGTATTTCACAGTTCAGTCTGTGTTGTTCAAGGGTCAACTGTATACAAACACACACAAAATTCTGCAATTTGGTTTTCCATGTAAAAAATATTCTAGGTACGTTTCTATATCAGTATGTATTGACCTAACCTATTTTTTTAAAAAATAGAAGGCTTGCTTTTTGAATAAATAGCCAACAGAAAAGTCCTGCATATAAATAGACCTGCATATAAATCCTAACTCTAATATATAGCTGTGTAAAATTTGATATATCAATTTCTCCATGAATTTCAGCTTATGGACTTATAAAATAAAACTAATAATAGCTACCTAATAAGGTTGTGAAATATATAATGAGAAAACTCATATAAAGTGCCAGGCAGATGGAAACCATTTAAGTTAGCTCCTGTCATACCCTTTGTAGACTTTGCAATAAGCCTATGCAAATCTGTTGATCTTTTCTCCCACCACTCTCCAAATTAAGTCTATCAACTCTTTGGAGATATTCAGAAACAAAGATATTTTCAGAGTGTCAGTATTTGGAATTCTTAGAAGACGTTTTGTCAATGTAAGTAATTATTACTGGTAAAAAATATCAAATCTAAAATAAAATGCTTAAAAATAAGGCTCTCTAGCTTATCCAAGCATTTCTGAGAAATATCAGGTTCTTTGTGTTAATAACTTAAACTTGCTAGGAATCACTTGTCTAGATAAAAACTGTAAAATATGCTCTCTTTAGTTAAAAGATGCCTTATAAAATATATACTTATATATATTTTAAAGGATGGGATGCTGTTATGGACTGGAAAGATGTCCTGTCAGGAGGGGAAAAGCAAAGAATGGGCATGGCTCGCATGTTTTATCATAGGTAAGTATATTATACTCAAGTAATGACTATTCCATTGTTGTAACCAAAAAATGTTTGGCTAGGATTCCGTGCCCTCATCTTTAGCCTGAAAATATTTTTCTGAAAAACTAGTGCTTAGAATTTACAGTTTTTTAATTTCCTAAGTTATTTTTTTAATGTGACAGAAATCTCCAAGTATTTTTAAAATTTTTTTTATGTTGAGTAATGTTAGATGACAAAATTAAATTTTTATATGTCCTAAGTTTGAAAGTAGGATTATTACTAATTTTAAAATGTGAAGAATACATAACCACTGTTATACTGTTGTGAACACAGGAGGTAGACATTCAGTAATACTTCTCAATTAAATTATTAAATTCAAACTAAATTAACTTTCTAACCGCTCAGTAGCCTATAAAACTTAGTAGTGCTCTCCTCCTTGAAAATCAGAGGCATATCCAATGGAAAAAGGAACCAACCAGCCTAAGTCTTAATGGAGTCAGAAATAAAGAGATGCAGGAAAAAATTTCTCTTGATAAAACTTTTCTATTTGCAACCAGCTTCATAGCCTTTTGAATTCAAGGTACCAAACATAAGACATTGGAAAGAAATATTAAAGCTATTCTGATTTGTTTCTCTTTTTTGTCCTATTCTTCTGTGAAAAATAAATTCCCTTTTTTTTTACGTTAAGCCTCTGGCAATGAGAACCTGAGTTGTTACTCACTTTTAATACTTATATCTTGGGCAAAAAAGCCCAAGAGTTATGTGCATGAATGCCTGAACAGACCATAAGCTGGGGCATATGCCATTCTCTTGAAGAAGCTGCAGTGGAAGCAATAATACCTTCATAGGGAACTTTTAAAAGCTGATAAAGACCACACACAAAAAAATTATCAAGTAAGCCTCATTAAACACTTAGCAGCAAGTTGGCTACCAATTTTTTAAAAATCTTTTATTATGGAAAAACCATTAAAACTTCATCTAAGAGAGAAAATTGTAAGATGAACCCCATATTCTTATCACACTGATTTAATACAGCACTTGATTTATCTATTTTTTATTTATGAAGCATTTTAAAGCAAATCCAAAATCATGGAATTTTTTCATTAAATACTTTGGCATCAATCTCTGAAATATTAGGATATTTTCTTACACAATATATCATAATCATAACTAAAAATTTGATAATAATCATTTAAAATCATGTAATACCTGGTTCATATTCATTTTCCCTGATTGTCTCAAAAATATCTTTTTATGCTTGGTTTGTTCAAACCAAGATCCAAACAAATTTTATATACTGAATTTTGTTGTTATATATCTCTTAATTATTTTTTAATTTAAAGAGTCTCTTCTTCTCCCTGCCTCTGTCCCCTTCCCCCATCTTTTATGCCATTGACTTGTTAAAGAAACTGGGTCAGTTGTCCTGTAAGAATGTTGTCCTTTCTAGATTGATCTGATTGCTTCCTCATGAGATCCCTTTACCTCTTTCCTCAGTCTCCTATTTGTCTTGTAAACTGGAAATTAGAGCTAAAAGCTTGATTATATTTAGGTTCAGCCTTTTTGGTGAGAATATAACACAAAATATTTATCATTAAAAAAATAATTTAAACAACTTTATTAAATATAATTATATGTTTATATTATAAAAGTAGAAAATTAGATGAGTAAAAATAAGAAAAAATCTGTTGTCTCACTACCTGTAACATAAAATTTTGGTATAATTTTTTTCTCTATTTTGGTATACAAAAGTTGGTTGTTATTTTTTAATGTAACTACTTTCATAAAGTATATTGCAGTTTATATATCCCTCTTCTTTTTTTTTGGCCACACCACACGGCTTGAAGGATCTTAGTTCCCTGACTAAGGATCGAATCCAGGCCCGTGGCAGTGAAAGCACAGAGTCCTAACCACTGGACTGCCAGGGAATTCCCTATATCCCTCTTTTTATTTTGTATGCTATTATGTGTACTATTATGTAATAGCTAGCCAGGGTTTATTTATTAGTATTATCGTTAGTGTTATTATTATTATAAATTTATGTACCACATACATAAATGTATTTAAGTATACAATTCTATGACTTTTGACAAATGTATATACATTATGTAACCAATATCCCAATTAACATAAAGAATGTTTCCATCACCATAGAAAGTCTCTCATGCCCCTTTCCAGTCAAATCTCTCCATAGACAATTTCTGTTCTGATTTCTATCTTGATAAATTACTTCTCCTGTTCTACAATTTCATATAAATTAAATCATACAAATATGTATTATTTTTGTGTTATACCTGGATTTTATTAATGAAAAAATATTGTGTAATAACATGGTATTTGTAATAATGACACGGTTAGTTCAAGAATATGGCAAGCTAAAGAAGTATGAACCAAAATTTGTGAACTCAGAATTTTTAGTGAAGTGCATTTTGGAATGACCTTTTTGAGATGATTTGGTGAGATTCAAGAGTAAACTTTACAGTGTGACGTTTATGACCAGCTGTTACCCACTATTACCCTGAATCTGTTTGAGCATCGTCCATAAATACTCAGTAATATGATCCCTAGCATAATTGGTGAAATGTAATATGATGTAATGTAAGGTATGATCATAAATTTCTCACTATGTCAGTGTGTTAATAAGATAAGCTCTGTAAGAAAAAACAACAGGCATTAATAAAAGATGCTAACCTAAAGAGATTTTAAGTACATATAATTTAAACTAAATACTTGAAACTTTTGTATCTAAAATATTTTGGATATAATGTGATACTGAATGAAAATAAAGTTATAACAGTGGAAAGAATTTAGTGCTCCACAGAAAGATGAGGGAAGATGAGCAAGTTGAAAAGCAGAATTTATTGGAAAAAAAATAAAATGAAATAGAAATGCTAAATCCAGTGAAGGACCTGCACTGTTGGTGGGAATGTAAGTTGGTGCAGCCACTGTGGAAAACAGTATGGAGGTTCCTCAGAAAACTAAAAATAGAATTACCATATGATTCAGCAATCCCACTCCTGGGCATATATCTGGACAAAACTATAATTCAAAAAGATACATGAGCCCCTATGTTCATAGCAGCACTATTCACAATAGCCAAGACATGGAAACAACCTAAATGTCCATCAACAGATGAATGGATTAAGAAGATGTGGTACATATATACAATGGACTACTACTCAGCCATAAAAAAGAATGAAATAATGCCATTCACAGCGACATGGATGCAACTAGAGATTACCATACTAAGGGAAGTAAGTCAGAAAGAGAAAGACAAATACCATATGATGTCATTTATATGTGAAATCTAAAATATCACACAAATGAACTCCTCTATGAAATGGAAACAGACTCATAGACAGAAAGAACAGACTGGTAGTTGCCAAGGGGGAGGGGCTTGGGGGAGGGATGGAGTGGGAAGTTGGGGTTAGCAGATGTAAGCTTTATATATAGAATGGATAAACAACAAGTTCCTACTATATAGTACAGAGAACTATATTCAATATCCTGTGATAAACCATAATGAAAAAGAATATCAAAAAAGAATGTATAGGGACTTCCCTGGCAGTCCAGTGGTTAAGACTCCACGCTTCCAATGCAGGGGGTGCAGGTTCAATCCCTGGTCAAGGAACTAAGATCCCACATGCTACACAGCATGGCTGAGGAGGGGAAAAAAAAAAATGTGTGCGTGTGTATATATATATCTGAATCACTTTGCTGTACAGCAATGATCAACACAACATTGAAAATCAACTGTACTTCAACAAAAAGTAAAAATAGGGCTTCCCTGGTGGCACAGTGGTTAAGAATCCACCTGCCAATGCAGGGGACACAGGTTCGAGCCCTGGTGTGGGAAGATCCCACATGCTGTGGAGCAACTAAGCCCGTGCACTACAACTACTGAGCCTGCCCTCTAGAGCCTGCAAGCCACAACTACTGAGCCCACCTGCCACAACTACTGAATCCTGCATGCCTAGAGCCTGTGCTCCACAATGAAAGAAGCCACTGCAATGAGAAGCCCGCACACCGCAACGAAGAGTAGCCCCAGGTCGCCACAACTAGAGAAAGCCCACACACAGCAACAAACACCCAATGCACCCAAAAATAAATAAATAAAATAAATGAATTTTTTTTAAAAGTAAAATTTTTAAAAAATCGAGTGAAGGAAACGTATAATAATGAGAAAGTGCCTCCCCTCATTCTCAAAGGATTAATAACAAGATTTGAGTTGTAATGTGGAGCACTTGCGCTAACTAAAATGGAGAACTTTGGCAAGGAGTATTGAGTATCAAAATTGTATACTCTTTTTGAGAGGATTTTAATTTTTTTGAAAGGATTACTATTTTTATTATTTTTATTTTGGGGGGGTACTTTTTCTTTTTTTTTTAACAACTTTATTGGAGTATAATTGCTTTACAATGTTGTGCTAGTTTCTGCTGTATAACAAAGTGAATCAGTTATATGTATACATACATCCCCATATCCCCTCTCTCTTGCATCTCCTTCCCACCCTCCCTATCCCACCCCTCTAGGTGGACACAAAGCACCGAGCTGATCTCCCTGTGCTATGTGGCTGCTTCCCACTAGCTAGCTATTTTACAGTTGGTAGTGTATATATGTCCATACCACTCTCTCACTTCGTCCCAGCTTACCCTTCCCCTTGCCTGTGTCCTCAAGTCCATTCTCTACATCTGCATCTTTATTCCTGTCCTGCCCTTAGGTATGTCAGAACCTTTTTTTTTTTTTAGACTCCATATATATGTGTTAGCATACAGTACTTGTTTTTCTCTTTGTGACTTACTTCACTCTGTATGACAGACTCTAGGTCCATCCACCTTGCTGCAAATAACTCATTTTCATTTCTTTTTATGGCTGAGTAATATTCCATTGTATATATGTAGTACATCTTCTTTAACCATTCATCTATCAATGGACACTTAGATTGCTTCCATGTCATGGCTATTGTAAATAGTGCTGCAATGAGCATTGTGGTACATAACTCTTTTTGAATTATGGTTTTCTCAGGGTATATGCCCAGTAGTGGTATTGCAGGGTCTTATGGTAGTACTATTTTTAGTTTTTTAAGGAACTCCATACTGTTCTCCATAGTGGCTGTATCAATTTACATTCCCACCAAAAGTGCAAGAGGGTTCCCTTTTCTCCATACCCTCTCCAGCACTTATTGTTTGTAGATTTTTTGATGATGGCCGTTCTGACCGTCGTAAGGTGATACATCATTGTAATTTTGATTTTGCATTTCCCTAATGATTAGTGATGGTGAGCATTCTTTCATGTGTTTGTTAGCAATCTGTATATCTTCTTTGGAGAAATGTCTATTTAGGTCTTCTGCCTATTTTTGGATGGGGTTGTTTGTTGTTTTGATATTGAGCTGCATTAGCTGCTTGTATATTTTGGAGATTAATCCTTTGTCAGTTGCTTTGTTTGCAAATATTTTCTCCCATTCTGAGGGTTGTCTTTTTGTCATGTTTATGCTTTCCTTCGCTATGCAAAAGCTTTTAAGTTTACTTAGGTCCCATTTGTTTATTTTTGTTTTTATTTCCATTTCTCTAGGAGGTGGGTCAAAAAGGATCTTGCTGTGATTTATGTCATAGAGTGTTCTGCCTATGCTTTCCTCTCAGAGTTTTACAGTGTCTGGCCTTACATTTAGGTCTTTAATGCATTTTGAATTTATTTTTGTGTATGGTGTTAGGGAGTGTTCTAATTTCATTCTTTTACATTTGGTTTTCCAGTTTTCCCAGCACCACTTATTGAAGAGGCTGTCTTTTCTCCATTTTATATTCTTGCCTCTTTTCTCAAAGATAAGGTGACCATATGTGCGTGTGTTTATCTCTGGGCTTTCTATCCTGTTCCATAGATCTATAGTTCTATTTTTGTGCCAGTAACATACTGTTTTGATTACTGTAGCTTTGTAGTATAGTCTGAAGTCAGAGAGCCTGATTCCTTCAGCTCCGTTTTTCTTTCTCAAGATTGCTTTGGCTATTTGGGGTCTTTTGTGTTTCCGTACAAATTGTGAAACTTTTTGTTCTAGTTCTGTGAAAAATGCCATTGGTAGTTCGATAGGGATTGCATTGAATCTGTAGATTGCTTTGGGTAGTAGAGTCATTTTCACAATGTTGATTCCTCCAATCCAAGAACATGGTATATCTCTCCATCTGTTTGTATCATCTTTGATTTCTTGCATCAGTGTCTTATAGTTTTCTGCATACAGGTCTTTTGTCTCTTTAGGTAGGTTTATTCCTAGGTATTTATTATTTTTGTTGCAATGGTAAATGGGACTGTTTCCTTAATTTCTCTTTCAGATTTTTCGTCATTAGTGTATAGGAATGCAAGAGATTTCTGTGCATTAATTTGTATCCTGCTATTTTACCAAATTCACTGATTACTCCTTCTAGTTTTCTGGTGTCATCTTTAGGATTCTCTATGTATAGTATCATGTCATCTGCAAACAGTGACAGTTTTACTTCTTCTTTACCAATTTGGATTCCTTTTATTTCTTTTTCTTCTCTGATTGCTGTAGCTAATACTTCCAAAACTATGTTGAATAATAATGGTGAGAGTGGGCATATTTTCTTGTTCCTGATCTTAGTGGAAATGGTTTCAGTTTTTCACCTTTGGGAATGATGTTTGCTGTGGGTTTGTCATATATGGCCTTTATTATGTTGAGGTAAGTTCCCTGTATGCCTACGTTCTGAAGGGTTTTTATCATAAATGGGTATTGAATTTTGTCGAAAGCTTTTGCTGCATCTATTGGGAAGATCATATGATTTTTCTCCTTCAGTTTGTTAATATGTTTTATCACATTGATTGATTTGTGTATATTGAAGAATCCTTGCATTCCTGCGATAACCCCCCCCTTGATCGTGGTGTGTGATCCTTTTAATGTGCTGTTGAATTCTGTTTGCTAGTATTTTGTTGAAGATTTTTGCATCTATGTTCATCAGTGATGTTGGCCTATAGTTTTCTTTTTTGTGACATCTTTGTCTGGTATCGATATCAGGGTGATGGTGGCCTCGTTGAATGAGTTTGAGAGTGTTCCTCCCTCTGCTATATTTTGGCAGAGTTTGAGGAGGATAGGTGTTAGCTCTTCTCTAACTGTTTGATAGAATTCACCTATGAAGCCATCTGGTCCCAGCCTTTTGTTTGTTGAAAGATTTTTAATCACAGTTTCATTTTCAGTGCTTGTGATTGGTCTGTTTATATTTTCTATTTCTTCCTGGTTCAGTCTCAGAAGGTTGTGATTTCCTAAGAACTTGCCCATTTCTTCCAGGTTGTCCATTTTATTGGCATATAGTTGCTTGTAGTAATCTCTCATGATCTTTTTTATTTCTGCAGTGTCAGTTGTTACTTCTCTGTTTCATTTCCAATTCTGTTGATTTGAGTCTTATCCCTCTTTTTCTTCATGAGTCTGGCTAATGGTTTATCAATTTTCTTTATCTTCTCCAAGAACCAGCTTTTAGTTTTATTGATCTTTGCTACTGTTTCCTTCATTTCTTTTTCATTTCTTTCTGATCTGATGTGTATGATTTCTTTCCTTCTGCTAACTTTTGGGTTTATTTCTTCTTCTTTCTCTAATTGCTTTAGGTGTAAGATTAGCTTGTATATTTGAGATGTTTCTTGTTTCTTGAGGTAGGATTGTATTGCTATAAACTTCCCTCTTAGAACTGCTTTTGCTGCAACCCATAGCTTTTGGGCGGTCGTGTTTTCATTGTCATTTGTTTCTAGGTATTTTTTGATTTCCTCTTTGATTTCTTCAGTGACCTCTTGGTTATTTAGTAGTGCATTGTTTAGCCTCCATATGTTTGTATTTTTGACAGTTTTTTTCCTGTAATTGATGTCTAGTCTCATAGTGTTGTGGTCAGAAAAATATTTGCTATGATTTCAATTTTCTTAAATTTACCAAGGCTTGATTTGTGACCCAAGATATGATGTATCCTGGAGAATGTTCCATGAGCACTTGAGAAGAAAGTGTATTCTGTTGTTTTGGATGGAATGTCCTATAAATATCAATTAAGTCCATCTTGTTTAATGTGTCATTTAAAGCTTATGTTTCCTTATTTATTTTCATTTTGGATGATCTGTCCATAGGTGAAAGTGGGGTATCAAAGTCCCCTACTATTATTGTGTTACTGTCAATTTCCCCTTTTATAGCTGTTAGCATTTGCCTCATATATTGAGATACTCCTATGTTGGGTGCATTAATATTTACAGTCGTTATATTCTTCTTGGATTGATCCCTTGATCATTATGAGGTGTCCTTCTTTCTCTCTTGTCTTTATTTTAAAGTCTTTTTTGTCTGTTACGAGAATTGCTACTCCAGCTTTCTTTTGGTTTCCATTTGCATGGAATATCTCTTTCCGTCCCCTCAGTTTCAGTCTGTATGTGTCCCTAGGTCTCAAGTGGGTCTCTTGTACACAGCATATATACGGGTTTTGTTTTTGTTTCCATTCAACCAGTCTGTGTCTTTTGGTTGGAGCATTTAATCCATTTACATTTAAGGTAGTTATCGATATGTATGTTCCTGTTACCATTTTCTTAATTGTTTTGGGTTTGTTATTGTAGGTCTTTTCCTTCTCTTGTGTTTCCTGCCTAGAGAATTTCCTTTAACATTTGTTGTATAGCTGGTTTGGTGGTGCTGAATTCTCTTAGCTTTTGCTTGCCTGTAAAGCTTTTAATTCCTCCGTTGAATCTGAATGAGATCCATGCTGGGTAAAGTAATCTTGGTTGTAGGTTTTTCCCTTTCATCACTTTAAATATGTCCTGCCACTCCCTTCTGGCTTGAAGAGTTTCTGCTGAAAGATCAGCTGTTAACCTTATGGGGATTCCCTTGTATGTTATTTGTTGCTTTTCCCTTGCTGCTTTTAATATTTTTTCTTTGTATTTAATTTTTGATAGTTTGATTCGTATGTGTCTTGGCGTGTTTCTCATTGGATTTATCCTGTATGGGACTCTCTGCACTTCCTGGACTTGATTGACAATTTCCTTTCCCATATTAGGGAAGTTTTCAACTATAATCTCTTCAAATGTTTTCTGTTTCTTTTTCTCTTCTTCTTCTGGGACACATATAATTTGAATGTTGGTGCATTTAATGTTGTCCCAGAGGTCTCTGAGACTGTCCTTAATTCTTTTCGTTCTTTTGTCTTTATTCTCCTCTGCAGTAGTTATTTACACTATTTTATATTCCAAGTCACTTATCCATTCTTCTGCCTCAGTTATTCTGCTATTGATTCCTTCTAGAGAACTTTAAATTTCATTTATTGTGTTGTTTGCCATTGTTTGTTCGCTCTTTAGTTCTTCTTGGTCCTTGTTAAACGTTTCTTGTATTTTCTCCATTCTATTTCCAAGATTTTGGATCATCTTTACTATCATTACTCTGAATTCTTTTTTAGGCAGACTCCCTATTTCCTCTTCATTGTTTGGTCTGGTCGGTTTTTACCTTGCTCCTTCATCTGCTGCATATTTCTCTGTCTTCTCATTTTGCTTAACTTACTTTGTTTGGGGTCTCCTTTTCATAGGCTGCAGGTTCGTAGTTCCCGTTGTTCTTGGTGTCTGCCCCCAGTGGGTAAGGTTGGTTTAGTGGGTTGTGTGGGCTTCCTGGTGGGGGGGACTGGTGCCTGTGTTCTGGTGGATGAGGCTGGATCTTGTCTTTCTGGTGGGCAGGACCGCGTCCAGTGATGTGTTTTGGGATGTCTGTGAAGTTATTATGATTTTAGGCCGCCTCTCTGCTAATGAGTGGTGTTGTGTTCCTGTCTTGCTATTTATTTGGCATGTGGTGTCCAGCACTGGAGCTTGCTGGTCCTTGAGTGGAGCTCGGTCTTAGCGTTTATATGGAGATCTCTGGGAGTGCTTTCACCAACTGATATTATGTGGGGCCTGGGGGTCTCTGGTGGTTCAATGTCCTGAACTCGGCTCTCCCACCTCAGACGCTCAGGCCTGACACCCAGCCAGAGCACCAAGACCCTGTGAGCCACATGGTTGTGCCAAGCCAGACTCTGGTCCAACAGGCCTTGACCGAGAGGATTTTAATTTTAATGTTTAAAGACTCACCAGAAAAGTCCCTTCTTATGGGTAATAGACTAGATCCTTCTCAAGGCTCACTCTTCTGATGATGCACCAAACGAGAATGGAAGGAAAATCTGAGAAACAATGTTACCTAATGTTTTACTTCATTATATCAGTTTCAGCATACAGCCATTGCTTAATATACTTACATATGTGTACACACAGACACACACACACACAACCCTTCCCACCAAGAAAACAAAGTGTTTGATACATCTTACGTCTGATAGGCTAGGGTTTGCTATGACAATGGATGGTAAGAAATATACTATTTTTCTAATTCTAAAATTGCATCTCTTCTGTTTAGCTCAATGTACTCTAAAAAATAAGACAGAATACGATAAGTAAATTAATTACTGAAAAGAGATTTATAGAAAAAGGAAAATTTTACTACAAACCTCTGTGTTTTATACTTCCTTTTCTTCTCCCTCGTTTCCACTTAAGAAAATCATCCACAAACAGAAATCAACTCTGAGACAAAGAAATAAAGCTTAATACTTAAACCACAACAGTAACCAAAACTAACCAGCAAAACTATTTCTGTTGTCAAGGGGAACCTGCCATGATCTTTTAATTCTTTGCATAGAGAGTTGATATTAAAGTCAAATGGAGTGTTAAAGTTGGCTTTGACTCCTGTATCTATTATCCCTGACTATACCTGCCCCCCCAGTAGGTAACAGGACCTTATTGATAAGCAAGTCCATCATAGAAAAACAGTTTGCAGGGCTAAATAATTATTTATGCTGAATGAGAAATTAATACTTGTTTCAATTTGTATCTTTTCATTGTCATTTATTTTATTTTTTACAATGTACTTTTTATTGAAGTATAGTTGATTTACAATGTTGTGTTAATTATTCCTGTACAGCAAAGTAATTTGGTTATAAATATATAACATATATATATATATATATATATATATATACACACACACACATTCTTTTTTAAAAAATTCCTCTCCTATGGTTTGTCATAGGATACTGAACATAGTTCACTGTGCTATACAGTAGGATCTTTTTGTTTATCCATTCCATATATAATAGCTTACATCTGCTAACCCCAACCTCCCCCTCCCCCTTGGCAACCATAAGTCTGTTCTGTATGTCCATGAGTCTGTTTGTTTCACAGATAGGTTCATTTGTGTCATATTTTAGATTCCACATATATCCATATGATATCTCTAGTTGCATCCATGTTGCTGCCAATGGCCTTATTTCAGCCTTTTTTATGGCTGAGTAATATTCCAGTGTGTGTGTGTGTGTGTGTGTGTGTGTGTGTGTGTGTGTATACTCATTTTTATACATTCATCTGTCTATGGACATTTAGGTTTCTTCCATGTCTTGGCTATTGTAAATAGTGCTGCTATGAATATAGAAGTGCATGTATCTTTGCAAATTATAGCTTTATCTGGGTATATGCCCAGGAGTGGGATTGCTGGATCATATGGCAACTCTATTTTTAGTTTTTTTGAGGAACCTTAATACTGTTTTCCATAGTGGCTGTAACAATTTACATTCTTACCAACAGTGTAAAATGGTTCCCTTTTCTTCACAACCTCTCCAGCATTTATTATTTATAGACTTTTTGATGATAGCCATTCTGACTGGTGTGAGGTGGTACCACATTATAGTTTTGATTTGCATTTCTCTAATTGTTAGGAATGATGAACATCTTTCCATGTGCCCTTTGGCTATATGTGTGTTTTATTTGGAGAATTGTCTATGTAGGTCTTCTGCCCATTTTTCAATTGGGTTTTTTTTTTTTTATTGTTGCTGTTATTGAATTGTAGGAGCTGTTTGTATATTTTGCAAATTATGCCCTTGTCAGTCACATCATTTTCAAATAGTTTCTCCCAGTCTATAGGTTGTCTTTTCGTTTTGCTTATGGTTTCCTTTGCTGTGCAAAAGCTTACAAGTTTGCTTAGGTCCCATTTGTTTATTTTTGCTTTTATTTCTATTGCCTTGGGACATTGACCTAAGAAAACATTGGTACGATTTATGTCAGAGAATGTTTTGCCTGCATTCTCTTTTAGGAGTTTTATGGTGTCTTGCCTTATATTTAAGTTTTTAAGCCATTTTGAGTTTATTTTTGTGTATGGTGTGAGGGTGTGTTCTAACTTCATTTATTTACATGCAGCTGTCCAACTTTCCCAATACCACTTGCTGAAGAGACTGTCTTTTCCCCATTGTGTATTCTTGCCTCCTTTGTCAAAGATTAATTGTCCATAGGCGTGTGGGTTTATTTCTGGGCTCTCTATTCCATTGATCCATATGTCTGTTTTTGTGCCAATACCACATTGTTTTGATTACCGTAGCTTTGTAATATTGTCTGAAGTCTGGGAGGGTTATGCCTCCTGCTCTGTTCTTCTTCCTCAGGATTGTTTGGCAATTCTGGGTCTTCCATGGTTCCATATAAATTTTAGAATTATTTGATCTAGTTCTGTGAAAAATGTCATGGGTAATTTGTTAGGGATCACATTAAATCTGTAGATTGCTTTGTGTACTATGGCCATTTTAACAGTATTAATTCTTCCAATCCAAGAACGTGGTATACCTTTCCATTTCTTTGAATTATCTTCAATTTCCTTTATTAATGTTTTGTAGTTCTCAGCATATAAGTCTTTCACCTCCTGGTGAAGTTTATTCCTGAGTATTTTATTTTATTTTTTGATGTGATTTTGAAAGGGATTGTTTGTTTGCATTCCCTTTCTGATATTTCATTGTTAGTGTAAGAAATACAACCCATTTCTGTATATTAATCTTGTAATCTGCTGCCTTGCTGAATTCATTTCAGTTCTTCTCTTCCAATTTGGATACCTTTTATTTCTTTTTCTTGCCTGCTTGCTATGGCTAGGACTTCCACTACTATATTGAATAGAAGAGGGAGAGTGGGCATCCTTATCTTGTTCCAGATTTTCGTGGGAAGGCTTTCAGCTTTGCACTGTTCTGTTGACTATTATATTGGCTGTGGGTTTGTCATAAATAGCTTCTATTATGTGGAGATATGTTCCCTCTTTACCCACTGTGGTAAGAGTTTTTATCATGAATGGATGTTGAATATTGTCAAATGCTTTTTCTGCATTTTTCAAGATGATCATGTGGTTTTATCTTTTCTTTTGCTGATGTGGTGTATCTCATTGATTGATTTGCTTATGTTGAACCATCCTTGTGAACTTGGAATGAATCCCACTTGGTTGTGGTGTATGATCTTTTTTATGTGTTGTATTTGGTTTGCTAACTTTTTTGAGAATTTTTGTGTCTACATTCACCAAAGTTGTTGGCCTGTAATTTTCTTTTTTGGTGGTGTCTTTGTCTGCTTTTGGTATCACGGTGATGGTGGCTTCATTAGAATGTCTTTGGGAGTGTTCTCTCCTCTTCAACTTTTTGGAAGAGTTTGGGGTGGATCAGTGTAAGTTCTTCTTTGTATGTTTGGTAGAATTCTCCTGTGAAGCCATCTGGTCGTGGACTTTCATTGTCATTTATTCTAAAATATCAGAATTTCTTCAGCGGAAGTTGTCCTGGTAAATACTTGGTACTGATTTTCAACCCTGAAATAAACAATAAATGACAGTGCATGAGTTGACCTTTGGTCCCATTAACAAAACTAAGTCATGCTACTGAGTACCAAATAAGTCTAGACAGGCTTGAAAGAAGACAGAGAAAGGGGAAAAAAGATAAAGTCCTGTGGGGTGAAAATGAAAGGGAGAGAGTTATCAGAAGGAAATGGTGGCAAATGGTAGGTGCCTCTGATAGTAGTAGACAGTCATTTCCAGAGTAAAAATTGAGCTAGGAAAAAAAATTATTGAGTACAATCAGAAAACTATTTACTGATTTTTTTCCTTAAGAAAATGGTCTCAAAGTTACTAGGTTAAATGCCTACTCTAAATTTGTCAGATTAAGCATACTTACTTTTGCAGGGTCTTGGATCAATGAAATTCCATTAATTGTGATTAGGTACTCACATTGTTGATAAAATTATCTTCTCAATAAATGTTTGCCAACAGGGTTGTGACCTGTTTGATAGTTAGCTACTATGTGTAATGTATTTTTCATGTTAATTAGTCAGAACCTTGTCACCAAGAATGAACCTGCATGCTCCAGGAAAGTGCATTCAGTAAGCTGTCTCATTTTTCCTCTGCCTCATATTCATTATTCACCCATCTGCAATAAAGCATATTGTATTATGAGCAGGTATCAAAAAATCTATTTTAAAATCTAAGAAGAGATGTAGAGAACAAATATATGGACACCAAGGGGGAAAAGGGGGATGGGATAAATTGGGAGATTGGGATTGACATATATACATTATTGATACTATGTATAAAATAGATAACTAATGAGAACCTACTGTATCGCTCAAGAAACTCTGCTCAGTGCTCTGTGGTGACCTAAATGGGAAGGAGATCCAAAAAAGAGGAGATATATATATACATATGGCTGATTCACTTTGCTGTACAGCAGAAACTAATACAACATTGTAAAGCAACTATACTCCAATAAAAATTAATTTAAAAAGTAAAATCTAAGAAGAATATGAAATTCTAGTCCAAAGAGGGGTAATGACTGCTTTTTTGCTTTATTATTTATCACCTTTAATATTGTCATTATTCTCTTTTGCTCCTTTAAAATTGTTAACATTGCAGCTCATATTACCCAAAGAAAGAATTATAATTCAAAATGAAAAATTTTAATGTATTTGTGCTTATTTTTAAGACCAAAATATGCATTGCTGGATGAATGCACCAGCGCTGTCAGCATTGATGTTGAAGGAAAGATATTTCAGGCTGCGAAAGGGACTGGAATTTCCTTACTTTCTATAACACACAGGCCTTCTCTTTGGTAAGTGTTTCTAATGCTCATTTATGATAGATGATTTTTCTTTATATTTCTGAAAGAATAACTTTGCCAAACTTTTTACTATAGAGCATAAGACATATCAGTTATTTTCTGCCTGTATTTCTGTTAACGTTAAACTATGTCTAAAAGAGTAAAATCGCTCTGAAGCTAAAGGATGAAGTTCATGTATTTGATAGCATATGACAGAGATTAGTGATCTTTTCTGTATACTTTTGAGTAACTATCTTTAGGGTTTTAAGGTTTCCAAAAATTTGACTGCCCAATGGGTGGGGCCTGACCAAAATTAAATTGAAAACAATGTATTTCTGTGTCAAGGGAAAAATTGAAATGTGAAAACACTGCTATTAAAATATGAGAACTAATATAACAGTAATGGAAGAACAAAAGGTACCCCAAACCTAACATTATAACAATGAATTTTTTGAAAATTATCATCACATTCCAATAATTCTGAAAAGAAGTAGAAAACTCCAGTGAGTTTTTTAAACTGAAACAGTCATTATTCCATAGCATACACTGGGAAAGAATATATTTATATAATTTACATCATCTTTTTAGTTCTTTTTTAAAAATCCAGGAAAAAGAAATATCACAACTTGATATCCCTCCATATGATTAAGTTGGAGAAAGCACAGGAAAGAAAAAGCTTTTTTTTTTTGCTTTGTTTTAAGGAAAAATGAACAAAAATGTTTTATAAATAATATTTCATAAAACCTAATGGGCCCTCCCATCAGGAAACTTGCACAAGCCTCTTAGATAGCCTCATCCAGCAGAGGGCAGACAGCAGAAGCAAGAAAAACTACAATCCTGCAGCCTGGAACAAAAACCATGTTCACAGACAGATAGACAAGATGAAAAAGCAGAGGGCTATGTACCAGATGAAGGAACAAGATAAAACCCCAGAAAAACAACTAAATGAAGTGGAGATAGGCAACCTTCCAGAAAAAGAATTCAGAATAATGATAGTGAAGATGATCCAGGACCTTGGAAAAAGGATGGAGGCAAAGATCGAGAAGATGCAAGAAATGTTTAACAAAGACCTAGAAGAATTAAAGAACAAACAAACAGAGATGAACAGTACAATAACTGAAATAAAAAATACACTAGAAGGAATCAATAGCAGAATAACTGAGGCAGAAGAACGGATAAGTGACCTGGAAGACAGAATGGTGCAATTCACTGCTGCAGAACAGAATAAAGAAAAAAGAGTGAAAAGAAATGAAGACAGCCTGAGGCCTCTGGGACAACATTAAACACAACAATATTCGCATTATGGGGGTCCCAGAAGGAGAAGAGAGAGTGAAAGGATGTGAGAAAGTATTTGAAGAGATTACAGTCAAAAACTTCCCTAACATGGGAAAGGAAATAGCCACCCAAGTCCAGGAAGCACAGTGAGTCCCATACAGGATAAACCCAAGGAGAAACACTCTGAGACACATAGTAATCAAATTGGCAAAAATTAAAGACAAAGAAAAATTATTGAAAGCAGCAAGGGAAGAACGACATATAACATACAGGGGAACTCCCATAAGTTTAACAGCTGATTTCTCAACAGAAACTCTACAAGCCAGAAGGGAGTGGCTTGACATATTTAAAGTAATGAAAGGGAATAACCTACAACCAAGATTACTCTACCCAGCAAGGATCTCATTCAGATTCGATGGAGAAATCAAAAGCTTTTCAGACGAGCAAAAGCTAAGAGAATTCAACACCACCAAACCAACTCTACAACAAATGCTAAAGGAACTTCTCTAAGTGGGAAACACAAGAGAAGAAAAGGACCTACAAAAACAACCCAAAACAATTAAGAAAATGGTAATAGGAATTTACATATCAATAACTACCTTAAACATGAATGGATTAAGTGCTCCAACCAAAAGCCACAGGCTCACTGAATGGATACAAAAACAAGACCCACATATATGCTATCTACAAGAGACCCACTTCAGACCTAGGGACATGTACAGACTGAAAGAGAGGGGATGGAAAAAGATATTCCATACAAATGGAAATCAAAAGAAATCTGGAGTAGCAATACTCATATCAGATAAAATAGACTTTAAAATAAAGAATGTTACAAGAGACAAGGAAGGACACTATATAATGATCAAGGGATCAATCCAAGAAGAAGATAAAACAATTATAAACGTATATGCACCCAACATAGGAGCACCTCAATACATAAGGCAACTGCTAACAGCTGTAAAAGAGGAAATCGACAGTAACACAAAAATAGTGGGGGACTTTAACACCTCACACCAATGGACAGATCATCGAAACAGAAAATAAGGGAATACAAGCTTTAAATGACACAAAAGACCAGATAGATTTAATTGATATTTATAGGACATTCCATCCCAAAACAGCTGATTACAGTTTCTTCTCAAGTGCGCACGAACATTCTCCAGGATAGATCACATCTTGGGTCACAAATCAAGCCTCAGTAAATTTAAGAAAATTGAAATCATATCAAGCATCTTTTCTGACCACAACGCTATGAGATTAGAAATGAATTACAGGAAAAAAACCGTAAAAAACGCAAACACATGGAGGCTAAACAATACGATACTAAATAACCAAGAGATCACTGAAGAAATCAAAGAGGAAATCAAAAAATACCTAGAGACAAATGACAATGAAAACACGACAATCTAAAACCTATGGGATGCAGCAAAAGCAATTCTAAGAGGGAAGTTTATAGCAATACAATCCTACCTCAAGAAACAACAAACATCTCAAATAAACAACCTAACCTTACACCTAAAGGAACTAGAGAAAGAAGAACAAACAAAACCAAAAGTTAGTAGAAGGAAAGACATCATAAAGATCAGAGCAGAAATAAATGAAATAGAAACAAAGAAGACAATAGCAAAGATCAATAAAACTAAAAGCTGGTGCCTTGAGAAGATAAACAAAATAGATAAACCATTAGCCAGACTCATCAAGAAAAAGAGGGAGAGGACTCAAATCAATAAAATTAGAAATGAAACAGGAGAAGTTACAACTGACACTGCAGAAATACAAAGCATCCCAAGAGACTACTACAAGCAACTCTATGCCAATAAAATGGACAGCCTGGAAGAAACAGACAAATTCTTAGAAAGGTATAAGCTTCCAAGACTGAACCAGGAAGAAATAGAAAATATGAACCAACCAATCACAAGCACTGAACTAGAACAAAAAAATCTTAAAATTTGTATGGAGGCACAAAAGACCCCAAATAGCCAAAACGGTCTTGAGAGGAAAAACGGAGCTGGAGGAATCAGACTCCCTGACTTCAGACTATATTACAAAGCTACAGTAATCAAGACAATATGGTACTGGCAGAAAAACAGAAATACATATCAATGGAACAGGATAGAAAGCCCAGAGATAAACCCACGCACCTATGGTCAACTAATCTATGACAAAGGAGGCAAGGATATACAATGGAGAAAAGACTGTCTCTTCAATAAGTGGTGCTGGGAAAACTGGACAACTACATGTAAAAGAATGAAATTAGAACACTCCCTAACACCATACACAAAAATAAACTCTAAATGGAGTCGAGACCTAAATGTAAGACCAGACACTGTAAAACTCTTAGAGGAAAACATAGGAAGAGCGCTCTTTGACATAAATCACAGCAAGATCTTTTTTGATCCACCTCCTAAAGTAATGGAAATAAAAACAAAAATTAACAAATGGGACCTAATGAAACTTAAAAGCTTTTGCAAACCAAAGGAAACTACAAACAAGACGAAAAGACAACCCTCAGAATGGGAGAAGAAATTTGCAAACGAATCAATGGACAAAGGATTAATCTCCAAAATATATAAACAGCTCATGCAGCTCAATATTAAAAAAACAAACAACCCAATCCAAAAATGGGCAGAAGAAAAAAAAAAAGCCTAATGGGGTTTTCCCTTTTTAAAAAATTACAATACCATTTTTATCATTCCCCTACTCTTTTATTGATTCATCATCATAATAATAGTTGCTAATGCAGATTCAGCACCTATTCTATTCCAGGCTCATTTTATTTAAGCCTAATAACAACGCTATAGAGTACAGGTAGTCTAATTTTTCCCATTATACAGATGAAGAAACTGAGAGCTAGAAAAATGAGAAAAATAATTTACTATGATCATACTCCCTATACTCTACTATATTGCTCTATGTATTATAAGGAACTCAAAATGTATCTCATGCATATATCATAAAAACACTTTTTCATTCACACTACATTCTACTCTCTACATTCGCATTTCTATTTCATAAATCAAAATCTTTTCCTTTGACATGTTAGTAACTATATAATGGACTCTATATGCTTTGGCCTCCTATTTCCCAAGGGACAGGAAGGATTCTTCCTCTCTCTCTGACTGGAGCATTTTTTGGCATGTGGCTGATCACATTTATGCCAAAGCTGTCATTATATACACAACTTCATACCTAGACTAAGTAGCAAGCTTTATTTGAGTTAAAGCCTTTGGGTCTTTGAAGCCTTTCCAGACCCTTTACCTTATAGAAATGTTTACTTTAAAATTGTGAGTAAGCTGAGCATTCCGTGCACATCAGGCTTTAATTGTTCAAACTTCTTTGACTGAATTCTACTTCTATAGAGAAGATAATAATCTATTTCATACTTTATTTAAACATTCAGATTTTTCATATCTTTCTTTCCTCAGATAATTTACCTGAAAATAGAGAATTTCATGAAGTGACCCTTTCTATGGAATTTTGTAGTTTGTCTCTCTGTTGTTAAAGAATTAATTAGCATCTGGAGTGTTAGGACCCTGATTTGCCAGTCTCCCCAGAGGCAGTCTGGATCTAGTCCAGGATGAGGTAGAGTCCATGTCAATGAGTGTGATTGCTCTGATTTCCCCTTGGATAAAACCAACAGGAACTGGTTTAAGACAGTTATGACATATGCCTGTGGAACCAGGCCAGAAGAACTCTTGAGTCCTTTCTGGCTCTTAGTCCTGGTGTTTTTCTGACTTCTATCAATGGGTTTATTATGCCTTCCTGTCATTTAGTTCCTATTCAAGTAGCCTAAAGAGACATTGGAAGCATATTCAGCCATTTTTTTTCTTAATTTAAGAACAAAGAGGTTTTTGTTGTTGTTATTGTTGTTTTTAAGACTTTTTTTTAGTTTTAGGTTCACAGAAAAATTGAAAGGAACAGAAGTATGCCTATACTCTCTGCCCACACATGCATAGCCTCCCCCATTATCAACATCCCCCACCAGAGTGGTATAATTGTTACAATTGATGAACCTATACTGACACATCATTATCATCCAAAGTCCATAATTTACATTAGGGTACACTTAGTGTTGTGCAGTCTATGGGTTTGGACAAATTTATAATTGCATGTATCTATCATTATAGTATTATATAGAATATTTTCACTGCTCTAAAAATCCTCTGTGCTCTGCTTATTTATCCCTCCCTCCCCAACACCTAGAAACCACTCATCTTTAATGTTTTCACAGTTTTTCCTTTTCCAGAATGTCATATACCTGAAACCATACAGTATGTGGCCTTTTCAAATTGGTTTCTTTAACTTGGTGATGATAGTCATTTAATTTTCTTCCATATCTTTTCACAGCTTGCTAGCTCATTTCGTTTTAGTGCTGAATAATATTCCACTGTTTTGATGTACACAGTTTGTTTATCCATTCACCTACTGAAGGACATTTGGTTGCCTCCAAGTTTTAGCAATTATGAATAAAGCTGTTATAAACATTCATATGCAGGTTTTTGTGTGGACATGAGTTCTCTCAAGTCCTTTGGGTAAATATCAAGGTGTTCAGTTACTGGATCGTACTGTTAAATGTATGATTAGTTTTGTAAGAAACTGCAAAACTGTCTTCCAAAGTAGCTCTACCATTTTTCATTACAACCAGCAATGAAAGAGAGTTCCTATTGGTCCACAGCTTTACATTTGGTGTTGTCAGTGTTCTGGATTTTGGCCATTCAAATAGGTGGGTAGTGGACAATTTTTTAAACAAATAATAAAATCTAATTTTATACTTTCTAACAAGAAAAACATGTTTTTAATTGCAGCTACCCATAGTATATTTCCCCGTAAACTGAAAAGTGCATTAGTTCTGCTTTATGAACTGGTTTAGTTATTTTAGGTTGTAGAAATCTATTATTTCTGATTATCCTTTCTTCCTACATGAAATTCTTATTTTCCCTGAAAAGATTTCAGAAGAGGAAAAATATGTATTATATTTTCCTGCATAACAGCAAATGGGTAATTGTTGATTGTAAAGATGAAAATCAATACCAGTATCTGAAGAGGTCAAAAATTATAGAAGCTTATTAAATTATGTGATTCTTGAATAAAATTACAATTTTATAATTATCACTATCCAGTGCTTTATCTTATTTGTGTAGAATGTCTGCAGATTATTTCCAAAGAGCCTCTGTTAAAATAGTGGTTTCTTTTAAATTCCTCTGACTAAGATAAACTCTGAAATATTATTTTAGCCCATAATATAGAACACACCTTTGAATATCAGGTCATGAAACACCTATACAGTTTCTTCCCCCATGTAAAAACCAAATAATATTGTAGGACCAGAGTGATGAGCCAAACCTCCAATATAAATTGAAGATGGAAGTTGCTCAAGATCTGAACTACTGTGTTCTAAAATTGCTCCTGGTTGTAGATCCAAGGTTAGGAAAGCCCAAGAGAAGTTGAGAATGAAATAAACAAAATGATTTTTTTTTACTATTTTTTCTCTTTCTTATATCACCATCCTTCTTTTGTTTTTCCATTACTTTTGTTTTAGCTCTCATATTTTAATAGCACTTTTGTCACATTTAAATTTTTTCCCTTGATGTAGGAATACATTGTTTTCAATTTAATTTTTGTCAGGTCCCACCCATTGTGAGGTCAAATTTTTGGAAAACTTAAAACCCTAAAGATAGTCACTCAAAAGCATATGGAAAAGATTCTCTGTCATATGTTATCAAACACATGAACTTCAGCCTTCAGATTGAGAGTGATATTTACTCTTTTAGACATAGTTTAACTTAGTTTAGTTTCCCCATCTTACAGCATGTTAAAACCATCCATACAAAATGGGATGAAACCCAAATTTCTATAAATTGGTGAATGGATAAAATGTGTAATACAATGGAATATTATTCAGCCATAAAAATGAATTAAGTACTAACACTACAACTAGATGAACTTTGAAGTCATTTTGTTGGGTGGAAGAAGTCAGTCACAAAAAGCCACATTTTGTATGAGTCCATATATATGAAATGTCCAGAACAGAAAAATCCATGGAGACATAAAGGAGATTGGTGGTTGGCAAGGGCTGAGCAGAAGGAGAAGTTGAGAGGGACTGCTAATGTGTATGAGGTTTCTTTTTGGGGTGAAGAAAATATTCTGGAATTGGATAGTGCTGATGGTTGCATGAGCTTGTAAATATACCAAAAATCATTGAATTTTACATTTTAAAAGGATGAATTTATGGTATATGAATCATATCTCAGTTTAAAAATGGAGGTAAAAGCTACTTGATATACCCCCACTGATCATAGTAAATAATGACTGATGACAGCTTAAAAAAGAGCAGGAAGTGAGAAAAACTGTAAGAGAAAGACAAAAACTGAGGACACATAAGAACATGTGCCTCTTCAGCATAGTGACAAAATGCAGTGGCTCAGCCATGCAAGGACAGCTCTGCCAGATTACCCTCTTTACACACACCCTACAATTCCCAGAGATTGGTGTCCTTAGCCTTCATTTAGGAGAAGGTGAATTGCCTTCTGTCTCATCAATAAAGTCATCTCCATGCCTCTCTGAAGTTCCTAATTATGAACTTGAGCCATGAGAAAAGAGATTAAGTTATTTGAAAGCATGGAAGTATTGATAGCTGAAGATTTCTATCAGTTCATTTTTTTTTAATGTTTTAAAACTTTAATTTTTGAGAAATTTTTACTTGACTAACTCATTCCCAAAGGATAGTGTACTAATGAATTGGTATTGTATTTCCTTTATTTTTCTTAGTTATTTTTTTAATAGCCTTTTAAATTTTTACTTTCTTCCCTCTGCTTCCTTTCATTATTCCCATTCTAAGTATGCTTTGATATTTATTCATACTGGACTATGAATATAAATAGATGCAACAGTATGTCTTCCTTTGCAATTCACGTATACTCAGAATATAAAATAAATTTAATACAAGCAATAGAATTTCCTAGAGGCTAGACTAATGACTTCTGGAGTAAAAAAAAATCACAATACTTTACCTTTTGAGGGATTCTTGAAAATCAAATGTAAAATAGGCAGCTTACTTAAAATTTGCCTTTGGATATCAATTAGAATGATAAATCTATAACTAAAATGGCTTTTTGTAATTATTGCTAATAATATTATTTCATTTTGATTATGCAGGAAATACCACACTCATTTATTACAGTTTGATGGTGAAGGAGGTTGGCGCTTTGAACAATTGGACACTGCTATTCGTTTAACACTAAGTGAAGAAAAACAAAAGCTAGAATCTCAGCTAGCTGGAATTCCCAAAATGCAGCAGAGACTCAATGAACTATGTAAAATTTTGGGAGAAGACTCGGTGCTGAAAACAATAAAAAATGAAGATGAGACATCCTAACTTATTTTGACATGTTTTAAAAGTTAATTTTTAGTTAAAGGCTCAGAGACACTGTTATAGGGCATGTATTGTGTTAAGCTAAGCAGAGAGGAAAAAAAGACAGCAAGAAATGTTTTATAAGATTTTAGCATCAAGGAAATATAAGATCTGACTTTTCAGAAGAAAATAAACAAATGCATTATGTAAGATTAGTCATTATGGCTTATACTAATTCCTAGTGAAAGCCTAATTCACATGTAAAACAGGATTTTCTAGGTAAATTCATGATGAATACTAGATTTGCTAATGTGTATGTGTTGTGTCTGAAATTCTTAACAAACATGGGACATATCTTGAGAATGGACAACTTAAGAGCAGTGTTTGGGTTGAAACAAGGTGCAGAAAATTAGAAGTTTGAGTAACATTTCTGTCCATTTATGGTTTTTAGATTTAACAGCTAGAATTCATGTTCCTTTATTGCTAGTGGTCAACTAAAACCTGTGTACAAAACCGCTAACAGTTTGATAATTTCAATACGAAAGAAATTCTTTTAATGGCAGGGGTTGAAAGAAAAAAGCATGGCTATACTTCTTTTATATGTATAAAATATCCTATTTTTAATTTTAGATTTTGAGCATCTCGTGGGCACATAAATTCATTTTAATGAGACTCTTACATATTTGTTAATAAACTTTCATTTTAAAAAGAGAATTGCCAATACAGAAAAGCAGTATCCAAACAATGTTTGTCTCAGCCTGTTACTTTACTTGGAAGGATTATTTATTGCAAATTCTGTCCAGAAATACTTAGCTTGTTTTTGTCCCCAAAGGAGGAGTCCACCACATTTTGAAAATAGCAGTGCTATAATAGAATAGAGGGATTTTCAAAATGATAGTAGTAATAACATACATTGGAATAGTACTTTATAATTTACAATCCTCACTTACATCAATTAATTTTAATCCTGTGGCAAACTTTTGAGGCAAATATTTTTTTTCCTAGTTTGCTTTTGAGAAAATTGACACTCAGATTTGCCCTAATCATGCAGTTTATTTAGGGGCAGATCCAGGGGTCAAATGAATTTCCCCTGTTTCCCTGGTTCAGTGCTATTTTCATTATTATCCTTGAAATTCAACTGGGCTATAATAGCAATAAAAGTTAGATGAGATGTTGAAAAGAGAATAAATTTAGTAATGTTAGTGTTATTGTTATTTGATTATTGTTTACAAGGTATGGAAATTTAAGTACAAAATGGAAAGGTTATTGATCTGTGGTTTAAAATAGGGCAGGAAAGTTAGCAAATCTTTCAGCAGCTATGCACTTATACGCAATATTAATGTACCCCTACAACCAGCATTCAGAAGAGGAATTGCGTTATAAATCAATTTAATATTTATTGAACATAATGAGAAAGAATCTATATGGAATAGTCATATGAAATAAATCTTATATATTCAATTGCCTTGGAGTTGGAAGTATGAAAGCCAGGACTACCATTTTAATTTCCTACTGCCTATGCCACCATGTTGATAGGCCAGGGAAAATGGGAATGCTGTTATTAGTGGTTTAGGATTTTATTTGCATATTTAGACACAGCCATAATAGATGCTAAGTCAGTGATTCTCAGACTTTTTCAGCTGGTAGAGTACCTGGATGTCATTCATGATGCCTGTAATAGAACATGTAATAGAATCATGACATTTTCATATTTTCAATTCTTCCATGCTAAGACACTTTTAATTATCAATAAATGTAACCACCTTATGTGAAGGAATGTAATATAAAATCAAAACCAGTACATCTAAGTTTTTCTGTTAGTATCATTAGCTGTTCATTTATTCATTTGTCAGTTACTACTACTTCCTATTAGAAAAGTGAGGCAGACATCAAAGGTTTAAAAAAAAAATGCATGGAACCAAAACTTAAACTTGATAAAAATTATTCATTAATCTAAGTTCTATATTAGGAGTTATTCAGTTTATATGGCTGTAGAGAAAATTCTGGGGCAAGTAGCTTAAGTTAATTTTTAAAGTTATAAGAAGAAAATGAAAAGTCTTCATTTGAAATATGTACATAATTTTTATGCCTTAATTTTCTTAATTTGAAAAATAAAGCATTTAGGAACCAATATATTGTGTTTTGAAACTTTGAAAAGAATGCCAAAACAAATATTAGAGTTTTAATTAGCCCTTATTTAATATATCCTACCAACTGGCTGAAGTAAAAAACTCATTATTTATAATGTACAGGATTCAAGGATGTTTAAAATTCTGTATTAAAAGCTATACACACTGCAGTTTAAATGTTAAAGCTCTAAGAGAAACATGTTTTGCATGTGCTTTTTTGTGCCTTTTTTTTTTTTTTTTTTTTTTTTTTTCTGAATTTTCTTCCATGACCAATATCCTCTAACTTGCAGGGGGAAAAAATCTTTAATTTGAATTTGTATTTATATTTCATTTAACTGTTTATAAAATGGTCCAATGAGTATACCATATTTTACTATTTTTATAGTTATATTTTGTGAAAAATGTGAACAAGATTGAGAAATGAAGTAGCCATCTTTGAATATAGATGAGGAAAGGAAAAAGAAAGAATATTTCAATTTTCAAACAAGTTTTACCATGTTATCTATTTGCCCCAATTATTTTGACTTCCGTTTGTTTTGTTTTGTTTTGGTCAAAAAAAGCTGTAAGTTTATAGAGCTCGATTTTTAAATGTGCTTTTTTTTGTTAACTTATAAACTTGGAAAATAAGTTGCATTCTATGAAAATGTTGCGTTACATTTCTACAGCATATAATGCCAAGCATGAGTCTAAATAGTGTGCATTCTTGTCGACAAGATAATGTGTAAAAATCTTTCTCCATTAATCTCAAAGAGAATGATATATCTTGAAATTCAACCCGAGTTTACATTTGTTTCCAATGGGAATGGTTTTCCCTTGATAGTAATTTAGTTTTTGTGTCAAATTTTGTTCTTCCAGTAAAGGTATAAATGAACATGTTAGTTTTTTTTGAGACTTTGATTCCAAATATAATTTCATATTTGGCAATAGTTTTAGCTTATTAAAACCTGTTTGGAATATTTTTTTGATTCCATAAGCCTAGAAAAATTTGTTACACATTGGAACACCAATCCAGAGAATGTTACACACTTCTGAGATACGCATAAAATGGTAATGGTTATTAAACTATCGATTAAAAGAGATGTCTTTGATATAACTACTTTATGGGCAAAATTATTTTCATTTAGAAGTGTAAAGTACTTTCACATAACCCAGAGTATTTACAGGTCTGATGATTTACATTTAGGTATGATTAAGAGTTGTAATGTTTGCCACATGAGAACTTTCAGGTGGATGTATAAAATATTTTTATTAAAAGCATCCCTTCTTCATTGCTGGTGCCTTTCCTGATTACCAAGTACAAAACGGCTTTACAGTTTTTACTGTGAAATTTTCAAAACCAATTATCTATACTTTTAAGCAGGGGTTGAGTAGTAGTTGTATTAATGAAAGCAAATGAGAAAAATGTCCTTAATGGTAAAAATCACTATGTGACTAAGCTACAATGTGGTTATGGTGTGAATACATTATAATATAGTCTCCATCCAGTATGCAGTTATTTGAGCTCAGCATTACTTGTGAGTTCCTAAATCATCATGAAAAAACTTGATTAATCAAAGGAATTACAGATTATTCCAGTGATAGAAAATATCCTCTTTCTATATTTTAAATGATTCTGTTGGGTGTCTACATACAACTCAGTTACAAGTTGTATCATGCACAATTTTGTCAAGTACTGTGCACAGTAGTCACCAAATAGTTGTTTAAATATTTATTTTCTTTATTAATTCAACACATTTATTTATTAAGTACCAACTTATGCCAGACACTGTGCTATGTTCTAGGAATGAATAAAATATGGTCCCTCTCCCAAGAAGCTTACAGTCCACTGAAAATTAGGAAAATGAGTACGTTCATTCAGAGAAAAATTCAATAGCTGCTATTTATTATTTACCAAGTAGGCACAAAGCATTGCATATACATTGACTCATTAAATCTTCACAAAACTCTAATAAAAAAGGAAAGTGAGAACAGAGAAGTTAAGCAATTCATCCAACCTAATGCAGCTACTAAGCTATGGAGCTGAAATTTGAACCTAGAAATATTCGATTACAAAGCCTTTGCAACTCCCCATCACCTTCCTTTTGATTAGTTTAGGTCATTTTTCATTATTGCAGTTTTTAACTCTAAAGTTGTAGTATATTTTTTAACTGGCTCAGGGTTTCTGGTTAACCAAAAAGAAGCATTTTTTTTTCATCCAAAAAAAGAAATTTATCACACAAATTATATTTTTCCTTGTTTTTATTATAAACGATGGATATGGTCCTATGGGAGAAGGAGAACAGAAGGCAAATTTTCAGATATTTTGAGGAAGAAATTCCAAATCGGTTAACATTTATTAATTCATTAAATATTTATTGACACATTCAAGGTACCAGTTACCATGCTAGGGATTCAGAAGTGAAGGAGACAAACCTTATCTCAGCCCTCATGAAACCTTTTAGTACCTCAATACTAAACAATTTTATGCCTGTTAGATATTGTGGTCCCATCTAAATGGTATATTTGTTTTATAGTGTCTTCTCAGTTCTTGTATTTCTTGCCTAAGACCACTCTCTTGCAATATTTAAGCAATAAACATTTTTTGGCAGCAGAATTCCCTTGATTATACACTTAAGGGCTTCATAAGCCTCATGCCCTCCAACTTGGTCTAAATTACAAGGTCCAATAAAACCAGTCTGTAGGACTATATCATCCTTCACCAGTAGGTGCTCCCATACATTTAGCATGTTGTCTTGAAACCTGAGAAATATGAGCTTCTCAAGTTCAGATCATGTAAAGTGAGCCAGTTTTGTACAACGAAAAGCATCTCTCTCGTGTTAACACAAAATGAAGATAACTACAGCAGAAAAGTTCTAAAAACAAAACACAAAGCAAAACAAAAACAACCAAAAAATCCCCAATAATTATAAAAGTAAATAGACAAGGGTTCCAGAGTTAAACATATTTAAAATTATATGCTTTATTTCTGTACTTGTGTTCTAATGTAGGTGATATGATGATTAAGTATTCACCTTATGTATTTTTTTGTAATTTAATGCCTATAAAATAGATAAGGCATCAATGAGGCAATAAAATATTAAACACTAAATGATATTCACTTGGATCTATCATTTAATTACAGTTTGATCTGTATAAAAGAGGAGACAACCTTATATATCAAATATATTATTTAATTTTTACATATTGAATATATTAAACTTAATACTTAAAAAGTATTGGGTCTAGACATTATGCAGATGTATAAAGTTAGACAAGTTTACACTAGAAATGTGTCAGAACTCACACAGGGTGAGGCAAAAGAAGTCCTATAATCAGATGACATTTTGTTGGGAAACTAATGTAATGGGAACTTTTGCAACACAGATATTGATAATTCAAGAGTAATAAAAACTGTTGAAACAATAATCAAAGTCCCCTTGTTTAGGACAGCTTGTTGCTCAATATGGGAAAAGTTTCCAAGATCCATGTAAGTGGGGTTTAGATAAATGAGGTTAATGTAGATCCAAACAGATACATATATTTTCCTGCAACCTAACACACACACACACACCTTAGAAGTTTAATAGTTTAATACAAAAGCAGCATAACGATTTTGAGAACTAAAGTAACTGAAGAGTTACTTTTATTGTGATAAAAAAACATAAAGTTTAAAGTTTACCATCTTAACCATTTTCAAGTGTATTTTTCAGTAGAGTTAACTACATTCACATTGTTGTGAAACAGATTTCTAGTATTTTTTATCTTATAAATCTGAAATTTTATCAATAACTCCTCTTTCCCCCTCCCCCCAGCCCCTGGTAACCATTATTCTACTTTCATGAATTTGCCAATGTTAGATACATCATCTAAGTAGAATCATACAGAATTTGTCTTTTTTAAACTGGCTCATTTCATTTAGCAAAACGTCCTCAAGTTTAATCCATATTGTGGCTTGTGAAAAGATTTCCTTCCTTTTGAAGGCTGAATAATATTCCATTGTATGTATTACCACCTTTCGTTTATCTTTTCATCTGTTGAAAGAATAGGTTACTTATTCCTCTTGGATATTGTGTATAGTGCTGCTGTGAACATGGGTGTGCAAATATCTCAAGACCTTGCTTTCAATTATTTTGAATATATATCCAGGTATGAGATTGTTGGTTCATATGGTAGTTCTGCTTTAATTTTTGAGAAACCTCCATTCTATTTTCCATGATGGCTGTACCCATTTACATTCCCTCCAACAATGCACAGGGATTCTCTTTCTCCACATCCTAACCAACACTTGTTGGTTATCACTTGTCTTTTTGATGATAGTCATTCCAACAGATGTGAGGTTATGTGTCATTGTGGTTTTGATTTGCATCTCTCTGATTATTGGTAATGTTGAGCATTTTTTCACATGCTTCTTTGTCATTTGTATATCCTCTTTGGAGAAATGTCTATTCAAGTCCTTTGCCTGAAGAATTTTTTAATTAAAACTTGTTTCATGATGTTTAGGACTGCAGTCTGTTTCCTTTGCTTCCAAAAGCTGTCTCCCCTTACCCCTCATCCATCCTTCTGCACCTCATTCCTTTGGCTATACATGGCAGGTGTTCCCTTTTATTTCCTCCTTTATTCATTTTCTTTCTCAAATGAGGAATGTCTTTTTTCCACCAACTTCATCTACCAAAACTCTATCTAGCTTTAAGGATGTCTTAAATTATTTCCAGTTAAACAAAACTCTTTCTTTTTTAATGCTTACAGAGCACTTTATTTAAAATCCTGTCATCACATTTATCACATGCTACCTTTTATTCAATTTTATTCATTTGTCACATAATCTAAAATAACCCCCCAACAAGTTTCTCTCTATCACATCAGTTTTATTTATGAAACTCATTTCTCCATTTATCTTATTCATTAATTTCTTAGTTGTTTCTCTCTGTCTACTACCTATGCCCTCCATAGACTGTGAACTCTGGACCAGGAATTTGCTTGTATTATTTATGGCAATATCTATAGCACCTAGAACAATACATGGCAGTTGGAGGACATTTAAAAAGTATTTGTTCAATAGGTGCATAAATGGATGAGTAAACAAATGAATAAAAATAGCGCAAAAGAACAAAAATGAATGAATGAAAGAATGAAAATGAATTAATGAGAATGAGTGAAATCACTGAGGAAGAGATATAAAAAGAAGTGCATTCTCTCCTTCATATCTGCATAAACTAAACCCATACTGCTAGGTAAAACTATAATGTGTATTTTTTTTCTTTTCTGCTGAAAAAACTTGAGCATCGTGGGATTTCATACTATTTGTTTCATCCACCTTCTTTCCTTTTCTCTAGAATAAGTTAAGAAGTAATACACTGGTCTCAGTCTTCCCAACAGGATGCTGATTATAAATGTTCCACATAATTTGCTGATTCAGTAGAAATTAGATATCACATTAACTGTCTAATTGGATCACCTAGCTCCATGTTTTCTTTCTTTCTGAGATCCCACAAGTGTATATCCTTCCTCTTTCTACTTCTCTGGGTAGGTGTCAACACCCCTCAAGTCAGATACAATAGGCCTAGGAATTCGTAGATCCTATACCCTCATTATTATCAATCCCAATGACCATAAAGAGGTCTTTCTCCAAATTAGAGACATGAATAGACTTTTGCTTTCTTTAATGTTTACATAAAATTCAATAGCAACTGAACAACTTCACCCTAACGACCACTAGACTCCTGATGGTAAGAACAAAAGGGTGAATTCAAAGGCTAAAGCAATTCAATTCCAACCCATAACAGAGTCTATTAGAATGCAGCACTTCTTCTCGCCTCACAGCAAGCCTCAGGTGTAGGCTATGTTGGGCAGTGATTTGTGAAATGCAGCAGGACCCTGTGGGGTCCTCCCAGGTATAAATTCTTTCCGTGTCCCCTGTTTCTTTTTTGTAGGAAATAAGGTTCGTTCAGCCTCCCTGACCTTCCCTGAGTTCCAAAGGGCAGATTCAAACAGCTGCTTATCAGAGAAGGGAGGGAATGCAGAAACAAAGAGGAGCAGTCAAGAAAGAGTAGTGCAGCCATGGGGCAGGGTCCTGGTTTCTCCTCAAGGAATATATATAACAGAATACCTTTGAATTCTTCTGAAGGAGAAAAGGCCCCCAACCAGGTGGAGGATGATAACTTCAGACTGAGCACAAGGGTCCTGGAACACTGCCCTGGTTACCTCACCACCAACCAATCAGAAGAAAATCTGCACACAGTGGAAGGTAACAATGGCTCTGACCCCCCTCCCCAGATGATTCTCCCTTTAAAAACTTTCATGGCTGAGCAGAATATTTGGAGGTGGTTTTTGGACATGAGTGCACATTCTCCCCAGGTTTCTGGCTTCCTGAAAAAAAGTAGCTTTTTCCTTTTCCCTTTCATCTCTTGAGTATTGGCTTTCAAGTGGCGAGCAGCTGAACCTGAGCAGTGACATTAGGAAAACAGACTTTGGAGAAAGACTGTTTTGTTGAATCCTGCCTCTGCCACCTCCCTGATGACCATGTTACTTAATCTCTCCATCCCTTGGGTTTCTCATTTTTAAAATAGAGATAGAGATTAACCAAGATGGCAGAGTAGAAGGACGTGCTCTCACTCCCACTTGCGAGAGCACCAGAATCACAACTGGCTGCTGGACAATCATCAACAGGAAGACACTGGACTTCACCAAGGAGGATACCCCACGTCCAAGGACAGAGGAGAAGCTACAGTGAGATGGTAGGAGGGGCGCAATCAGAGTAAAATCAAATCCCATAACTGCTGGGTGATTGACTCACAGACTAGCGAACATTTATACCACAGAAGTCCACCTACTGGAGTGAAGGTTCTGAGCCCCACGTCAGGCTTCCCAACCTGGGGGTCCGGCAATGAGAGGAGGAATTCATAGAGAATCAGACTTTGAAGCCTAGTGGGAATTGATTGCAGGACTTCGACAGGACTGGGGGAAACAGAGACCCCACTCTTGCAGGGCGCACATGGAATAGTGTGCGCATTGGGACCTGGGGGAAGGAGCAGTGATCCTGGGGGAGACTGAATCAGACCTACCTGCTAGTGTTGGAGGGTGTCTTGCAGAGGCAGGGGCTGGCTCTGTTTCACCGTGGGGACAAGGACACTGGCAGCGGAGGTTCTGGGAAGTACTCCTTGGCGTGAACCCTCCCAGAGTCTGCCATTAGCCTCACCAAAGAGCCCAGGTAGGCTCCAGTGCTGGGTTGCCTCAGGCAAAACAATCAACAGGGAGGGAGCCCAGCCCCACCCATCAATAGTCAAGTGGATTAAAGTTTTACGGAGCTCTGACCGCCACAGGAACAGTCAGCTCTACCCACCACAAGAGCCTCCCATCAAGCTTCTTAGATAGCCTCAACCACCAGAGGGCAGACAGCAGAAGCAAGAAAAACTAAAATCCTGCAGCCTGTGGAACAAAAACCACAGTTACAGAAAGATAGACAAGATGAAAAGGCAGAGGGCTATATACCAGATGAAGGAACAAGAAAAAAACCCAGAAAAACAACTAAATGAAGTGGAGATAGGCAACCTTCCAGAAAAAGAATTCAGAATAATGATAGTGAAGATGATCCAGGACCTCGGAATAAGAATGGAGGAAAAGATTGAGAAGATGAAAGAAATGATTAACAAAGCCCTAGAAGAATTAAAGAACAAACAAACAGAGATGACCAGTACAATAACTGAAATGAAAACTACACTAGAAGGAATCAATAGCAGAATAACTGAGGCAGAAGAACGGATAAGTGACCTGGAAGACAGAATCATGGAATTCACTGCTGCAGAACAGACTAAAGTAAAAAGAATGAAAAGAAATGAAGACAGCCTAAGAGACCTCTGGGACAACATTAAACGCAAAGACATTCACATTATAGGGGTCCCAGAAGGAGAAGAGAGAGAGAAAGGACCAAAGAAAATATTTGAAGAGATTATAGTCGAAAACTTCCCTAACATGGGAAAGGAAATAGCCACCCAAGTCCAGGAAGCACAGAGAGTCCCATACAGGATAAACCCAAGGAGAAACACGCCGAGACACATAATAATCAAAGTGGCAAAAATTAAAGACAAAGAAAAATTATTGAAAGCAGCAAGGGAAAAACGACAAATAACATACAAGGGAACTCCCATAAGGTTAACACCTGAATTCTCAGCAGAAATTCTACAAGCCAGAAGGGAGTGGCATGATATACTGAAAGTGATGAAAGGGAAGAACCTACAACCAAGATTACTCTACCTGGCAAGGATCTCATTTAGATTTGATGGAGAAATCAAAAGCTTTACAGACAAGCAAAAGCTAAGAGAATTCAGCACCAACAAACCAGCTCTACAACAAATGCTAAAGGAACTTTTCTAAGTGGGAAACACAAGAGAAGAAAAGGACCTACAAAAACAAACCCAAAACAATTAAGAAAATGGTCATAGGAACATACAAATCAATAATTACCTTCAACATGAATGGATTAAATGCTCCAACCAAAAGACACAGGCTTGCTGAATGGATGCAAAAATAAGACCCATATATATGCTGTGTACAAGAGACCCACTTCAGACCTAGGGATACATACAGACTGAAAGTGAGGGGATGGAAAAAGATATTCCATGCAAATGGAAATCAAAAGAAAGCTGGAGTAGCAATACTCATATCAGATAAAATAGACTTTAAAATAAAGAATGTTACAAGAGACAAGGAAGGACACTACATAATGATCAAGGGATCAATCCAAGAAGAAGATATAACAGTTATAAATATGTATGCACCCAACATAGGAGCACCTCAATACATAAGGAAACTGCTAACAGCTATAAAAGAGGAAATCGACAGTAACACAAAAATAGTGGGGGACCTTAACACCTCACTTACACCAAAGGACAGATCATCCAAAATGAAAATTAATAAGGAAACAGAAGCTTTAAATGACACAATAGACCAGATAGATTTAATTGATATTTATAGGACATTCCATCCAAAAACAGCAGATTACACGTTCTTCTCAAGTGCGCACGGAACATTCTCCAGGATAGATCACATCTTGGGTCACAAATCAAGCCTCAGTAAATTTAAGAAAATTGAAATCATATCAAGCATCTTTTCTGACCACAATGCTATGAGATTAGAAATCAATTACAGGGGAAAAAACGTAGAAAACACAAACACATGGAGGCTAAACAATACGTTACTAAATAACCATGAGATCACTGAAGAAATCCAAGAGGAAATCAAAAAATACCTAGAGAAAAAATGACAATGAAAACACGACGACCCAAAACCTATGGGATGCAGCAAAAGCAGTTCTAAGAGGGAAGTTTATAGCTATACAAGCCTGCCTAAAGAAACAAGAAAAATCTCAAGTAAACAATCTAACCTTACACCTGAAGAAACTAGAGAAAGAAGAACAAACAAAACCCAAAGTTAGCAGAAGGAAAGAAATCATAAAGATCAGAGTGGAAATAAATCAAATAGAAACAAAGAAAACAATAGCAAAGATCAATAAAACTAAAAGCTGGTTCTTTGAGAAGATAAACAAAATTGATAAGCCATTAACCAGATTCATCAAGAAAAAGAGCGAGAGGACTCAAACCAATAAAATTAGAAATGAAAAAGGAGAAGTTACAACAGACACCGCAGAAATACAAAGCATCCTAAGAGACTACTACAAGCAACTCTATGCCAATAAAATGGACAACGTGGAAGAAATGGACAAATTCTTAGAAAGGTATAACCTTCCACGACTGAACCAGGAAGAAACAGAAAATATGAACAGACAAATTACAAGTAATGAAATTGAAACTGTGATTAAAAATCTTCCAACAAACAAAAGTCCAGGACCAGATGGCTTCACAGGTGAATTCTATCAAACATTTAGAGAAGAGCTAACACCTATCCTTCTCAAACTCTTCCAAAAAATTGCAGAGGAAGGAACACTCCCAAACTCATTCTATGAGGCCACCATCACCCTGATACCAAAACCCGACAAAGATCCTACAAAAAAAGAAAATTACAGACCAATATCACTGATGAATATAGATACAAAAATCCTCAACAAAATACTAGCAAACAGAATCCAACAACACATTAAAAGGATCATACACCACGATCAAGTGGGATTTATCCCAGAGATGCAAGGATTCTTCAATATACATAAATCAATCAATGTGATACACCATATTAACAAATTGAAGAATAAAAACAATATGATCATCTCAATAGATGCAGAAAAAGCTTTTGACAAAATTCAACACCCATTTATGATAAAAACTCTCCAGAAAGTGGGCATAGAGGGAACCTACCTCAACATAGTAAAGGCCATATATGACAAACCCACAGCAAACGTCATTCTCAATGGTGAAAAACTGAAAGGATTTCCTCTAAGATCAGGAACGAGACAAGGATGTCCACACTCACCACTATTATTCAACATAGTTCTGGAAGTCCTAGCCACGGCAATCAGAGAAGAAAAAGAAATAAAAGGAATACATATTGGAAAAGAAAAGTAAAACTGTCACTTTTTGCAGATGACATGATACTATACATAGAGAATCCTAAAACTGCCACCAGAAAACTGCTAGAGCTAATTAATGAATATGGTAAAGTTGCAGGATACAAAATTAATGCACAGAAGTCTCTTGCATTCCTATACACTAATAATGAAAAATCTGAAAGAGAAATTATAGAAACACTCCCATTTACCATTGCAACAAAAAGAATAAAATACCTAGGAATAAACCTACCTAGGGAGACAAAAGACCTGTATGCAGAAAACTATAAGACACTGATGAAAGAAATTAAAGATGATACCAGCAGATGGAGAGATACACCATGTTCTTGGATTGGAAGAATCAACATTGTGAAAATGACTCTTCTACCCAAAGCAATCTACAGATTCAATGCAATCCCTATCAAGTTACCAATGGCAGTTTTTACGGAGCTAGAACAAATCATCTTAAAATTTGTATGGAGACACAAAAGACTCCGAATAGCCAAAGCAGTCTTGAGGGAAAAAAACGGAGCTGGAGGAATCAGACTCCCTGACTTCAGACTATACTACAAAGCTACAGTAATCAAGACAATATGGTACTGGCACAAAAACAGAAACATAGATCAATGGAACAAGATAGAAAGCCCAGAGATAAACCCACGCACCTATGGTCAACTAATCTATGACAAAGGAGGCAAAGATATACAATGGAGAAAAGACAGTCTCTTCAATAAGTGGTGCTGGGAAAACTGGACAGCTGCATGTAAAAGAATGAAATTAGAATACTCCCTAACACTATACACAAAAGTAAACTCAAAGTGGATTAGAGACCTAAATGTAAGACTGGACACTGTAAAACTCTTAGAGGAAAACATAGGAAGAACACTCTTTGACATAAATCACAGCAAGATCTTTTTTGATCCACCTCCTAGAGTAATGGAAATAAAAACAAAAATAAACAAATGGGACCTAATGAAACTTCAAAGCTTTTGCACAGCAAAGGAAACCATAAACAAGACGAAAAGACAACCCTCAGAATGGGAGAAAATATTTGCAAACGAATCAACGGACAAAGGATTAATCTCTAAAATATATAAACAGCTCAATATTAAAGAAACAAACACCCCAATCCAAAAATGGGCAGAAGACCTAAATAGACATTTCTCCAAGGAAGACATACAGACGGCCACGAAGCACATGAAAAGATGCTCAACATCACTAATTATTAGAGAAATGCAAATCAAAGCTACAATGAGGTATCACCTCACACCAGTTAGAATGGGCATCATGCGAAAGTCTACAAACATCAAATGCTGGAGAGGGTGTGGAGAAAAGGGAACCCTCTTGCACTGTTGGTGGGAATGTAAATTGATACAGCCACTATGGAGAACAATATGGAGGTTCTTTAAAAAGCTAAAAATAGAATTACCATATGACCCAGCAATCCCACTACTGGGCATATACCCAGAGAAATCCATAATCCCAAAAGACACATGCACCCCAATGTTCATTACAGCACTATTTACAATAGCCAGGTCATGGAAGCAACCTAAATGCCCATCAACAGATGAATGGATAAAGAAGTTGTGGCACATATATACAATGGAATATTACTCAGCCATAAAAAGGAACGAAGTTGAGTCACTTGTTGAGACGTGGAGGGATCTAGAGACTGTCATACAGAGTGAAGTAAGTCAGAAAGAGAAAAATAAATATCGTATATTAACGCATGTATGTGGAACCTAGAAAAATGGTACAGATGAGCCGGTTTGCAGGGCAGAAGTTGAGACACAGATGTAGAGAACAGACATATGGACACCAAGGTGGGGAAACTGCGGTGGGGTGGGGATGGTGGTGTGCTGAATTGGGCGACTGTGATTGACATGTATACACTGATGTGTATAAAACTGATGACTAATAAGAACCTGCAGTATAATAAAACAAACAAACAAAACAACTAATACTAAACTTTCATTGGGTTATTTGTATGGAAATATGTTAATATAAATATTTCAGACATTACATGAAATTTCTAAAAATCTTATATGTTCTGGTATAATGTTATAAGTCACAATCCTAGTTATTACTTTAAAATGTATATCTCAGAAATAACTAATTTTCTTGTCAACTGTATTATTATGAACTATCATCAAATCTTTAACCGCGGTCATTTTTAAGTCTTTTTCATTTACAGACAGTTCTGGGTGTACTCTGATGCTTTTGCAAATATGTTCCTATAAAAGGGTTTCATCTTCAAGAAATTCATGGAAAAGACTCTCACAAGCACAGGTTTCTGGTAACTGCCTGTACTGCTGAACTGAATGAATAAACATTTTCAGAACTCTAGTGAAAAACTGATGAACTCATAAAAGTGCTAACAAAAGATCAAGATGAAAAAAAAAATTAATTACATGGGACTGAGTGAACTGATGAGGATGAGTATAATTTTTGTGACTTTCTGTTTGAATTAAAAAAAAATCCCACAAGGACTCAGAGGCAAAGAATATACAAATCAATTTTCACTGCAAAGTAAAGGAACTGTTACAGTGGAGGATTACTGGACTGAATGTCAGTATTATGACATAGTATGAGCGTGCTTCATGTTTGGTAATTGCAATCATTGTTGCTTTTGTTGTGGTCATCCACGTACAATGCTTGGTGTCAGTCTATTTATCTCTTGTAAAAATAAAATACAGTGTGTGTGTGTGAAAAAAAATTAAAAAAATAAAAATAAAATAAAATAGAGATAATAATACTACTTACCTCATAGTATGTTGTGAAGATTAAATGTATTCATACTTATAAAGTGCTCAGGAGAGAGCCTGGCATATGCTTATAGTTATTACCATTTATGCATATACTTGTATGAGTTATCTAAATAAAAATCTAATCAGCATCCCTCAGGAAATGGTTGGTTTTGATTTAGTCATGGAAAAGAGAGGGCTAATTTAGGAGGGAGGGGTGGTCCTTTTGGATTAAGAGACCCCCCCCAGGTCTGACTTGTTAGAAGACAACTAGCTTAGTGTCTGATATATTACTATACATCAGTAGTTACTCAATATGTTTGTGGAATAAATGACTGAATAACTGAATGAATAAATTAGCTATTGGCAAAAGAAAAAGGGAGATAGGCACATAAAAAAAGGTAAAAATGCTTTCTTTTGCAATTTTGCCTAGTGTCCAAATGCTAGTTGGCATATCACTTAAATCATATAGACTTTGCATTGGGTCTTTGCAATGGGTCCACTGGTTACTAAAGCCTAAAATTATGTATAAACTGATGTGTCCAAAAAGTTAAAACACTAATCTTCCTCTCAACTTAGTTTCTCCAGTCCCAAGTCTGCCAGCATCCCAACACAATTTTGGCAGATCCACTTCTTTTATTTCTTCCATACAATCCCCTAAAGGGAAGAGGACATGAGGAAGAGAAATGGACTTGTAGAAAAAGAACAATAAAGAGAAAGATAAGAAGGAAAAACAGTAATATGTGACTGTGGTTGTAGTGACAATGGAAGGTATGTTTAGAGAGGAGAGGAATAGTAATTCTGGAGACCTATGACCTTCATCACACTGGCTTCCCTCATCTCTGTTACCTTCTCAAGTGAATTTCCATATTCCCAGGGAACACTTGAATAGATGCTCATTGAAAATCCTCTTTCATTATGATGAGGATGGAAAGTTGGAATGTACCCCAACCTCTTACTGATTTATTTTGACTTATCATATTACCTGAAAACAATATTGATCACACCCATCCAGCAAAACTCCAATCATATGTGATCCTAATCACTGGTTCTCTTCATGCCTGGACAGGAACAGCTGAGTGTTGATGGAGCAAGTCACCCTTCACAGTAAAATGTTCACTAGAAAGTTATGATGATTCAGTAGCACTCTGCAATCCTATCATATTTCTTTAGATCATTCACTCTCTCAGTCTCCACAACTCTGTCTCTGCTCTCTGAACAAATGCAACCCTACCTCCTTCGCCTTTTCTCACAGCTCATTTGTTCTACCCCTTGTCCCTTCTCACAAACAGAGGACTGCTTCTTTTGTTTCCAAAATCAGTTGCTCCAAGGAATACTCCTTGTTAGTTCCTCATTCCTCACAGTCCATATCTAATTCAGCACCAAATTCTATTCATTTTGCCGCCTAAATAATAACTCTCAAATAAGTCTCCTTTCCATCTTCACATTAGCAATGTTCAAGGAGAAATCATTTCTCTCACTTGGATTACTGCCATTGCTTCCCAACCAATCTCATTGTATCCATTCAATAACTCTTAATAATTCAATCTATTCTTTTAAAAAGTTTAAAAATGTTTTTTCCAGTGTACATATACTGAAAATTGCACGAAGTGTGAATATACGGTGAAATACATTGTCACAAATCCAACACCTGTTTAACCACCACCTAATAAATAGGGCATTGCCAGCACTGAAGCCCACCTAATGCTCCCTTCTAATAACTATTCCCTCTTTCACCACTCGTAGTATAACTACTATCCTAACTTCTAGCACCACACATTAGTCTTGCCTGCTTTTAATTTTATGCAAATAGAATGACACTGTATGTGTCTTTCTGTGTCTGGCTTTTATAAAACATTATGTGCTTTAAGTTCATCCACATAGTAGTGTTCAGTCTTAGTCTGTTGATTCCCATTTTACATAGAAATCCATTGTATACATAAGTGACAATTTACTTATTCGTTCTACTCTTGATGAACATTTGGTCTGTTTCTAGTTTATGGCCGTTAAGAACAGTAAACTGCTATGAACATTTTTCTACATGTGTCATGCTACACATGGGCACACATTTCTCTTGGGCCCATCCACTCTAGTCACAATAGTCAGAGTGATTTTCCTAATGCAACTCTAATCCTATTGTTCTTCTCTCAATGACTTTCAGTAACTCTTGGGAAAAACTAAAATCTTAATTTGGCCTATAAAACCCTGAACAATCTGGATTCTCTCCTTCCAGAGCCTCTTCTTGAATAATGCCTTCTTTGCTCCAAGTTCTTCTTTCATTCCCTGAAATGGGAAACATACCTTCTTGTCACAGGGTCTTTCACATCTTCTTTATCCATACATCAATTGATGGACACTTAGGTTGTTTCCATATCCTAACTATTGTAAACAATACTGCAATGAACAAAGGGGTGCACATATCCTTTTGAATTCGTGTTTTTGTTTTCTTTAGATATATACCCAGAAGTGAAATTGCTGGATCACGTAGTAGTTCTATTTTTAACTTTTTGAAGAAACTCCATAATGTTTTCCATAATAGCTGCACCCCAACAGGGCACAAGGATTCCCTTTCTCTACGTCTTTGCCATTACTTACTATTTCTTATCTACTTGACAATGGCAATTCTGACACGTGTGAGGTGATATTTCATTGTGGTATTGATTTGCATTTCCCTAATGGTTAGTGACGTTGAGCATCTTTTCATGTGCCTGATGGCCAACTGTATGTTTTCTTTAGAAATATGTTTATTCCTCTACCCCTTTTTAAATTGTATTGTTTTTTCATTGTTGAATTGTATAAATTTTAAAATATATTTTTGGATATTAACCTCTTCTCAAATATCTAATTGCAAAAATATTTTCTCCCATTCTGCCTTTTAATTTTGTTGATGGTTTTATTTCCTGTGCAGAAACTTTTTAGTTTGATGTAATCCTACTATTTACTTTTGCTTTTGTTACCTTTACTTTTGGAGTCAGATCCCCCAAAAAAACGTTGCCAAGATTGATGCCAAGGTGTTTACCACCTATGTATTCCTCTAGGACTTTTATGGTTTCAGGTTTTGTATTCAAGTCCTTAATCAATTTGGAGTGATCTTTTGTGTATGGTGTAAGACAGTAGTCTAATTTTATTCTTTGTATGTGGCTGTCCAGTTTTACCAACACCATTTAGTAAAGAGACTATCCTTTCACCATTACACAATCTGCACTCCTTTGTCATAAATTAATTGACTATATATGCGTGGGTTTCTTTCTGGGTTCTCTATTTTATTCCATTGGTCTATATATCTGTTTTTATATCAATACCATACTGTTTGATGACTATAGCTTTGTAAAGTCATGAAATCAAGAAGTGTAATGCCTCCATCTTTGTTCTGCCTCAAGACTACTTTGGCTATTTGGAGTCTTTTGCGGTTTCATACAAATTTTAGGAGTGTTTTTTAATGGTTCTGTGAAAAAGGACATTGGAATTTTGATAGGGGTTGCATTGAATCTGCAGATTTCTTTGAGAAGTATGGCTATTTTAATGATACCAATTCTTCCAATCCATAAACACAGAATAGCTTTCCGTTTATTTGTGTCTTCTTTAATTCCTTTCATCAATGTCTTATAAATTTTAGTGTACAGGTCTTTTACCTCCTTTGTTAAAATTATTGGTTAATGTTTTGATGCAATTATAAATGGGATTGTTTTCTTAATTCTCTTTCTGATAGTTTGCTGTTAGTGTATAGAAGTGGAACAAATTTTTGTATATTGATTTTGCACCCTGAAACTCTACTGAGTTTGTTCATTTGTTATAAGTTTTTTTTTGGTGGGGTCTTTAAGGTTTTCTATATGTAAAATAATGTCATCTGCAAACAGTGACAGTTTTACTTCTTACTTTCTAATTTGGATGTTTTTATTTCTTTTTCTTGTTTGATTGCTGTGGCCAGGACTTCCAATACTATGTGGAGTGAAAGTGGTAAAAGTGGACATCCTTGTCTTCTTCCTAATCTTCCAGGAAATCCTTCCAGTTTTTCCCTATTGAGTATGATGTTAGCTATAGACTTGTCATATATGGCCTTTATGATGTAGTTATGTTCCCTCTAAGCCAACATTGTTGAGAATTTTTATTGTAAATGGGTGTTGAATTTTGCCAAAAAAATTTTCTGCATCTATTGAGATGATAATATGATTTTTATTCTTCAGTTTGTTAATATGTATCACATTGATTGATTTGCAGATGTTGAACCATCACTGGAACAAATCCCACTTGATCATGATGTATGATTATTTTAATGTATTGTTGGATTCAGTGTGCTAATAGTTGAGGATTCTTGCATCCATGTTCATCAGTGATAGTGGCTTGTAATTTTCTTTTTTTTTTTGTAGTGTCCTTGCCTGGTTTTGATATTAGAGTAAAGCTGGCCTCATAAAATGAGTTCAAAAGTGTTTCCTCTTCAATTTTTTAGAAGAGTTTGAGAAGTATTAAATCTTCTTTGATTGTTTGGTAGAACTCACCATTTAAAGCCATCTGGTCCTGGACTTTTGTTTGTTGGTAGGATTTTGATTACTGCTTTAATCTCCTTACAAGTAATAGAGCTATTCAGATTTTCTATTTCTTCCTGATGAAGTATTGCAAGATTATATGTTTCTAGAAATTTATCCATTTTAGAAGGTTGTCTAATCTGTTGGTGTATACTTTTTCATAGCAGTCTCATGATTCTTTTATTTCTGTGGTGTTGGTTATAACTTCTCATCTTTCATTTCTAATTTCTATAAAAAAGGCCCTGGCTTTTTTCTTAGTGAGTGTAGCTAAAGGATTGATAATTTTGTTTATCTTTTCAATGAACAAGTTCTTGGTTTCACTGATTTTCCCCTATTGTCTTATTAGTCTCTCTTTTGTTTATTTCTGCTTGGACCTTTATTATTTCTTTCCTTCTACTAAATTTGTGCTTCAGTTATTTTTCTTTTTCTAGGTCCTTTACATGTAAAGTTAGATTGTTTGAGATTTTTCTTGCTTCTTGAGCTAGGCCTGTATCAGTATGAACTTGCCTCTTAGAACAGGTTTTGCTTCATCCCCACAGATTTTGGTATGTTTTATTTTCATTTTTATTGTATTAAGGAATTTTTAAATTTCCTCTTTGATTTCTTCATTGTCCACTGGTTGTTCAGTAACATGGTGTTTATATTAACATATTTGTGATTTAAAAATTTTTTTTCTTGTAATTGATTTCTTGTTTCATACCATTATGATTGGGAAAAGTGCTTGATATTACTTCAACATTCTCAAATTTATTGAGATGTGTTTTGTGGCTTAACATATGATTTACCCTGGAGAATGTTCCATGTGCATTTGACAAGAATGTATTCTACTGATTTTGGATAGGATTTTCTGTATATATCTAGTAAGTTCCTTGGTGTAAAACTCATTTAAGGCCACAGTTTTCTTATTGATTTTCTGCCTGGATGATCTATCCATTGATGTAAGTGGGGGATTAAAGTCCCTACTATTATTGTATTGCTGCCAATTTCTCCATTTAAATGTGCTAATATTTGCTTTATTTATATAGGTGCTCTTATATTGGGTGCATAAATATTTACAAATGTTATATCTTCTTGTCATGACCCCTTTATCATTATGTAATGCCCATCTTTGTCTCCCATTAAGCCTTTTATTTTAACGTCTATTTTGTCTGTTGTAAGTATAGCTACCCCAACTTTCTTTTGGTTTCCATTTGTATGAGGCACCCTTTTCCATCCCTTCACTTCCAACGTGTGTGTGTCGTTACATCTTAAGCAAGTGTCTTGTAGACAGCATATAGATGGGTCTGTTTTTTTTAATTCACTCATCCATCCTATGTCTTTTGAATGAAGAATTTAGTTCATTTTCATTTAAAACAATTATTGATAGGTATGTACTTATTACCATTTTATAACTGTTGTTTAAAATGTTAAATATTGCCAATTATACACAGAATTATATGGACAAACATGTAAGTGCCTTTTCTTAAAATATAACTTAAGCACGAGAATATATTTGAACACTTCCATCTTGATGGAATGTTAATCTTGGAGCCTCCAACTGTTTGGTCCTCTCCAGTGCAGCTCTAAGGTACAGACAGGACTCTCACTGCCAGCAGCATTCCTGTGGTAAAACTATGTGAGGCCTAGATTGTCCTCAAATTATCAGAGCAACATTTTTTTAAATAAGAGAATAATGAACAAATAACAAACAAAAATACAAAGTAGCATCCAGAAATAAGGCTCTGCTGTATGTGTGAAAAGTAGGTGAATAAATATAAAGTGTAACTTCTGGATTGGATATTTTACATGAATTCGTCATTTCTTTACTGTTTACATTTTTAATTGGTACTTTTAATCATATAGGGTATTTGATATTTTATATATATATACCCACTCTTTTTTTTGTTGTTTAGATTCTTTTCCCATTTAGACCATTACCCTTGTGCTATACAGCAGGTTCTTATTAGTTACCTATTTTTTATATAGTAGTGTGTATATGTCATTCCCAATCTCCCAATTTATACCTCTCCCCCCTTATTCCCTGATAACCATAAGTGTGTTTTCTTCATCTGTGACTCTACTTCTGTTTTGTAAATAAGTTCATTTGTACCCTTTCTTCAGATTCCACATGAAAGCAATATCATGTGATATTTGTTTTTCTCTGTCTGGCTTATTTCACTTAGTATGACAATTTCTAGGTCCATCCATGTTGCTGCAAATGGTATTATTTTGTTATTTTTATTGCTGAGTAATACTCCATTGTATATATGTACCACATCTTCTTTATCCATTCATCTGATGATGGACACTTAGGTTGCTTCCATGTCCTGGCTATTGTAAATAGTGTTGCAATGAACATCGGGGTGCATGTATCTTTTTGAATTATGGTTTTCTCTGGGTATATGCCCAGGAGTGGGATTGCTGGGCCATACGGTAGTTCTATTTTTACTTTTTTAAGGAACCTCCATACTGTTCTCCATTGTGTCTGTATCAATTTACATTCCCACAAACAGTGTAGGAGGGTTCCCTTTTCTCCACACTCTCTCCAGCATTTGATGTTTGCAGATTTTTTGATGATGGCCATTCTGACCAGTGTGAGGTGATACCTCATTGTAGTTTTGATTTGCATATTTCTATGATTAATGATGTTGAGCATATTTTCATGTGCTTTTTGGCCATCTGTATGTCTTCTTTGGAGAAATGTATATTTAGATCTTACACCAATTTTTTGATTGGGTTATTTATTTTTTTGATGTTGAGCTGCATGAGCTGTTTGTATGTTTTGGAGATTAATACCTTGTCAGTTGCTTCATTTGCAAATATTTTTTCCCATTCTGAGTGTTGTCTTTTGGGTTTTTTTTTATGGTTTCCTTTGCTGTGCAGTAGAGATTATACATTTTTAATTGAATGTATGGATTTATTTTGGACTTTAAATTACTTGAATTGAACAACCTGCAAACTGGCTTTGTTGCTAAAAGTTTTCTGCCCTCACATTTGTCTTTTGTCTTTTTTTTTCAGAAAATGGCTTAGAGGAAAATTTCAAGGCAAAATAAAATTTAGTTTTTTAACTATATATATTGTAGAGGTAATGATTTGAAAACTATAACGTTTACTGTTCATATTTGTTTAAATACCTAGTCCATTTAATATTACGTGTTTTATTAGATATTTTCTAATATCTCGTCAACATTCTGTAGTTATTTGATTCTTCTTTGATTCTTTGATTTTATCCTCTGATCCCAGTGAGATCAGGATGAGTGGAATTATATCTTATTATTTATCCCTCTAGTGGCTAAAATTTAAAAGGAGTGCAATATTAAGGGAGAAAAAGAATCACAATTGTTCCAGAGAAAGAATATGCATTTAGAGAAGGAAAAGGGTCAGGAAGAACAGAAAGCAAGTGAACTAGAGAGTGAGAGAAAATTTAAATAAGAAGTCAGGTAAGTAAAATAGGTAGATGAGGAGATGAGTCAATATTTTCTAAGCAGACATTGCACCAGGAACTTATGTATTTTCTCACTTAATGTTCACAAAAGCTCTACAAAGAGGATACAATCACTATTTCATAGGCAAAGAAGTTGAAGCTTAGAAGATAAAATAACGTGTTCAAATCATACAATTAGAAGCTGTAGAGTTGGAATTTGATTCCCTTAATATCCAGTGAAGTTGGAAACATTGAAGATTAAGTGGATGTTTTCCTTTATTCCTTATAGGGTTGCAATTTCCTGTTGGCTCAACAACTGGATGAGCAAGGATATGATAGATGGATGTGACAGGGCTACCACCCTAACACACACCTATCCACCTACTTATGGTTCTTGTGGAACTGGAAATGAGGGGTGGAGTTCATTGATGACACCCAGGTTTGTAGTTCCAAACATGATGCATTAGCTTAAATAGATGAAGGGAAAAAAACCCCAACAACCCAGCAACACCATGACAATTTGGGCTAAAGAAGTAGTTTGTATATTCCAGTTCTGCAAAACATAATATTCATATGCAGGAATTCTTCATGACCTTGGGTTAAGAGAGATAATAGCTTTCATCTCTCACATATGCCTGCTATTTCTTATTTTTCTTTATCATTTTCATGACATGTAATACTGTCATGAAAATACTGTATCTATAGCCAAAGGCTAGGGATGGGCTGTATTTAGTAAAACAATACACTGTTTCTAGGCAATATCTAGACAAAGTGAATAGTTTTAAGGATATGTCTCAGGCAATGAAACATGTACCATGGAGTGCCTGTTAAATTCTAAATACTGCTTGTCAAAATCTAGAGCTTATTGCTTTCTGAAGCACTTTTTTTCTTAATGTTTGAAGGAACTCCTAACACATATAAAGAAAAAAATTTTCTGTAAGGTAGATCTTGCTCGTACATTGTCTACTTGACTATCTAACTTAGAATTTTGAATTTTTTTTTTTTGTTTAAAGATTATTAAGCATGAGAAAAAATTCATGGAGGTCTTTCCTTAGACTATGCCCTCAATAGATTATTTATTGATCTTTCAAGGCCCATCAATTGTTCTGCTTCTTGATGCTATTTGTATACTTCTTTTATCCTCTTATAAGATTTTAATTTCCTTTGAAGAAAATGTTTTATTTATTATGATAATTTTATTTTTAAAAGCAAAAGTAGTACTGACAAGTCAAAAAAATCAAAGTGTATAAGGAAAGCATTAATAATTTCTATCTTTTCCATTTAGTCCTATCCCATAATATATCCCATGTGATCAAATTGGTGGGTAATCTCCAAACCTTTCTCTACTTTCATACCAATATATACAGGATTTATTTCCTTTTTATTGCTTACTCCACATATAATTCTGTAACTGCAAAAAATTCTTACTTATTATAGATATTTGCTCTTAAATCACTTATTTCTAATGTTCATTTTAGTAGGAGCATATTATTCCATACTATCAATGCACTGTCCCACAATTGATAAATATATTGTTACCAATTTTTTAACACTGCTATAAAAAGATTTGTACCCAACCAAAAAGCTCTTAGAACTAATAAATCAATTTGGTGAAGTTGCAGGATAAAAATTTAATTTACAGAAATATGATGCATTTCTACGCACTTATAGCAAACTATCAGAAAGAGAAATCAAGAGAACAATATCATTTATAATGCATCAGAAAGAATACAATACCTAGGAATAAATTTAACCAAGGAGGTGAAAGATCTGTACTCTGAAAACTATAAGAAAGAAGTTGAAGATGACACAAATAAATGGAACGATATCCTGTGTTCTTGGGTTGGAAGAATTAATACTGTTAAAAAGCCCATACTACCCAAAGCAAACTACAGATTCAGTGTAACTCCTATCAAAATACCCATGGCATTTTTCACAGAACTAGAACAAACAATCCTAAAATATGTAATGGAACAACAAAAGACCTTGAATATCCAAAGCAATCTTGAGAAAGAAGAACAGAGCTGGAGGTATCACACTCCCTGACTTCAAATTATACTACAAAGCTACAGTCATCAAAACAATATGGTACTGACACAAACACAGACACATAAACCAATGGAACGGAATAGAAAGCCCAGAAATAAACTTATGCTCATATGGTCAATTAATCTACATCAAGAGAGGCAAGCATATACCATGAGGAAAAGACAGTCTGTTCAACACATGTTGTTGAAAAAACTGGACAACTACATGCAAAGAATAAAACTGGACAACTTTCTCACACCATACAAAACATAAACTCAAAAATGGATGAGAGATTTAAATGAAACCATAAAACTAGAAGAAAATATAGGCAGTAGCCTCTTTGACATCAATCTTGGCAACATTTAAAATAATTTGTCTCCTTGGGCAAGGTCAACAAAAAGCAAAAATAAACTAAAAGGACTACATCAAACTAAAAACCTTTTGCACACCAGAGGATACTACCAACAAAATGAAAAGGCAACCTACAGAATGAAGAAAGACATTTGCAAATGATATATCTGATAGGAGGATGATATCCAAAATATATAAATAAATACATACAGCTCAACCTCCAAAAAAAAATAAATAAATAAAAAATGGGCAGAGGATCTGAATAGTCACCAAAGAATACATATAGATGGTGAACAAGCACATGAAAATGTGCTCAACATCACTAGTCATCAGGGAAATGCAAATCAAAACCACAATGAGACACCATCCCACAACTGTCAGGATGGCTACTATCAAAAAGACATAAAACAAGTTCTGAAGAGGATGTAGAGAAAAGGAAATCTTTGTGAGTGTTAGTGGGATTGTAAATTGGTGCAACCACTGTGGAAACAGTATGGAGATTCCTCAAAAAAACTAAAGATATATTATCATATGATCCAGTAATTCCACTTTGGGGAATTTACCTGAAGAAAACAAAACAAAACAAAACAAAAACCCCACTAATTTGGAAATATACATACATCCCTATATTCACTGCAGCATTATTTATGATAGCCAAGATATTGAAGCAACCTAAGTATCCATCAATAGATAAATGCATAAGGAAGATGTGCTAGCTATATATATATATATATATATATATATATACACACACACACACACACCACAATGGAATATTATTCAGCCATAAAAAAGAATAAAATCTTGCTTTTGAGGCAACATGGATGGATCTGGAGGGTATTATGCTAAGTGAAATAAGAGAAAAACATTGTATGATTTCACTTATATGTGAAGTCTAAGAAACAAAACAAATGAATAAACAGAACAAAATGGAAAAAAGACTCATAGATACAGAGAATAAACTGGTGGTTGCCAGAGGGGAGAGGGATAGGGGGATGGATGAAATAGGTAAAGAGGATTAAGGCATACAAATTTCCAGCTATAAAAATAAATAATTCATGGGGATGTAATGTACACACAGGTAATATAGTCAATAAACTGTAACAACTTTGTGTGGTGGTAAATGGTAACTGAATTATATTGTGGTGATCATTTCATAATGATTAAATATATTGAAACATTATGTTGTACACCTGAAAATAATATAAAATTTTATGTTAATTGTAACTAAAAAAACAGATTTGTAACTAAGTTCCTGCAGAATAACTTCTCAAAAATGGGCCAGGAGAATTAATAGATATTTTCAAATGTCTAATCAAAAAGATAGTAGCACTCCCTTCAGGGATACATAAGAATATCTGTTTGCCTGCTCAACTCCCAGTACAGAACATTATCAATCTTTTAATGTTTACCAAACTGGTGAAAAATAATACCCTATTATTTTCTAATTTGCTTCTTCCTGACTACGGGAGGTGACAAATATCTTTTCACATGTCCCTTTTTAAATCTCTATTACCTCACATAGTTTCTTCTTTGTCCCAAGTCCTGCCATCATTCTGAATCTTTTCAATGTACATGTGAATTAATCATCCAAAAACGTGGCCATTTTGTGCCTTGGCATCTTCATCTCTGATGATATTCACCTCTACCTGCATAAGCCATCCACTTCCATGGCTACAGGTGAACTTGTCATCATCTGGAACTACTTGAACTTCTAAACTAAACTTAGATATCTTATTCAGAATACCACATTCTTTCAGCTATTCTGCTTCTCTTTCTCAGATACTCCCACAAGAGCGGTTAATACACTTAATTGAGATTTCCAGTCCCATCCCTTTGTTTTCTGTAAAAATATCATCTCATAAGCAAGAAAGCTCTTCAAAAAATGAAGCAATAAAAGCTTTGGAAAGCAATGCTTCTTACTCTTCTTTGGGATAATATAATATCCATGATTTTCAATATGAGGAGCTGTAGGGAGTGTTTAGAAATATTGGGATTGTTTTGGGTTGTCACAAAGACTAAGGGTTTGCTACTGATATATAAGTGACAGGCTTCTAGGAGAATGGTATATGTCCTTCAAAACCTGGAACTATTCCACACAAAGAAGTATTATCCCATCCAACATACCAACAATGGACATTGTTAGGAAACACCACCTCCTTTTTTTTTTTTTTTAATTCAGCAAAGCTGCAGGATACAAGATTTTTTTTTTCACACACACACACTGTATTTTATTTTTACAAGAGATAAATAAACTGACACCAAGCATTGTACAAGGATGACCACAACAAAAGCAACAATGATTGCAATTACCAAACATGAAACACACTCATACTATGTCATAATACTGACATTCAGTGCAGTAATTCTTCACTGTAACAGGTCCTTTACTTTGCAGTGAAAATTGATTTGTATATTTTTTGCCTCTGAATCCTTGTGGGATTTTTTTTTTTATTCAAACAGAAAGTCACTAAAATTATACTCATCCTCATCAGTTCACTCAGTCCCATGTAATTAATTTTTTTTATCTTGATCTTTTGTTAGCATTTTTATGAATTCATCAGTTTTCCATTAGAGTTCAGAAAATGCTTACTCATTCAGTTCAGCAGTATAGTCAGTTACCAGTTACAGAAACCTGTACTTGTCAGAGTCTTTTCCATAAATTCCTTGAAGATGAAACCATTTTATTTTTGCAAAAGCATAAGAGTACACCCAAAACTGTCCGTAAATGACAAAAGACTTAAAAATGACCATGGTTAAAGATTTGATGAAAGTTCATAGTAATGCAATTGAGAAGGAAATTTAGTTATTTCTGAGACATACATTTTAAAGTAATAACTAGAATTTTGACTTATAAAATTATACCAGAACATATAAGATTTTTAGAAATTTCATATAATGACTGAAACATTTATATTAACATATTTCCATACAAATAACCCAAAGAAAGTTAACTATTAGTTGTTTTTGTTTGTTGGTTGGTTTTTTATACTGCAGGTTCTTATTAGTCATCAATTTTATACACATCATTGTATACATGTCAATCCCAATCGCTCAATTCAGAACACCATCATCCCCACCCCACAGCAGTTTTCCCCCCCTTGGTGTCCATATGTTTGGTCTCGACATCTGTGTCTCAACTTCTGCCCTGCAAACCGGTTCATCTGTTCCATTTTTCTAGGTTCCACATACATGCGTTAATATATGATATTTGTTTTTCTCTTTCTGACTTACTTCACTCTGTATGACAGTCTCTAGATCCAGCCACGTCTCAACAAGTGAGTCAACTTCGTTCCTTTTTATGGCTGAGTAATATTCCATTGTATATATGTACCACATCTTCTTTATCCATTCATCTGTCGATGGGCATTTAGGTTGCTTCCATGAGCTGGCTATTGTAAATAGTGCTGCAATGAACACTGGGGTGCATGTGTCTTTTTGAATTATGGTTTTCTCTGGGTATATGCCCAGTAGTGGGATTGTGGGACCATATGGTAATTCTATTTTTAGTTTTTTAAGGACACTCCTTACTGTTCTCCATAGTGGCTGTATCAATTTACATTCCCACCAAGAGTGCAGGAGAGTTCCCTTTTCTCCACACCCTCTCCAGCATTTGATGTTTGTAGACTTTCGCATGATGCCCATTCTAACTGGTGTGAGGTGATACCACATTGTAGTTTTGATTTGCATTTCTCTAATAATTAGTGATGTTGATCAGCTTTTCATGTGCTTCTTGGCCATCTGTATGTCTTCTTTGGAGAAATGTCTATTTAGGTCTTCTGCCCATTTTTGGATTGGGTTGTTTGTTTCTTTAATACTGAGCTGCATGAGCTGTTTATATATTTTGGAGATTAATCCTTTGTCCACTGATTCGTTTGCAAATATTTTCTCCATTATGAGGGTTGTCTATTTGTCTTGTTTATGGTTTCCTTGGCTGTGCAAAAACTTTTAAGTTTCATTAGGTCCCATTTGTTTATTTTTGTTTTTATTTCCATTACTCTAGGAGGTGGATCAAAAAATATCTTGCTGTGATTTATGTCAAAGAGTGTTCTTCCTATGTTTTCCTCTAAGAGTTTTATAGTGTCTGGTCTTACATTTAGGTCTCTAATCCATTTTGAGTTTATTTTTGTGTATGGTGTTAGGGAGTGTTCTAATTTCATTCTTTTACATGTAGCTGTCCAGTTTTCCCAGCGCCACTTATTGAAGAGACTGTCTTTTCTCCATTGTATATCTTTGCCTCCTTTGTCATAGATTAGTTGACCATAGGTGTGTGAGCTTTCTATCTTGTTCCATTGATCTAGATTTCTGTTTTTGTGCCACTACCATATTGTCTTGAGTACTGTAGCTTTGTAGTATAGTCTGAGTCAGGGAGTCTGATTCCTCCAGCTCTGTTTTTTTCACTCACGACTGCTTTAGCTATTCAGGGTCTTTTGTGTCTCCATACAGATTTTAAGATGATTTGTTCTAGTTCCATTAAAACTGCCATTGGTAATTTGATAGGGATTGCTTTGAATCTGTAGATTGCTTTGGGTAGTATAGTCATTTTCACAATGTTGATTCTTCCAATCCAAGAACATGGTATATCTCTCAATCTGTTGGTATCATGTTTAATTTCTTTCAGCTGTGTCTTATAGTTTTCTGCATACAGGTCTTTTGTCTCCCTAGGTAGGTTTATTCCTAGGTATTTTATTCTTTTTGTTGCAATGGTAAATGGGAGTGTTTCCATAATTTCTCTTTCAGATTTTTCATCATTAGGGCATAGGAATGCAAAAGTTTTCTGTGCATTAATTTTGTATACTGCAACTATACAAAATTCATTGATTAACTCTAGTAGTTTTCTTGTGGTATCTTTCGGATTCTCTATGTATACTATCATGTCCTCTGCAAACAGTGACAGTTTTACTTCTTCTTTTCCAATTTGTATTCCCTTTATTTCTTTTTCTTCTCTGATTGCCATGGCTAGGACTTCCAAAGCTATGTTGAATAATAGTGGTGAGAGTGGACATCCTTGTCTCATTCCTGATCTTAGAGGAAAAGCTTTCAGTTTTTCACCATTGAGAATGATGTTTGCTGTGGGTTTGCCATATATGGCCTTTATTATGTTGAGATAGGTTCCCTCTAGGCCCACTTTCTGGAGAGTTTTTATCATAAATGGGTGTTGAATTTTGTCAAAAGCTTTTTCTGCATCTATTGAGATGATCATATTGTTTTTATTCTTCAATTTGTTAATATGGCGTATCACATTGATTCATTTGCATATATTGAAGAATCCTTGCATCCCTGGGATAAATCCCACTTGATCATGGTGTATGATCCTTTTAATGTGTTTTTCGATTCTGTTTGCTAGTATTTTGTTGAGGATTTTTGAATCTATATTCATCAGTGATATTGGTCTGTTATTTTCTTTTTTTGTAGGCTCTTTGTAGGGTTTTGGTATCAGGGTGATGGTGGTCTCATAGAATGAGTTTGGGAGTGTTCCTTCCTCTGCAAGTTTTTGGAAGAGTTTGAGAAGGATGGATGTTAGCTCTTCTGTAAATGTTTGATAGAATTCACCTGTGAAGCCATCTGGTCCTGGGCTTTTGTTTGTTGGAAGACTTTTAATCACAGTTTCAATTTCATTACTTGTGATTGGTCAGTTCATATTTTCTGTTTCTTCCTGGTTCAGTCGTGGAAGATTATACCTTTCTAAGAATTTGTCCATTTCTTCCAGGTTGTCCATTTATTGGCATAGAGTTGCTTGTAGTAGTCTCTTAGGATGCTTTGTATTTCTGCGGTGTCTGTTGTAACTTCTCCTTTTTCATTTCTAATTTTATTGATTTGAGTCCTCTCCCTCTTTTTCTTGATGAGTCTGGCTAATGGTTTATCAATTTTGTTTATCTTCTCAAAGAACCAGCTTTTAGTTTTATTGATCTTTGCTATTGTTTTCCTTGTTTCTATTTCATTTATTTCCACTCTGATCTTTATGATTTCTTTCCTTTTGCTAACTTTGGGTTTTGTTTGTTCTTCTTTCTCCAGTTCCTTTACGTGTAGGATTAGATTGTTTACTTGAGATTTTTCTTGTTTCTTGAGGTAGGCTTCTACAGCTATAAACTTCTCTCTTAGAACTGCTTTTGCTGCCATCCCATAGGCTTTGGATCGTCCTGTTTTCATTGTCATTTGTCTCTAGGTATTTTTTGATTTCCTCTTGGATATCTTCAGTGATCTCTTGGTTATTTAGTAACGTATTGTTTAGCCTCCATGTGTTTGTGTTTTTTACGTTTTTTCCCCTGTAATTGATTTCTAATCTCATAGCATTGTGGTCAGAAAAGATGCTTGATATGATTTCAATTTTCTTAAATTTAGTGAGGCTTGATTTGTGATCCAAGATGTGATTTATCCTGGAGAATGTTCCATGCACACTTGAGAAGAGCATGTAATCTGCTGTTTTTGGATGGAATGTCCTATAAATATCAATTGAATCTATCTGGTCTATTGTGTCATTTAAAGCTTCTGTTTCCTTATTAATTTTCTGTTTGGATGATCTGTCCATTGGTGTAAGGGCGGTGTTAAAGTCCCCCATTATTACTGTGTTACTGTCGATTTCCTCTTTTATAGCTGTTAGCAGTTTCCTTATGTATTGAGGTGCTCCTATGTTGGGTGCATATATATTTATAATTGTTATATCTTCTTCTTGGATTGATCCCTTGATCATTATGTAGTGTCCTTCCTTGTCTCTTGTAACATTCTTTATTTTAAAGTCTATTTTATCTGATATGAGTATAGCTACTCCAGCTTTCTTTTGATTTCCATTTGCATGGAATATCTTTTTCCATCCCCTCACTTTCAGTCTGTATGTGTCCCTAGGTCTGAAGTGGGTCTCTTGTAGACAGCATATATATGGGTCTTGTTTTTGTATCCATTCAGCAAGGCTGTGTCTTTTGGTTGGAGCATTTAATCCATTTATGCTAAGGTAATTATCGATATGTATGTTCCTATGACCATTTTCTTAATTGTTTGGGGGTTTTTTTGTTGGTCCTTTTCTTCTCTTGTGTTTCCCACTTAGAGAAGTTCCTTTAACATTTGTTGTAGAGCTGGTTTGGTGGTGTTGAATTCTCTTAGCTTTTGCTTGTTTGTAAAGCTTTTGATTTCTCCATTGAATCTGAATGAGATCCTTGCCGAGTAACGTAATCTTTGTTGTAGGTTCTTCCCTTTCATCACTTTAAGTATATCATGCCACTCCCTTCTGGCTGGTAGAGTTTCCACTGAGAAATCAGCTGTTAACCTTATGGGAGTTCCCTTGTGTCTTATTTGTCATTTTTCCCTTGCTGCTTTCAATAATTTTTCTTTGTCTTTAATTTTTGCCAATTTGATTACTATGTGTCTCGGTTTGTTTCTCCTTGGGTTTATCCTGTATGGGACTCACTGCACTTCCTGGACTTTGGTGGCTATTTCCTTTCTCATGTTAGGGAATTTTTTGACTATAATCTCTTCAAATATTTTCTCTGGTCCTTTCTCTCTCTCTTCTCCTTCTGGGACCCCTATAATGCAAATGTTGTTGCATTTAATGTTGCCCCAGAGGTCTCTTAGGCTGTCTTCATTTCTTTTCATTCTTTTTTCTTTATGCTGTTCCACAGCAGTGAATTCCACCCTTCTGTCTTCCAGGTCACTTATCCGTTCTTCTGCCTCAGTTATTCTGCTATTGATTCCTTCTAGTGTAGTTTTCATTTCAGTTATTGTATTGGTCATCTCTGTTTGTTTGTTTTTTAATTCTTCTAGGTCTTTGTTAAACATTTCTTGCATCTTCTCCATCTTTGCCTCCATTGTTTTTCCGAGGTCCTGGATCATCTTCACTATCATTATTCTGAATTCTATTTCTGGAAGGTTGCCTATCTCCACTTCACTTAGTTGTTTTTCTGGGTTTTTTTCTTGTTCCTTCATCTGGTATATAACCCTCTGCCTTTTCATCTTGTCTATCTGTCTGTGAACGTGGTTTTTGTTCCACAGGCTGCAGGATTTTAGTTCTTGCTTCTGCGGTCTGCCCTCTGGTGGATGAGACCTCCCACTCCCCTTAATAATCTGATTAAAAAGAGGAATGCAGATGTAAATATATTGTTTTTTGATTTAAGGAGTTCTGCTGACCCCTGATGCCCATTAATGGAGCCCAGATTTTAAAACTCCTGCATAAACTAGGTAGTGTTTAAAAATACAATTGACAGTATTCAACTCTTTCAAAGCTTCCTCATGTTGATCTTTCTGTCATGCTTGAACCCCACAAAATAAACTGCTCTTCTTTTTCTGTCTTTAGGAAAGTCTAGTTATGCATCAATACAATAACCACTTCAATTTGATTTTCCATACAATGGCTGAGATGTTATAATTTTCGCAAAGAACTTCACCACTCTAAGAATAATTTTTAAGACACTCTAAAATGCATATATTTTGTGTAACAATATTACTCTTAATTATAAATGCCCTCTTCTATTTCATACTCTGCCTAAAGAATGTATTACTAAGAAAATTTATTTTCCTTCTCTTCCTTGAAAAGGGATTAGGTAGGACTCACAGTGCCCTGGACAATCTAGATAAATAATAGATTTCAAGGACGTTCTTAATTTTCACAAGAAACATATTCACATAGAATAAAGCATCAAGAAGTATACTATATTTTCTTCTCCTCAAAACTGGGTAGGGTTGTTTCTTCCTTCCTTAATTAGATATATAAAAATTGCTTTTCATTCTAATATGGTTTAAGTTCCATTTACTATGACATCTCTATTTTATCTCTCCACATACCTTCACTCCCTTTGCTTCTATCATATTAAACTGGTCACCATCTCCTGGATCTGGAGTGTATTTCACCCTTCTCTGCTTTTTGTCATATTGTTTTTGTTACTCATTATTCTATCAGCAGAAGCATAGTTATCCTTCAAAACCCAACTCAGCATTATTTTGTCCATAAATTCTTTTCCTGATTAACTACAATCAGAATTATTTAGTGATTTTTCATTTCTAAATTACATAATTTTATCTCTTTTATGGTTTTATTTGATTATGTCACATGTAGTTAATTGTATATTTAATGTATGCCTTTCACTAGATAGTAACTCCTGGAGATCATAGCTATCTCTTTTTCATATTTGGGTCCATGTCTCACAGGACACAGCATCATGCCTTGACTACATCTAAAATATCTGCCTTTTTATTTCTTTAACAACACACTATTCATTTCCCCTTCAGCAATTATCACAAGCTGTAATTATTTTTTTTTATTTATATATACATTTACTGCCTGAATCTTTCAATAGAATGTAACGTCTGTGAGGAAAGGGACCATGCCTATCCTAGTTACCATTGTTTCTCCATATGAAAAAGGAGCTAACCAATAACTGCTTGTTTTTCCATAAATTCAGCCTCTAAATTGTCAACATCTTGAAGTTATGGACTAATGTACAGTTCATCTTCAGATTATTCCCTAATGTGTAGTAAGTAAATGCTAGTTAAAATCATACATGGAGAGAGGGGGTGGTCAATATGGTGGAGTAGGAAGACACTGAACTCAACCCCTCCCATGGACACACCAAAATTACAACTATTTACCCCCCCAAAAAGTCCCCAAAACAAAAACAAAAAATCCCAAATTACAGCTACTTACAGAGCAACTAGCTATGAGAGTAACCTGAGACTAGAAGAAAAGATTTTCTACAACTAAAGATATAGACAGGAACCACAATGAGACAGGTAGGTGGGTTGGAAACACACTAGAGTCAAGACCCACCCCCCTGGGTAGGCAGTGCACAAACAGAAGAACAATAACAAATTGCAGAGTATCTCTCCAAGAAGCAAGGGTCCAAGCCAGATCTAGGAAGCATAGAGAGTACCAAACTAGATGAACACAAAGAGGTCCACACCAAGACATATTATAATAAAAATGGCAAAAATTAAAAAGAAAAAGAAAATCTTAAAGGGAGCAAGGGAAAAAGAACCTTTAAGGAAGCCCAAAGAATGCTCATAAGAATATTAGCTAACTTTTCAGGTGAAACTCTGCAGACCAGAAGGAAGTGGCATAATATTCAAAGTAATGAAAGGAAAAAACCCTACAATGAAGAATACTCTACCAGGCATGTTTATCATTCAGATTTGAAAAGGAAAAAATTTTTCACAGACAAGCAAAATGGAAAAGGGTTTAGCACCAGTAAACAAGCTTTAAATGAAATGTTAAAGGAATTCCTCTAAGCAGACTAGAAAAGACCACAATTACAAACATAAAAATTATGAAAGGAAAAAATCTCATTGGTAAAGAAAAACATATAGTTAAGGTAGCAGATCAACCACTTATAAAACTAGTGGGAGAGTTAAAAAGCAAGCATCTATATTCACAATAAGTAGTTAAGGGATACACAAAACAGAAAGATGTAAAAATGTAGAGTGGTTTGAATGTGTTCAAAATGAGATCATCAATTTAAAATATATAACAAACATAACAATAAAGAATAATAATCAAATCACAAGAAAGCAAAAGAAAAGAAGAAAGAATAAAAAAATAACTACAAAACCAAAAAATGACCATAGTACATACACATCAATAATTAATTTAAATGTAAATGGATTAAATGCTCCAATCAAAAGATGTAGCCTGGCTGAATGGATTAAAAAAAACAAAAACAAGAAAAATATATATGCTGCCTACAAGAGACTGATCTAAAGACACACATAAGCTGAAAATGAGGAGACAGAAAAATATATCGAATGCAAATGGAAATGAAAAGAAAGCTGACATAGCAATACTTATATCAGATAAAACAAAGACTGTACCTAGAGACAAAGAAGGGCATTACATAATGATAAAGAGACTGACCAACAGGAAGATATAACAGTTATAAATATGTATTCACCCAACATGGGCACACCTAAATACATAAAACAAATATTAACAAACATAAAGAGAAAGATTTACAGTAATACAATAATAGTAGGGGACTTTAACACCTCAGTTACATCAATGGACAGATTATTCAGACAGAAAATCAATAAGGAAACATTGGCCTTAAATGACACATTTGGCCAGATGGAATTAATAGATACATACAAAATATTTCACCCAAAACAGCAGAATACACATTCTTTTCAAATGCACATGGAATATTCTTCAGCATAGATCTCACACTAGGGCACAAAAGAAGTCTCAATACATTTAAGAAGATTGAAATCATATCAGACATCTTTTCCAACCACAAAGTATGAGACTAGAAATTACCCACATGAAAAAAAAAATCTGTAAAAAACACAAACACTTGGAGGTTACTCAATATTCTTCTACACAACCAATGGTCAATGAAGAAACAAAAGAGGAAATAAAAAAATACTTGGAGACATGAAAATGGAAACACAATGTTCCAAAATCTATGGCTTGCAGCAAAAGCAGTTCTAACAGGGAAGGTCATAGCAATGCAAAACTACCTCAGGAAACAATACAAATTCTTAAATAAACAATCTAAACTTTACAGCTAAATGAATTATAAAAAGAAAAAACAAACCCAAAGTTAGTAGAAGGAAAGAAATAATGAATATCAAAGCAAGTATAAATAAAATAGAGACTAAAATTAAAGTAGAAAACATCAATGAAACTAAGATGTAGTTCTTTGGAAAGATAAACAAAATTCGTAAACTTTTAACCATATTAATGAAGAAAAAAGGAAAGGGTACAAATTAATAAAATCAGAAATGAAACTGACATAACTGAAATACAAAGGATCATAAAAGATTACTATGAAGAGTTATACACCAATAAAATGGGCAACATGGAAGAAATGGAAAAATTCCTAGAAATGTATAATCTCCCAAGACTGAATGAGGAAGAAATAGAAAATATGAACAGACCAATTACTAGTAATGAAATTGAGTCAGTAAAAAAAAAAAGTCCCAACAAAGAAAAGTCCAGGATGAGACAACTTCTCAAGTGAATTTTACTAAACATTTAAAGAAGAAGAAACACTATTCTTCTCAAACTATTTCAAAAAATTGAAGAGGAAATAATGCTTCTAAACTCATCCTACAAGGCAGAATCATCCTAATACCAAAACCAGACAACGACAATTTAAAAAAAGAAAATACAGGCCAATATCACTGATTAGCATAGATGCAAAAATCCTCAACAAAATATTAGCAAACCAATTAAACAGTAGGTTAAAAGAATCATACGCCATGGGATTTATCCTGAGGATAGAAGGATGGTTTAATAGCTACAAATGAAACAGTGTGATACCCCACATTAACAACTTGATGCATAAAACTAATATGACCATCACAATAGATGCAGAGAAAGTTTTTAACAAAATTCAACATCCATTTATGAGAACACCTCTCTACAAAGTGGGTATAGAAAGAATATACCTCATTATTATAAAGACTATATATGACAAACCTGCAGCCAAAATCATACTTAATGGTGAAAAGCTGAAAGCATTTCCTCTAAGATCAGGAACAAGGATGCCCACTCTTGCCACTTTTATTCAACATAGTATTGGAAGTCTAAGCCACAGCAATCAAACAAGAAAAAGAAATTAAAGGTATCCAAATTAGAAAGGAAAAAGGAAGAGTGTTATTGTTGCAGATGACATGATACTATATATAAAAACCATAAAGTTGCTACCAAAAAGCTATTAGAACCTATAAATGAAATCAGGGAAAATTCAGGATACAAAATTAATATACAGAAATCTGTTGCACTTCTATATACTACTAACAAACTATTTAAGAAATTAAGAAAACAAAAAAAAAATCCCATTTACAACTGCATCAAAAAGAATAATACCTAAGAACAAACCTAACCAAGGATGTTAAAGACTTTAACTCTGAAAATCATAAAACTTTGATGAAAGAAATCAAAGATGACACAAACAAATGGGAAAACATACCGTGGTCATGGATTAGGAGAATTAATATTGTTAAAATAACCATACTACCCAAAGCAATCTACAGATTCAATGAAATCTCTATCAAAATAAAAATGGCATTTTCACAGAACTAGAACAAATAATCCTAAAATTTGTATGGAACCACAAAAGACCCCAGAGCCGAAGCAATTTTGAGAAAGAAGAAAAAAGCTAGAGATATCATGTTCTCTGATTTTAAACTATATTACAAAGCTAAAATAATCATGGCAGTACGGAACTGGCATGAAAACAGACACATAGATCAATGGAACAGAAAGAGAATATAGAAATATAGCCACGCTTATACGGACAGTTAATCTGTGACAGAAGAGGCAAGGCTATACAATGGGGAAAAGACAGCTTCTTCAATAAATGGTTTTGGAAAAACTGGAAAGTTACATGCAAAAGAATAAAACTGGACTACTTTCTCACACAGTATATAAAAACAACAACAAAAGCCACCTCAAAATGAATTAAAGACTTAAATGTAAGACTGGATACTATAAAACTCTTAGAAGAAAACATAAGCAGTACAGCCTTTGACATCGGTCTTAGCAATATTTTTTGGATATGTTTTCTCAGGCAAGGTAAAAAAAGCAAAAATAAACAAATGGAACTTCATTAAAAAAATAGCTTTTGCACAGTGAAAGAAACCACAAATGGAATGAAAAGGCTGCCTACTGAATGGGAGGAGATATTTTCAAATGTTATATCTGATAAGGGGTTAAAATCCAAAATATACAAAGAACTCATACAACTCAACATCAAAAAAACAACCTAAAAAAAAACTTGATTTAAAAGTGGGCTGAGAATCTGAATAGACATTTTTCCAAAGAATACATAGTGATGGCCAAAAGACATGTGTAATGATGCTCAACATCACTAATCATCAGGGAAATATAAATCAAAATCACAGTGAGATATTACCTCACACCTGTCAGAATGGCTATTATCAAAAATACAACAAATAAAAAGTGTTGGCAAAAATGTAGAGAGAAAGGAACACGTGCACTGTTGGTGGTATTATAAATTAGTATAACTATATATAATACATCTGAAGAAAATGAAAACACTAATTTGAAAAGATACATGCACCCCAATGTTCATAGCAGAATTATTTATAATAACCAAGATATATGGAAGCAACCTAAGTGTTCATTAAGAGCTGAATGGATAAAAAGATCTGGTATATATAACAATGGGATACTATTCAGCCATAAAAAGAAATGAAATTTTGCTATTTGCAACAACATGGATGGACACACAGGGTATTATGCTTCATGGAATGTCAGACACAGAGTGACAAATACTGTATATTATCACTTAGATGTGGAATCTAAAAAATAAAACGAATGAATATAACAAAACAGAAATAGACTCACAGATATAGAGAAAAAAAAACCTAGTGGTTATCACTGGGGAGAGGAAAACAGGGACAGGCAAGATAGGGGTACAAACTGCTATGTATAAAACAGATAAGCAACATGGTTATTTTGCTTATCCATGTTTTTTGTTTGCTTAAGCAACATGCTTATTTTGCACAGGGAATTATAGCCATTATCTTGTGATAATTTATGATGGAGTATAATACATAAAAATTTGGAATCACTATAAAACACCTGAAACTAATATAATATTGTAAATAATATTTAAATCAACTATACCTAAAAAATATTAGAATTGAAAAAAAGAATTTTTAGTTAGGCTTCTATAGACAAAGTTGTATGAGATATGATAAATAATTCTGTGACTTCTATTGACCTAAAAGAAAAGACTAATAACCAATTCACCTCAAAGTGGTTTGCATTCATTATCCAGAAAATTGTTCTATTCTTCACTGATAGTCACATTAATATTTACTATAATAGCTTCATACTTAAAAATTACTTTTGACATAAATTAATATTTAGATTAATTTGTGGAGTGTTTTCCCCACTAGTTGAAACAAAAGATTTATATAACTGCATCAGGTCACAAATATCCTCATAAATGCTATTGAGTAGAGCAATAGTTTAAGTCAATTTATTTGTTTAATTTTACTGTAAATCCTGTCTGTCTTATTCTGTTTGGGCTGCTATAACAAAAATATCATAGACTGAGTGGCTTATAAACAATGGAAATTTATTTCTGACAATTCTCTAGGCTGAGAAGTCCAAGGTCAAGTTCCCCCCAGATTCAGTGTCTGGTGAGAACTCACTTTTCATTTCATAGACAGATGTCTTCTTGCTGTGCTCTCACATGGTGTAAGGGACAAGGGAGTTCTCTGAGAACTCTTTTATAATGGTACTGTTCCCTTTCCCTTATGACCTAATCACCTCCCAGAGGCCTCACTTCCTAACAGCATCACACTGGGGGGTGGGGGTGGGGGGGTTGTAATTTCAACATATGAGTTTTAGATGAGACAAAAACATTCAGTTCATTATAGTGTCCCAAAGCATTGGCTTATATTACCATTCTTTATTTCAGCATGCATTACTTTTAGTATAAAATAATCATATTTACTCACATTGTTGTAAAAGCATGTACTGTGGCTAGACTGAACAACCTATTTTAAAATGCGCATCTTTGTCAGTCTCACATTTGATATAAAATACTAATTTGACAGTAGTAATTATACAAGAATCTTTCTATAAAATATCTTAATTATTCTAAGACCTCAAGAAGGGAATGTATAAGTAGAAGTTCTTTTATTTTGTTTTTATTTCATATCAAAATATATAGAAATTAGATTGCTTGCTTAATAAGATAACAGGACATCTGTTTTAAAATATTAAAGACCTGAGTTGGAGCTTTAATAGTGGCTGATAAATTTATCTGACTTCATTACCTTTTTGTTGGATCCCTAAATGAAGCATTTTTCATGAGAGAAAAAACTGATTTATAACAGATTAAAGAGTACTAATAGCTCAGGCAAGCACATCCTTTGTATTCAAATGCCATTTCATGAGCACACTCTCTTAAACAAGGTCAGTAGCTTCATTTTAATGTATGAAAATAATCCATTTTTATGGACACTTAAGACAGAGATGACAAATCCAATAAAATACAAAATCTCCCACTGGAATGGAATGCCTGGAACTGGAGCTTGATAGATGTTTGTTAAATGACTTAAATATGTGCTTTAAATGGAGCTTGAATATATCTTGTCAAAAAGGGAAACTTTTAGCTCACATTCAGAAATCACTGGATTGTAGATATTATACTAACCATTAAACAGCCAGATAAAACTTTGCTTTAACTTTTCAAAGTGCTAAAAATACATTGCCAAGACTTTTAAAAGCACTAAGAAAAATGGACAATTAGACCTCAACAAATCATAAAAATCCTATCCTAAAGGAGGAGCTGGGCAGTAAGAAAAATATGAATTTTTCCTAATGTAGGGAAAACAATTTGCTATATAAAAATATGAGATATTAAATTCTCTGTGTATTTTATTATGTTTTATTTATTTTTTTGAAGTATAGTTGATTTACAATAGTATATTAGTTTTAGGTGTACAGTATAGTGACTCAGTATTTTGTCAGATTATACTCCATCACAAGTTATTACAAGATAATGGCTATAATTCCCTGTGCTATACAATATTTCCTTATTACTTATCTATACTACTTATACAGAGTAGTTTGTATCTGTTGATCTCATACTCCTAATTTGTCCCTCTCCCCTTCCTTATCCCCTTATCCCCTTTGGTAACCGTAAGTTTGTTTTCTATATCTGTGTGTCTGTTTCTGTTTTGCATAACATTCATTTGTATTATATTTTAGATTCCACATATAAGTGAAAACATACAGTATTTGTCTTTCTCTGTCTGACTTACCTGACTAAGCATAATATTCTCTACATCCATCGACATTGCTGCAAATGGTAGTATTTCATTCTTTCTTATGGCTGAGTAGTATTCCATTGTATATAAATACCACATTTTCTTTATCCATTCCTCTGTTGATGAGCACTTGGTTTGCTCCCATGTCTTGATTATTGTAAACAGTGCTGCTATGAACATTGTGGTGTATGTATCTTTTTGAATTAGTGTTTTTGTCTTCTTCAGATATATATCCATGAGTAGAATTGCTGAATCATATGATAATTCTGTCTTTAGTTTTTGGAGGAATCTCCATACTGTTTTCCATAGTGGCTGCACAAATTTACATTCTCACAAACAGTGTACAAGTGTTCCTTTTTCTCTACATCCTCTCCAACATTTGTTATTGTGGTCTTTTGGATGATAGTCATTTTGACAGGTGTGAGGTGACATTTCATTGTGGTTTTGATTTGTATTTCTCTAAAAATTAGCAATGAGCATCATGTCATGTGCCTGTTGGCCATCTGTATGTCTTCTTTGCAAAAATGTTTAGTCAAATCTTCTGCCCATTTTTTTATTGTATTGTTTCTTCTTTGATACTGAATTGTATGAGCTATTTGTATATTTTGGATATTAACCCGTGTCAGTCACATCATTTGTAAATCTTTTCTCCCATTCTGTAGGTTAGCTTTGTCATTTTGTCCTTTTCTACTATTTGTTTCAATTATAGTTCTGCCTGTGTTCTCTTCTAGGAGTTTAATATTTTCATGTCTTACATTTGGTCTTTAAACCATTTTGAGTTTATTTTTGTATTTAGTGTGAGGGAATGTTCAAATCTCATTGTTTTACAAGTAGCTTCCCAGTTTTCCCAGCACCACTTATTGAAGAGACTCTCTTTTCTCCACTGTATATTCTTCCCTCCTCTGTCATAGATTAATTTACCACAGGAGCATGGGTTTATTTCTGGGCTCTCTGTTTTGTTCTACTGATTTATATGTCTGTTATTGTGCCAGTATCTTGCTGTTCTGTTTACTGTAGCTATGTAATATAAAGTCTGGGAGAGTGATAACCTCTAATTTTGTTCTTTTTTCACAAGATCACTTGGGCAATCAATGGGGGTCTTGGAATGAATTTTAGGATTGTTTGTTCTAGTTCTGTGAAAAATATCATGGGTATTTTGATAGGAATCTTGTTAAATTTGTAGATTGCTTTGGGTAGTATTGCCATTTTAACAATATTAATCCTTTCAGTCCAAGAGCACAGGTTATCTTTCCATTTCTTTGTATTATCTTCAATTTCCTTCATCAATGTTTTATAGTTTTCAGAGTATAGGTCTTTCACTTTCTTGGTTCAGTTAATTCCTAGTTTCCTTTCTTTCTTTCTTTCTTTCTTTCTTTCTTTCTTTCTTTCTTTCTTTCTTTCTTTCTTTCTTTCTTCTGATGAAACTGGATTGGGTTTGTTTTTTTTTTTATGTTCTCTTTCTGATATCTCATTATTAATGTATAGAAACACAACTGATTTCTGTATATTACTTGTATCCTGCTACCTTGTTGAAATCATTTATTAGTTCTAGTAGTTTTTGTGTGGAGAATTTAGGGTTCTCTATGTAGAGTAGCATGTCATCTGCAAATAGTGACACTTTTGATTCTTCTCTTCCAATTTGGATACATTTTATTTCTTTTTCTTGTCTGACTGCTGTGGCTAGTACTTCCAATACTTTGTCAAATAGAAGCAGTGAGAGTGGGCATCCTTGTCTTGTTCCTGAATTTAGCAGGGAAGTTTTCAGCTTTTCATCATCAGAAGTCTGGGCTGCTTCTAGGGTACCACTTGAGTAAATGCCAACAATGACCACTGCTGCCCCACCTGGGCTCTGCCTGAAGACCAGGTTACCTCTGTGTCCCAAGGTCATGTCTTTTCCCAGGTCCCAGTCACCCTAGATCCAGTGTTGCACTGTGGCATGGAGTGAGTGGGGTCTGGGCATTCACTCACCTTGGGCTGGGGAGCATGGTGAAGCAGTTTCTTGGGAAACCTAGCAGCTGCTAGGGCAGATCCCTCTCTGCCTTGCTTGAGGTCATCCAGCACCTGCACACTCCTCTCTAGTGGAGTCCCTGATTCTCCAGCATTTCTGTCTGTTCCAGCAGTTCTCCAACCAGCCAAAGGGGCTTGTCTACTATGCATAGGGCCTCAGGACTGGGATGCCCAGTCTGTGGCTCAACACTTTCACTCTCCAGAGCAGGTGTTCACTCATGCAATCTACCTATTCCTCTGAGTCTCCTCCCAGGGGCACAGGTCTTCTCATTCCAATTACATGTGTATCTTTCTTTCAGCCTTGGTTGTACAAGAGTCCTTCTGCCAGTTTCCAGTTAGTTTTCAATGAGAATTGTTCTACATGTAGATGTATTTTTGATGTGTTCATGGGAAGAGGTGACCTCCATATCCTTTTACCCCACCATCTTAATCTCTCCCTGTGGAAATTCTTAAATCTTAACTCTTAAATTCACTATCTAAATTATGCAAAAACACTGATAATAAAAGTCTTGCTATTGAGTACCACAGTGAAACCCATAAGAGAATGCACACTTTGGAAAGAAGAATGTTGGATAAGGAGTTTATTATAATGACTGAATTGTGATAAAATCAGGTTGAATTGGTTCTGAATTTTATACAGTTCTTTCTATTTTCTTCTAGTATAATGGAAGGTAAATGTTTCTAATGAAGAACAAATTGTCCACCAAAAATTGAAAAACACCTTAATGATTTTTTTTAACGTCTAACTAGTAATTAAACTTTTTAAACCAAATTTTCTAATATACTTATGGCATTTTCAGGCTTAAATTTTCAAAGACACACTGTGCCACTGATGAAGAAACTACTAGTTTCCTGACTAATATTGGCTCTACGGAAACGCTCTGTGGAAGACATTGAATTTGGAAAGGGGCACAAGATGGGGGTCAACTACCTCTGTTCTGTTTATCATCTTCTTACTGCCACCCAAAGAAGAAAGTAATCTGGAGAAAACATGGCAAAATTTAACAGTTATCATATTTTGAGGCTTAGTTTCTCTTTTTACAAAGTAGATAGTATTGTGACAGGGTTAAGACCCAGACTGCAGAGTCAAGTGACCTGCATTCACATCCCAGTTCTGCTGTTTATTAGCTACCTAACATCGAACCTCACTTTTTTCACTTGTAAAATGAGGAGAATTGATGTATTTGCCTCAAAGTGTTACTGTGAAAATCTAATGACTCAATACATGTAAAATGCTTGAGAACCAAACCTGGTGCCTAGCCACTGATATGAGTATTTGCTACTATTATTACTTTTTGTAAGTTTGAAACCTCTCATAATTTGAAAAATAAAAGGAAAGGAAATGTCATATAAAGTTAAATTTTCTCCACTCATTCTGAAAATTGAAGACAGAAGTTAAATTCTCTGAGAGGAAATTCTGTGGGAACAGACAAGCACTCAAGAGTGTGTTTTGCACTGTATTGTTGGAGATTTTAAACAAGGCATAATTTTTTTTAATTAAGGAAAAGAATTTGTGTCCTGAATCTAGAAAATGCACATTTCTACTATAAGCTTAAACAATATTACAGTTAAATTACATTCAAGTTTAGTTGAAATATATGCTCCATCTAAAAAGCCAAGGGAATTGCAGTGATTGCTTACTATTTTCTAATCAACTGTCATAAGCATGATTTTGAGTCCCTTTCAGTTTTGATTTACTTCATACCATTTCACCTAACACTCTATAATCACTAATTAGATAATTAGTTTCATTTTACATATGATGAAAATGATGGTCAAGGTGTTTCCCTAAGGTTACATGGTAGAACTGGGCCTTAAATACCAGGTCTTTGAACTCCAAAACCAGTGCTCTTAAAATATATGCTGCCGTCTTTGGTTAGGTATCATTATCAGAAAAGTTTGCTGGAGCTAAAAGAGTACGCCAACAATAGAACAAAACCAAAAATATTTTGCTGTTGTATCTAGTTCAGGTTAGGAAAGCTGCTACCTCTTCTTTAGTTCATTTCTACAAATATTTTTTCATGCCTCCCTTTCAGCTCCCAATGATTTCCATTTAAAATGGTTAATAGTACATTCTGAGAGACTTTATGAATTACCCAGGGTATGTATATGTGTGTATATGTGTGTTTTCACAATCTAGCATAGGTGCACACACACACATTTGTATATGTATACATATCCTATAGTGTAAATCTCATTATTTTATCTATGCCTCTCCTTTATTCCCCTCCATACATATCAGAAAATTAACACATGGCTACAGAATCATGACGGCTTAATTAATGTCTAAGTTAAGTTCTTTAAATTAGCGAGAAGAAACAAGCTATAAATAAAATGATGTGGCACGATTTTTATAAAAACATTTAATCAGAAATGATAATTCTAAACCATAAAGATAATATTCACACTACTTTGTAGGGAAGATATTTGAATTATCTAGTTAGTGATTATAAAGTGTTATTAAAACACTATGTAATTATTATTGGATCTGAGTCTCATTCTATGCAATTAATTCAATGAGAATTTTATTATTACCCTTTTAATTTTGGAATCTTATTCCTCATACAAGAATCTCTGCAATATATCTGTGTGCTTAATATGGTAGTTTTCTTTTTCTAACTACCTGTTGAGAAAAAATTGTTGAAACCAATGAAATTTCTATGTGGACACAGAGGATATTATGAAACACTATGAATTGTGATACAAAGTTATCTCCTAGTTGAGGATTCAATAAGTTAGTTCCTTGACCCAATTAGTAAAACCTCTGTAAAGGAACTATCATCCTTAATTTTAGAATCAACACCAAAAGTTGATAAGCTAGTATTTCTCTACTACATACAAACTGTGATCATATAAACTTTTTACAATGCAAATATTGGACTTGAAGTCATGAACATCATTTAGTCAATAGAGCATTGAAACTAAAGATCCAACTCCAGCAGTTAATACCTGTATATTTGGGCAGGTAATTCCTTAATGTTGCTCTCTTTTCCTTTTCTTTTTGACGACAGAAGTCAAACTAAATAAAATAAGGGTTCTCAAAACTCAAAATGTAAAACAGCATTTGCAAAGCCTTTTCTAAATTGTAAAGTGTTATACAAATGTTACATTATTAATGTTATTGTCTTGCCTTTGATGCTCACCAAAACGTGCTGCTAAAGGGTCATTGTCTAGTTCCCTCTCAATCTTCCAGAAGTCAGATTTATCCTTTTAAAATTATGTTTTAAAAGGACATTTTTCTCTGAGCGGTAAGCTTGAGTATATCACAGTAGGTAATGCTCCTATGTAGAATATATCTCAGAACATGTGACTGACTTGAGTTCAGACAATATAAATTATTCCAAAAGTACCTAAAATAAATGCATTGCATGGACTCAAAATTGGGAGCAAATGCATGGACTTCAGTAAATCTTCACAGTCATTTTAAATAAGTGAAGCAATTTCATTTGCTTTCTTTATTTTACAGTCCAGTAAACATTCATTGATATCTCAGAATTTAGTCCTTTCTTCCCAGCTTTATTGAGAAATAGATATATAACATTGTGTAAGGTTAAGGTGTACAATGTGTTGATTTGATACATTTATATATTGCAAAATCTGTACCACTGTATCATTAGCTAACACCTCGGTCCTGTCACATATTTACTGTTTCTTTTTCTTTTTTTTTAATTTTTATTTATTTATTTATGGCTGTGTTGGGTCTTTCGTTTCTGTGCGAGGGCTTTCTCTAGTTGTGGCAAGCGGGGGCCACTCTTCATCGCGGTGCGCGGTCCTTTCACTATCGCGGCCTCTCTTGTTGCGGAGCACAGGTTCCAGACGCGCAGGCTCAGTAATTGTGGCTCACGGGCCCAGTTGCCCCGCGGCATGTGGGATCTTCCCAGACCAGGGCTCGAACCCGTGTCCCCTGCATTGACAGGCAGATTCCCAACCACTGCGCCACCAGGGAAGCCCCTTGCTGTTTCTTTTTTGTGGTGAGAATTTTTAAGATGTCTCTTAGCAACTTCCAAGTATATAATACAGCATTATTAACTATAAGCATAGATTATAGATAAGCATTTTTCTGTGCATATAAAATCTTATATGCACAGAAAATCTTATATATTCTGAGAATTAAATATACAGCATAATATAAATATAATCCTGCATATTTAATATACAGGATTTAATATATTTAATTATGTAATTAAATATAATCCTGTATATTTAATCCTGTGTTAATCTTATAATTGGAAGTTTGTACCCTTTAACTGACATCTCCCCATTTTCCCCACCCCCAGCCATGGTAACCACTACTTTACTCTCTCTTTCTATGAATTTGGCTTTTTGAGATTCCACATATAATGGATATTATACAGTATTTGTCTTTCTCTGTCTGACTTATTTCACTTAGCATAATGTCCTCAAGATGCATACAAGTTGTTGCAAAGGGCAGGATTTCCTTCTTTCTCACAGTTGAATAATATTTCATTGTATATATTTCAATGTATATACTACATATTCTTTATCCATCTTTTGATGGACACATGTTGTTTCTATATATTGGCTATTGTGAATAATGTTGCAATAAATATGGGAGTTCAGGTATCTTTTTGAAATCCTAATTTTAATACCTTTGGATATATACCCAGAAGTGGGATTGCTGGAGTCTATCGTAATTCTATTTTTAATTTTTGGAGGAGCCTCCATACTGTTTTCCATAGTGGCTGCCCAAATTTACATTCTCACCAACAGTGCACAAGGGTTCCTTTTTCTCCACATCCTCACCAACACTTTTTACCCCCAGAGCTTGGTCTTATCCACTTAAGGATGCAGAGAACTGTCCATGGGTCCACCTTATCTGTCAGAGAAGAAAACTATGGGGTCAGAATTAGGATTGCAGCCCCATGGTGACACTGAGCTTTCTAGAATAGGATTAGAAGACAACTATTAGGAATATGAAGGAAAATAACGTTTGTAAACTCTGCCTCGGGTCTCACTTGAGTTCTAAACCACCTACAGCTGATATCTTCACTGGTCAGAGATATTATTTATGAATCAACATAGGCTTAGCTATTTGCTTTTTCAGTGTGTTTATTGGTCTTAAGAATGTTAAGATCTGTTTATTTACTTACTTTTTAATTGAAGAGATTATTTAAGCTAGCACACAAGCTTTTTGTGTAGCTGTAAGGTAGTTTCATAACACATCTAGAGATTCACATAGGTGTAAAGAAGTATGAGTTCTTTTCTTGATTGCAGTTTTCTTCACACCACAAAAGTCGATAAGATGTCAGCAACCTTTACTAAATTCCAGTGGTCGTCAAAGTTAACCTATTAATACAGTCACCAGGGGATTTTTAAAAATATATATTTTTAGGTCCCAAGCCCTGAAGTTCTGCTTTAGTAGGTCTATGTGCAGCATGAGAATTGACAAGCACATATAGAAAACACTGCCCTCCTCTTGCCTGCTTCCCTCAAAATAGCATTATCATTACCTTTATTGTTACCACATCATCACCATTTATTATGGAGTTTATTATATTCTATGTACTATGCAAAGTACTTTTAATTTAACACTTAAAATCCTGAAGGGTAAGTGCATTTAATAATATGGAAACTGAAAAATAGAGAGATTAAATAACACAGAGACCAAATCTGTCCAGCTCCAGAGTTTTGCTCTTTAATGCCACCATAAACTTGACTCTGGGCAGAAGTGTTTTACTTCAGGAACCTGCTACCACCCTTCTTTTCCTTCCAGCTCCTTGCTTAAGAAACATTAGCTCAGCTTCTCCAAGTAGTTTTTTTTTTTTTTTTTTTTAATCCATTTTTTTTTTTTTAATAGCTACTTTATTTATTTATTTATTTATTTTATTTTTGGCTGTGTTGGGTCTTCGGTTCGTGCGAGGGCTTTCTCTAGTTGCGGCAAGCGGGGGCCACTCTTCATCGCGGTGCGGAGACCGCTCTTCATCGCGGTGCGCGGGCCTTTCACTATCGCGGCCCCTCCCGTTGCGGGGCACAGGCTCCAGACGCGCAGGCTCAGCAGTTGTGGCTCACGGGCCCAGTTGCTCCGTGGCATGTGGGATCTTCCCAGACCAGGGCTCGAACCCGTGTCCCCTGCATTAGCAGGCAGATTCTCAACCACTGCGCCACCAGGGAAGCCCTCCAAGTAGTTTTGCAAACATTTCAAAAACATTTGTTGAAAGCAATTTAAAAAATGCCCTCTAACCCAGAAAACCTTGAAAATAGATAGTTTTTGAGTTGACAAGATGTATTTTACTTTATTTAATTATTTTCACTGTCAGCCTACTCCAGGTCAGAATTTTCAATCTATACTTTCCTCCCATTTTTCCAAATGTAATTAACAGTTACACTAATTTGACATGTACCTAAAAAGTCTCATGGTACACACAATGCTTTCATTCTGTGTATTGCAATGTTGAAGCCAAAAAAGCCATTTTTCTTCATAAATGGCACCAAAACTCAGATTCTTTGCTGATGAGAGTTATAGTAGAAGTGGCTAATAAAAACTTAAACCATCATAATCATGATTAAAGTTCAAATGTTAGTCACTGATATTTACTAATCTGCTCTATTGGGCCTTAGAAGACTTAAGCCTAATCTCAAAAACTCTTCCACTTAGCAAATTATAAGAAAAAGGTAATACGACAATTCCTAAATGGTTAGCTTCATCTTTCAGAATTAAAAGTAAAAATACTTTTAAAAAAGGAAACACACACTAATGCATATAGAATAAAAACTTTAAAATTGTCTTTTCTGTGTAACATTTTAATGACCTGAATGTTTGGTTTTCATTATGCTCCTCCCAATATGTGAATTCAACAGAATTCTTGAAGCAATGGTGCAGCAAGTTTGGCTGTTGTGATTGTAAAGCCGATTGAATTAATGAAAATTGCATGACCTTCAGTTCTCCTTACTAAGCCATTTATTCTTTTAGTTAAAAGTATTTGTTGATCTCTATGTGCTAAGCATTACATTAAATTATACTTTTGTATTATTTATCAGATAGACTGGGTCAATACAAAAGTGAAAACAACTTTGAAATTTTTATTTTGCTTTTAATGTTTAATGTTTTATAGTTTAAAGACTATAATGAATGAATAAAAGGATGTCATATTTTAATTTTTTATCTACTTATCTACTTTATAACTCTTTTACTTTATTTCTTGTACACATGAACAGAATCCATTAATTAGTGTAAATTCAATAATACAAGTTCTTCCTAGTAGAGCAAAAGATGAAAAAAAGTAGTCATTCCAGCAAATGTCAAAAGGAAGAGTTGACTTATATCTCAAGGCCTTCATCCTAGTCTTCAGTAATTCACCTTTAAGAACTCTAACCAAACATCACTTATATAAATAACTAAAAGTTAAATAATAGATTTCCATCAGTTGTTTTCTTTCCTTCCTAAAAAGAAAATAGACGTAGGTAAGTATTAGACAACGTACATGGAAGAACCACCTGACATCACCGGTGGATTTTCCCATAGTTTGCCCACCTTTGTTTTTTTTTTTTTTTTTTTTAATAAATTTATTTATTTATTTATTTATTTTTGGCTGTGTTGGGTCTTCGTTTCTGTGCGAGGGCTTTCTCCAGTTGCGCGAGTGGGGGCCACTCTTCATCGCGGTGCGCGGGCCTCTCACTATCGCGGCCTCTCTTCTTGCGGAGCACAGGCTCCAGATGCGCAGGCTCAGTAATTGTGGCTCACAGGCTTTGTTGCTCCGCGGCATGTGGGATCTTCCCAGACGAGGGCTCGAACCCGTGTGCCCTGCATTGGCAGGCAGATACTCAACCACTGCGCCACCAGGGAAGGCCTGCCCACCTTTGTTTACATAATATGATTTGAAGGAAGACAGTAACCAATTGAAGTTTTTAGTCACAAACAACAAAACTCATTCTAACTAATTTAAGCAGAAGAAACATGTTAAGAGATACTAGAAATGGCACAGATTTCTACGACGGCCAGAAAGTCAGGTTTGTAAACAATGCAGCCAGAAACAGAGCCCAAATCACGTTGCAGAACCACTACAGCCAAGATCCCATTGCTCTCCTACTGGGCACAGAAAACCCAACTCACACCACTGACCTTGGGAACTAGATACCAAGGACTCTACGACTGCTCCCCTGAAAACTATATGCTGCTGCAACCACCTTCACTAGAAAAATGTATTTAATACAATGCCTGCCTCCTCACATTACTCTCTTCCAACTGAAAGTCTCATCTGAATGCATGTGATTAGCAGAGCTAAGGTCACCTGGCTGTGGCTTAGATGTCTACCTTGGGGGAGGATGTCAAAAGATTACAAAGGTCAAAGCATGAGAAATATCCACTACAGTTATATTCCTGGCCTGTCACAGATTGGACTCATTTTTCTGTGCTAAAGATCTTTCTCAACAGTACTAGGTCCTCTTTTGAATGCAAATATCTATTGAGGAGGCAACACATAAAATCATGACAATTTACTGTATTTTTCCCCAGATTCCCTTGCTCAGATGAGAAGTTCTGGACTGTATAGCAACAAAGAATATCCAAGAAAGGATGCAAATCCATGAACTGGTGCAGAATAAGAAGTCAAGATAAACTTTGACTTCCCAAACTGTTTAGATTCTTGGATTCTAGAAGGTCAAAGAAGGCACTACAGTCTCTTCCTTATGTTATTTGGAAGTATATTAATATATTTGATCATTCAGTTACCATAAATGTGGTTTATGCAGATTAGTACCACTTTTGATAGGGATAGAGTAGGACAGTTACACAGGTAGTTTCAGAAATCCCATTAGGGGATTATACATAGAGGGGGAACCTTAGGGAACTTTGGGAAACCACTGTACATTAATGATCGCTCAAGAAAACTATCAGAACGTTGTGGAACAAAGCAGGCTTGCTTATCTATAAAGCCATTAATAAAAGCATGAGGTAGGCCCCAGGCCATTAAGTGAAAAAATGAGGCCTGCATTCTGCTAGTTGAGTCCAGCAAGATAATGATCCTTAGAACCAAGGATAGGAATAACCAAGGGAAAGGTGACATTCCAAAGTAGAAGGAAGACTCTCATTATACTGAAACCTGAGATGACTTAACATATTTTAGTATATAGTACCACTCGTCTGCTGATTTGAATAAGTGCCATGACAGTCCTAGTTTGACCTTATAGGGTCAAACACTCTCCTGCCTGATGCTGAGGAGGAGCTAATGATGTAAGCCTGACATTTACTCAAAGAATGAGGAAGAAGTTGGTCTTCTTCCCCTCCCCACTTTCTTTTGATTATAAAAATGTAGCCTACTTAATTCTTGGGGCAGAGCCCCCTTGCCTGCTCACTTGCATCTCTCACAAGCATCCTATATTAATAAATCTACTTCTTGCCTATCACTTTGCCTCTTGCTGAATTCCTTCTGCAGTGAAACACAGGGAACCTGAGCCTCAGTAAGCCCTGACATCAGGTGAACAATTCTAATGAAAAGACCATGGGTTCAAATCCCAATCTGGATTTTGGCTGGGTTTGAGTCCCAGCCCTTGGGTTCAAATCCTAACCTGAGGCGTATGGTTTCACTTTCACACCACAGAACAAGTACCAACAAATAGTAGACACCAACAGATAGTAAGATCTTAAAGAGCTCAATGAGTTACACTGATCCTATATTCCTAAACTTTAGTAACTATAAAAGTTCTATCCACTACAACTGCTAAATGGGGCTCTGTGCTATATTTTAGTTTCCCCAGGTGAGCCAAAGGAAGCTAAAGACAGCCACAGAATGAATTGTGTCCTTTGATGCTCTCATCTCCCTTTCTGCATTCTTAAAACCTAAGAATTTCCCATTTAACCACTTGAAACATCCAGTGCCCTTTCACAAATATCTTCTGCCACAATCAAAAACACATTTCAGGAGAAGATCTAGTCTATGCGTTTACACTATCACAGTGAATTTCAAACTGATCAACCATGTCCTTCCATAAAGAATACATTTTACCTCATGTCCCAATACACACATATATAACTGAAGTTAAAGTATCCTGAAATAATACCTTCCTTTATTAGGAAGGATAAACTCAGATATTTTCTATTCTACTCCATTTAATTTATTTTATATTCAAGCTAAGATCTAATAAATTGATTTCACAGACACAGCTTAAAAAGCATTGGCTTCCTATCTGTATAAATGCTTAGTGGAATGAATGTTTTGCCTTTTAGATATATTTTCAATATAGATATTGAAAGATATCAAAAGATAGTAAGAACAAAGAAATGAGTCTCTAAATTTAAATTTTAGACATCAATAAGCTTATTGCAGAGATAATTTTGAAGACAAGGGAGAAATTTCATTGCTCTTGAATTCCCAACAAATAGTTAATCTCCTCTTTTGCCTGTTCTATTTTTTTAAATTAATGCTTTAGTTACAAAATAATATATTTCCAAATCAGAAACCTAGGAAAATGCCAAAAAACTACAAAGTTATTAATGCTTACTATAATCTTACCACCCAAAGATAACCACTGTTAACATTTTACTTTTATCCTTCTAGGACTTTTTCATGTGCATACTTACATATGTAATAAAATAACTAAATAGTATGCATTTTAAAAGAATATATGATAATCAGGTTTTCATGATAATAAAAATGTTAATATGGCATCATGACGATTTTTAGTTGAAAGTATTTGATTGTATGGAGGTATCATAATTTACTAAACCAATTTCTAGTGTATAACTTTATTTAAGATTATTTACAGTTTTTTGACATTATAAATAATGAGAAATCAGTGTGAGCACATTTCTGAATATTTCCTTAGATTAAATTTCTAGAAGTAGAACTCAGCAGTGAAGGATTTGCACATTTAAAATACTCTTCCATAGCTATTGTCCTTAGTCTGTGTGGTCAGAGACACAGAACTCTCTGTAGCAGATGGACCATCTTGAGTAGGGTTCAGATTTCAGAACAAACTGTACATTTGCTGATATCTGAAATGTGAGTAATAAATGAATACCAAAGGCAGTTCTAAAAGGGAAAAAATGAGAAGTCACTGAGATGGGTATGTGCAAAAGAGTGTGGTTGCTGAGTAACCATCAACAATCCAATCTCCTTGCAGGGGGTGGGGAAGATAAGAGTTGCCTCTGTGGTTGCATTTAGAAGTTCCCATCTATTTTCACACCAGTTGGTATTATAACTCCTTCTTACTCTGCTTCCAATTCCTTTCCTAACTGAGTTCCAGTCTAGCTTCCCCAACTTTGAAATGGTGTGCCCCCTTTCAATGTTCAGGCCCCAGATAATCTGTTAATGAAGAATGTTAGTTTTGCTTACAGATTGGAATTCTGATTATTGTCCCTAATTAATATCCAATAATTTATTGGGTCATGTCAAATTATTATTTTGATATATGAGACCAGCATCTTCTACAAGCCTCGCAGTTCCCTACAATGTTGGACCATAGCAGAAAAGGGATAGCTCCTTTTGAGGTGGAGATGAAGAAAGGGAGCTGCGGTAGGGAAAGGGCAAAGAAACAATTATCACAGAAGAGAAAATTGGCCTTAATTAATGTATAGTATCAATAGCATTATCTTTGTATGGGAGGGATTTAAAGCACATTTATTCATTTCTTATTTATTCATTCATTTATTGATTCATCATTTATTAAATACCCATAAAACATCAGGCTTTTAGTCACTGGGAAGTCAAAGTTAAATGCTTTATAGTCATTGTCCTTAAGGAACTCACAGTCTGAAATATAAGCATGCAATGTTTTAGTTATATCTAAATTTAAAAGTAGGGAAAACGATACCTATAGTTTCCAGTGTAAAGGTCTGGTTGGGATTGAAGAAGTATCATGATCCAGAGCACAGGCTGCAGCTAAGTAATATGTTGTAGCGCCTGTTGGGTGTCCTGGATACTGGAGAATCTGGAATTGTATATTGGAATTGCGTTTGGGAAGCACTCACCACATGTGCTTACAGAGCTAGCACTTAACATAGATACATCATAGATATGTCATTGAACTAAATGCTTCAAAGTAAGAACAATTATGCCTGGACTTCATGAAGTCTACATCTAAATCAGCTGGTCATTGGAGACCTAAGGAAGAGGAGAAGGGATCTATTTGATGTTTGGCAAATGAGTGTGAAGCAAAGCTGATATAAGACCTTTTAAGACAGGTTTTCGGAACAGGTTTGGTCCAGTTGGTTTATTCCAGAAGCCACCTACCTGGGTCAAGAAGAAGAGCTACAAAAAACAGAGAGTTAAGAGGCAATTACCTTAGATAAGCAGGTAATCTTCCTCAAGTTTCTCAGTAGTTTCTCTGGAGAAGCTGTACCATCTTGTTTGAAAACAGGGTGTGCGGGCTTTCCTGGTTGCACAGTGGTTAAGAATCCTCCTGCCAATGCAGGGGACACGGGTTCCATCCCTGGTCCAGGAAGATCCTACATGCTGCGGAGCAACTAAGCCTGTGCGCCACAACTACTGAGCCTGCACTCTAGAGCCCGTGAGCCACAACTACTGAGCCTGCGGGTCACAGCTACTGAAGCCCGCGTGCCTAGAACCCATGCTCTGCAACAAGAGAAGCCACTGCAATGAGAAGCCTGTGTACTGCAACGAAGAGTAACCCCCACTCGCCACAACTAGAGAAAGCCCACCTGCAGCAACGAAGACCCAAAGCAGCCAAAAATAAATAAATTAAAAAAATTTTTTTTAATTTTAAATTTTAAAATTAAAAAAAGAAAGAAAACAGTGTGCAATGGTTAGTCAATACTGGAAAGGATGACAATGACAAATCAAAGGAAAATACAAGAAAATGCAACAGTTGAAATTGCATTACAAATTTATGAAAAGAAACAGATTACCCAGGGGAGTAATTTTTTCTGCCAACAAAACCCAGACACTGAAGGAAAAAAAATCTGGCATCAGTGAAGCTTGTGAATAAGAACAGCACAAAATTGAATTTTTTTAAATTTCAATTAAATCCTATGCTTCTCTTTGGCAGTGATCCCACCCCGAGTTTTGTGATGACCCAGGTGTCTCCAACTATATTAAAAGATGTCATAAAATTTTGTAAACAAAATTAGTTTACTAAGATAAATAGTTAGGAAATATGTTCGACTGGAACTCTAAATCTTATTCTAGTTAGCCAGTAACTAGTGTGAATTTGAGCAAATGAATTCTCTCACCCACAATTTCTTCACTTTTGAGTTAGGGAATCTGACTGGTTTATAAAGTACTATCTAACAGTATAATTTTGTCCTTTTGCACATCTTGGGCCCCATATGTGTGTGGGGATGGAGGAGGGTGCGGAGTAGTACTAGTGATTTGGAAATTAGTGTTTTCTACCTCTTCAAAACTGGGAATTCATTATTACATGCTAAAGAAACTCACACTTTCTTTGGGAAGAATGAAGATGAAAAATTGTCTTGTGGTTGGGAAGACCCACAGAATACTCAACAGAGCACAAGGAGAGGAAATAGTAACGCCAGAATCTTGAGTCTGGCAATGAAGACAGGGAATGGGCAAAGAAACAAATAATAAGGGATTTTCCTGCGTATTTTATTATTTACTGGGAATCTCTGTTATTTTTTTATCTGTCACATTAATAACTGGCTCAAGAAAGTGCCAGATTGTTCCCTTCCTGGAATCTTGTAATCCCTGAAGTCATGGCCCTACTTTAGCCTTGGCAGAGTAGAAGGTAACATAGCCCTGGTTTTACTTGTTTTACAGCTAAACAAACCCTCTGTTTTCCCCTGCTCAGTTCTTAATAGGGAAGAACAATTGTGTTTTTTGTGTGTTTTGTTTTTAATTTGAAGGAATCATTCTGAGCTGTAGGTAACACCCCTTCCAGGCATGTAGAGTCAAGTGTTTTGGCCAATCAACACTTCAATGGATAGGGGAAGGTGGCTTTTGGGTCAGGTATTAACCATGGAGAGACATACAGATATTTTACCTACTGGATTTTAAAAGAATTACTTGTGATGAAATACTTAAACATGAGACATTGTGACAAGAAGAGTACAAATGTTTAGACTGCCACCACTTGAAGTAGTTGCTGACAACACAATCAAGGTGTGCCATTTGTACCACACGGGTCCTACATTGCTGATTATTTATGGTAATTATACAGGAGGTAAGCACACAGAGCAAGCTGGAAAAAATAAAGAGAGATTATGAGAGTTAAGGGGAGGGGAGAAGAGGAGAGGAGAGAGGAAGTGGTAGTGAATAAAAAGGGTGAGGTATATGTTCTGGTTCTGAAACCTTAATGTTTATTAACCATGCAGTAGATACAAAGATCTCTGAAACATTAAAACTGCTAAAAATCTTGTTTTAAGCTTTTATTCCTAACTGTTGTTTTTACAAGGCTCCCCATTAAGTATACATTAGAACTGTAAAGGAACTGTTTCCTAATTTAAAGCAAAATAAACTAAGTTGACATTTCCCTTATCTGAATCTTGTGTTTATCAGACACACTGGTGTATGTCATAAAATCATTAGCTGATATTTAGGCATTTTTATTCTTCTTCTGCTATGCCGCTGAGTAGTTTTTTCCATCAGCATCTAACATTTAAAAAACATACATTTCAAAAAAGTTTATTGTTTAAAGGATTTCAAAACTTTTTATTCACAGTAGTGTGATTTTTTTTTTTATAGCACTCAAACCAACAGAAAGACATAATTCATTTAAAAATGACATACAATTTATCTCAATAATGCATCAACTTCATTGCCAGGAGTTTTATAAAAAAGGGATGTTCAGGAAAAAAACCAGGTAACTTGATCAACAGATTATATTTTGTAAAATATGTAACAACTAACTGTGTCTGATTAATTTTATGCTATAATGAAAATTGACTTATTCTGTGGCATTTAAATTTTTAGAAAAGTTGAAACTCAAAATACGTATCTGCAAATTATGTTTCTGCTACTATACAGTACTTTGATTTTTTAAAAAACTTAGACTGGGGAATATTTTATATTCTGCTTTTTTATGACTTGTATTGGTATCTAGACTTTAGCTTTAGTGTTTATTTGGGAAATGTATTAAATTGTCCAAGCTTCAGTTTTCTCAGCAGTAAAATGGGATTTGAATACTTCCTTAAGATTGTTGAAAGGATTAAATGAAATAATGTAGACAAATCATCTAGCACAAACTCTGACAGTTGGTAATAAATTAAGGAATGTATATTGTTGGCCTGATAAACACAGTTAATTCTGCAAAATATTTATTACATAGATATCAAATGGTCCAAACGATAATTTATAGATATGAATTTAAAGATCTTGAGAGTTTCATTGTTCAAAATTCTGCATCTATTCACATAATTTATTCCTTGTGGTTAAGAAAGGTTTCCCAGTACACCCATGTTATAAGCTAAGATCTATAGGACGAGTAGGAGCTAGGCAGCTTTGGGAGGGAGAGAGAGAATAAACAAAGTGGGGATAGGGATTGGGTCAGGTAGAGGAAGAAAACATAAGCAAGATGCAGAGGCTTGCAAACTTGGATGCACGTTGTAATCATCTGGGAAGCTTTAAAAATGTATTGATCCCTGGGTCCCTCCCCCAGAGGTTCTGATTTACTTGGCCTGGGATGACCAGGGTGATAGGATTTTTTAAAGTTCTCCAGGTGAGTTTTCTAATGTGCAGTCAAGGCTCAGAATCATTGCTCTATAGGCAAGAAATCAGGGAGCTAAAAGAAAATAGAGAAAAAGGGTAATAAGGAAGGAAGATAGAGGCTAAGATGGAAGAAGCTGGCAATTTGTGGAATGCCTAGCTGACTGAGCAATGCTATCCTGTGTCAAGCTATGCTAAGGACTCCAGGTTTTATTCTGAAGAGAAAATAGTTGCAAGAAAAATTTTGTTGTCACTTGCTGCGGGGTTGAGAACTGATTGTAGGGAGCATGACTGGAAGCAAGAGAGAAATTAGATGAGTTAGAGATTGCAGTTGTCCAGACTAGAGAATATGGTAGCCTAAACTAGGGCAGTGCCAATGGACTGGAGAAAAGTGGAGTGATTTGAGAGGCCATAAAGGAAGAACTGACAGGAATTGGTGACATTGGAAAGTAGAGTGAGGAAGGAGTTGTCTGGAGATGCTATTAATTGAGGTAAGCCAGAACAAGTAGAAGTCTGTGAAAAGAAGGCTGATTCAGTGTTGGAAATGCTGATTTGAAGTATCCATTGTATGTCTAGATGAAGGTATTGGTAAGCAGCTGGACATGCAGGTTGGGAGCTAGACAAAGCAAGTGGGGGAGGGTGTATTGGATACAGAAAGCAAGGATCTATGACTCAGGTCTCATACAGGCTTCCTTTCCCTCCTCTCATTGCTGCTCCACAGGGCTGGCCTACTCTGAACCTGAATTTCAGGGCCTGTCACACAAATAATCTTTTAATTTAGCACATGATATCAGTAAAACACTGAAGTAAAGGGGAAAAATTAGGGGAGGACAACTTATTACAGAGAGATACTTTGTCACAACTCTTTCTATGGAGATGGTAAGACACTGGATAAACACCAGAAAGACAAAATCAAGACAGGCTCTGCATCCCACCTCAGGTATTGGTTGTTGGCAGCCACATTATTTTCTATGTGATCCTGACCCCTTGGTCAAACCTCATTGGACAAAGTGTAGTACCTGACTCCAGCTAGACCAGCCCAATACTCTTCGAGGAATTTTACCTGAGAGACATAATAATCACACAGCTCTAGAAGGAATGTCAAAGGATTCCAGCTGCAGAGTTGCCTTGTTTCCTCTATTCTCCCTGATGGTTGTTTGAGTTTACCTTGAATTTTGCATGAGATAGTCCCAGTATAATGTCCATAAATTCTTGTTTAAAACTGTAAATATGTTATATGTCAAACTACACAATGCAGCCATTACAAAACGAGGAATTCATCTAATTTACTCTTTAATAATGTCTTGGAATGTTGTTCATTAAATGAAAAAAACCATTGGAAGAGCAATATAAATGGTATCATCTCGTGAAGAAAAAATTACCCATGAAGTATACATAAAATTTGTGAATATCCAAAGCCAAATTTTTTTCTTTTTATTGAAGTATAGTTGACCTGCAATATTATCTTAATTTTAGGTTTACAGCAAAGTGATTTGACATTAAAACACATTACATAATTATGACCATAATAAGTCTAGTGACCATCTATTACCATAAAAACTTATTAATCCCTGTGACATTATAACTGGAAGTTTGTACCTCTTAATTCCTTTCACCCATTTCTCCCAAACCCCTAACACCCTTCCCTCTGGCAATCACCAGTTTGTTCTCTGTCTCCATGAGTATGTTTCTGTTTCAGTTTTTTTGTTTGTTTTGTTTTCTATGTTCCACAAATAAGGGGAATGATGTGGTATTTGTCTTTGTCTGATTAATTTAACTTGGCATAATACCCTCTAGGTCCATCCATGTTGCTGAAAACGACAAGATTTCAAAATTTTATGGCTGAGTAATATTCCATTGTGTGTGTATATATATATATATACCACATCTTCTTTATCCATTCATGTATCAATAGACACTTAGGTTGATTCCATATCCTGGCTATTGTAAAGAGTGCTGCAATGAACACAGAGGTGCATATATCCTTTCTAATTAGTGTTTTTGTTTTCTTTGGGTAAATACTCAGTAGTGGATTTGCTGAATCACATGATAGTTATATTTTTCTATTTTTTGAGGAACCTCCATACTGATTTTCATAATGGCGATACCAATTTACGTTCCCACCAACAGTGCGCAATGGTTCCCTTTTCTCCACATCTTTATCACTCTTGTTATTTGTTGTCTTTTTTTTTTTAACATCTTTATTGGAGTATAATTGCTTTACAATGGTGTGTTTGTTTCTGTTTTATAACAAAGTGAATCAGTTATACATATACATATGTCCCCATATCTCTTTCCTCTTGCGTCTCCCTCCCTCCCACCCTCCCTATCCCACCCCTCTAGGTGGTCACAAAGCACAGAGCTGATCTCCCTGTGCTATGCAGCTGCTTCCCACTAGCTACCTATTTTATGTTTGGTAGTGTATATATGTCCATGCCACTCTCTCACTTTGTCCCAGCTTACCCTTCCGCCTCCCCTTATACTCAAGTCCATTCTCTAGTAGGTCTGCATCTTTATTCCCATCTTGCCTCTAGGTTCTTCTGACCATTTTTTTCTTTCTTTTTTTTTTTTTTTTTTTGATGATAGCCATTCTGACAGGTGTGAGGTGGTATCTTATTGTGGTTTTCACTTGCACTTCCCTGAAAATTGATTAGTGATGTTGAGCTTCTTTTCATGTGTCTGTTGGCCAACTGTATGTCTTCTGGAAAAATGACTATTCAGGTCCTCTGCCCATTTATTAATTGAATTGTTTGTTTGATTTTGAGTTGTATAAATTTTTAAAATAAATTTTAGATATTGTTCCCTTATCAGATATATCATTTGCAAATATCTTCTCCCATTCAGTAGGTTGCTTTTTTGTTATGTTCATGGTTTCCTACACTGTGCAAAAGCTTTTTCATTTAAGGAGTCCCATTTATATATTTTTGCTTTTTGTTTCCCTTGCCTGAGGAGAGAGGTTAAAAAAAAAAATACTACTAAGAATAATGTCAAAGTGTTTTCTATGTTTTATTCTAGGATAAATATTTTATGGTTTCATGTCTTATATTTTTAAGGTTTTAATCCACTTTGAGTGTACTTTTGTTATGGTGTAAGAAAGTGGTCTAGTTTGATTCTTTTGTGTGTAGCTGTCCAGTTTTCCCAACAATATTTATTTAAGAGAGGTTGTCTTTTCCCCATCATATATTCTTGCCTCCTTTGTCATAGTTTAAATGATTATATAAGCATGAGTTTACTTCTGGGCTCTCTATTTTGCTCCGTTGATCTATGTGTCTGTTTTTGTGCCCATACCATACTAATTTGATTATTATAGCTTTAAAGTATGGTTTGAAATCAGGGATTGTGGTATTTCTAGCTTTGTTCTTCTTTCTCAAGATTGTTTTGGCTATTTGGGGTCTTCTGTGTTTCCATACAAATTTTAGAATTATTTTCTCTATTTCTTTAAAAAAAATGCCATGGGTATTTTTATAAGGGTTGCATTGAATCTGTAGGTTGCTTTGGGTAGCATGGGCATTTCAGCAATATTAATTCTTCCAATCTATGAGCACAATATATCTTTCAATTTATTTGCATCATCTTTAATTTAATTCATCAGTCTTAGAGTTTTCAGGTCTTCATATACCTTGGTTAAATTTATTCCTAGGTATTTTATTCTTTTGATGCAATTTAAATGGAATTTTTAAAAAGAGTATCGTGTTACAGATCATTGACAGTGTATAGAAAGGCAACAGATTTTTATATAATAATTTTGCATTCTATAACTTACTGAATTCATTTATTAGTTTTAATAGGGGGCATCTTTGGGGTGTTCTATATATAGTTTTATGTTATCTGCAGACAGTGACAGTTTTACTTCTCCCTTTCCAATTTTGAATTCTTTTATTTCTTTTTTTGTCTCATTATTATAGCTAGGACTTCCAATAATATTTTGAATAAAAGTGGCAAGAGTAAGCATCCTTGTCCTCTCCCTGATCTTAGAGAAAATGCTGTCAGCTTTTCATGTTGAATATGCTGTTTGTTGTGTGTTTAGCTTATATGGCTTATATTATGTTGCAGCATGTTTCCTCTATACCCACTTTGCTGAGAGTTTTTATCATAAATGGATGTGAATTTTATCAAATGCTTTTTCTGTATCTTGAGATGATCTTATGATTTGTTATCTTTCACTTTAATGTATTATATCACGTTGATCAATTTGCAGATATTGAACCATCCTTGAGCCACTGGGATAAATCCCACTTGACCATGGTGTATGATATTTCTAAAGTATTGTTGAATTTGGTTTGCTAGTATTTTGTTGAGAACTTTTACATCTATGTTCGTCAGTGATATTGGCCTGTAAATTTCTTTTACTTTTTCTTTTTCTTTTTTGTTGTACTGTCTTTGTCTGGTTTAGGTATCAGGGTGATATTGGCCTCATAGCACGAGGCTGAAAGCATTCCCTTATCTTTAATTTTTTGAAATAGTTGGATAAGATAGATATTAACTCTTTTTTAAATGTACAGTTCACCTGTGAAGCTGTCTGGTTCATGACTTTTTTTTTGTTGAGAATTTTTGATTAATGATTCAATTTCATTATTAATGATTGGTTTGTTCAGATTTTTTATTTCTTCCTGATTGAGTCCTCAAAGACTGTATGTTTCTAGGAATTTACCCATTTCTTCCAGGTTGTCCAATTTGTTGGCATATAATTGTTCATAGCAATCTCTTATGATCCTTTGCATTTCTGTGATGTCAGTTGCAACCTCTCTTTCATTTCTGAATTTATTTATTTGGGCCCTCTCTTTTTTCTTGATGAATGTAGCTAAAGGTTTGTCAATCTAGTTAATATTGTCAAAGAACCAGATCTTAGTTTTATTAATCTTTTCTGTTGTTTTTTAGTCTGTATTTCATTTATTTCTCTCTGATCTTTAATATTTTCTTTCTTCTACAAACATTTAGTTTTGTTTCTTCTTCTTTTTCTAGTTCCATTAGAAGTAAGGTTATACTGTTATTTGAGATTTTTCTTATTTCCTCTGGTAAGCCTGTATTACATGAACTTTCCTCCTAGAACTGCTTTTGCTACATCCCATAGATTTTGGAACATTGTGTTTCCATATTTATTTGTCACAATGTATTGTTTTATTTCCTCAATGATATCTTTAGCGACCTATTTGTTGTTTAGTAGCAAGTTGTTTATACTCCAAATGATTGTGTGTTTTATCCTATTTTTTTCCTGTATTTGATTTCTAGTCTCATACTGTAGTGGTTAGATAAGATGCTTGATATGATTTCAGTCTTTTTAAATGTATTGAGACTTGTATTTTGACCTAACATGTGATGTATTCTGGAGAATGTTCCATGTGCACTTGAAAAGAATGTGTATTCTTCTGCTTTGGGATGGAATGTTCTATACATATATATTAAGTCATATGCTCTAATGTGTCATTAAGGCCAATGTTTCCTTATTGATTTTCTGTCTAGATAACCTATCCATTGATGTAAGTGGGGTGTTAAAGTCTCCTACTACTATTTTATTATTGTCCATTTCATCTTTTAAGTCTGTTAATATTTGCTTTACATATTTAGGTGCTCCTATGATGCATATACTTATAAGTAGTATATCTTTCTGTTGGTTGATTCATCATTATGTAATACCCTTCTTTGTCTTTTGTTACAGTCTTTGTATCAAAGTCTATTTTGTCTGAAATAAGTATTGCCACCCAGGTTTCTTTCTGTTTCCATTTGAATGAAATATCTTTTTCCATCCCCTAACTTTCAGTCTGTGTGTGTCTTTAGCTCTGATGTGAATCTCCTGTAAGCAGCATATAGATGGGTATTGTTTTTTATCCAATCAGCCACCCTATGTATTTTGATTAGCACATTTAGTCCATAAACATTTAAAGTGATTATTAAGAGGTATGTATTTATTGCCATTTTGTTACTTGTTTTCTGGTAGTTTTTGTAGTTCCCTATTCCTTTCTTTTTCTCTTGCTCTCTACCCTTTCAATTTGATTACTTTCTTTATACTTTCTTTAGTGCTATATTTGGATTCCTTTCTCTTTCATTTTTGTTTACCTATTATTTGTTCTTGGTTTGTGGTTACCATGAGGTTTTTATATAACAACCTATGTATATGTCAGTCTATTTTAAGTTGATCATTGCTTAAGCTTGAGTGAATTCTAAAAGCACTACATTTTTACTCCTCCCACTATGCGTTATGTTTTTCATGCTATATTTTACATCTTTTTGTTTGTGTATCCTTAACTAATTATTGTGGATGTAGATAACTGTATTACTTTTTTCTTTTAGCCTTGTAGCTATATAGGTATTTGATCGATAACTTTACAATATGTTTGCCTTAATCAGTGAACTTTTTTTCTTTCATACTTATTGTATATCTAGCTTTTGTTCTTCTTTTCAGTTTGAACAAGTACATTATATTTCTTGTAAGGGGAGTGGTTTGTGGTGATAAAATTTTTTTAGCTTTTGTTTGTCTGGGAAACACTTTTATCTCTCCTTCAGTTCTGAATGATAACTTTGCTGGATAGAGTATTCTCCTTTGTGAGTTTTTTTTCTTTCAGCACTTTGAATATGTTGTGTCACTCCCTTCTGGCCTATAAATTTTCTGCTGAAAATTCAGCTCATAGTGTTTTGGTGTCTCCCCTTTATATAACTATATGTTTTTCTCTTGCTCCTTTTAAGATTCTCTGTCTCTAACTTTTGACATTTTAATTATAATGTGTCTTAGTGTGAATCTCTTCGAGTTCACCTTGTTTGGGACTTCTGTGTTTCCTGATCTTGGATGTCTACTTCTTTCATCAGGTTAGGAAAGCTTTAAACCATTATGTCTTCAAATAGGTTTTCTGTCCCTTTCTCTCTCTCTTCTCCTTGTGGGACCCCTATAATATGAATGTTAGTACACTTGATGTTGTACTACAAATCCCTTAAGCTAGTCTCACTTTTCAAAAACCTATTTTCTGTGTGCTATTCCACTTGGGTGATTTCTACTACCCTGTCTTCCAGATTACTAATATGTTTTCTTCATCATCTAATCTGCTGTTGATTCCCTCTAGTATATATTTTTTAATTTCAGTTACTGTATCCTTCAGCTGTCATTGATTCTTTCTTACATTTTCTATCTCTTTGTTGAAGTTCTCACTGTATTCCTCCATTCTTCTTCTGAGTTCAGCTACTATCCTTATGACCATTTTAAACTCTTTTTCTGGTAGCTTGTTTATCTTTGTCTTGTTTAGTTTTTTTTTTCTGAGGTTTTGGCTTGTCCTTTCTCTTGGAAATTATTCCTTTGTATCTTCATTTTAGCTAGCTCTTTTTTTGTGTTTGTTTCTATATATTAGGTAGATTAGCTACATCTCCCAGTCTTGAAAGAGTGGCTTTATGTGGGACCCAGTACTCCAGAAGTGTCCCCTGTTTGGGCTGCATGTACCCTCTTGTTGTGGCTGGGCTATGAATACTACATGTATGCTTGTGTACTGGGCTGGCCTCCCAGTATGACTGGCTGTAAGGCCCAACCACAACTATTGCAGGTATTTTTGCGTGGGGTCAGTCCATGCAGTGGGAACCACATCATCAAATTTTAGTAATATTTACTACTTTTGATTTGGAATTGTACAGTAAGTATTTAATATCTTTTTCAAACTTTTTTTTAAATTTACTTTCTCCTAACCTAGCTTGAATTGACTTTTCTAACATGTAACCGAAGGAATCTTCACACTACAGTTGAAGGCATGGACATACAAAACATCAAGTAGCTTAATATTCATCAGCTCATAGTGGGAAGTGTAGAGGAGCAAGGAATTAAGTTGGAAGGGTAGTTAGGCTCCAAATCATGGGTTCTCATATATATTCAGGTTCATCTCCTTATAAATAACCACTTCGGGTTATAGGAATAACTGAGTGCAAATCAGCCTTCTTGCTGTACAATTATCTGAGGATGAAGCCTCCAAAGCCTTACATTTTGTAGCACAAGAGATTATTTTGAATATGTGAAGCATTTTCAACTGAAAATTTTGAGTCTAATGGGGATTTAGTGATAGTAGGAGAATTTTTTGTGCTAACTTGTTCTTAATTAATGCTTCCAACTGAATCAGTATCAACTTTTAAATCCATAAACACCTCAATTAATCTTTTATTTGACATGACGTCTAGAAGAAAATTACAGCAAACTTAGTAAAGATATTTATAGCATCTGGACACTTATAGAATAAAAATATGCCATCCAATTTATGTAAACTGCCAGGGAACAAGAAATAACATCTTATTTCTATTTAAGTATGTTTACCATAATCTACTGCCAACATTTTTTAAATGAAGGATTTCCTCTCATCACTAAAAGGTAACATTGTAGCTTGCATACTAAAAATCTGTACACTTCATGCAGTTACAAATGATCCCTCAGTGTATCAGTTTAAAAATTATTTTATATCTTTAAAAAAGTAGGCAGTTTCAACTAACTATGACAGTGATTTTTAACTTATTTTTACTGCAAAATATAACACATTCAAGAGAGTTTATAGAAAAACGCAGATGTTACTGCCACACAAGGTAGGAAATAGAACATTGCTGGCAACCTACAAGCCCACCCATGTATGCTTTCTAGAGTATATCCTCCTCCCTCTGCCTTCTGCCCATAACCATTATGATGACTTTATAATAATCCCTTCCTTGATTTTGTTATAGTTGTTTTTACCAACTGTGTATACATCCCTCTTTCTGAACTTTAGGTAAAAGGATATATACTAATAGTTTTCTTTTGTATCTTAAATCTTTTGGTCAATGTTACAATTATAAGGTTTATCCAGGGACTTCCCTGGTGGTCCAGTGGCTAAGACTCCATGCTCCCAATGTAGGGGGCCTGGGTTCGATCCCTGGTCAGGGAACTAGATCCCACATGCTACAGCTAAGAGTTCACATGCCACAACTAAAGATCCTGCATGCCGCCACAACTAAAAAACAAAAATCTCGATTCCCGCGGCGCTCGAGGGACCATGGCTGATCCTCACGTGAGGCAGATCAAGATCAAAACCGGCGTGGTGAAGCGATTGGTCAAAGAAAAAATGATGTATGAGAAAGAAGCAAAACAACAAGAAGAAAAGATTGAAAAAAGGAAAGCCGAAGATGGTGAAAATTATGCTATTAAAAAGCAGGCAGAGATCCTGCAAGAGTCCCGGATGATGATCCCAGATTGCCAGCGCAGGTTGGAAGCTGCATATACTGATCTTCTGCAGTTATTAGAGAGTGAAAAAGACTTGGAAGAAGCTGAGGAATATAAGGAGGCACGTTTAGTACTGGATTCAGTGAAGTTAGAAGCCTGAAGGTTTTCTATACAGGGTGTTTTTTTGCATTAAGTCCTGAGATCCGTTCCACAATTCGTTATTTTTGACCACTGCTATGTGTTCAAGTAGTATGAGAATGTGATTCTTTTTATGCAGTGCATATGTTTTTCTTTGCCTGATTTAATGTGTCAAATAAATGAGTTCATCTAATAAAATTGCTTCTTTCATAAAAAAAAAAAAAAAAAAACAAAAAAACAAAAATCTCATATGCCACAATGAAGATCCTGCACACGGCAACGAAGATCCCGTGTGCCTCAACTAAGACCTGGTGCAACCAAATAAATAAATAAATAATTTTTTTAAAAAAAAAAAAAAAAGGTTTATCCATATTTGTGTGTACCTATAATTTGTTCATTTGCATTGCTCAGTAATATTCCAGTGTAAAAACATATCATGATTTTTGGGTTTTGTTCTATTTTTGATAGACAAATCTTAAGATCTAAGAGAAAATAAAACTGGGAATGAATCTAATAATTTTATCCAAAGCTCTATTTGAAACTGTATTTTTATAAAAATGGAATCTCTCCAGAGTGATACTGTTCAATAGAACTTTCCATGATGATGGAAGTGGCTCAAAATTCACTTTCTCTTTCTGTTTTTCTCTCATTTTTCCCTTAAAATTTTTTTCATTCTATGAGCTCTTTTATGAAGTTATCCTATGAATACCTTTGCAAATCAGCTACACTTTATTACTTTCCACAAATTAAAGATGAAAGGCAGAATAGACTCTCTCACAGAAAAATTCATTGAGGATATTGTTAGCCTCAAGCTTTGCATGTGAATTCTTAAAACAGCAAAGCATTTGCACCTCATGTGAGAGAAATAACTACTGAGCACACTTCCTGCATGCTTTGTCCCTGTTAGGCTGTCACTACAGCTGTGCAACAGGTGCATAAATTATTTTTTTCTTTTTAAAAGCAATTGCAAATAGCTTTTCTAACTTCACCCACTCAGTAGGTAGTCCTGAGCCTTAAACAAAGCAAGGAAGTGAGGAAATAGTCTCCTTGTCACTGAATTCTGCTTATTAGGTAGGAATTATTACTTTCCACAATTAACTCAGCAAAATAATTGCCATTTTCTATCATTGCAGAGTTGAAGCACATGACCTACTACTTGGCAAAAGTAAGTGAACAAATGCTCAAAACTTGGAAAGTATTAGTGTAATGTATTATTGAGAGCATTAATCAAACACTGCAGCAAGAAAACTTTACACACTTAGTGGCAATAAAATAAAACATGTTTGGTTACCTAAAAATGTTAAATTCCATATTAACAAAAGGTGCAAATATAACAATGTGTTTCTTTCTAGTTTTGTTATGTAAGGAGGAAATTTGTTATCAATTTATAAAAGCACTAAATAATAAATGATCACAGAAAATTCCCAAATTAGTTAATGCATCTAGTAAACAAATATCTCCTTACACATGTCCCTTCCCTGATTAAATTAGAAAAATCTTGGGGAATGCTTGCTATTAGCCTGGCTTGGTCCAATCACTACAACTAGAGGTGACTGGGTAGTAATTGGCAGCTCCTACTAGAAAAAGGTGGTCAGAGGAAAATTTCTACAAAAAAAAAATATATAATGCATTTACCAAAGGAAAGAAGTTTAGAGTGTTGAGTGTACAAAGCAAATTATATAGTAAAAGTAGGGAGTAATAGAAAAGTTACATCAATTAATTTGCTTATTAATAACAGATTATATAGAAAACATGATTGGGAAACTGGGTTACTGACTAAAATGTGACCTCCAAAACTTTGAGTCTCTATCAATGTGAGTAGCCAAGAATTTCCTGTAACTATAAACTTACGTTTCATCTTACTAAAAGAGATTTCATAAGATTGATAGCATAGATTAAAATTTAAATTCAAAGTCAAAATTCTTTTGGTATGAAGATACTAAGTATGGAAGAAGTAAAAAATCACAGAATATAAAAATGCAGATTTTCAATTTATAGGAAAAGAGCAAAATGGTTTTATATTTACGTATCTAGTGAGTCTTACACACTAAGCTTCAATTCCACTGAAATATTTGGAAGTCATTCTCACTGAGCTAGCCAATTCGCCTTTTAGAGGGCAAATAGAATCATCTTAGCTCTGAATGACTGGGCACAGTGATTTCCAAAACAGGAAACAATCTGCCTGGGACCTAAAAACACCTGACACAGCAATTTCCTTTTCTGAATGCATGTATTTGTATTAAACTGGAAAACATTTCTGAACATAGCTTACTAGCTAGAAAAACATGTTCTTGGTAATGTCTCAACAGTTTGATAGCATTAAATGAGAGCAAACATAAGTTTTTAAAAACTCTATTTCAACTTAATACTTTTTTTCTCACCCTCGATATTTATTAATAATCAAAAAAAAATTTATAGTACAATCTATCTTGAATTTTATCACAAAGAATAAACAGCCACAGGAATTCCACATATTTGTTATTAAATATGTACCAATATTATGAACTGAAATTGTATATTAGGATAGGTAATTCAGAACCTCCAAATTGTTGAGGATGAACTGGGTTATTTTCAGATTAAATTTTCCTTATTCCAAACCTGCAGATAAACACTTTAGAGTGATTGACAGATTTTATAAAGCAAAAATGCTCATCAAGCTGAAGATCTGAGGTAATAAATAATGATGGTTGAACAGGACAGTATTTGGTTTATTTTTCTATTTATCTCCTCCATTTAAAAAATACACACTTAAAAATAACTGAGCTTATACTGGGAGGGAAAATATTTTTAATTATTGAGGAGCCCAAATTCAAAATGCCAAGAAAATGATATGTAAACCCTCATAAGTATAGTATCTCCATAAGCAGTCTATATCATAGGATTAAATTTTGCTTCAATTCAAAATTTACCTCAACAGTGTATTTTACATACACACACACATATACACACACCTAGGTAATAGTTATATACATAAATATTGCATTTGATAATTTTGATAATTTTTCTCTATTCAAATCTCTCTTCATCACTCATTAATATCATTCAACTATTAAAACATTAAATTCATAGTTTTAGAGATTGTTTATAAAGGATAATTTATTCTGGGCTTTGGCACAAAACTGAATTATTAAAGTAAATCACATAAGCATTTATTAATTTAAGGGTTTATTTTCTCTTCCTTTCAACATCCATGAGGAAACAAACAAACAAACAAACAAAAATCACTAAGTGCTGAAGAATATGGAGACATTTCCATTTATGTGCCAAGGGGAAATATATTGAAATTAGAGCCAGATTATTTATTATGCTAATGATCTGGAAAATTAGACAAAATTAAGTTACCTAATAAAACTAAATTGGATTTGATAAATATTAGCTAGTTATTTCTAAGCAGAAAAACCGACACCATAAATATTCAGTGGTTAAGTAATACAGACAAAGAGCTATTGCTGTAGGAAAGCTAGGAGTAAGTGCAATTATTAATTAGGTTGACTTGCCATTCTTAAGTAGAGTGCCCGGCTTCCCATTTCTTCAGTTAAGGCCAATCCAGAATTGTCTGTGAGTGTGCGGATGCATCATATCGAAGTACAGGAAGGTGCTCCTGTCTCTAGGCAGATTCTCACTAAGGTATTGTTGAAACTCCATAGAAGAAGAAATCAGTCAATGGAAGTGTTCTTTCAGTGTCACAAAGAGCTGGTATTCTAGCTTGTTGGCTTCCACATCCAGATTTGCCATTGATTTGCTGATAAAACAGCCCTCAGTTCAGCAGTCTAAAATAAAGGCAGCTTTGGTGCAAAAATGGTATCAGGTTTTGTTTGTTTTGTTTTTGTTTTTATTAAAGTATAGTTGCAGGTGTACAACAGTGATTTGATATTTTAATACATTACACACCATGCAGTTATTACAATATTATTGAGTATTTCCCCTGTGCTGTACATTACATTCCAGTATGACATTTATTTTATAACTGGTATCTTTTAATCCCTTTCACCTGTTTCACCCGAAGTAAATATAAAGAAATCAGTTGCATTTTTATACAAGAATAACTATCAGAAAGAGAAATTAAGAAAAAATTCACTTACAATTCCATCAAAAAGAATAAAATACCTAAGAGTAAATTTAACCAAGGAGGTGAAAGACCCATATTCTGAAAACTATAAGGCACTGACGAAAGAAATTGAAGATGACAGAAATAAATAGAAAGATATACTGTGTTCTTGGATTGGAAGAATTAATATTGTTAAAATGCCCATACTACCCAAAACAATCTACAGATTCAGTGCAGCTCCTATTAAAATACCCATGACATTTTTCACAGAACTAGAACAAGGAATTCTAAAAATTGTAGTGGAACCACAGAAGACCTCAAATATACAAAGCAACCTTGAGAAAGAAGAACAAGGCTGGAGGTATCACACTCCCTGACTTCGAACTATACTGTAAAGGTATAGTCATCAAAACAGTATGGTATTGGCACAAACACAGACACATAGACCAATGGAAAAAATAGAGAGCCCAGAAATAAACCCACGCACATATTGTCAATTAATTTATGACAAAGATAGCAAGTTGAATTAATCCTCTTAAGGAGCTCCAAAATTCCTGGCTTTGTGGCTAAGGGGAAAGTACATAATTAAGGATTCTGGTCTTCCACAGAGGGAAAGCACTAGACTAAAAAGTCTTACCATAATGAGCACATGCCAGAAATGTGATAGCTAAGTGTTAAAAAGAAGATAAAATAGCCTAGAAAGAAATATTGAGAAAATATGGCCACCTAATGATCAGCATTAGTTTTGGTCATTTGAAATATGAGGATCTTTAAGTACCTGAAGACTTAGAAGGCAGGGATTACTTGTTGTATAAAGGGCAATAATATAAGTTGTAAAACTTATTCAGAACCAACTACGTTTTAGGCATTATTGGGTGGCAGATTATACACATTACTTTATTTACATACACCTTGAAAAGTAGGAATTATTGTCTTCTAAACACATTAGTAAACTGTGGCACTGCAAGATTCCTTAATTTTCCCACAGTGACACAGCTATTAAATGGCAGTCAGCATTTAAACGCAGTTCTGTTCTGACTCCAAACCCTAGATATGTCACTCTAGGTTACAGGGGGTTGATGTAGTCTGGGTTTGATACTATTCTAAGAGGAGAACTTGTTTGATGATGGTGATAAAGAAGACAAATAATTCCCTGGATGTTTTAGCCAGTGAGATTTTTGTCCCTTGGGTTGAGGAGTCAGATGCTGTTCATAAGGGAAAAGCCCTATAGAATTCTGAGAGAAACAGAGTCATCTCAGGGGCTGTGCTCCCTAAAGCAGTTAAGGACATGTGACCCTCATGAATTTCATGCCATAAGAGTCACGTGGAAAATATTTGACTCTATATGGACAATCTTAAGAATTTTAATACCTAAGTTTTCACAGACTGCTTAAGAGAAATGAAATTATAACTTCAAATTATATTTGCTTTGCTAGTATAGTCACTGGAAAAGAATGGGATTGTTAGTTTACTACACAATGAAACAGTTACCTGCAATGTTGTAAAAAAGTAGATATTCATTCGTGTCCATATGTTTATACCTAAGTCTTACTTTAAAATATGGGTCCTAGGCTACATTCCCTCAATCAGTAACTGACATTTCACTGAGTAGCACTAATTTCACTTAGTTTTAGTATTTTAAAGAACTTAAATGTAATAAATTTTTATCAAATGACAATTTATCTGAAAGAGAAAAATTCTAACTTTTTTACATATTTTAAAAACTGAAGAAATACTATATCATCAAAAACATAAATATGAAATTGAAGAACTTTCTTATGTGAAAACAATTGCTTGGAAAATACACACTTAATTATATTACAGAAGGAATAGAAGTGATATAAATAAACTCACTTATTTTTACATTAAATAAATAGGAATCAGTGTCAAGGAGTGAAAAGAACAGAAAACCTGGGCTTTAGTTCCAGTTCTTCCACCAACTAGATCCCGGATAAGCTTCAAAAACAAGAGGGTTGGACTTGGTGATCACAAATGTTTTGTGCAGCTCGAAGAGTCATTGTGTCTCAATATCCTAAGACCAAGATAAGTGGCTTACAAAATATTTTCTCAAGCAAGAGTAGAATCATTACTGCTTGAGTCATTGAAATATTCACTGGACAAGCTGCTCATGGAGGTACCATATGAGAAGATCCTTTCTTGGCTCAGTGTGTACAGCATGATGTAATGTTTTAATGGGCTCCACTTTAGTCAGGTGGAATCACTTTATCAGTTGAGTTCTGGGCTGACAGCTCTAAGAGGGTACTCAAAGTGGACTATATATGAGATTTTAAATTCTTTTATTATGCTGCATAAGGAATTCAGAAAAATCAGTATTCCAATTGTATTGAGAATTTTAAAATATCACTATCCCCACTTATGGCACTTAGTATGTGCTATTTAAAACGTGCAGTTGTGCAAATAAAGGTTGATTTGGCAAGGAATTCACAATTCGTGAGTGGGGAAGAAGTTCTAATGAACTTACAACTCATTATTATCATGCATTTACACAGTGGGTTTCTTTAAGGAAACTTTCTTGAAACTTCTTCCAAGTAATGTGGAAAGATTGGCACCTAGCCATGGTGGAAGAATCACCTTGTGATAGTTTTCTTTCTGGGTGGGGAAATTACTTCGCTACAAAGACAATTGGAATATTCCCTCAACGTAATAACAGGGTGAAATAAAGTAAATAAACACGTTTCTTTGGCACTTCATCCTCTCTCTTCCTGATCATCTCTTACTTCACCTGTATTGCTTTTAAAACTAGGAAGTATATGCAAGGAAAAACAGATCATAGGCATGCAAGTATCCTTGCTTGGCTTTTGCTCAAATTTAAGTTTTCTCACTTTGATGTTATAAGGCAATTTCCCCAGCTTTAAATATTTGGGAATTTAACTTTTAGTTTAGAAATATAGATCAGGCAGTCAGCAATTATGGTTCAATAGGCCAAACTTATTGTTTCCTCCCTACACTTCCCCATCCAAGAGATCAGGAAAAATGAAGAATATTTATTCTTCACATTTCTCTCTGTAGATCATAAACATAGTTCAGTTCAACAAACATGTACCAAATACTATGCTAGGTATGAAGCTTAAAAAATAATGGTTATTGCTCTCATGGAACTTACAGTTAAATAGACATATAATTATAGTACTAGTAATAATAATGATAATACCTAATATTTATTGAGTGATTCCTTTGGTGCCAAGCAGCACTAAATGTTTTAGATGAATTATCTCATTTATCACCCTCTATAGCCTTCTGCGATAGGAATTATTACTATCCCCATTTTACAGGAAATCGAACATTGGGAGAGGTTTAGTAACATGCCCAATGTCACATTTGAAATGAGCAACAAAGCTGCCTTCAAAGTTTGTTCTATAAACTCTGGAACCTCATCCCCTAATCAGTAACTTAAAGCCCTCTAGGAGCACATCTAACAAGAAAGGGAAGAGAAGCAAAGACATTTCACAGAGGGACCCTGCAGTAATCCATGGCTCTGGAGATATCCTGTTAATTCTATAGAAGAGGCAGTAAAAGAAAGATAAAGGCAGTTTATGAATTCTAGGCCTTCATATATAATCAGACCAAGCTTTGAACAAAAAATAATATATTTTTTCCCTTTACTTCATTCTCTAATTTAGATATTTACAGAGCTCAAGATGAAATGCTGAAAGTTCAGCAGGGAAGAACATAACCCCCATCCTCATAAATCTTAATTCTAACAGTTCATACATAATCCAGAAACTTCAGATTTCCAGAAATTTGTAAAAGCAAAAGCAAAGCAAAAACAAGCCAGCAAAACCCTGCAAATACCCAGGGAAAATTATTCTTTTTTTAATGTATACTTTATTCTTTTTAAACAAAGTATAATTGATTTACAACATTGTGTCAGTTTCAGGTGTATAGCACAGTGATTTTTATATATATATATATATATATATATTCTTCTTCAGAATTTTCCATTATAGGCTATTACAAAATACTGAGTCTAGTTCCCTGTGCTATACCGTAGGTACTTGTTGGTTATCTATTTTATATACAGTAATGTGTATATATTAATCCCAATCTCCTAATTTATCCCTCTCCCCCCTTCCCTTTTGATAACCATAAATTTGTTTTCTATGTTTGTGGGTCTATTACATTTTGTAAATAAGTCCATTTGTATTTTTTTTCTAGATTCCACATATAAGTGATATCATCTGATATTTGTCATTCTCTGGCTTGCTTCACTTAGTATGATAATCTTTAGGTCTATCTATGTTGCTGTAAATGACATTATTTCATTCTTTTTATGGCTGAGTAATATTCCATTATATATATATGGAATATTACCCTCATATATATATATGCCACATCTTCTTTATCACTTCATCTGTTAATGAACATTTAGGTTGCTTCTATGTCTTGGCTGTTGTAAATAGTGCAGCAATAAATATTGGGGTGCATGCATCTTTTTGAATTATGGTTTTCTCTCGGTGTATGCCCAGCAGTGGGATTGCTGGGTCATATGGTAGTTCTATTCTTAGTTTTTAAAGGAACCTCCGTACTATTCCCCATTGTCACTGTAACAATTTACATTCCCACCAACAGTGTAGGAGGGTTCCTTTTTCTCCACACCTTCTCCAGCATTCAATATTTGTAGACTTTTTGATGGCCATTCTGAATGGTGTAAAGTAAAACTTCATTGTAGTTTTGATTTACATTTCTCTAATAATTAGAAATGTTGAGCATTTTTTTTTATGGAGGCAAAATAATTCTTGTTGCTATCCTTAGAATATATTTTTTATCAGAGTGTTTGAGCTCATTGGAGAAAAGATACAGAGAATGTGGCTATATAGCAAAATGAAGAGGTGAATTGAGGTATATCTCAATATATCTTAACAGTTTTTATAACATTTAAAAATAATATGTAGATAGCCACATCCACCAGAGAGCAGAGAGCAGGAGCAAGAAGAAATACAATCCTGTGGACTGTGGAACAAAAACCACATTCACAGAAAGATAGACAAGATGAAAAGGCAGAGGGCTATGTACCAGATGAAGGAACAAGATAAAATCCCAGAAAAACAACTAAATGAAGTGCAAATAGGCAACCTTCCAGAAAAAGAATTCAGAATAATGAGAGTGAAGATGATCCAGGACCTCAGAAAAACAATGGAGGCAAAGATCAACAAGATGCAAGAAATGTTTACCAAAGACCTAGAAGAATTAAAGAACAAACAAACAGAGATGAACAATACAATAACTGAAATGAAAACTACACTAGAAGGAATCAATAGCAGAATAACTGAGGCAGAAGAACGGATAAGTGACCTGGAAGACAGAATGGTGGAATTCACTGCTGCAGAAAAGAATAAAGAGAAAAGAATGAAAAGAAATGAAGACAGGCTAAGAGACCTCTGGGACAACATTAAACATAACAACATTCGCTTTATAAGGGTCCCAGAAGGAGAAGAGAGAGAGAAAGGACCAGAGAAAATATTTAAAGGGATTATAGTCAAAAGCTTCCCTAACATGGGAAAGGAAATAGCCACCCAAGTCCAGGAAGCGCAGAGAGTCCCATACAGGATAAACCCAAGGAGAAACATGCCGAGACAAATAGTAATCAAATTGGCAAAAATTAAAGACGAAGAAAAGTATTGAAAGCAGCAAGGGAAAAACAACAAATAATATACAGGGGAACTCCCATAAGGTTACCAGCTGATTTCTCAGCAGAAACTCTACAAGCCAGAAGGGAGAGGCATGATATACTTAAAGTGATGAAAGGGAAGAACCTACAACCAAGATTACTCTACCTGGCAAGAATCTCATTCAGATTTGATGGAGAAATCAAAAGCTTTACAGACAAGCAAAAGCTAAGAGAATTCAGCACCACCAAACCAGCTCTACAACAAATGCTAAAGGAACTTCTCTAAGTGGGAAACACAAGAGAAGAAAAGGATCTCCAAAAACAAACCCAAAAATATTAAGAAAATGGTCATAGGAACATACATATCGATAATTACCTCAAACGTGAATGGATTAAATGCTCCAACCAAAAGACAAAGGCTTGCTGAATGGATACAAAAACAAGACCCATATATATGCTGTGTACAAGAGACCCACTTCAGACCTAGGGACACATACAGACTGAAAGTGAGGGGATGGAAAAAGATATTCCATGCAAATGGAAATCAAAAGAAAGCTGGAGTAGCAATACTCATATCAGATAAAGTAGACTTTAAAATAAAGAATGTTACAAGAGACAAGGAAGGACACTACAAAATGATCAAGGGATCAATCCAAGAAGATATAACAATTATAAATATATATGCACCCAACATAGGAACACCTCAATACATAAGGCAACTGCTAACAGTTATAAAAGGGGAAATCAACACTAACACAATAATAGTGGGGAACTTTAACACCTCACTTACACCAAAGGACAGATCATCCAAAATGAAAATAAATAAGGAAACAGAAGCTTTAAATGACACAATAGACCAGATAGATATAACTGACATTTATAAGACATTACATCCAAAAACAGGACATTACACTTTTTCTCAAGTGCACACGGAATATTCTCCAGGATAGATCACATCTTGGGTCACAAATCAAGCCTCAGTAAATTTAAGAAAACTGAAATCATATCACGCATATTTCTGACCACAATGCTATGAGATTAGAAATCAATTACAGGGAAAAAAACTTAAGAAACACAAACACATGGAGGCTAAACAATACGTTACTAAATAACCAAGAGATCACTGAAAAAATCAAAAGAGGAAATCAAAAAATACCTAGAGACAAATGACAATGAAAACACAACGATCCAAAACCTATGGGATGCAGCAAAAGCAGTTCTAAGAGGGAAGTTTATAGCTATACAAGCCTACCTCAAGAAACAACAAAAATCTCAAGTAAACAATCTAACCTTACACCTAAAGGGACTAGAGCAAGATGAACAAACAAAACCCAAAGTTAGCAGAAAGAAAGAAACCATAAAGATCAGAGCAAAAATCAATGAAATAGAAAGAAAGAAAGAAAACAATAGCAAAGATCAATAAAACTAAAAGCTGGTTCTTTGAGAAGATAAACAAAATTGATAAACCATTAGCCAGACTCATCAAGAAAAAGAGGGAGAGGACTCAAATCAATAAAATTAGAAATGAAAAAGGAGAAGTTACAACTGACATTGCAGAAATACAGCATCCCAAGAGACTACTACAAGCAACTATATGCCAATAAAATGGACAACCTGGAAGAAATGGACAAATTCTTACAAAGGTATAACCTTCCAAGACTGAACCAGGAAGAAACAGAAAATATGAACAGACCAATCACAAGTAATGAAGTTGAAACTGTGATTAAAAATCTTCCAACAAACAGAAGTGCAGGACCAGATAGCTTCACAGGTGAATTCTATCAAACATTTAGAGAAGAGCTAACACCCATCCTTCTCAAACTCTTCCAAAAAATTGCAGAGGAAGAAACAATCCCCAGCTCCTTCTATGAGGCCACCATCACCCTGATACCAAAACCAGACAAAGACACTACAAAAAAAGAAAATTACAGACCAATATCACTGATGAATATAGATGCAAAAATCCTCAACAAAATACTAGTAAACAGAATCCAACAACACATTAAAAGGATCATACACCAGGATCAAGTGGAATTTATCCCAGGGATGCAAGGATTCTTCAATATATGCAAATCAATCAATGTGATACACCATATTAACAAATTGAAGAATAAAAACCATATGATCATCTCAATAGATGCAGGAAAAGCTATTGAGAAAATTCGACACCCATTTTTGATAAAAACTCTCCAGAAAGTGGGCATAGCTCAACATAATAAAGGCCATACACGATAAACCACAGCAAATATCATTCTCAATAGTAAAAAACTGAAAGCATTTTCTCTAAGATCAGCAACGAGACAAAGATGTCCACTCTCACCACTATTATTCAACATAGTTTTGGAAGTCCTAGCCACGGCAATCAGAGAAGAAAAAGAATAAAAGGAATACAAGTTGGAAAATAAGAAGTAAAACTGTCACTGTTTGCAGATGACATGATACTATACATACAGAATCCTAAAAATGCCACCAGAAAACTACTGGAGCTAATCAATGAATTTGGTAAAGTTGCAGGATACAAAATTAATGCACAGAAATCTCTCACATTCCTATACACTAATGATGAAAAATCTGAAAGTGAAGTTATGGAAACACTCCAATTTACCACTGCAACAAAAAGAATAAAATACCTAGGAATAAACCTACCTAGGGAAATAAAAGACCTGTATGCAGAAAACTATAAGACACTGATGAAAGAAATTAAAGATGATACCAACAGAAAGAGAGATATACCATGTTACTGAATTGGAAGAATCAATATTGTGAAAATGACTATACTACCTAAAGCAATCTATAGATTCAATGCAATCCCTATCAAATTACCAATGGCATTTTTTACAGAACTAGAATAAAAAATCTTAAAATTTGTATGGAGACACAAAAGACCCTGAATAGCCAAAGGAGACTTGAGGGAAAAAAACGGAGCAGGAGGAATCAGGCTCCCTGACTTCAGACTATACTACAAAGCTACAGTAATCAGGACAATATGGTAGTGGCACAAAAACAGAAACATAGATCAATGGAACAAGATAGAAAGCCCAGAGATAAACCCACGAACCCATGGTCAACTAATCTATGACAAAGGAGGCAGGGGTATACAATGGAGAAAACACAGCCTCTTCAATAAGTGGTGCTGGGAAAACTGGACAGCTACATGTAGAAGAATGAAATTAGAACACTCCTTAACACCATACACAAAAATAAACTCAAAATGGATTCAAGACCTAAATGTACGTCTGAACACTATAAAAATCTTACAGGAAAACATAAGAAGAACACTCTTTGATATAACTCACAGCAAGATCTTTTTTGATCCACCTCCTAGAGTTAATGAAAAGACAACCCTCAGAATGGGAGAAAATATTTGCAAATGAATCACCGGACAAAGGATCAATCTCCAAAATATATAAACAGCTCATGCAGCTCAACATTAAAGAAACAAACAACCCAATCCAAAAATGGGCAGAAGAGCTAAATAGACATTTCTCCAAAGAAGACATACAGATGGCCAAGAAGCACATGAAAAGCTGATCAACATCACTAATTATTAGAGAAATGCAAATCAAAACTACAATGTGGTATCACCTCACACCAGTTAGAATGGGCATCTTCAGAAAACCTACAAACAACAAATGCTGGAGAGGGTATGGAGAAAAGGGAACCCTCCTGCACTGTTGGTGGGAATGTAAATTGATACAGCCACTATGGAGAACAGTATGGAGGTTCCTTAAAAAACTAAAAATAGAATTACCTTATGATCCCACAATCCCACTACTGGGCATATACCCAGAGAAAACCATAATTCAAAAAGACACATGCACCCCAATGTTCATTGCAGCACTATTTACAATAACCAGGTCATGGAAGCAACCTAAATGCCCATCGACAGATGAATGGATAAAGAAGATGTGGTATATATATACAATGGAATATTACTCAGCCATAAAAAAGAACGAAATTGAGTCATTTGTTGAGATGTGGATGGATCTAGAGACTGTCATACAGAGTGAAGTAAGTCAGAAAGAGAAAAACAAATATCATATATTAACGCATGTATGTGGAACGTAGAAAAATGGTACAGATAAACCGGTTTGCAGGGCAGAAGTTGAGACAGAGATGTAGAGAACAGACGTATGGACACCAAGGGGGGGAAACCTCAATAGGTTGCGGATGGTGGTGTGCTGAATTGGGCGATTGGGATTGACATGTATACACTGATGTGTATAAAATTGATGACTAATAAGAACCTGCAGTATAAAAAAACAAACAAACAAAAAAAGCAAAGAAAAAACTTTCTTTGGGTTATTTGTATGGAAATACGTTAATAGAAATGTTTTAGACATTACATGAAATTTCTAAAAATCTTACATGTTCTGGTATAATGTTATATGTAATAATTCTAGTTATTACTTTAAAATGTATATCTCAGAAATAATTAAATTTCCTTGTCAATTGCATTATTATGAATTTTCGTCAAATCTTTAACCGTGGTCATTTTTAAGTCTTTTGTCATTTACAGACAGTTCTGCGTGTACTCTGATGCTTTCACAAAACTGTTCCTATAAAAGGGTTTCATCTTCAAGGAGTTCATTGAAAAGACTCTGACAAGTACAGGTTTCTGGTAACTGACTATACTGCTGAACTGAATGAATAAACATTTTCAGAACTCTAATGGAAAACTAATGAATTCATAAAAGTGCTAACAAAAGATCAGGATGAAAACAAAAAATTAATTACATGGGACTGAGTGCACTGATGGGGATGATTATAATTTTTGTGACTTTCTGTTTGAATAAAAAAAAAAATTCCCCCCCCCAAAATAATAATAATATGTAATTAAGGAAGACCTATTGGAATTTAGCCAAAAATTAAATATTTTTAACATTTCTACAAATTATAATTTAAAATTATAAAAAAAATTAAAAAAATTCTGTCTGCTACAAGATTTTCAAAGTGTATCAACATTTTACTCAGAAGAACCTATATTATGGGAAAAGCTTGACAGTGAGAAATAATATTTTTTGAGATGAGACACTAACAGGCTTGGTAATTCAAGGAAGGATGTTTAGAATCAAGAACCAAAAACAAAGATAGAAAAGACCTATGAAGACAGTATTTTATTATTTTTTGCAACAGAATACAGTCTTATTTTTATGATAATTCCATGTAATGAGTGTTTCATAAAGACTAGAGAAGAGGGAGAGAGGAGAAGATGGCAGAAGACTAAGACGCAGGGATCACCTTCCTCCCCACAGATACATCAGAAATACATCTACACGTGGAACTGCTCCTATAGAACACCCACTGAATGCTGCCAGAAGACGTCAGACCTCCCAAAAGGCAAGAAACTCCCCACGTACCTGGGTAGGGCAAAAGAAAAAATAAACAACAGAGACAAAAGAATAGGGACGGGACCTGCACCAGTGGGAGGGAGCTGTGAAGGAGGAAAGGTTTCCACACACTAGGAAGCCCCTTCGCAGGCGGAGACTGCGGGTGGCAGAGGGGGGAAGCTTCGGAGCCATGGAGGAGAGCATAGCAACAGGGATACGGAGGGCAAAGCAGAGAGATTCCCGCACAGAGGATCAGTGCCGACCAGCACTCACCAGCCCGAGAGGCTTGTCTGCTCACCCACCGGGGCGGTCAGGGGCTGGGAGCCGAGGCTCGGGCTTCAGAGGTCGGACCCCAGGGAGAGGACTGGGGTTGGCACTGTGAACACAGCCTGAAGGGGGCTAGTGCGCCACGGCTAGCCAGGAGGGAGTCCGGGAAAATGTCTGGACCTGCCAAAGAGACAAGAGACTTTTTCTTGCCTCTCTGTTTGCTGGTGCGCAAGGAGAGGGGATTAAGAGCGCTGCTTAAAGGAGCACTAGGGACGGGCACGAGCCGCAGCTATTAGCGCGGACCCCAGAGACGGGCATGGGATGCTAAGGCTGCTGCTGCCGCCACCAAGAAGTCTGTGCGTGAGCACAGGTCACTATCCACACCACCCCTCCTGGGAGCCTGTGCAGGCCGCCACTGCCAGGGTCCCGTGATCCAGGGACAGCTTCCCTGGGAGAACGCATGGCGCACCTCAGGCTGCTACAACATCACACCGGCCTCTGCCGCCGCAGGCTCACGCCGCATCTGTACCCCTCCCTCCCCACAGCCTCAGTGAGCCAGAGCCCCCAAATCAGCTGCTCCTTTAACCCCGTCCTGTGTGAGCGAAGAACAGACGCCCTCAGGCGACCTACACGCAGAGGTGGGTCCAAATCCAAAGCTGAACCACGGGAGCCATGCAAACAAAGAAGAGAAAGGGAAATTTCTCCCAGCAGCCTCAGAAGCAGTGGATTAAAGCTCCACAAACAACTTGATGTACATGCATCTGTGGAATACCTGAATAGACAACGAATCATCCAAAATTGAGGAGGTGGACTTTGGGAGCGAGATATATTATTTTTTCCCCTTTTCCTCTTTTTGTGAGGGGTTATGTGTATGCTTCTGTGTGAAATTTTTTGTGTATGGCTTTGCTTTCACCATTTGTGCTAGGGTTCTGTGAGCCTGATTTTTTGTTTTTCGGGTTTTTTTTACTTTAAATTTTTTTTTCTTTTTTTCTTAATAATCTTTTATTTTTTATTTTAATAACTTTATTTTATTTTATCTTCTTTCTTTTGTTCATTCTATTTTTTCTCCCTTTTATTCTGAGCTGTGTGGATGAAAGGCTCTTGGTGCTCCAGGAAGGCATCAGGGCTGTGCCTCTAAGGTGGGAGAGCCAACTTCAGGACACTGGTCCACAAGAGACCTCCCAGCTTCACGTAATACTGAAAGGCGAAAATCTCCCAGAGATCTCCATCTCAACACCAAGACCCAGCTTTATTCAATGACCAGCAAGCTACACTGCTGGACACCCCATGCCAAACAACTAGCAAGACAGGAACACAGCCCCATCCATGAGCAGAGAGGCTGCCTAAAATCATAGTAAGGCCACAGACACCCCAAAACACACCACCAGACGTGGACTTGCCCACCAGAAAGACAAGATCCAACCTCATCCACCAGAACACAGCACTAGTCCCCTCCACCAGGAAACCTACACAACCTACTGAACCAACCTTAGCCACTGGGGACAGATACCAAAAACAACAGGCACTATGAACCTGCAGCCTGCGAAAAGGAGATCCCAAACACAGGAGGATAAGCAAATTGAGAAGACAGAAGAACACACAGCAGATGAAGGAGAAAAAACACACCAGACCTAACAAATGAAGAGGAAATAGGCAGTCTACCTGAAAAAGAATTCAGAATAATGATAGTAAAGATGATCCAAAATCTTGGAAATAGAATAGACAAAATGCAAGAAACATTTAACAAGGACCTAGAAGAACTAAAGAGGAACCAAGCAAGGATGAACAACACAATAAATGAAATTAAAAATACTCTAGAAGGGATCCATAGCAGAATAAGTGAGGCAGAAGAACGGATAAGTGACCTGGAAGATAAAATAGTGGAAATAACTACTGCAGAGCAGAATAAGGAAAAAAGAATGAAAAGAACTGAGGACAGTCTCAGAGACCTCTGGGACAACATTAAACGCACCAACATTCGAATTATAGGGGTCCCAGAAGAAGAAGACAAAAAGAAAGGGACTGAGAATATATTTGAAGAGATTATAGTTGAAAACTTCCCTAATATGGGAAAGGAAATAGTTAAACAAGTCCTGGAAGCACAGAGAGTCCCATACAGGATAAATCCAAGGAGAAACACGCCAACACACATATTAATCAAACTATCAAAAATTAAATATAAGGAAAATATATTAAAAGCAGCAAGGGAAAAACAACAAATAACACACAAGAGAATCCCCGTAAGGTTAACATCTGATCTTTCAGCAGAAACTCTGCAAGCCAGAAGGGAGTGGCAGGACATATTTAAAGTGATGAAGGAGAAAAATCTACAGCCAAGATTACTCTACCCAGTAAGGATCTCATTCAGATTTGATGGAGAAATTAAAACCTTTACAGACAAGCAAAAGCTGAGAGAATTCAGCACCAACAAAGCAGCTTTACAACAAATGCTAAAGGAACTTCTCTAGGCAAGAAACACAAGAGAAGGGAAACACCTACAACAACAAACCCAAAACATTTAAGAAAATGGGAATAGGAACATAAATATCGATAATTACCTTAAATGTAAATGGATTAAACGCTCCCACCAGAAGACACAGACTGGCTGAATGGATACAAAAACAAGACCCATATATATGTTGTCTACAAGAGACCCACTTCAGACCTAGAGACACATACAGACTGAAAGTGAGGGGATGGAGAAAGATTTTCCATGCAAATGGAAATCAAAAGAAAGCTGGAGAAGCAATTCTCATATCAGACAAAATAGACTTTAAAATAAAGACTATTACAAGAGACAAAGAAGGACACTATATAATGATCAAGGGATCGATCCAAGAGGAAAGTATAACAATTGTAAATATTTATGCACCCAACATAGGAGCACCTCAATACATAAGGCAAATACTAACAGCCATAAAAGGGGAAATCGACAGTAACACAATCATAGTAGGGGACTTTAACACCCCACTTTCACCAATGGACAGATCATCCAAAATGAAAATAAATAAGGAAACACAAGCTTTAAATGATACATTAAACAAGATGGATTTAATTGATATTTACAGGACATTGCACCCAAAAACAACAGAATACACATTTTTCTCAAGTGCTCATGGAACATTCTCCAGGATAGATCATATCTTGGGTCACAAATCAAGCCTTGGTAAATTTAAGAAAATTGAAATCGTATCAAGTATCTTTTCCGACCACAACGCTATGAGACTAGATATCAATTACAGGAAAAGATCTGTAAAAAATACAAACACATGGAGGCTACACACTACACTACTTAATAACGAAGTGATCACTGAAGAAATCAAAGGGGAAATCAAAAAATACCTAAAAACAAATGACAGTGGAGACACGACGATCCAAAACCTATGGGATGCAGCAAAAGCAGTGCTAAGAGGGAAGTTTATAGCAATACAAGCCTACCTCAAGAAACAGGAAACATCTCGAATAAACAACCTAACCTTGCACCTAAAGCAATTAGAGAAAGAAGAACAAAAAAACCCCAAAGCCAGCAGAAGGAAAGAAATTATAAAGATCAGGTCAGAAATAAATGAAAAAGAAATGAAGGAAACAATAGCAAAAATCAATGAAACTAAAAGCTGGTTCTTTGAGAAGATAAACAAAATTGATAAACCATTAGCCAGACTCATCAAGAGAAAAAGGGAGAAGACTCAGATCAATAGAATTAGAAATGAAAAAGGAGAAGTAACCACTGACACTGCAGAAATACAAAAGATCATGAGAGATTACTACAAGCAACTCTATGCCAATAAAATGGACAACCTGGAAGAAATGGACAGATTCTTAGAAATGCACAAACTGCCGAGACTGAACCAGGAAGAAATAGAAAATATGAAGAGACCAATCACAAGCACTGAAATTGAAACTGTGATTAAAAACCTTCCAACAAACAAAAGCCCAGGACCAGATGGCTTCACAGGTGAATTCTATCAAACATTTAGAGAAGAGCTAACACCTATCCTTCTCAAACTCTTCCAAAATACTGCAGAGGGAGGAACACTCCCAAACTCATTCTACGAGGCCACCATCACCCTGATACCAAAACCAGACAAAGATGTCACAAAGAAAGAAAACTACAGGCCAATATCACTGATGAACATAGATGCAAAAATCCTCAACAAAATACTAGCAAACAGAATCCAACAGCACATTAAAAGGATCCTACACCATGATCAAGTGGGGTTTATCCCAGGAATGCAAGGATTCTTCAATATACGCAAATCAATCAATGTGATACATCATATTAACAAACTGAAGGAGAAAAACCATATGATCATCTCAATAGATGCAGAGAAAGCTTTCGACAAAATTCAACACCCATTTATGATAAAAGCCCTGCAGAAAGTAGGCATAGAGGGAACTTTCCTCAACATAATAAAGGCCATATATGACAAACCCACAGCCAACATTGTCCTCAATGGTGAAAAACTGAAACCATTTCCACTAAGATCAGGAACAAGACAAGGTTGCCCACTCTCACCACTATTATTCAACATAGTTTTGGAAGTGTTAGCCACAGCAATCAGAGAAGACAAAGAAATAAAAGGAATCCAAATCGGAAAAGAAGAAGTAAAGCTGTCACTATTTGCAGATGACATGATACTATACATAGAGAATCCTAAAGATGCTACCAGAAAACTCCTAGAGCTAATCAATGAATTTGGTAAAGTAGCAGGATACAAACTTAATGCACAGAAATCTCTTGCATTTCTATACACTAATGACGAAAAATCTGAAAGTGAAATTAAGAAAACACTCCCATTTACCATTGCAACAAAAAGAATAAAATATCTAGGAATAAACCTACCTAAGGAGACAAAAGACCTGTATGCAGAAAATTATAAGACACTGATGAAAGAAATTAAAGATGATACAAATAGATGGAGAGATATACCATGTTCCTGGATTGGAAGAATCAACAATGTGAAAATGACTCTACTACCCAAAGCAATCTACAGATTCAATGCAATCCCTATCAAACTACCACTGGCATTTTTCACAGAACTAGAACAAACAATTTCACAATTTGTATGGAAACACAAAAGACCCCGAATAGCCAAAGCAATCTTGAGAACGAAAAATGGAGCTGGGGGAATCAGGCTCCCTGACTTCAGACTATATTACAAAGCTTCAGTAATCAAGACAGTTTGGTACTGGCACAAAAACAGAAATATAGATCAATGGAACAGGATAGAAAGCCCAGAGATAAACCCACACACATATGGGCACCTTATCTTTGATAAAGGAGGCAAGCATATACAGTGGAGAAAAGACAGCCTCTTCAATAAGTGGTGCTGGGAAAATTGGACAGGTACATGTAAAAGTATGAAAATAGAACACTCCCTGACACCATGCACAAAAATAAACTCAAAATGGATTAAAGACCTAAGTGTAAGGGCAGACACTATCAAACTCTTAGAGGAAAACATAGGCAGAACACTCTATGACATACATCACAGCAAGATTCTTTTTGACCCAGCTCCCAGAGAAATGGAAATAAGAACACAAATAAACAAATGGGACCTAATGAAACTTAAAAGCTTTTGCACAGCAAAGGAAACCATAAACAAGACCAAAAGACAACCATTAGAATGGGAGAAAATATTTGCAAATGAAGCAACTGACAAAGGATTAATCTCCAAGATTTACAAGCAGCTCATGCAGCTCAATAACAAAAAAACGAACAACCCAATCCAAAAATGGGCAGAAGACCTAAATAGACATTTCTCCAAAGAAGATATACAGATGGCCTACAGACACATGAAAGAATGCTCAACATCATTAATCATTAGAGAAATGCAAATCAAAACTACAATGAGATATCATCTCACACCGGTCAGAATGGCCATCATCAAAAAATCTAGAAACAATAAATGCTGGAGAGGATGTGGAGGAAAGGGAACACTCTTGCACTGTTGGTGGGAATGTAAATTGATACAGCCACTATGGAGAACAGTATGGAGGTTCCTTAAAAAACTACAAATAGAACTACCATACGACCCAGCAATCCCACTACTGGGCATATACCCTGAGAAAACCATAGGTCAAAAAGAGTCATGTACCAAAATGTTCATTGCAGCTCTATTTACAATAGCCAGGACATGGAAGCAATCTAAATGTCCATCGACAGATGAATGGATAAAGAAGATGTGGCACATATATACAATGGAATATTACTCAGCCATAAAAAGAAATGAAATGGAGGTATTTGTAATGAGGTGGACGGAGTTAGAGTCTGTCATACAGAGTGAAGTAAGTCAGAAAGAGAAAAACAAATACAGTATGCTAACACATATATACGGAATCTAAGGGGAAAAAAAAAAAAAAAAAAAAAGGCCATGAAGAACCTAGTGGCAAGACGGGAATAAAGACACAGACCTACTAGAGAATGGACTTGAGGATATGGGGAGGGGGTGGGGTGAGATGTGACAGGGTAAGAGAGTGTCATGGACATATATACACTACCAAATGTAAAATAGATAACTAGTGGGAAGCAGCCGCATAGCACAGGGAGATCAGCTCGGTGCTTTGTGACCACCTAGAGGGATGGGATGGGGAGGGTGGTAGGGAGGGAGATGCAAGAGGGAAGAGAAATGGGAACATATTGTATATGTATAACTGATTCACTTTGTTATAAAGCAGAAGCTAACACACCATTGTAAGGCAATTATACTTCAATAAAGATGTTAAAAAAAAAAAAAAAAAAAAAAGAAAAAGGAGAAGTAACCACTGATACTGCAGAAATACAAACGATCATGAGAGATTACTACAAGCAACTCTATGCCAATAAAATGGACAACCTGGAAGAAATGGACAGATTCTTAGAAATGCACAACTTGCCGAGACTGAACCAGGAAGAAATAGAAAATATGAACAGACCAATCACAAGCACTGAAATTGAAACTGTGATTAAAAATCTTCCAACAAACAAAAGCCCAGGACCAGATGGCTTCACAGGCGAATTCTATCAAACATTTAGAGAAGAGCTAACACCTATCCTTCTCAAACTCTTCCAAAATATTGCAGAGGGAGGAACACTCCCAAACTCATTCTACGAGGCCACCATCACCCTGATACCAAAATCAGACAAAGATGTCACAAAGAAAGAAAACTACAGGCCAATATCACTGTTGAACATAGATGCAAAAATCCTCAACAAAATACTAGCAAACAGAATCCAACAACACATTAAAAGAATCATACACCATGATCAAGTGGGGTTTATCCCAGGAATGCAAGGGTTCTTTAATATACGCAAATCAATCAACGTGATACACCATATTAAGAAATTGAAGGAGAAAAACCATATGATTATCTCAATAGATGCAGAAAAAGCTTTCGACAAAATTCAACACCCATTTATGATAAAAGCCCTGCAGAAAGTAGGCATAGAGGGAACTTTCCTCAACATAATAAAGGCCATATATGACAAACCCACAGCCAACATTGTCCTCAATGGTGAAAAACTGAAACCATTTCCACTAAGATCAGGAACAAGACAAGGTTGCCCACTCTCACCACTATTATTTAACATAATTTTGGAAGTGTTAGCCACAGCAATCAGAGAAGAAAAAGAAATAAAAGGAATCCAAATCGGAAAAGAAGAAGTAAAGATGTCACTGTTTGCAGATGACATGATATTATACAGAGAGAATCCTAAAGATGCTACCAGAAAACTACTAGAGCTAATCAATGAATTTGGTAAAGTAGCAGGATACAAAATTAATGCACAGAAATCTCTTGTATTCCTATATACTAATGATGAAAAATCTGAAAGTGAAATTAAGAAAACACTCCCGTTTACCATTGCAACAAAAAGAATAAAATATCTAGGAATAAACCTACCTAAGGAGACAAAACACCTGTATGCAGAAAATTATAGGACACTGATGAAAGAAATTAAAGATGATACAAGTAGATGGAGAGATATACCATGTTCTTGGATTGGAAGAATCAACATTGTGAAAATGACTCTACTACCCAAAGCAATCTACAGATTCAGTGCAATCCCTGTTAAACTACCACTGGCATTTTTCACAGAACTAGAAGAAAAAATTTCACAATTTGTATGGAGAGAAAAAAGACCCCGAATAGCCAAAGCAGTCTTGAGAACGAAAAATGGAGCTGGAGGAATCAGGCTCCCTGACTTCAGACTATATTACAAGCTACAGTAATCAAGACAGTTTGGTACTGGCACAAAAACAGAAATATAGATCAATGGAACAGGATAGCAAGCACAGAGATAAACCCACGCACATATGGTCACCTTATCTTCGATAAACGAGGCAAGCATATACAGTGGAGAAAAGACAGCCTCTTCAGTAAGTGGTGTTGGGAAAATTGGACAGGTACATGTAAAAGTATGAAATTAGAACACTCCCTGACACCATACACAAAAATAAACTCAAAATGGATTAAAGACCTAAGAGTAAAGCCAGACACTATCAAACTCTTAGAGGAAAACATAGGCAGAACACTCTATGACATAAATCACAGCAAGATCCTTTTGGACCCAGCCCCTAGAGAAATGGAAATAAAAACACAAATAAACAAATGGGACCTAATGAAACTTAAAAGCTTTTGCACAGCAAAGGAAACCATAAACAAGACCAAATGACAACCCTCAGAATGGGAGAAAATATTTGCAAATGAAGCAACTGACAAAGGATTAATCTCCAAGATTTACAAGCAGCTCATGCAGCTCAATAACAAAAAAACAAACGACCCAATCCAAAAATGGGCAGAAGACCTAAATAGACATTTCTCCAAAGAAGATATACAGATGGCCAACAGACACATGAAAGAATCCTCAACATCCTTAATCATTAGAGAAATGCAAATCAAAACTACAATGAGGTATCATCTCACACCAGTCAGAATGGCCATCATCAAAAAATCTAGAAACAATAAATGCTGGACAGGGTGTGGAGAAAAGGGAACCCTCTTGCACTGTTGGTTGGAATGTAAATTGATACAGCCACTATGGAGAACAGTATGGAGGTTCCTTAAAAAACTAAAAATAGAACTACCATATTACCCAGCAATCCCACTACTGGGCATATACCCTGAGAAAACTATAATTCAAAAAGAGTCATGTACCAAAATGTTCATTGCAGCTCTATTTACAATAGCCAGGACATGGAAGCAACCTACGTGTCCATCATCGGATGAATGGATAAAGAAGATGTGGCACATATATACAATGGAATATTACTCAGCCATAAAAAGAAATGAAATGGAGGTATTTGTAATGAGGTGGATGGAGTTAGAGTCTGTCATACAGAGTGAAGTAAGTCAGAAAGAGAAAAACAAATACAGTATGCTAACACATATATATGGAATCTAAGGGGAAAAAAAAAAGGTCATGAAGAACCTAGTGGCAAGACGGGAATAAAGACACAGACCTACTAGAGAATGGACTTGAGGATATGGGGAGGGGGAGGGGTGAGATGTGACTGGGTGAGAGAGTGTCATGGACATATATACACTACCAAATGTAAAATAGATAGCTGGTGGGAAGCAGCTGCATAGCACAGGGAGATCAGCTTGGTGCTTTGTGACCACCTAGAGGGGTGGGATAGGGAGGGTGGGAGGGAGGGAGATGCAAGAGGGAAGAGATATGGGAACATATGTATATGTATAACTGATTCACTTTGTTATAAAGCAGAAACTAACACACCATTGTGAAGCAATTATACTCCAATAAAAATGTTCAAAAAATAAAAAGACTAGAGAAAATTCAATTCTAAATATAGTTGTGAAGTTCACTAAAGTGTTATTTAACATTTGGCTTGAATTCAATTTGTTTATTTTTTTTTTGTTATACCCATAACCAAGTCTAACAGGTGAACTGTGCTTTATTGCACACAGACCACTTTGGGATGTATAAAAAGAATATATATTCTTTTAAAATCAATAAATTATGAGGTATGGCTATAAGGCTGATTTTTCTTAAATAACCCTATCAAAACACAAACATTCTAGTACTCATTATTCTCCTTCACATGATCACTGTATATTATCTAGCTTGATTACTTGATCTATTGAGGCCACTGTGACAAATAATTTTAGAAATGCTTATTTGAAAACAACCTTCCAATTCTGAATTGTATTTTTCAAAATTTACTATTTGTCAGACTTCACTCTTTGAAGGTGGGCTTAATTTTTGGAGTAAAGCTAAAATCATTGAACCAAGTCTTATAAACAAGAAGGATTACTTTAATCCAAAATGAGCTACGTCTTTAAATAAGACTAATTCTGATATGAGGCTATGGAAAGTGGAGGAATGATGATAGGAGAGGCATGTTTCAACAATGATATGCTTAGTTAACAATGTTAAGTGGTTGATCAGCTAGATTACCAATCAGGAGTTGAGAGATTTGACTAGCATGTTCACAGTGAACTCAGCAGAACAAAGAGAACACATTGTTGAGTTTTTATTTGAGGATATACTCACTTAGGTGGAGCAATCACTGCTTGTCTGGGCTGGACTAACCAAAATGACAAGTTTTATAGTGTAACAAAGAGCAAAGAGAAGTGTAAGGGCTTATGGTGGTGAAGAGGAAAGTTCTGTGTATTTTTAGATTAATGAATAACGTGAATTTCATTTTTGGCCGAAAAGTCTGAGACTAAAAGCTTTCTGTTAAAATCAAAATAGACAATTTACTCAATTATGTATGTTAAATGATGAGGAGGAGTAAAGGATGGCATTGTTCTTCCTCCCCTCTTTTTAACCTTTGCTATTATATTAAGATTCACAAAATTGGTAATTAAAACAATTGTTCATAAGCATTGTTCAACTATTCTTCACTGTCTTCCCTTTTGAAACTGGCATTTCTGTCCAAAGTACTACTTACAGTGTCCTTTGACAGAAATTTTACAGAAACATATATTTGCATTCATCAATTTAAAGTACATACTTGAGATATATTTGGAATGATATTATCTTAAATTTGCACAGCACTTTGAAGATTTCAAATTCTTTTCCTATTTCTGTGGCATTCTACCAGGAAAGGTGTAGCCAGAGAAACAGACTAATAAGATATAGATAAATAGGATAGATGATAGATAGATAGATGGTGGATAGAGATAGATAGATTTTAGGGACATGGCTTGCACAATTACGGGGACTGCCAAGCTTGAAATTTGTAGGGCAGGCTTTTTGTGTCTTGAGGTAAAATTCTTTCTTTTCAGGGAAACCTCAGTTTTCACCCTAAAGGCCTTTAGTTAAAGATTAGATAAGTCCCACCCACATAATCAAGGATAATCTCCTTTACTTAAAGGCAACCGATTGTAAATGCTGATCACATCTACAAAATACCCTCTTGGGCTTTTTACTCATTTGTTATGTGAAGAAACTGAGGCTCAGTAAAGTTAAGCCACTCAAGTAAATCATATAGGAATTGACAGAAGCCGGATTAGATTTCACATTCCACCTCCTAGGTTAAGGTTTCCCCACTCCATCCTACCACCTCCCTCGAAGGTTTTCATACTAAGGCTTATAGCTCTTAGTATTTAGCAGGGAACTTATTTCCTCAATCACAACATTTTTTTTTTTTAATTGAAGTATAGTTGATTTAAAGTATTGCCTTAGTTTCAGGTGTATAGCAAAGTGATTCAGTTATATACAGTATTTTTTTTCAGATTCTTTTCCCTTACAGGTTATTACAAAATATTGTGTATAGTTCCCTGTGCTATACAGTAGGTCCTTGTTGGTTATCTATTTTATATATAGTAGTGTAGTTATGTTAATCCCAAACTCTAATTTATCCCTTTCCCCACTTCCCTTTGGTAATCATAAGTTTGTTTTCTATGTCTGTGTGTTTACTTCTGCTTTTATATAAGTTCATTTATATAATTTTCTTTAGATTCCACATATAAGCAATATCATATGATATTTGTCTTTGGCTTATTTCACTTAGGATGATAATCTCTAGGTCCATCCATGTTGATGTAAATGGCATTATTTCACTCTTTTTTATGGCTGAGTAATATTCCATTGTGTATATGTACCACGTCTTCTTTATCAATGCATCTGTCGATGGACATTTAGGTTGGTTCCATGTCTTGGCTATTGTAAATAGTGCTGCAACAAATATTGGGGTGCATGTATCTCTTTGAATTATGGCTTTCCCCAGATATATACCCAGGAGTGGCATTGCAGGATCATATGGATGCTCTATATTTAATTTTCGAAGGATCCTCTATACTTTGCTCCATAGTGGTTGTACCAATTTACATTCCCACAAACAGTGTAGGAGGGTTCCTTTTTCACCACACTCTGCAGCATTTATGATTTGTAGACTTTTTGATGATGGCCATTCTGACTGAGGTGATACTTCATTGTAGTTTTGATTTGCATTTCTTTGATAATTAGCAATGTTGAGCATCTTTTCATGTGCCTTTTGACCATCTCTATGTCTTCTTTGGAGAAATGTCTATTTAGAACTACTACCCATTTTTTGATAAGGTTGTTTGGGTTTTTTTGTTATTGATCTGTATGATCTATTTGCATATTTGGGAGATTAATTCCTTGTCAGTTGCATCATTTGCAAATATTTTCTCCCATTCTGGAGGTTGTCTTTTCATTTTATTTATGGGTTTTTTGGTTTTTTTGTTTGTTTGTTTTTGCTGTGCATAAGCTTTTAAGTTTAATTAGGTCCCATTTGTTTATTTTTGTTTTTATTTCTATTACTCTAGGAGATGAATTTGAAAAGGTATTGCTATATGTCAAAGAGTGTTCTGTCTGTATTTTCCTCTAGGAGTTTTATAGTATCCAGTCTTACATTTAGGTCTTTAATCCACTTAATAAAGGTCAGCTATGAGAAATCCAGAGCTAACATCATACTCAATGATGAAAAGCTGAAGGCATTTCCTCTAAGATCAGGAAGAAGACAAGGATGCCCACTCTCGCCACTTTTATTCAACATTAGTTTTGGAAGTCCTAGCCACAGCAATCAGAGAAGAAAAAGAAATAAAAGGAATCCAAACTGGAAAGTAAGAAGTAAAACTGTCACTGTTTGCAGATGACATAGAAAAATCCTAAAGACGCTACCAGAAAACTACTAGAGCTCATCAATGAATTCAGTAAACTTTCAGGATACAAAAATTAATACACAGAAATATGTTGCGTTTCTATACACTAACAACGAAATAGCAGAAAGAGAAATTAAGGAAACAGTCCCATTTACCATTGTAACAAGAAGAATAAAATATCTAGGAATAAATCTACCAAAGGAGGCAAAAGACCTGTACTCCGAAAACTATAACACAGTGATGAAAGAAATCGAATATGACACAAACAGATGGAAAGGTATCCTTTGTTCTTAGATTGGTAAAATCAGTATTATCTAAATGACTATACTACCCAAGGCAATCTACAGATCAGTGCAATCCCTATAAATTACCATTGACATTTTTCACAGAACTAGAACAAAAAAATTTTTTAATTTGTGCGGAAACACAAAATAGCCAAAGCAGTCTTGAAAAAGAAAAATGGAGCTGAAGGAATCAGGCTTCCTGACTTCAGACTATACTACAAAGCTACAGTAATCAAAACAGTGTGGTATTGGCACAAAAACAGACATATCGATCAATGGAACAGGATAGAAAGCCCAGAAATAAACACACACACCTATGATCAATTAATCTATGACAAAGGAGGCAAGAACATACAATGGAGAAAAGACAGTCTCTTCAGTAAGAGGTGCCAAGAAAACTGGACAGTTACTTGTAAAAGGATGAAATTAGAACATTCTCTAATACCACACACACTGACTTTTATTTTAAATGTTTCATAAATATTTAGCTAACATAAATGTTTTTCTCTTAATTGAAAAGATTATCTTCTTGGCTTGTGTCATTTATTCTGTCATTCATTCATTTCACCTGAACAATATGATCCCAAAGAATCCAATAGAGCCTACGGTCTTATTTATCACATAGGGAATTACCTTGTTTCAATGGTAGCCTCCCAGTACACTACCAGACAAGCTATCCCAGGTGTCAGAAAGACCCCTGTTTCCCATGGAACAGAAAGACTCATAGAAAAAAAATTAACTTCACATTAAAGTTAATTAAATAATTTTAAAACATCAGTGTGAAACCAGATAAAAGAGATGGACTAGGTTAGCACACTTAGAAAAGGTTAAGAGTTGGGAATACCACACTACCTGAATCTCTTCTGCAAAATTCATATGTCCTATCTCTCTCTTTGCTGTATCAGGTCTCCCAGTTTATGATATGATTATGAGAAACACAGCTGAGGTTTGAATAAGGGGGCCACAGATGAGAGGTGTCTGGGGCAATGATACACACTGTTCTATCAGAAAATGCAGGCCAATTAACCTGATGAGCCACTATAGTTTTTATTTGTGTTTCTTGGTTTGAGAAGAAAAAACTTGGGACTGTAATGGAATCATAATATGTGTTATCATTGCCCAAGGCTGTCATGGTCATTAATTGGTTTTTACACTTCTTTCTATTTTTTTTAAATTAATTAATTAATTTATTTTTTGGCTGCATTGGGTCTTTGTTGATGTGTGTGGGCTTTCTCTAGTTGAGGCGAGTGGGGGCTACTCTTTGTTGCAGTGTGCAGGCTTCTCATTGTGGTGGCTTCTCTTGTTGCAGAACATGGGCTCTAGGAACACAGGCTTCAGTAGTTGTGGCACACGGGCTCAGTAGTTGTGGCGCACGGGCTTAGTTGCTCTGTGGCATGTAGAATCTTCCCGGACTAAGGATCGGACCCACGTCCCCTGCATTGGCAGGTGGATTCTTAACCACTGTGCCACCAGGAAAGTCCCTCTATTTTTAAATAACAATTTTTTCCATCATATTTTCTATTGATTCTACCTATCTTTGTCATGTATTAAGATTATTAATTTACTCTTGACATTTCCTATATATTATGACTTTACCTATGTTGTACCATGCTATATTTAACACATCTATACCACACTATATCTCTTATGCCATCCCTAGGTTCACATTCTGTGAGCTTCAACCATATATCATAAACTAATAGTTTATTTACTATCTATGCTTGACACTTTAAAGAATTTCACCATTTTTTCTTATCTTTTATAGAATAATTGAATGTTCTCAATATTAGATGAAATAATCACAACTTTTGTAAACCCAAAGATCATTGGAGAGTTTTTAAAATATATTGCTGTGAGAGTAGAGATTTAATGTTCTCATAATAACAACAAAATGGTAATTATATGGGATAAAGGATGTGTTAACTAACATTATTATGGCAAACATTTCACAATATATATGTGTATCAATTAATCACATTGTACATCTAAAAGTTCTGATCATTTTAACACCCAGTTCCAATGTCTGGGGGGAGAGGTCCCACATACCAAGTAATTCTTGAACACCAGCTGGGTGTCCTGTGATTTATTGAAATTCTGACACTATCTACCCAGATATAGTATCAGATTCTACAGGTTAAGGGTTTAGTCCTACAAGATTTCACACCCTGTCTCCAGACACTGGTTTCAAGTCCACGTTGTCACCTGTGCTTCTGACCAACTAGCTATAAGATCTGAGTTTCCAAAAACTCCCTCCTTGGGTTTGATTAATTTTTTAGAGTGATTCACAGAACTCAGAGAAACATTTCACTTACTACACCACCAGTTTATTATAAAAAGGTTACAATTCAGGATAGCCAGATGAAAGAAATTAATAGGGCAATGGATGTGGGAAGGGGTGTACCACTCTCCTCAAACCTCCATGTGATCATTATTGCAAAAGCTCTCTGAACGCCGTCCTTCTGGGCTTTTATGGAGGTTTCATTCATTACACAGGCACAATTGATTAAATCATTAGGCCATTGGCTATTGATTCAACTTCCAGTTCCTCTCCCCTCCCTGAGGTCAGTAAGGTGGGACTGAATGTTCCAGTCCACTAATTGCAGGGTTGGTTTTCCTGACAACCAGCCGCCATTCTTAAGTATGTTCTGAAATTCACCTCATTACCATAACAAATGACACGTTTATGCTCTTGTTGCTTAGACAATTCCAAGGACTTTATGAACTCTGTGTTAGAAGCAGGGACAAAGACCAAATATATATTTCTTATTATAATTCACAATGTCACAACACCTTAAACTTATACAATGTTATATGTCAATTATAACTCAATAAAGTTGGAAAAAAGAATAAATAATCAATTATAACTCCATTACAGAATTTTGCCTATAACATCACATCAAATTAGGTTATTACAATGAGGAGGGCTTGTACCATTATCCTAGCAGAAGACAGTTGGTCTTACCTTTGAGGCTTACCTCTGGAGAATCCAATTTATAAATACAGTTTCTCATGGATTAATCCAATTTCTCAGATATTTATTTTTTAAACAGGAATATTATGACTATGAATACAGAGCTCTTTCTATCATATGACTTGGGTCCAAAATCAATACAAATACAAACATGAATATGATGTGGTCTCTGAGTCTGAGTAGCTCTAATAGAGGGGAGGAAGATCCATAAAAAGTAATTACTACCAGAATGAACACTGTAACAAAATAATGGAAGAGGAAATGTTCTCATAATAGTGAAAACCTTCTAAGATGAGCCATTAAAGTTGGATTTGATGAATAGAAGGTTGAAAAATGGTTTGTTGAGAAGGAAAAAAACAGACATACAAACTATGCAGGAAAGATATGGAGGAATAAAAGAACATAGCATGGACAAGGCATGGGGCAAATTTGGAATGGATGGATTTTCCTAGGATTAGAAGATGAATATAGTAAGGTAACTTGTATCCATAGCATGAAAGGCCTCATAGGACTTTGTTATGGGGTTTGGACTTAACTTTTAGACAGTGAGGAGTTATAAAAGAAGTTTAAACCTGGGCGTGACATAATTGGATTTGTCTTCCCAGATATTATTCAGTTTGCGTCAGCTCAGATTCTGATCTTGGTTTCCACCTCAAGGCTTTGAGTAACCACTGTTTGCCACCAGCCTCTATAGTTATGTCCAACAAGTGTCCATGACATGCCAACATCTTTATGTAATCCCCAGTCAACCTTCCTCCTCCAAACACACACAGAGAAGCACACTTTGTACTTTTTGGTTATACACCGAACTGATGCTTTCCCTTGTATCTTTCTATATGTGCAAATCTCAAGTAGCGCTTTATATATCCTAAATCCTGTTCTTTCTATAAAGCCCCCTTGAACTAAAAAAAAAATTGTAAAGCATCAGATTAGAAGTCATTCAGTTTAACTTCCTCATTCCATTCTATACTGAGTTCCTATAAAAATTTTGCAACTGTTTTGACTTATTTAGTTCTTAGTTGTATATTCTTATGCACAGTTCCCCTATAGTTTCATTTGTAAGTCTTATTGCCACGAAGATTTTTTAATAACTATATGCCTTTAATACAGTGATTTAATTTTAGAAGCAAAACTGAAAAATGGTATCACTAATTGCCTATGCAGCTCAAAATGTCATTATTAATAACGAAAATTCAAACTATGTATTTTTGTAAGAGTAATTCCAGGAGTTTGGATATTTGATCAAGAGTACAGAAACAATGGCTGTCTTTAATTATTTGTGACGCAATTGTTGCAGATATGGCTTGCAACAGAAAGCAAGGAGACTTTGCAGAGTTCTGGTAACAGGTTAAATTAATTGAACTCCAAATTAAAGTCACTTCTGTTCATTACTAAAAAGATTCTCTATTCAACCTCTCGCCTGAACACATTGAAACTCTCCTTTTGTTGTGAATGACATGTATTCAGGTGTCACTCAGAGTTGGGAAACACCCCTTTTGACTGGTGCTTAGGAAACATTTAGGGCTTCTGGACTGAACAAAAGGGTTCTTTCCAAATACAGTAAGTTCCCTACATACGAACCTTCAAATTGTGAGCTTTCAAAGATGCGAACATGCATTCACATGAAGAGATTCACGACACAGGAAATGGCAAGCAGATGTTCTTTATTTGAGGAGGCACTGTTAGTTTTTGAGGCACAGGACCTGAATGTAGAATGGGACACAAAGGTTGCAGCAGCCTTTCAGAGTTGAATCCAGTGCTACCGTGTCATCTATGACAAGAAGAAAAGAGCTACTACCCAGACATCACTGGATCTTTTCTTTCAAGAGGGTAGATGGAATTGAATCCAGCAAGAACTGGAACCTATGCTGTCAACATCAGGTGTGAGTGAAACTGCAGCTTGACCTCCATCCCCTATTGCTGATGATCCTTCAGCTCTACCATCTCCCACCTCCTCTCCCTTCTAGTCAGTAACTCTTCTTGCCTGTTCACTTGATGCCAGCCCCTGTATTCCAGCTGTTGTACTGTACTACTGTACTTTTCAAGGTACTGTACTGTAAGATTAAAAATGTTTTCTTTATTTTTTTGTGTTTTTTATGTATTATTTGTGTGAAAGGTATTATAAACCTATTACAGTACAGTACTATATAGCTGATTGTGTTAGTTGGGTACCTAGGCTAACTTTGTTGGACTTAGGAACAAATTGGACTTACCAACACACTCTTGGAACAGAATTCATTCATACGTAGGGGACTTGCTGTAGTGGGACATGACAAATCAATTTTGATTTTAAGCTTTGAATTAAAAAAAGAATTATTTAGATAATCTAGAATGGAAAAGTGTAAGATGAATATGAATTTGAAAGTGTTACTCAGTAATATTTATTCGGTGGGCTTATGTACATGGCACTACTCTAGGCAATGTTTATAATTAAGTTTTCAATGAATTGTGTGCAGTGGTTTTTATAATTAAATCAAGGGGGAAAAAGAGTCAATAACGTCAGACTCTTCAGAGTTTGAAGCATAGGAAAAAAAAACCTAGAGAAAAATTAAGAAAAAAGAGAAAAAAAAGGATTTGCTGAAATTCATTTTTAAGAAGTGATAAATTCAACTACAAAAGCACCTGAAACTTCTTTGCAACAAAAAGTCTATAAGGAGAGAACTGGGTGTCTGCGTGGCAGTGGCTGGGGTGCGCAGGCCCAGAAGGGGCTGGCTCAGGTTCTTCTCCAGGGCCGTGGAGGCTTTCACAGCACCCGGGGTTTTGCCCCACTCATCTTGGGACGGCGTCTGCATGTCCTGAAAGAGGGTTTCCCATCGTCCTGTGCTGCACTGGTTTTGCATCTTCAAGAGATGCTGGGTGCCCTGGCGCTTCTCCTCAGCCCACTGGTGGAGGTGCCCACGGCCAACAGAGGCTGAAGTAGAAGCGTGGGGAGAGGGGTGATAGAAGCAGAGAGAAAGAGAAACTCTTTAAGATTGCGAAAGAATGATGGTCTTTGGTTTGTTCTTCACATAGCAGAGACCCATGCCCAGCTCCCTTGAAGCACCCTGGGGAAGAGCTTGGAGAGGAAAGACTGTGTGGTGCCCCTAGACAGACTGGACTTTAGCCTCTGGGCCTTTCAGCCCTGGCAAAGAGTTCTGTGCAAGCTTGGCAGGAATCAGCAGAGCTGCCTGAGCTTAAGGGAGTGCAAGAGCTCAGACAACGAGCACACGGATGGTGATTGGTGTGGACTGAAGACAAGAGGGCTTCATCCAACTGACGTGACCTAGGGGATTAACCAAGATGGCAGAGTAGAAGGACGTGCTCTCACTCCCTCTTGTGAGAGCACCAGAATCACAACTGGCTGCTGGACAATCATCAACAGGAAGACACTGGGCCTCACCAAGGAGGATACCCCACGTCCAAGGACAGAGGAGAAGCCACAGTGAGACGGTAGGAGGGGTGCAATCAGAGTAAAATCAAATCCCATAACTGCTGGGTGGGTGACTCATAGACTGGCGAACACTTATACCACAGAAGTCCACCCACTGGAGTGAAGGTTCTGAGCCCCACGTCAGGCTTCCCAACCTGGGGGTCCGGCAACGGGAAGAGGAATTCATAGAGGATCATACTTTGAAGCCTAGTGGGAATTGATTGCAGGACTTAGACAGGACTGGGGGAAACAGAGACCCCACTCGTGGAGGGCACACACAAAGTAGTGTGTGCATCGGGACCCAGGGGAAGGAGCAGTGACCCTGGGGGAGACTGAACCAGACCTACCTGCTGGTGTTGGATGGTCTCCTGCAGAGGCGGGGGGTGGCTCTGTTTCACCATGGGGACAAGGACACTGGCAGCGGAGTTTCTGGGAAGTACTCCTTGGCGTGAGCCTTCCCAGAGTCTGCCATTAGCCCCACCAAAGAGCCCAGGTAGGCTTCAATGTTGGGTTGCCTCAGGCAAAACAACCAACAGGGAGGGAACCCAGCCCCACCCATCAAGAGTCAAGTGGATTAAAGTTTTACAGAGCTCGGACCTCCACAGCAACAGTCAGCTCTACCCACCACCAGAGCCTCCCATCAAGCCTCTTAGATAGCCTCAACCACCAGAGGGCAGACAGCAGAAGCAAGAAAAACTACAATCCTGCAGCCTGTGGAACAAAAACCACAGTTACAGAAAGATAGACAAGATGAAAAGGCAGAGGGCTATATACCAGATGAAGGAACAAGAAAAAAACCCAGAAAAACAACTAAATGAAGTGGAGATAGGCAACCTTCCAGAAAAAGAATTCAGAATAATGATAGTGAAGATGATCCAGGACCTCGGAATAAGAATGGAGGAAAAGATTGAGAAGATGAAAGAAATGATTAACAAAGCCCTAGAAGAATTAAAGAACAAACAAACAGGGATGACCAGTACAATAACTGAAATGAAAACTACACTAGAAGGAATCAATAGCAGAATAACTGAGGCAGAAGAACGGATAAGTGACCTGGAAGACAGAATCATGGAATTCACTGCTGCAGAACAGACTAAAGTAAAAAGAATGAAAAGAAATGAAGACAGCCTAAGAGACCTCTGGGACAACATTAAACGCAAAGACATTCACATTATAGGGGTCCCAGAAGGAGAAGAGAGAGAGAAAGGACCAAAGAAAATATTTGAAGAGATTATAGTCGAAAACTTCCCTAACATGGGAAAGGAAATAGCCACCCAAGTCCAGGAAGCACAGAGAGTCCCATACAGGATAAACCCAAGGAGAAACACGCCGAGACACATAATAATCAAAGTGGCAAAAATTAAAGACAAAGAAAAATTATTGAAAGCAGCAAGGGAAAAACGACAAATAACATACAAGGGAACTCCCATAAGGTTAACACCTGAATTCTCAGCAGAAATTCTACAAGCCAGAAGGGAGTGGCATGATATACTGAAAGTGATGAAAGGGAAGAACCTACAACCAAGATTACTCTACCTGGCAAGGATCTCATTTAGATTTGATGGAGAAATCAAAAGCTTTACAGACAAGCAAAAGCTAAGAGAATTCAGCACCACCAAACCAGCTCTACAACAAATGCTAAAGGAACTTCTCTAAGTGGGAAACACAAGAGAAGAAAAGGATCTACAAAAACAAACCCAAAACAATTAAGAAAATGGTCATAGGAACCTACATATCGATAATTACCTTAAACGTGAATGGATTAAATGCTCCAACCAAAAGACACAGGCTTGCTGAATGGATACAAAAACAAGACCCATATATATGCTGTCTAGAAGAGACCCACTTTAGACCTAGGGACACATATAGACTGAAAGCGAGGGCATGGAAAAAATATTCCATGCAAATGGAAATCAAAAGAAAGCTGGAGTAGCAATACTCATATCAGATAAAGTAGACTTTTAAAAAAAGAATGTTACAAGAGACAAGGAAGGAAGCTACATAATGATCAAGGGATCAATCCAAGAAGAAGATATAACAATTATAAATATATATGCACCCAACATAGGAGCACCTCAATACATAAGGCAACTGCTAACAGCTATAAAAGAGGAAACTGACAGTAACACAATAATAGTGGGGGACTTTAACACCTCACTTACACCAATGGACAGATTATCCAAAATGAAAATAAATAAGGAAACAGAAGCTTTAAATGACACAATAGACCAGATAGATTTAATTGATATTTATAGGACATTCCATCCAAAAACAGCAGATTATACGTTCTTCTCAAGTGCGCACGGAACATTCTCCAGGATAGATCACATCTTGGGTCACAAATCAAGCCTCAGTAAATTTAAGAAAATTGAAATCATATCAAGCATCTTTTCTGACCACAATGCTATGAGATTAGAAATCAATTACAGGGGAAAAAACGTAAGAAACACAAACACATGGAGGCTAAACAATACGTTACTAAATAACCAAGAGATCACTGAAGAAATCAAAGAGGAAATCAAAAAATACCTAGAGACAAATGATAATGAAAACACGACGATCCAAAACCTATGGGATGCAGCAAAAGCAGTTCTAAGAGGGAAGTTTATAGCTATACAAGACTACCTGAAGAAAAAAGAAAAATCTCAAATAAACAACCTAACCTTACACCTAAAGCAATTAGAGAAAGAAGAACAAAAAAACCCCAAAGTGAGCAGAAAGAAAGAAATCATAAAGATCAGACCAGAAATAAATGAAATAGAAACAAAGAAAACAATAGCCAAGATTAATAAAACTAAAAGCTGGTTCTTTGAGAGGATACACAAAATTGATAAGCCATTAGCCAGACTCATCAAGAAAAAGAGGGAGAGGACTCAAATCAATAAAATTAGAAATGAAAACGGAGAATTTACAACAGACACTGCAGAAATACAAAGCATCCTAAGAGACTACTACAAACAACTCTATGCCAATAAAATGGACAACCTGGAAGAAATGGACAAATTCTTAGAAAGGTATAACCTTCCACGACTGAACCAGGAAGAAACAGAAAATATGAACAGACCAATCACAAGTAATGAAATTGAAACTGTGATTAAAAATCTTCCAACAAACTAAAGTCCAGGACCAGATGGCTTCACAGGTGAATTCTATCAAACATTTAGAGAAGAGCTAACACCCATCCTTCTCAAACTCTTCCAAAAAATTGCAGAGGAAGGAACACTCCCAAACTCATTCTAGGAGGCCACCATCACCCTGATACCAAAACCAGACAAAGACACTACAATAAAAGAAAATAACAGACCAATATCACTGATGAATATAGATGCAAAAATCCTCAACAAAATACTAGCAAACAGAATCCAACAACACATTAAAAGGATCATACACCACGATGAAGTGGGATTTATCCCAGGGATGCAAGGCTTCTTCAATATACGCAAATCAATCAATGTGATACACCATATTAACAAATTGAAGAATAAAAACCATATGATCATCTCAATAGATGCAGAGAAAGATTTTGACAAAATTCAACACCCATTTATGATAAAAACCCTCCAGAAAGTGGGCATAGAGGGGACCTACCTCAACATAATAAAGGCCATATATGACAAACCCACAGCAAACATCATTCTCAATGGTGAAAAACTGAAAGCATTTCCTCTAAGATCAGGAACGAGACAAGGATGTCCACTCTCACCACTCTTATTCAACATAGTTCTGGAAGTCCTAGCCACCGCAATCAGAGAAGAAAAAGAAATAAAAGGAATACAAATTGGAAAAGAAGTAAAACTGTCACTGTTTGCAGATGACATGATACTATACATAGAGAATCCTAAAACTGCCACCAGAAAACTGCTAGAGCTAATTCATGAATATGGTAAAGTTGCAGGATACAAAATTAATGCACAGAAATCTCTTGCAATCCTATACACTAAGGATGAAAAATCTGAAAGAGAAATTATGGAAACACTCCCATTTACCATTGCAACAAAAAGAATAAAATACCTAGGAATAAACCTATCTAGGGAGCAAAACACCTGTATGCAGAAAACTATAAGACACTGATGAAAGAAATTAAAGATGATACCAACAGATGGAGAGATATACCATGTTCTTGGATTGGAAGGATCAATATTGTGAAAATGACTCTACTACCCAAAGCAATCTACAGATTCAATGCAATCCCTATCAAATTACCAATGGCATTTTTTTTTTTAATTTTATTTATTTTATTTTTGGCTGTGTTGGGTCTGTTTTTTTTTTTTTTTTTACTTATTTATTTATTTATTTATTTATTTATTTTTGGCTGTGTTGGGTCTTCATTTCTGTGCGAGGGCTTTCTCTAGTTGCGGTGAGCGGGGGCCACTCTTCATCGCGGTGCGCAGGCCTCTCACTATCGCGGCCTCTCTTATTGTGGAGCACAAGCTCCAGACGTGCAGGCTCAGTAGTTGTGGCGCACGGGCTTAGCTGCTCCACGGCATGTAGGATCTTCCCGGACCAGGGCTCGAACCTGTGTCCCCTGCATTGGCAGGCAGATTCTCAACCACTGCGCCACCAGGGAAGCCCACCAATGGCATTTTTTACGGAGCTAGAACAAATCATCTTGAAATTTGTATGGAGACACAAAAGACCCCGAATAGCCAAAGAAGTCGTGAGGGAAAAAAAAGGAGCTGGAGGAATCAGACTCCCTGACTTCAGACTATACTACAAAGCTACAGTCATCAAGACAATATGGTACTGGCACAAAAACAGAAACATAGGTCAATGGAACAAGATAGAAAGCCCAGAGATAAACCCATGCACCTATGGTCAACTAATATATGACAAAGGAGGCAAAGATATACAATGGAGAAAAGACAGTCCCTTCAATAAGTGGTGATGGGAAAACTGGACAGCTACATGTAAAAGAATGAAATTAGAATACTCCCTAACACCATACACAAAAATAAACTCAAAATGGATTAGAGACCTATATGTAAGACTGGACAGTGTGACACTCTTAGAGGAAAACATAGGAAGAACACTCATTGACATAAATCACAGCAAGATCTTTTTTGATCCACCTCCTAGAGTAATGGAAATAAAAACAAAAATAAACAAATGGGACCTAATGAAACTTCAAAGCTTTTGCGCAGCAAAGGAAACCATAAACAAGACGAAAAGACAACCCTCAGAATGGGAGAAAATATTTGCAAACGAATCAACGGACAAAGGATTAATCTCCAAAATATATAAACAGCTCATTCAGCTCAATATTAAAGAAACAAACACCCCAATCCAAAAATGGGCAGAAGACCTAAATAGACATTTCTCCAAAGAAGACATACAGACGGCCACGAAGCACGTGAAAAGATGCTCAACATCACTAATTATTAGAGAAATGCAAATCAAAGCTACAATGAGGTATCACCTCATACCAGTTAGAATGGGCATCATCAGAAAATCTACAAACAACAAATGCTGGAGAGGGTGTGGAGAAAAGGGAACCCTCTTGCACTGTTGGTGGGAATGTAAATTGATACAGTCACTATGGAGAACAATATGGAGGTTCCTTAAAAAACTAAAAATAGAATTACCATATGACCCAGCAATCCCACTACTGGGCATATACCCAGAGAAAACCGTAATTCAAATAGACACATGCACTCGAATGTTCATTGCAGCACTATTTACAATAGCCAGGTCATGGAAGCAACCTAAATGCCCATCAACAGACGAATGGATAAAGAAGAGGTGGTACATATATACAATGGAATATTACTCAGCCATAAAAAGGAACGAAACTGAGTCATTTGTTGAGACGTCGATGGTTCTAGAGACTGTCATACAGAGTGAAGTAAGTCAGAAAGAGAAATACAAATATCGTATATTAACGCATGTATGTGGAACCTAGAAAAATGGTACAGATGAGCCAGTTTGCAGGGCAGAAGTTGAGACACAGATGTAGAGAACAGACACATGGACACCAAAGGGGGAAAACTGCAGTGGGGTGGGGATGGTGGTGTGCTGAATTGGGCGACTGTGATTGACATGTATACACTGATGTGTATAAAATTGATGACTAATAAGAACCTGCAGTATAAAAAAACAAACAAACAAAACAACTAATACTAAACTTTCATTGGGTTATTTGTATGGAAATATGTTAATATAAATGTTTCAGACATTACATGAAATTTCTAAAAATCTTATATGTTCTGGTATAATGTTATAAGTCATAATTCTAGATATTACTTTAAAATGTATATCTCAGAAATAACTAATTTTCTTGTCAACTGCATTATTATGAACTTTCATCAAATCTTTAACCGTGGTCATTTTTAAGTCTTTTGTCATTTACAGACAGTTCTGGGTGTACTATGATGCTTTTGCAAATATGTTCCTATAAAAGGGTTTCATCTTCAAGAAATTCATGGAAAAGACTCTGACAAGTACAGGTTTCTGGTAACTGACTGTACTGCTGAACTGAATGTATAAGCATTTTCAGAACTCTAATGAAAAACTGATGAATTCATAAAAGTGTTAACAAAAGATCAAGATGAAAAAAAATAATTAATTACATGGGACTGAGTGAACTGATGAGGATGAGTATAATTTTTGTGACTTTCTGTTTGAATTAAAAAAAAAATCCCACAAGGACTCAGAGGCAAAGAATATACAAATCAATTTTCACTGCAAAGTAAAAGAGCTGTTACAGTGGAGGATTACTGGACTGAATGTCAATATTATGACATAGTATGAGTGTGTTTCATGTTTGGTAATTGCAATCATTGTTGCTTTTGTTGTGGTCATCCATGTACAATGCTTGGTGTCAGTCTATTTATCTCTTGTAAAAATAAAATACAGTGTGTGTTTGTGAAAAAAAATTCTATAAGGAAACTAAAAAGTAAATAACAAAATAAAAATATTTACAGCATACATAACTGAGAAAAAGCAAATTTTATTACCATACAAAAGGCTCTTAAAATTCAACAAAAGGACAAATAATCCACTAGAAAAATGGACAAAGATTATGAAGAAACACTTTATACCACAGGAAATACAAATGCTCAATAAACATATAAGATATGGTCAACCCCAAACACATTAAAGAAGGCAAAACAAAACAAGATTTTTTTACTTATCAGATTCATAAAGATTAAAAAATGTGATCATACCATGTGTTCACAAGACAGCCTCAAACACTATTAGAGGATAGTATATTAAAAATATGTATATAACATACTGGAGATAATTCGGTAGTACCTCTCAAAATTTTAAATGTAAACACTCTTTAAGCCAACACTCCTACAATTAGAAACATACTGTGTGTACACCCATGTATAGAAAGATACATACGTTTTCAGGAATGTTTGCTGTGGCACTATAATAACAATAAGTTGTAAAAACCTAAAAGTCTATCAGTGGAGAACTTGTTATTTACTGCCATAAAGTAAGATAATCTGCAGCCATTAAAAATATATATTATAGACAGATAGATAGAGATGTCAGAGAGAGAGAGAGATGTGGAAAGATGCCCAAGAATTATTATTAAGACAAAACAGGTTGAAGAATTATGAGTATAGTATGGTTGCACTTGTATTTTTTTTAAAAAAAGGTAGAGACGAGAGCACAAGCAACAAAAGAAAAAAATAGAGACAGAACTTCATCAAAATCAAAACATTTTTTGTTTCAAAGGACATCATCAAGAAAGTAAAAAGACTACCCACAGAATGGGAGAAAATATGTGCAAATCATCTATATAATAAGGGATTTGTAACCAGAATATATAAAGAACTCTTATAATTCAATAATAAAGACAACCTAATTAAAAATGGGCAAAGGCTCTAAACAGACATTTCTCCAAAGAAGATATACAAATGGCTAATTAGCACATGAAAAGATGTTCAACATCATTAGTCATCAGAGGAATGCAAAGCAAAATCATAATGAGATACTATTTTTACCCCCATTAGAATGGGTAAAATAAAAGATGGGCAACAAGTGTTTGTGAGGACGTGGAAAATTGGAACTCTCAAACACTGCTGATGGGGTTGTAAGATTATGCAATCATATGGAAAACAGTTTGTATCTCAAAATGTTAAACATAGAGTTTACCATCTGCTACAGCAATTCCACTCCTAGGTATATACCCAAGAGAATTGAAAGTAGATGTTCACACAAAACCTGTACACGATTGTTCATAGCAGCATTATTCATAATAGCCAAAAGTGGAAACTGAAATATCTATCAACAACAAAATATGGTATAGCCATACAATGGAATACTTATATAACCCTAAAAAGGATGGAACATGGTGTATCTTCTACAACATAGATGAACCTTGAAAACACCTCGCTAAGTAAAAGAAGCCAGACACAAAAGGCCACATGTTGCATGATCGCATTTATATGAAATGTCCAGAATAGATAAATCCATAGAGATGGAAAGTAGATTAGTGGTTGCCACGGGTGGGGATAGTGGGAGTGGGAATGACTGATAATTTGTATAGTGTCTTTTCTGGGAGTAATAAAATATTCTGGAATTTTCTTTATGGCTTTACAACCTTGTAGATATATTAAAAATCACTGACTTGTAAACTTTAAAAAATTGAATATTAAATTATTCAAATCATATCTCAGTAAACCTATTTTTAAAAGGTAATGGTATAGAGATTTATGTATAATCTGAATTTGTTAGTTTATTGAACTTGGTAAAGTGCAAGCAGGAAACTTTACTTATTCTTCCCCCTAGACCTCAAACAAGTTCTATAAAGTCTTCCATTTTGGACACTATCTCAGGGCGAGTCCCTTAACTTTTCCCTGTCATTAACATGAATTACCAAAAAGCCTAATTTGTAAGCATCATAAAGTCCAGTCCAATCTAATATTAAGAATTTAATCTTATCCAGGTCAAAGATTCCCTCCTCCCCCTTCATTCTTTACTCTTCTAACTTATGTTTCTACCCTTTCATCCCTTCTCTCTCTACTACCTCTAGCTCCTGCTTCTGTGATGCCATTATCATCTGGCAGAAGTTCAGATGCTGGCTTTTCTTTCTTGGACTGCTTTTGTGAGCTCCCTGGACAGCTCTCCCCATTCCCACTGCCCAGCACCCTCATTTATACTATGTTCCCTCAGACAAACCTCAGCTTCTCAGATCCTACCCACTCACCCTGTTTCTGTTGTGGTTCCCTCACCTTCCATGGCTGTCTTCTTGGGTAGGATTCTTTCAGGATGATTCAGTCTTCTTCGGCACAGGCTTAACTCACAGAAAAGTTCTGAAAGTACGGGTTTCTCTTCCACTACAGGGACTCTCTGATCAGGGTCAACCTCTTTCTTTTAACCTTTTGAAAAATTGAGAAATATAACATACCAAGAAATACCATATATAATGTATATGTACACTTCGGAGAAAAGTAATAGTAATAATAAAATTGACAGCCATATACACACCTCCTAGATGCTCTCCTAAGAAAGAAAATGTTGCTAAGAGTTCTCATCACAAGGAAAAAATATTTGTGTTCTTTTCTTTTTTTCTTTTGTGTATGTAAGAGATGATGGGTGTTAACCAAACTTATTGTGGTAATCATTTAATAATACATGTAAGTCAAGTCATTATGCTGTACATATTAAACAGTGCTGTATGTCAATTGTATCTCAATAAAACTAGGGGGGGAAAGGAAAGGAACATTGACAATTTCTTTGAATCTCTCTGTATTTTTCGTTAATCTATTTTTAACATTTTAAAATAGTTATATATATATACACACACACACACACACACACACACACACACACACACACATACAATATGTTGTATAGCTGTACCTGCTTTTGAATTTTATATGAATGGAATCATACTCTAGACCCTGGAACCAGATTGCCCATTCCTATTACTAGATGTGTGCCATTGGGCAGTTACTTAACCTTTCTATGCCTCAGTTTCTGCATCTCTAAACTGAAGCCAATAATAGTGTTTACATTGTTGAATTGTTTAGAGAATTAAGTGAATCAATAATCATCAAATATCTGGTCCAACACTGGTAATTATATGTTAAAAATGTTTGTTAAATAAAATAAAAACTGTGTGTATTCTACTATATCTTTTTATTTTTTTTTATTTGACATCATTTTTTTTAAACATTTATATGTTATACCGAAGGCAGGGGTTCATTTTTAAATTTCTCTGTTTAACATTCTAGTGTACCATAATTTATTCTACTCTCCATTGATATTTGAGATATTTCCAAATTGATACTATTTAAGATATTCATATCCTTTGATCATCTTTATCTTTACCATTTTCTGGCTTTTGCTACATAAATAATGATACCTTATGTATTCCTATTATTGGAATATGGCATCCTAATTAATTGTCAATTTTATGTAAGCAATTAACTTTTCCCAGGTTTTTGCTTACCTTTACTTTTTTTATAATGTGTTTGAATTTAACTAAGCAAAATTTTTAATATTTTATTTTGAGGTAATTGTTGATTCACCGATTCTGTATTTTGATAGAGAGGTTCTTAATTATAATGTAGTCAAATTTATCAATATTTACCATTATGGTTGGTGTTTTTTTCTTTTTTTTAGTCCTATTTAAGAAATCCTTCCCTATATGAGATCATGAATACTGTCTCCTATATTATCTTCCAAAATATTTATAATTTTGCCTTTTATATTTACATCTTTAATGTGCCTGAATTTATTATGTTTTTTAGTATATTGTGAAGGTGGAGTCCACTTTCATATTTTTTCTTATTCACAATCTATCTAATGCCATTTATGGGAAAGTTCGTGCTTTCTCCACTTATCTCCAGTGCCATCTCTGTCACTGATTAAATGTCTACAAATTGTGGGTCTCTCTCTGAGGTTTGTAATCAAATCATTCTTTCTCCTTAATGAAATTTTATGTGTTACTAGTATTTAGAGATGTGACTGACTTCTCAATGATGATTTCTAGCTGCCAGCCTTGTTAATACTAATAATTTGTCTATAGATTATTTTATGTTCTCAATACTGACAGTCAGCTACAAATAATGACAGTTTTATTTCTTTCTTGCCAACCTTGATACATTTTATTTCTTTTTCTGGCCAGATTGCAGCTGCTAGGTTCTTCAGGACAGTGTTGAAAAGAAGAGCCATTGCGGGGAGTGGCCAAGATGGTGGAGTGTGAAGACCCCTCTCATGGGCACACCAAAATTTCAACTACTTATAGAGCAACTACTGATGAGAAAAACTGGAACACCAGCAGAAAAGACCTTCTACAACTAAAGATATATAAAAGGAACCATAACGAGATGGGTAGGAGGTATGGAGATATGGTGTAGTCAAGACCAATATACCCAAGTGGGCAACTCACAAACAGGAGGATAATTATAATTGCAGAGGTTGTTCCCAAAGAGCAAGGAGCCCAAGCCCCAAAGTGGGCTCCCCAGCCCTGGAGTCCTGTACCGGGAAGATGAATACCCAGAACATTTGGCTTTGAAGGTCAGTGGGGCTTATTTTCAGGAGAGCCAGAGGGCTGTGGGAAATAAGAGACTTGACTCTTAAAGGACACACACAAAATCTCACACACTCCAGGACCCAGGGCAGAAGCAGTAATTTGAAAGGAGCCTGGGTCAGATCCACCTGCTGATCTTGGAAAGCCTCCTGGAGAGGCAGGAGGCAAAAGTGATACAGGCAGCAGCTATTTTGGGAAGCTTGTTCTATCACGTGGACACTGGCGCTGGCAAGTGCCATTGTGGAATCATCCCTCTAGTTTATTAGTGCCAGCCCCTTTCACTAGCCTGTGGGCACGAGTGCTGGGACACCTCAGCCCCACCCACCAGACCTGGTGCTTTAAGAACTCCTGAGCCCAGAGCTCCTGAGACCCAGCCCTGCACACCAGTGGTCTGGCACTAGCCCCAAGACAATACTCATCCACCAGTGACCTGGCACTAGCCCTCAGACCCCCTGGGCCTCAGCCCTGCCCACCAGTGGGCTGACACCAGCTCCAGGACCCACCAGCTCTGGGACACATTGGGACCCTCAGTCAGCCATGGCAGAATCCAGCCTCATCCACCTGCTGACTGACACCAGCTCCAGAACCCCCAGAGCCCTGCAGCGAGAGACCTTGGAACAGGGTTCCAACCACCAGTGAGCCTACTCTTGCTATGGGACCTGCCAGGACTCAGCTCCACCAAAGAGCAGGCCAACACAAGGCTCATGACCCTCTGGAGCCCCAGGCCAACCCACCATCAGTCCAATCCCAGCTCTGAGACACCCTGGCTTCTCAGCCAGCCACCCCAGTATTCAGCCGAACTCATCAGCTGGCCAACACCAGCTTTGGGACACAACAGACACCATAGTCATTGGCCTCAGGAAGCAGCCCTATGGACCAGCAGGCAAACAATATATCTGGGACCCCCAGCAATGCAATCACCCACACCAGAATCTGGGTCTGCCCACCAGTGGGCCAGCAATAACCCTGGGACCCCTGAAACTTCTCAGCCAGCAGTCTTGTGGCCCAGCCCAGCCCATAAGCATATATGCTGATTAAGTGGACAATTTAAAATGGACAAATTCCTGGAAATGTACAGTGTTCTAAGACTGAACCAGGAAGAAATAGAAAATATGAACAGACAAATTACCATTAATGAAATTGAATTAGTAATAAAACAAATCCTCCAAAAGTCCAAGAACAAATGGCTTCATAGGTGAATTTTAGCAAATTTTTTAAAAAAAATAGACACCTATTCTTCTCAAACTATTCAAAAAAATTGCAGAGCAGGGAATGCTTCTAAACTCATTCTATAAAGTCAGCATCACTTTGATGCCAAAACCAGAGAAAGATATCACAAAAAAAGAAAATTACAAGCCAATATCACTGAAGAATATAGATGCAAAAATCTTCAACAAAATATTAGCAAACCAAATTCGACAATACATTAAAAGGATCATACACCATGATCAAGTGGGGTTTATCTCAGGGATGTAAATATGGTTCAATATCCACAAATCAATCAGTGTAATACACTACATTAACAAATTGAAATATAAAAAACATGATCATCTCAATAGATGTGGAAAAAGCCTTTAACAAAATTCAACATCTATTTGTTAAAAATACTCAACAAATTGGGTATAGATGGAACACACCTTAGCATTATAAAGGCCATACATTTTAAAGGCCATACATGATAAGTCCACAACTGACATTATGTTAAATGAATGAATTTCCCCTCAGATCAGGAAAAAGACAAGGATGCCCATCCTTGCCACTTTTACTCAGCATAGTATTGGAAGTCCTAGTCACAGCAATCAGACAAGAAAAAGAAATAAAAGGAATCCAATTGGAAAGGAAGAAGTAATACTGTCACTGTTTGCAGATGATATTATACATAGAAAATCCTCAAGATGCCACCAAAAAAAAACTAGAGCTGATCAGTGAATTCAGTAAACTTGCAAGATCTAAAATTAATATACAGAAATCTGTTGCATTTTGATACACTAAGAATGAACTATCAGAATGATAAATTAAGAAAACAAGCCCATTTACAATTTTTAAAAAATAATAAAATACCTCAGAATAAATCTAACTAAGGAAGTAATAGCCCTGTACTCAGAAAACTATGAGATGCTGTTGAAAAAAATTGAAGAGGACACAAACAGATGGAAAGATATACTTTGTTCATGGGTTGGAAGAATTAATATTGTTAAAATGACCACACTACTCAAAACAATCTACAGAGTCAGTGCAATCCCTATCAAAAGACCAATGGTATTTTTCACAGAACTAGAACAAATAATTCTAAAATTTGTATGGAAGCACAAAAGGCCCCAAATAGCCAAAACAATTTTGAGAAAGCAGAACAAATGTGGAGGTGTCATGCTCACTGATTTCAAACTATACTGCACAGCTATAGTAATTAAAACAGTATATTACTTGCACAAACACAAGAAACATAGATCAATGGAACAGAGTAGAGAGCCCAGAAATGAACCCACATTTATATGGACAATTAATCTATAACAAAGGAGGCAAGAATATACAATGGGATAAAGACAGCCTCTTCAATGAACAGTGTTGGGACAATTGGAGAGCTACATCCAAAATAATCAAATGAGACTACTCTCTCACACCATGCACAAAAACAAATTCAAAATGGATTAAAGACTTAAATGGAAGATCTGAAACTGTATAACTCCTAGAAGAAAACATAAGCAGTATTCTCTTTGACATCAGTCTTAGTAATATATTTTTGGATATGTCTCTTCAGGCAAGGAAATCAAAAGCAAAAAAAAAAAAAAAAAAAACAAATGGAACTACAACAAACTAAAAAGCTTTTGCACAGCAAAGGAAATCACCAACAAAATGAAAAGATTGTCTACAGAATGGGAGGAGATATTTGCAAATGACATATCTGATAAAGGGTTAATACCCTAAATATACAAAGAACTCATACAACTCAACATAAAAAAAAAAAAAAACTCATTAGAAAATCGACAGAGGATCTGAGCAGAATTTTTTCCAAAGAAGACATACAGATGGGGACTTCCCTGGTGGTCCAGTGGTTAAGATTCCTTGCTCCCAATGCAGGGGGCCCGGGTTCGATCCCTGGTCTGGGAACTATATCCCACATGCTGCAACAAAGATCCCACATGCCGCAATGAAGACCCCAAGTGTTGCAACTAAGACCAGCACAGCCAAATAAATAAAAATTTAAAAATATATACATATACAGATGGCCAACAAGCACAAAGAAAGGTGCTCAACATCACTAATCATCAGGGAAACGCAAGTCAAAACCATAATGAGATACTACCTCACGCCTGTCAGAATAGCTATAATCAAAAAGACACTAAGTAACAACTGTTGATGAAGATGTAGATAAAAGGGAACACTTCTGCACTGTTGGTTGTAATGTAAATTGGTGCAGCCACTATGGAAAACATTGTGGATATTCCTCAAAAAATTAAGAATAGAACTATCACATGATCCAGCAATTCCATTCCTGGGTATTTGTCCAAAGAAAACAAAAACACTAGTTCCAAAAGATATATGCACCATTGTGTTCACTGCAGCACCATTTAGAATAGCCAATATGAAATCAACCTATGTGTTTATTGATAGATGAATGGATATAGAAGAGGTAGTATACATATATACAATGGAATATTACTGAGCCATACAAAGAATGAATTTTTGCCATTTGTGATAACATGAATGAACATAGAGGGCATTACACTAAATGAAATAAATCAGACAGAAAGACAAATTCTGTATGATTTCACTTATATGTGGAATCTAAAAAATAAAACAAATGAACAAACATAACAAAGCAGAAACAGAATTATACACACAGAGAAAAAAACAGGTGGTTGCCTGAGGAGAGAGGGATGGGAGGAGGAAAGAAATAGGTGAGGGAGATTAATAGGTACAAACTTCTAGTTGCAAAATAAATGAGTCACAGGTATGAAATGTACAGTGTGAGGAATATAGTCAATAACTATGTAATGTGTTTGTATGCTGACATATCCTAACTAGACTTATCATGGTGATTATTTTGAAATGTACAGAAGTACCAAATCATTATGCTGTGTACCAGGAACTAACACAGTGTTGTAGGTCAATTCTACTTCAAAAATGAACAAACAAACAAACTGATGGGAAAAGAGATCAGATTTGTGGTTACCAGTCATGAGAGGTGAGAGGAGGGTGAACTGATTGGATGAAATCAGTCAAAAGGTACAAACTTCCAGTCGTGTGATAAATAAGTATTAGGGATGTAATTTACAGAAAGATAAATATAATTAACACTGATGTATGTTAGGTATGAAAGTTTTTAAGAGAGTAGATCCTAAGAGTTCTAATCAAAAGAAAACTTTTTTCTTTTTCTTTAATTTTGTATCTATATGAGATGTTCACTAAACTTATTGAATGTGATTATCATTTTATGGTGTGTGTAAGTCAAATCATTATATTTTAAACTTATACAGTACTGTATATCAATCATACCTCAATAAAACTGGAAGAAAAAAAAAGAACCATTAATGGACACCTTTTCTTGCTTCTGATGTTAAGTAGAATACTTGCTGTTTTGCATGTTTGTGTGTATGTGTGGATATATCTTTTGTAAAATTAAGGAAGTTTCTATTTCTATTTTACTAAGAGCTTTTATCAAGAATTGTTAAATGTTATACAATGGTTTTTTCTGCATCTATTGCAATAACAGTAAGTTTTTCTACATTAAAATTTTAATACAGACACTTAGATATTCTACTACTGAACAAACTTTCTATTCCTCTAATTAAACCAACTTTAACTTCATATAACAGTATGACTTTAACTCCTTAACAGTATGTTTGAGAGCTTAATTCAAGTGCATTTAGAATTTATTCTTTAGTCAGGAGGGAGATTCAGGCTACAATTACCTTGTTTTGTATTCTTGTCTGAATTTGGTATCAAGCTCATACCATTTTTAATAAAGAAGTTGGGGAATGTTCCCCTTTTTATATTTTCTGAAAATACATTAAGGTCAAAATTATATGCTTCTTAAATTATTGGTGGGATTCATAAAATTATCTGGACCTAGGGTTTTCTTTATGATACTATTTTGATCTAGTGATTCAATTTATTTTATTGCTACATGAGCATATAAATGTATTTCTTGCTTTATAACAACACAGATTTCTATTTTAGATTGGTAATTTCTATTTTTCTAGAGCATTGCCTATTTTACATATATTTCAAATTTTTTGCCATAAGGTTTTTAGAATACTTAAAATACCTCCTGTGTTTTTATTTTGTTCATTTATTCATTCCTAATCTTTTTGTTGTGACGTTTAATGTTTTTGATTAGAGTCTGTCAATTGCATTAACCATTCCAATTTTTTTGTTTATACTCTCTATCTTGTTTTCTATTTTCATTTGTGTCTGCTCTTTCCTTTATTTTATCCTCTCTTTCACTTTGAGTTCATTGTGTTGTTCTTTTTCTAATTTGTTAAGAAATGCTTAACAAATTAGAAATTTGTTGAAATGCTTATTGAAATTAGAAATGCTTACTGAAATGCTTATTTCATCAATTTTCAACTTTATTTTAATAAGACTTTAAGGCTATAAGTTTGCCTTCACAAGTTCTGACAAGTAATATTTATATATTTTTTGCTTTAATTATAATATTTCTAAATTTCCATTAGAACTGTGTTTTTTAATTTCTAAAAATTTGGAATTATTTTAATTATATTTATGTTATTATTTTCAACTTAATTGCATCGTAATTAGAGAATGTGGCATAAGAATTTCTCTATCTTGGTTTTTTGAAATGCCAATAATTACACATTTTATTATTTCTTTAGCTTTATGTTTACTTTTTTTCTTTGCTCATCATTCCTCTTGCATCTCATACATTTCTGGGATTATTTCCCTCCCTCAAGTTTCTTTACTGAGTTTCTGTAGCACCCCAAACAGATGATATTAAAAGTAGAGGAAAGAGAGATGGAGGTGGAGACACTTCTGGAAGTAACATCACGATAGCAGCCCAAGGAGAACCCCAAGTTCAGTTTAAGCTTGTATTGGTTGGTGATGGTGGTACTGGAAAAACTACAGTCCTGAAACGTCATCTGACTGGTGAATTTGAGAAGAAGTATGTAGCTACCTTGGGTGTTGAGGTCCACCTCTTTGTGTTCCATAACAACAGAGGACCTATTAAGTTCAATATATGGGATACAGCTGGTCAGGAGAAATTTGTTGGACTGGGAGATGGCTATTATATCCAAGCTCAGTGTGCCGTTATGAATGTTTGATGTAACATCAAGAGTTACTTACAAGAACGTGCCTAACTGGCATAGAGATCTGGTACTACTATGTGAGAACATCCCCACTGTGTTGTGTAGAAACCAAATGGATATTAAGGACAGAAAAAATTTAAGGCAAAGTCAATTGTCTTCCACCAAATGAATAATCTTCAGTACTATGACATTTCTGCCAAAAGTAACTACAACTTTGAAAAGCCCTTCCTCTGGCTTGCTAGAAATCTGATCGGAGACCCTAACTTGGAGTTCGTCACCATGTCTGCTCTCACCCCGCCAGAGGCGGTCATGGACCCAGCCACGGCAGCGCAGTACGAGCATTATCTAGAGGTTGTTCAGACAACTGCTCTCCCGGATGAAGATGATGACTTGTGAGAAAGTGAAGCTGGATCCCAGTGTCAGAAGTCTAGTTTTATAGGCAACTGTCCTGTGATGTCAGTAGTGCAGCGTGTTTGCCACTTTGTTACATAGTTAAGCAGAACATGTGTTTAATCTTTGGGATACTGAAGGAGATGAATGGGCTTCGGAGTGAATGTGGCAGTTAAAAAAATACCTTCATTTTTTGGACCTGCATATTTAGCTGTTTTGGAACAAATGGTTTCCTCCTTGAATTTCAAGTGTAAGACTGTTACAGTCACATCACAATATTCAGTGCTGGAATCTTGTTTGTTACTGTCATTCCCATTCCTTTTTGTTTAGAATTAGAATAAAGTTGTATTTCAACTATCTTTAAAAAAAAGTAGAGGAAAGAATATCCATCAAACCTACAACGGAATAACCATTAGATTGACAGCTGCTCCAAGAACAATACTAGGTACCAAAAGATATTGAAATGACACTTTGAAAATGTTGATAAGAAATAACTAGCAAATTTAAAACTCTGTATCTCAGCGAAACTCTTTTAAAAGGAAGGAAAATAAAAATATTTTGAGCAAATAAAACCTGAAAAAATTTACTACCAACACAGGCAATATTTAAAAAGATGAAAAACTGATAATTTTCATGAATTATTGAAAGACATACATTTTCAGATTCAGGGAGCCAAAAGATCATAAGCAAGATAAATAAAAGTCAATCCATAACTTTCTCATTCTCTTTAATCACTCTGGGACCTAGAATGAAGCATATAAAAGGCCTTTTCACTTTATCCTTCATAGCTTTTAAGATCTCTTTAACTTTATTTCATCCTTTGTCTCTCTGTGCTATAGTTGTATTCTGTTTTTAGATTTATTTTCAAGGTCCATCCTTCTTTCTTCAGCTAGGTATAATTTACTGATCTATTGAGGTTTTAATTTTACTTATTAATATTTAGATTTCTAGAGCTTCTATTTGGTTCATTTTTAAATCTGATTAGCCAGTTTCAATAATCTTCTTTTAGGTCCTCTTATTTTCATTTCCATTTACTATTTCTTGAAGTATATCATAGTTATTGAAGTATAAACATAGTTATTTTGTATTCTGTTTCTCATAATTTCTGTAACTGCAGTCCTTGCATATCTGACTCTTTAAATTGTTGACTTGGAGTTTTATGGGCCATACAGGTAGGTCTCAGGCTTACGATTAGGAAATTTCAGGGTAGGTATCTTCTATCTAGATCCAAAAACAAAACATGGTCATATGGTCACAATCTTATGTTGTGTGGTGGGGTTTTCCCCAGTTTACTCAGTGAGGGTATCACTCTTTGCAGATCTTGGTCTCATGCGAGTTTTCTTCTCTCTGATATCTCACTATACATACTCAGACCCCAGACTCTGTCTCTTGTTCATGATCCAGGTGATTTATTAAAACCCAGATTCTGTCCACACTGATAGGTAGATAGTGCCAGGTTAAATGCCATCTCCAGTTGTCTTTTACTGCCATAGACTTATACATTTTTGTTGTTTCTGGCCTCAGCTCAGTCATGCATTTAAATTTTTTATTTTATATATGTTTTATAAAAAAATACTATTTTTTAAGAGCACTTTTAGATTCACAAGTAAATTAAGAGGAAGGTACAGAGATTTCCCATATACTCCCTGCCTCCATACGTGCATGGTCTCCCTCACCAGAGTGGTACATTTGTTACAGTTGATGAACCTACACATCATAATCTCCTAAGGTCCATGATTTACATTAGGGTTCACTCTTGGTGTTGTACGTTCTATGGGTTTGAACAAACATATAATGTAAAATATATAATGTATTACATATAAAAAGTGTAATGACGTATATCTATCATTATAGTATCATACAGAATAAATTCACTGCCCTAAAATTCTCTGTGTTTCTCCTATTCATCCTCCCTCTCCATCCTCCACCCCCTCACCACACACATGCATACCACTGATCTTTTCACCATCTCCATGCTGTTGCCTTTTCCAGAATGTCACATAGTTGGAATCATAGAGTATGCAGCCTTTTCAAATTGGTTTCTTGTATTTAGTGATATGAATTTAAGTTTCCTCCATCTCTTTTCATGACTTGATAGCTCACTTCTTTTTAGCACTGAATAATATTCCGTCATCTGGATATACCACAGTTATTTATGCATACACCTACTGAAAGACATCTTAGTTGTTTCCAAGTTTTGGCAATTATGAACAAAGCTGCTATAAACATCTGCATGCAGATATTTGCGTGCACATAAGTTTTCAGTTCTTTTAGTTAAATACCCAGGAGCATAACTGCTGGATTGCATGGTAAGAGTATTGTTTTGTAAAAAAACATCAAGCTGTCTTCTAAAGTGTCTGTACCACTTTGCATTCCCATGAACAATGTACAAGAGTTCCTGCTGCTCCACATCCTCATTAGCATTTGGTGTCGTCAGTGTTCTGGATTTTGGCATTCTAAGAATTATGTAGTCGTTATCTCGTTTTAAGTTGCATTACCCTGATAACATTGATGTGAAGCATTTTTTCGTATGTTTATTTGTCACCTGTATATCTTCTTTGGTGATGTGCCTGTTAAGGATCTTTGGCCCATATTTAATTGGGTTGTTTGTTTTCTTATCATTGAGTTTTAAGGGTCTTTTGTATATTTTGGATAACAGTATTTTATCAGATGTGTCTTTTGCAAATATTTTCTCATGGTCTGTGGCTTGTCTGATCATTCTCTTTACACAGTCTTTTGCAGAGCAGAAGTTTTTAATTTTAATGAATTCCAGCTTCTCAATAATTTCTTTCATGCATCATGTCTTTGGTACTTTATCTATATGTTTTTATCCAGAATGTTTGATGTATTGTTTCACAAGGGGTTCACTGAACCTCTAGTATACTGCACAGCTAGAAGCAGAAATCCTCTTCATTGGATTGTTCTAGGTAAGAGTTAAGTACTTGCCTCTGTCTACATTAATTCCAGTGGACATCAGTCGACTTCTCCTATATTCTGTCACCAAGTTCCACTCCTGCCTTGCAGCACTTGTTCAGCAGGTTTCTGCAGCTCAGTAAATAGCTAGACAGGCAGAGTGGGAAGGAAAGGGAAAAAAGACTACATAACATGTAGGTCCCCCTCCTAGCAGACACTCTTATTCTGAATAAAAATATTTCTTGATGCTATTCTTATCTGGGTTGTTATGAGGGAGAAGTATACACAATAATAATGATCTTAAAAGAAAGTCTCACTTTCCAATTTCTCTAGCCTTCTCATATATAGGCTGGAAATGGGAGATGGCTACCGAACTATCTTAGCATAATCTGCAGAGCACATCTCTTTGGATCAAAGGAGTACTTATACTTTTCACCTATGGTTATCAGCTTTAGAGCCTTACTAACTAGAGATCCTATTTAACTTCTTGTTAAATATATATGCATTCACACATTAATAGAAGTATACATGCATAGCAAGTTTCTGAAAGGCTAAGCACAAATCAGATAACCTGGGAAATGGAAATCATGAGATGATGAGGAAGGAGTATTATTTTCCTTTATATTGTTTTATGTATATTTTTTCTTTTTTTTTACCATGAATATATTTCAAATTTATTATTTAAAATATCTTGAAAAAGTCTTGATTTTTTAAAAATTAATGTTTACAAAGAAGTGCATCAGTTTTATTGAGAATATATGAGACGTTAAGGGAGCAAAAGGAGATTTTTAATACATGTTTTGTTCATAAAAGTTTATTTAGCAGACATCTGTTGTCCACTTACTAGCGTATTAAGCACTGGGAAATGTAAAAATAAATAAACCCTTCAAAGATAATCTGTAATCTAGTAGGACAAATAGACATGTACATAAATAATTGAAGGGAGTCAACCAAGGCATTGAAAATGGGAAAAATTGTGTGTCTGAGATTTCAAATTAGAAAAAAATGTCTGTTCTAAACTGAACATTCTATTTCACTGGTAAACCTCCTGTATCATAAAGATGTTGAAGGACACTTTCCACAACAAAAGGAAAATCTCTCCACTAATGGCATAGATTTTCTGTAACAAAATAAAATTATCAAGTCCTTGTCCCTCATATATGTGCCACACAGATGTCAATATTTGCTTTGTATTCTGCACATAAGTAATTTCACTCAATATTCTCCACATCCATGATTTCATTCAACTATATACCCTTGTTCTTTGTGATGATATTGATGTTAAGTGACATCTACCTTTGTTATTCATAAAGTAATTTTCCAGTAGTTCAGTGTTTCTTGTAGCTGATTTTATAGGTTTCTCAGCCAAGGTGTGACATAAATATTTTGCTTTAAAAAAGGCAACTTTATGGAAAAGGCAAAAATATGGAGACAGTTGTAAAAGACTAGTCATTGCCAGGGGTTTATATAGGGTAAAGAAGGGGAAGATGAACACATGGAGTGCAAGGGATTTTTAGGGCAGATAGACTACTCTGTATGATACTATAACGTGGATACACATCATTATACATTTATCAAAACGCATAGAGTGTACAATACAGAGAATGAATCCTAATATAAACTCTGGACTTTAGTTAATAACAATGTATCCATACTGGCTCATTGATTGTAACAAATGTACCCCACTATCACAAGATAGAGGAATCTGGGGAGGGTTGAGGAGGTATATGGGAACTCTATACTTTCCACTCAGTTTTCCTGTAAACCTAAAACTGCTAAAAAAAAAAGTCAATGAATTCAAAAAAATAATAGGAAACTTTGAATTTGTTTCCTCTGAAATTTTGCTCGCTTCCTCACCTTTAGATAAATACTTCAGTTTAATAGTGGAAGGCATCAGTGTTGCCTTTTTTCTCTAAAACCTGATTTTTCTTTTTTTTTTTTTCTTTTTTGTCTGCGTTGGGTGTTAGTTGCTGCGTGCAGGCTTTCTCTAGTTGCGGTGAGCAGGGGTTATTCTTCAATGCAGTGTGTGGGCTTCTCATTGCAGTGGCTTCTCTTGTTGTGGAGCACGGGCTCTAGACGCGCGGGCTTCAGTAGTTGTGGCTCGAGGGCTCAGTAGTTGTCGCACATGGGCTTAGCTCCTCCGTGGCATGTGGGATCTTCCCCGATCAGGGCTCGAACCCGTGTCCCCTGAATTGGCAGGAGGATTCTTAACCCCTGCGCCACCAGGGAAGTCCTGATTTTTTTTTTAAATCAGAGAGGTTGCCATCCTTTTTTTGAAAGTGTGACAAATTTTATAACAGCTTATTCACTGGTATCTAGATGTAAATGGATAGCTAGAGCAGTACAATTTTATTTTCATATATTATTCATCAAAATTCCTATTCTCACATTTAAATTTTGGCTACTGGTGCTGTCACCACATTCTCAGCTTCATTTGTCCCAACATGTAAAGATTCCCATTCTAAATGAGAGTAGTATTTTGAAAAATATCATTTCTATTTTTTCTCTCTTAAAGCATGTTTTAAGCACATTTCTTCCAGAAAATCTTTTCTGACAGTACATTTTACTGAATCACTGTTTGATTTTCTGAAGAGTGCTCATTTTTCTACTTTTATTTCTGACTACTCTTTGCAGCTAGAAATAATAGCACAGGCACTTACTTTTATGCGTGACACTGTGTATAATAAGCATTTTACTTACATTAATTTAATCTTCAAGATAACCCTTCCTTGTAGGTGATGTGTTTTCTGTTTTAATGAAACTAAAGAGAGCCAGAATTATGAATTAGGTCTTAACTGACACCAAATAACCTTCTGCTTTCAAGAACTTTACTGTAATTTTGTCTTTAGTTTGCATATTTTAATGTTAACTTTGTTACATGTTGCTATACTATTTTGTAAATGTTCTTGCCTTTGTGCATGTTAAGTAACCCCAAGGAAATAATAAATTCTGAAGGGAAAGCATTGTGAGTCTCTTTCCCTGTTGTCTGCCACTTCCTGTCCCCAGTGAATTCTTATGTTAGTATTTAGTTTTGAACAAATAATGATTAGCAACTCCAAAATTAAAAAAAAAAAATTAACTACAGGGATCGTAGACTTGAGAAAGACTACTAGTTTTCCATGAAAATATTTTTATTCAGTAAACTCAAGCACCAAGAAGAGATGCTTCCCTAAAGAACAAAAATGCAGTAAAATGATGAGACTATCTTACAGTGTTTTCAGTTTGAAAAATGTTTTAATATACATTATGTATTTTAATTCTCACAACATGCTTACATAGGGAAAGTTATATAACCATTTGAACGATGAAAATTCTGGGACCCAGAGATGTAAACTGACTTGTATAGTAATTAGTGGAGTTCAGATTCCAACCTAAGTCTTTTAATTCCAGATCCCAGACTACTCAAGACCCAGCAGTTTGTGTGTCCTTTAAAAAATTTTCATTACAGTCAAACTGCCATCCAGAGAGATTGCTATCAATTTATAGGCAGTATAGCCTAATGGTTAAAAGTGTTGACTTGAGAGTCACCTACTAACCTTGAGATCTTGGTATAAGTCACTAAACCAGTCCCTCAGTTCAACTGTAAAATGCAAATGACAATATGACACCTACCCACAAGGTTTTTATGAGAATTAAATGAGTTGATATATGTAAAGTACTAGAAAGAGAGGTTGGTACATTGTAAGAAGTCCATAAGAGCACCAAACCTTTGCTGGCACTTGATATTCCATCGGAATGTCATTATTATTAATGAACTGAAGGCTAAAAAATGCTATTGGCTTATTGTTTTAGTTTGCATTTTCCTAATTATTAGTAAGGGTGAGCATCTTTTTGTGTGTGTGGTTCTTTTTGGTTTTGTTGGTAGTGTTTTTGTTGTTGTTTTTGTCTGTTTGGGGTTTTTGGGGTTTTTTTTGGTATTATTTCATCTGAAGGGTCAGTTCATATCCTTTGCTCATTTGTAAATTTTGTGTGTGTGTTTTTATAATGATTTATAGGAACTTTATATAACATAATCTGGATACTAATCCTTTGTAATACAGAGCAGTATTTTTCTTTAGTTGTTACTTATTTAAAAATTTTGTTTAAGTTGTCTTTTTTGTTGTAGTTTAAAATTTTTATGTATTCAAGTCTGTCAAGGTTTTTCTTCATGGCTTTTGATTTACGTCATATGTTTTACATTTTCATCTAATATCTACATACTTTTGGTTTTTCTATGTGGGTACTTATTACCCTAGAAATTTATTTTTGTCTATAGAATGAGAGATGGTTATCACTTTTTCTTCCCATATGAGTAGACATCTTCACATGAATAACCTGGAATTTGGTCATCTGTCCAGGCTTGATCACTTGTACTTCACATCCCCCCTAGATCTGCCTCTTACCTCTATTGTGGCCTCTTAAAAAATAGGAGTAGATAATCTGATCAACTCTTTCTCAGCTTTAGTTTTCTACCCTGCATTTGGAAGCTGACAATGGGGCGGGACATGGACATCCAGGTGAGCACCATTGAAAGGCAGTGTGAGAAGGGAGAGTGGCAATCCAGTAGGCAAGCAGGTCTTAACAGTCACTTTCTTAGCTCAGCTGCCATAACAAAATGCCACAGACTGGGAGGCTTAAATAACAGCAATTTATTTCTCACAGTTCTGGAAGTTGGGAAGTCCAAGATCAAGATGCTGGCTGACTTAGGTGCCTAGTGAGAACTCTCTTCCTGGCTTCCATATGGCTGCCTTCTTGCATGCTCACATGATCTCTTCTTTGTGCACATTGGGAGAGAAAGAGAGCATGCTTTCTGATGTCTTTTTTATAAGGCCACTAATCCCATCATGGGGGTCCTAACTTCGTGACCTCATGTAAACCTAAATATCTTCCAAAGGTCCCATCTCTGAATACTATCATACTGGGGGCTAGGACTTAATATATAAATTGGAGGGGGACACAAATATTCAGTTGATAACAGTCACTATTACTGGGCAGTAAGTCTCCTTTTCATCCCAAACAAACTTCAGAGCTGGGCTGAGCTTCAAAAGAGGGAATGAAAATTCTCTTGACACTTCACAGCAACTGCATGCTGCCCAGAGGTTAGCCCATGGTAAAGCAGAAGCTGTGCCACTTCAGTGTGCCCACAGCGATTGGCCCAGTGGAGGCAGTCACACCCCAGTGTGTTTGGGCATACCACTTGGCTCCACTCTGTAGCATATAGCATAGTGCCAATTATGGCTGGGATGACATGGAGCATTGTGGCCATTGTCATTCAAGGTTATCAACTGGATTCTTCTCTCAAAGTCCATGTCCTCCAGCGTCTGATGCATGTTGGATACCACAACTATGGTGATAGCAGCAGGGGTCTCATGCACATGGCCTTGGTACTGCTGTCCTGGCCTTGGCCTCACCTCAGGCTTGGAGTCCCACATGGGAGGTGCAGAGCCTGGGCGTGTAGAAACACGACATTTTTAAAGCACTCCACCCACCAGTTAAAAAAAAAATTAGTATTTAGATTAACTAAGAAATTAAAATAAGTTTTAAATAATTAGACAATATTGTTATGTGTTACCAAATAAAAGCATCAAATATGCATTAATGAGTACTTTTTGTTGTGAGAAGCATAAAAAAGTACTAATGCATTATGGTGCACATATGAGTGCTTTTTTCTATGTAAACCCATAAAATTTTATTTATATTTAACATTTGCTTCTGAGTCTAAACTCTCAGTTCAGGATATGAGAGATATTTGGCATAATGAGACTTTCCACCTCTTCTTTTGTATTTTCTTGAGCTGTTTCTCAAATTAAAAAATAGCAGGATTAAAATAAAACCCATGGGCACGTCTGCATACCCTGTACATGCAGTAAAAGGTGCTGCAACTTAATTGATAAAGCTATGTTCCATGGAGAGCAGCTTTTCCTTAAGTAAAGTTTGTGTTAGTTAATGTTTGGGCTTGAAGAAAGTGGCATTCATTTATCCTTTTGTTGAGTAAATATTTATTGAGCATCTACTTTGTGCTATTGCACCATGGTAGACATTGGCCGCAGAAGAGTGAACAAGACACATGGCCCATACTTTGCTGGATATTACAGTCAAATGAGTAGAGTTTTCAGCCAAATAGTAAAGAAAGAACAGAATACAGCAAGAAGAAATAGATTTGATAGAGAACAAGGATTATGGATATGATCAAGGTGGAAGTTTGAACAAGGAGGCTTAAATGGTTAAGAGGATAGAGAACTCTGAAAAGGGCAGAGAAATCTCAGGTATGGAGATGGCAAATAGTGTGTCTTAGAAACATACATATAAAACTATTCTTTGATTTTAATTTGGAAACCACACTGTTCTGTGGATTCTTATCAGGTTCATAGAAGTAGTAAAAGCTAATTGTTTTGGGGAGTATTCTTTTATTTATTTATTTATTTATTTATTTATTTATTTTTAACATCTTTATTGGAGTATAATTGCTTTACAATGGTGTATTAGTTTCTGCTGTATAACAAAGTGAGTCAGCTATACGTATACATATATCCCCATATCCCCTCCCTCTTGCGTCTCCCTCCCACCCTTACTATCCCACTCCTCTAGGTGGACAAAAAGCACCGAGCTGATCTCCTTGTGCTATGCGGCTGCTTCCCACTAGCTATCTATTTTACGTTTGGTAGTGTATATATGTCCATGCCACTCTCTCACTTCGTCCCAGCTTACACTTCCCCATCCCCGTGTCCTCAAGACTATTTTCTACGCCTGTGACTTTATTCCTGTCCTGCCCCTAGGTTCTTCAGAACCTGTTTTTTTTTTTAGATTCCATATAGATGTGGTAGCATACGGTATTTGTTTTTCTCTTTCTGACTTACTTCACTCTGTATGACAGACTCTAGGTCCATCCACCTCACTGCAAATAACTCAATTTCGTTTCTTTTTATGGCTGAGTAATATTCTATTGTACATATGTGCTGCATCTTCTTTATCCATTCATCTGTCGATGGACACTTAGGTTGCTTCCCTGTCCTGGTTATTGTAAATAGTGCTGCAATGAACATTGTGGTACATGACTCTTTTTGAATTATGGTTTTCTCAGGGTATATGGCCAATAGTGGGATTGCTGGGTCGTATGGTAGTTCTATTATTAGTTTTTTAAGGAACCTCCATATAGTTCTCCATAGTGGCTGTATCAATTTACATTCCCACCAACAGTGCAAGAGGGTTCCCTTTTCTCCACACCCTCTCCAGCATTTATTGTTTGTAGATTTTTTTGATGATGGCCATTCTGACCAGTGTGAGGTGATACCTCATTGTAGTTTTGATTTGCATTTCTCTAATGATTAGTGATGTTGAGCATCCTTTCATGTGTTTGTTGGCAATCTGTATATCTTCTTTGGAGAAATGTCTATTTAGGTCTTCTGCCCATTTTTGGATTGGGTTGTTTGTTTTTTTGATATTGAGCTGCATGAGCTGCTTGTATATTTTGGAGATTAATCCTTTGTCAGTTGCTTTGTTTGCAAATATTTTCTCCCATTCTGAGGGTTGTCTTTTCTTCTTGTTTATGGTTTCTTTTGCTGTGCAAAAGCTTTTGTTTCATTAGGTCCCATTTGTTTATTTTTGTTTTTATTTCCATTTTTCTAGGAGGTGGGTCAAAAAGTATCTTGCTGTGATCTAAGTCATAGAGTGTTCTACCTATGTTTTCCTCTAAGAGTTTTATAGTGCCTGGCCTTACACTTAGGTCTTTAATCCATTTTGAGTTTATTTTTGTGTATGGTGTTAGGGAGTGTTCTAATTTCATTCTTTTACTTGTAGCTGTCCAGTTTTCCCAGCACCGAGTATTCTTTTAGAAAAATGCACGTGTATATAGCACATTACACTATTAGTATTTTGATTTTATATGTTCACTAAATATTTTTTTAACCAAACACTCAAATAAATATTTCCAAAATCTTAACAATATAAAAAGAATTTGAGGCTAATTTGACAGCTGTTCTGGTGCTCTGACACTGATGTGTGGAATGAATTGAAGTTAGACTGGAATCAAAGTTACTATTTGGGAAGAAAATGCAATAGTTTTGACAATTGCTTGAAGTTAGAGTTAATAATTTTCTTTCATTTATGTCTTACAAATATATAATTTCTACCTCTATATTTTAATATTAGATAACCAAAGTATGTAGACACTTTAAAAATTTTATTGAAGTTTTATGTTCTTTTAAAAATTCTGACTTATTTTTTAATAGACTATTTCCAATATTTATATAATGTTGATGTTCTGGTTTGATAATTATAGGATATTTATATAAGTTATTATATTAAGGGAGCTGAGCATATGGGAACTCTTTGTTCTATTTTTTGTAAGCCTAAAATTATTTCAAAATGAAAAATTAAATATTAATGAATGTACACGCATACTCTTATGTATGTATGTGTGTGTGTATATCTCCAGAACCTGATCACTTCTCATTACCTCTATTGCTACTGGTCAGATCATTTCTTGCTTAGATTATAGGAATAGCCACCTAAACATCTCCCACATTCCACAGCTAGCTTCCCTCAGTTTATTTTCAACCCCCTGTTCAGAGAGACCCTATTAAAACATAGAGAGCTATGTCATTACTTAGCTCAGTGTGATCCAGTGGCATCCTATCTCACTCACCAATTTCAGTGGCATACAAGATCTACCTTACATAATAATTTGATGATCATCTGGCCTTTTCTTCCTTATTCTATCACTATCCTCCACTTCTCTAATCTCATTTCACACTCTTTTCTCCCTGGTTCACTTTGCTCTGGCCATATTGGCCACTTCATTGTTCCTTAAACAAAGGTCAGATATGTTTTCACCTGAAGGTCTTTGCATTTACTGTTCCCTCTACCAGGGATGCTATTCTTCTAGTTTCCTCATGTCTCATTCCTTCGCTTCTTTCAGGTCTTTACTCAATGTCATCTTATTGAGAGTCTTTCTGATTATTTTCCTTAAAATACAAAACATTCCCACCACCTGAGCATTCTGTAGCCTCTTTTTCTACAGCATGAAACACCACTAAACATGTATTACATTTTATTTATATTGCTTATTGTCTTTCTCTCTCTTAAAAATGCAAGCTGCATAGGGCAAAAGTTTTTGCCCATTTTGTTTTCTGCTGTATCTCCAGTGTCTGAAACCATGTTCTGCACACTGTAGACACTCAAAACATAGTTGCTGAGTAAATGTTTGCATGAATTGTTAGTAATCACCGTATAGATTGAATTTAAGCAGTGGAATAAAGTATAAAAAGAAAGGGAAAAGGACCTTGGACCAAGACTTGAGAGCTTCAAAATTTACAAACTGGGAAGTGAAGGCCTGCAAAGAAGCCCAAAATACAGTCACCTGAAGTACTGGTCTAAATGTAGAGAGTACTCAGGAAAAATAAGAGCACAGCCAACACTTAATTGCTATTTGGAATTCAAGAACAATAAAGAAGGATTTTCAGTCATCTGTGAATATTTACTAAGTATCAAATAACATGCATTGTATTTGGAGATGTAAATATAGTGAGCTTACAATCTAGTGGGAGAGATTTTTAAACAGATAAATTCAAAGACAATTTAATAACCATTTTAATTATGCCCATGTACACTGTGAATATATAAAAGAGGTCTCTTTGGTCTAAGCTAAGTGTGAGGGCATAAAGAAAAGAGTCTAAGAACACTTTCAAGATCGGGTAGAATTTGGCCAAAGAAATAAGGGGTAGAATGGAGATAAGCTGATGAAAGTAGTTTTAAATATGATGTCATTTAAGAACTAAAACACTTACTGAATTGATTTAATGACTTATAAGTAGGAATAAAATTTAATTCAAATTCTTTTTTATCTTCATTATAAACTCCTCAAAGGAATAACTGTCCTCTTGGCTTCCTATCAACAATTCTTAGATCCCTGGACACCTAGCTTTCCTTTCCCCTGTCCTTCTAAAACTACTCTCTATGGTTACAATTAGCTGTGTTGAACTGATAGCTCCATTGATTCTTCCTCTGTCCTCATTCCCTTTGGTTCCTCCAGTGCCTTTATGCTTGTGTTCTACCCACCATTTGACATTGTCTCTATCTTTATTTTTGTCACATTGTTTCAACCCAAGATCTCCTTCTACTATTCACTTTCTCTTTCCTCTTTCTTCTACCAAATGAGCTCTCCCTTCCTTCCACCCAACTTGCTTGTTTTAGTTAGTAGCACTACAATTATTCTCTCAGTTGCCTATGATGAAATAAAAATCCAAATTTTAAGGCAAGACAAGAAAAATTTAAACATAAACCATTTTCTTTGCCCTTTGGCCTCCTCCCTCCCCTCTAGTGTGCATTGTGCACTTGCCTTGTGTCTTCACCAGACCTCCCCAATAGCAGAAATACATGCTCAACCTTAAAGAGCGATTTTTCTACTTCTGGCGCCAGCCATGTAACTCCTCAGAAGATAACATTCTTTTCTCGACCATATAAAGGGTCAGGATGACACATCTCTCGCCTTGTATGTGCAGACATCTTTGATGAATTTTATGTACAATGCCAATATGTCATTTCCTTTAAAAATATCAATTGGTGCAGAACAGACTGGTCAGATGACCTGGGGAAATACTGTGCTGCGCCTAACAGAAGTTCTTAGCTTAAATACTTACTTTAGACCATATTAATGTTACTAGCTATATTACTTGTATTCTGTCTATTTTACAAGATTGATGTTTATTGCATTACCAAATGTGTGACTGAGTCTCAAATAAAATTAACGATGATTAGACAACTTGAAACTATTGATCAAATACATAGTTCTATAAGATCAGTGATTGTAATAGTGTAATTCTAGATATGGGAGGTAGGAATGAGAGGGAACCATTTCCTGGACCATAGCGGACTAGTCCAGAGGCTTTTGGCTACTGGTAATAGGGCTTAGTCTAGGACTAGCACATGGAGTGGCCTATCAAAGAAATCCTCCCCTGATCTGGGAATTCTTAGCACAGTGGGACAAATTGGTCATGAGATGTCTCCCAAAACTTGGTTGAAATTAAGATTGAAAGGGAGGGGATTGTAAAATAGAGAATGTTGCCCAACATCCAGTTCTACAAGAATCAAGTCATTAGCCACTGCTGTTGCTGACCGGCAATACACCCTGAAAGGAATTCAGGGTGAAGATCAGGATGAGACATTCTGTGCTCTGGGAAAACTGACAAAACTGGCCCTCAGATAGTTAGCTATTTCCAGGAGAAAATTTTATGAACTTGCATCTCCCCAATACTTAGAAAAGCACTAAAACCATTAACTAAGGTGTACGTTCCTTGCAAATAACAGTGACCTTGCACCAAGATGTGTGCTTGATTGCATGTATCCGCTTGGCAAAAATCACATATACACTGGCTTCCCGCTTTACCACTTCAGTTGTCAGAGCTCTCTGAGAGACTGTCTCTTGGGTTATAATACTCATGTTGGCTTAAATAAAATTTTCCATTTCTTTCTTAAACTATTAACTTTTCATAAACACCTGTATTTAGCGATAGTTTTAAAAACTACTTTATAAATTCACAATATTTAATTGAAGGACTCTCTGAGGCCCTTTAATTGACATGTCTCCCTTGTTCTCCCAGTTGATGCTTGTATCTTTTTGGTGGTCTCTTCATGCAGTGGTTTTCTAGCCTATGCTTGAACATTTTCAATGACAGTAAATGTAATATCTAATCCCCTTTTATTCTTCTCCCATATTGCTAATTCCTGTTAATTCTTCCTTAAGGAAGTCTTTCACTTGTAAGTCCTACTTCTCCATTTTCACCATAGTCTATTAAGATGCCTAGTTTAGGCCCTTACCATGTCATAATTAATTTAGTATGATATGGTTGCCTGACTGAGTCTCCCAAATTCATCTCACAGACTTGGACCAGACTCATAATTCTTTTTAAAATTTTATTTTATTTTGCATATTTAAAAATACTGCTTCTGTCTTACTACTGTTATACTCACAAGATCTAAATGGTTTCCTATATTCTGCTTTTATCAATCTAAACTCCTCTGCTTTCTAGATTCTACCCACCTTACTTCTCATTGATATTGAAACACACCTTCTTTTTTGTGGTGTATGCATAAGCAAGTGTGTTTAGGGGCTGCCCTTAGCTTGCTGCTAATTTGCTGCACATTGCATCTTATTTTGTCCATATCTGTGTTTTTAATCTTTGTTGCCACTGTCAGAAGCAGAAAGAAGTCCTTTAAATACTCATTTTGGGCTAAAAAGAAAGTGTAACAACAATTCTCCTATTAGAAATGGTTTTTCCCTTTTATACTTCTGCAAAAATTGAAGAGGTGGCTTGGGATCATAAAATAAATACAAATGTCACCAGTTTCTCCTGTCTGGGAGGCCTTTCTTGGTGGAGTCTACTGTGAAATAACTGTTTTCAGATCAAATCAAGGAAGTAAGAGCAGAGTTAGATACTGATTTAAGTAAAGCATCTTACAAGTTTAACTTGTGTGTTTTCCCTTAAAAAGCACTGATTCTACCAAATGGGTACCTTTATTGAGATAAAGCTAAGCACACGTTTATTGCAAAAGTTGATGAAATATTTGTCATATAAATTATAATTAACCTTAACTTCATATTTTTAATTGCTGGAGGTCTTTTAAAAATAGAATAAGGATGAAAAATCCAGAACTTCATTAATCTTTTGGTTTCAGGGTATCCAGAACCATGAGAATTTGAAAAATACCCATGTGGAGGTAACAAGAAAAGAAAATGTTTAGAAAAGAGAAAACAAAGGCAGGAATTTCAATCAACAGATACAGGAAAAGAAAGGCGGTATTGATGAATAAATAAGGGTATGGGCTAGTAAATGGTGAAATGTTCTCAATTAGAAATAACTAATAAAATTATCTTTTGGTGATTCAGTTCTATAATATTCCAAAATTAAAAAACAAAACCACACAAAGAATGAGGTTCTAATGGAAGACTATCCCAAACTGCTTCTCAAGTTCAGTCCTGCCCAGTTAGAAAAAAACACTCTCCTCTTACTAGCTTGGCTCGAGATGTTGGCTCAAGACCAGCATGACTTAATAGCTGTAATTTGCATTTGAATGCAATTAACTGGGCCAGTACTTTGGGGGTAATCAAGCTGCCTGCAAATACACATATGCTGCAAACTCAAAAAAAGTCCTAGTACTGGAGAGAAGAGTATTCTTTGAATTCCTCTTAGATTTGGTACTCAGGACCAAGACTTTATATGCAATTTTAGATTTCAAACTCTGATTTTAAGTGTGAACAATGAAATTTAGCCTTTATCTAGTTGTTTATTGTTAATAAAGAGAAGTTTAGCTACCTGCCATTTTTTTCTCTTTAAAGAGTAATTTCACTGTTCCTGTAAAAGTGATTTATGTATTTTTAAATTTTCAAGAAGGATACAAAGAAAGAAAAAAATCATTCAAACCTTTATTTTCCACGCAGAAATAACTCTCACCAATATTTAAAATAAACATAAATGAAAAAAGTGTATATAGTTAAAAGTTTGATTTTTTAGTAATGTTATGTCATTAAAAATAAATTTACAAGATGTTAAACTGCTTTTATCATGAGGTAAACTACTACTATAAGTATTTAAGCTTGCCTTGCGTTACTTTCCAGTTATATATTCTTCATATGCAAACACTTGTAGTGTAGGCTGAGATTTTCTAAGCCCAAAGAATAAAATGTATAGTGAAACTAACAGTGAAGAACAAAGAGGCCAGAACAGAGAGTCAAGATGCCTGGATTTTTATTTAGCTCTGCTACTAATTTCCTGTGTAATATGTGTGTGTGTTGGGAGGAGGGGAAACTGGTACGGTGGTCAGTTCTCTCAGGAACTGTCTCCTTATCTGTAAAATGAAAGGGGTGAACTAGAATTGTAAAATGTCCTCCATCTCCAAAATTAATGAAACCTTGCTTACATTTGCTGGGCTCAGGTGTTCTGGTTTCCTTCCTGATAGTTTGAACGCCACTTTTCATAGACACTATGGTCAGGAAACAGTCTCTCAGAGAACCATAATCAATGGGCAGCAGATGATCTACAATGAAAACTTGTTCTGTATTGAAATAAAAGCATAGCATGCCCTTCTTCTGGTAATCGCTGACTATGCCCTTCTTCTGGTAATCGCTGACTTATACAAGTAAGCATTGGCTGCACTCTTGAATTTTCCACAAATTCTGCCCGTTAGGAATTTATGATGTAGTTGAGGAGTTAAAAACTAATAATTACAACAATAACAAAGACATACATGAAGTACAACGGAGATTTAGCAGAAGGAAAATATCATACATCTGGTCCAGAGGAGGAGTGAAATCAGGAAAAGTCTGAAGAAAGAGGTAATTTTTGAGTTGGGCCTGAAATATAGACAAGATTTTAATAGTTAGAGTTGTTGGGGAGGCTTCTGTTTCCTCACATGTAAAATGGAGGTAGTAATTGTACCCACTTTCCAGAGTCATTGAAAGAATCAAGTGAAATAATGCGTGCTAGTCACTTAGCACATTGCACTGGCATGGTGGAAAAGCCCTATAAATGCTTTCCATTGTTATTAATAGGGAAAATGTATAAAACAAAATGAATCATGAAGGAAAATTGATATCTCTGATTATGGTATTAAGGATTAGTTTTCTTAAGGTTTTTTCCCAAAAAGATTTCTGAGGAGATATTTGTCCAGCCATGCTCTCCCAAAGCCAGTTGTTTGCATATGGAGTTGTAATCAGTACTATTTCTTTTAGTCTTTCTGCTAGCAGCAAAAAGGAAGTAGCAAATAACTTTTAATGACTGATTAGAATGTGGAAACCAGAAAAAACACGGGGTAGATAGCCTAGAGGGAAAAAAAACTGGTGATAGTTGCCCTCATGAATGTTGTAGCTTCCTTTTGGATGCTTGCTTAGGGTGTGCTAGAATGTATCTTTTGCCCAAATACACCTTAGACAGGTGCAACTAAAGCATCAGTACCTGCTTTGTAAAACAATTCATATTTACAAATGTATTTATATTATATATTATATACGTATGTAGCTCTTTTTATAGCTAGCTTTATTGTGTACTTCTTGTGAGTTAGTGCTGTGATTAACATATGATAAGCAAAGCTCTCAATCTACAAAACAACTCCATAAGGCAGAAAATACATTACTTACATACAAAAGCATCTTGCCCAAACTCACATAGTCACTCAGCTAATATTTAATGACCTGTACTATGTGTCAGATACATGTTGTAGGAGCTACAGATACATCAGTGAATAAAACAGAGAAGATCCCTGCCATCTTAGGACTCAAATTCAAATGGAGGGAGGCAGACCATAAACAAGAAATAAACAAAAAGCAAGAAGATACCAGTTAGTGATAAGGGCTATGAAGAAATAAAATAGTGATGTGATAGCGAGTAACTGGGGGTACAGTGCTGGTTTCATGGGTGAGCAATCAGTGCAGCTACACAGGGCCCTGCGCTTAGAGGGACCCTACTTTTGTTTAATGCCCTGCTAGCACTGTCTTGAAATTCTTAATAATTTTATCTTTGGATTTGTTTTGTAAAGGAGGTCTGATAAGACAGTGGAGCATGTGGGTAAGTAGAGGACATATGTGCAATACCCATAACCTTCATTCCTTGGCACACCATTCTCATAGCTTTTGTGATGCCCTGTGAGCACAGAATCTTGGTTGATGCACGATGTACGGAAGTTAAGTAAGATTCAAAGCCAGGACAAGTACGAGGTAAAAGTGTTACATCTCTGACTGACTAAGCAGGGATGCTGACACCTTGAGAGGCCATGCTTCCCTCAAACCAGAACTTGCTTCAAATGTAAAAGAAGGCAATGGCATTCTAAGAAGCACATTGAACAAGAACCCTATCTTATTTCTTATTTACACTTCCCTGTAGCTGCCAACCACTGACTCTGAAAATGATGACATAAAAGGTAAAGAAAGACAGGGAAAGGTAGTTCCTCTTCCTTTCAGTTCTTCCTTATTCATCTGCAAGCCAAAGGTGAGAAATTGTTAGTAGAATGTAGGTATATCAAGAAGTAAAATAAAAACAGTTGAGTTAGTTTTGTGTAATGCTTCCATGGTTCAGTTAAGAATCAAATTCACATGCATGTATGCACTACACAACAGGAATTGTATAATTTATAATTCCACATATGCGTTAAGTGCTTTTCATACTTAAAGCTGGCATTGAACAATAAAAGATGAATGGTAAAATTATGCCAATAATTAAAATTTAAAATTTTTCTTTATGGAAAATGACATTAAATAGTGTTTTTACTTACTGTTTAATGGGAGAGCTCAGAAGAAAGGAAAAAACTTTTTATTTTAGTATCTTTAACTACATTATTATATTGCTTTCATAATAAGACACTGCATTTTTACTTTGCGCTGGGCCACGCAAATCATGTGAGCTGGCCTTGTGGGAGTGCTACTTTAGATTGAATTATCAGGAGAGGTCCCTCTGAGGAGATTGCATTTAAGCTGATACCTAAAAGACCAAAAGAAGCCAACTATGGGAAGATTCAGGGAAAGAACATTCCAGGTAGAAGGACTAGTTAGTGGGAATGTCCTAAGGCAGGAAAAAAATTCGTTTTCAAGAAACAGAAAGAAGGCCAGTTTCACTGAAAAGTAGTTGTTAAAACTTGGAGTGGCAAAAGATAAGGCTAGAGTTTGGAGAGGCCAGAGCCTTAAAATCTACAAGAATTTATTCTACTTGTTTTAGTTAGCCATTGGAAAGTTTCAGGCAGAGGAATAACATAAATGACTTATGTTTTAAAAGATCACTTTTTTGCAGTGTGGATGCAAGAGTGGACTCAGGGAGATCATCCTGAGTGGTCTATATCTAAAGAATTCCTCACCCTTCCAGATGGAATTTATCATACTCTTGTCATAATTTCTATTATTGCACTTACGGATTTTCAAATTTGTCTCCCTGAACTAGACTGTAAGACACTCTTAATTCTCTCCATATCACTAGTGTCCAGCATTGTTTGCATATTGCAGCTGCTTATTAAATATTTATTGAGTGAATAATGGGGAAAGGATTTTTTGCTCTTATGGTAAAAGCTCTTTCCTCAGAATTTTCTTCAAGTTAAGATAATTAATTAATTAGGTGAGCCATAAAGAAAGGGGTTATAGCAGCCATAAGGAATCTGAAGTAAATACAAAATATACAGTTGATTTATAAATTTTGAAATTTGGGAGAAAAATACTGAGTCATCAATAGGAATTTGAATTGTTATACTAACTTCCTGAACCCATGTGCAACATGTATCCAAAGACACAGCTATTATTGGTGCTAATGTTTTGGCCGGATGTTCCAGACTGATGGTTTGGGATTGAAGTTGGCCTGAGACCTATTTTGATTGGTTTGCATGGTATGTAAATATGGTGCTGAATTAGTTATTGATATTTAAAACTAAGGAATTTTCACATAAAAAAGTCTGACTTTTCTCTATTTCTTGAGAAGTAACAAACATAGAAGCAAACAAAAAGCTTGGCGGCATTGGGTCTGCATTCCAGCTGGCCAGAGCCAAGGAGGGCCACAGCCTTTGCAAGAAGCCTATGTTCTCTATTTTATCACAGCCCTCACTCTGCCTGCTCCACTCACTTAAATTCCCTGCCTGGCTCCTGGTGGCATTTGTGTTTCTGACAGCGCCTACTGAAACATGTATATACTAGTACTATTCTAAATGAGAATTTTTTTTTAATATAATAAGTTCTTAAATTAGACATACTTCTCTTTAGTTTTCTCGCTAAGTTTGCTTGGCTTTACTTGCCTTCCTTGTAGCTTTTATCAATTCGAGAACCAAGGTGGCCAGTCCAGATCCACCCAGATGTGGGACTGCCAGGGAAGGAGGAAATGGTGTTTTGATTTGCTGACAGACAAATACTGAGGAAGAGGAGGTTCTCCAGAGGGCAGGAGAGCTTTGCCACCAATTTGATCTGCAGAAGGTATTCACCATCTCTACCCTCTTTACCTCCTAGTTATGTCTGTTAAGACTCAGGAGTATTGAGGTTAAGGGATGGAATAAATTTAAAACTTCTATAATTATATATCACATAGGCCTTCACTTAAAATCATTAAACACTTCTTGTTTGTCCCAATCTGTGCTGCTGTCTCTGACCCATGCTGCTGTATCTCTGCTGATAAGGATGATTACGTGTGCCATTTTAGATTGCAGGTACTTGGGACAGTGTCTTTATTTGGATGGTGCCATTTAATGTATTATACTATTTTGTAGGAACCCACATGTTAATTTAGAGAAATGTATGGGGCAGCCCACAAAAGATACTCTGTGGCAAAGCTAATAAAGGCTGTTTCCACAGAGCTATCTAAAGGAATGGGGAAGCACAATAGCCACAAGCAGAAACCACAATGGGTCAATGTTGATAGAATCCCTGGATTGGGAGGTGCTTTTTGAAGGCCAGAAGGGAAAGAAAGTCCGTTGAGAAGGATTTACTACACAGCAGGTCTTGGTGGATATTCAGTTCTGGGAACTCTTGGCAGTACCAGGGTGCAGTTCATTTACCAGTGTACAAATGGTTTAACAGAAGGGCATTCAAGGGTCCATCATTTCCATAGCCCACACGGGCTGGTAAATGGGCGATGGACTGCAGAACCCAGCTGCCCAGAGGCAGTGGCCAAATCCGGGAGCCGGTTTAGTATGAATGACTGACTCCTGGGAAGGAGAACGTTCATAGGGGGCTGGGGATAGGGGTCAGAGTCCAAGCTGGAGAGAGGACAATAAGCTAAGGGTGGAAACAAAGGCGAACCAGAGCGGCAGCTGGCAGATTGCTGGCGCTGCGCTGGGGAATCAAGCTTTGCTTTTAGAAAAGAGGCAGGCTGCAGCAGGGCGGGCTCTAGCCGCGGCATTCTCACAGAAGAGCCTGCAGGGGCGCAGGGCTCGTCGCCCTGGGGCATGGGCAGCTCGCGGCCGGCATCCCTCCCCCGCGCGCCTCCGGGCCAGCAGCGCCTGGCAGTGCCCGCCGAGGGCAGGGCGGGGCGCAGGCTGGGCAGCGCTAGGTGGGGCCGGCAGCGAGGCCGCCGTTGACGCAGTGCGGGGCCAGCAGCCCGGAGAGCCCGGGCGGGTGTGGCGCGTTCAGCCCGTCCGCCCGCAGGCCGCGTCCCCATCAGAGGGGGCAGGGCGCACTCGCCCGTCCAGCAGGAGGCCCCTGAGCGGCCTGCTGGCTCCGCCGTCGCCGCGCTAGCCATTCAGCGCGCTGCGTCTCCGCCCCAGTGCTGGGGGCTGAGCTGGGGAGAAGGGGCGGGCACCCGCGAGCGGTGAATCACCTCCTCCTCCTTCTGCCTCAGCGCCGCCGCCGCCGCCGCCACCTTTCCATTCAGTCGCCCAACATGGCTGGAGCGCGGCGGAGGTGAGCCGTCCGCCCCCTGCAGCTCCAGCCTCCTGCGCGCGACCGCCGCGGCTCCGGCGGCGCCTCAGTTCTGCGGTGCGGAGGCCCAGGGGCCCGGCTGTCGCTTGCCGCCGGCATGTGGGGCGCCCCGGACGAGAGCTCTGTGCGGGTGGCTGTCAGGTGAGGACGGACGAGGCGGCGGGCGGGCTGCGGGCGCGGCGAGGATCTGCTCTGGCCCGGGGCACCGGCCGCCGCGCTGCGGAGACCTGAGAGGTGGTCCGGCGGGGGCCCGGCGGCTCTGGAAACGGAGGCGGCGGGTCTCCGCCGGCCTGGCGCGCGCGGCCGAGTGCTGGCTGGGAAGCCTCTCGCCTCGGGCCCCGGGAGTTTGCAGGTGACGGGCGGCTGCGCGGCGCCTGGTCCCGGGGGCGCCTGACTCCTCTAGGCGGAGAAGCCGTCGCCGCCCGTCCCCGCCGGGTCGTGCCCCCGAGGAACAGTTGCCTCAGGTTCGGCCGCCTCGGGCGATCGCCTGTCTGGCTTTGCCCGGAGGAGCTGCCGCTCTCCTGGGCTGTGGTGCTCTTATATTTGTAGCGTGACTGTCTTTACGTGTACCTGCAACTCCGGCCTTCGGAGACAGGAGACAAAGCCTTACAACGGTGGGGGTCTAGATTTCTGTGCAAATGGACGTCTCGTTAAGCACCGGCGGGGACTAGCTAGCACCAGCGTGTGGGTATTGAAGACATTTCTGGCGTTGGAAGGGATATTATATTTAAGGGAAAATTCCCTGGTGCTAGGTCTGTAGAAGGAAGAAAACTCCTCAGCAAGTGTAAGGGTTAAATGGGTGACTGGGTGAAAAAGAAACATACTGAGGTTCAGCAGGATGGTTACAATGTAAAATTACATATGCCTGGGTGAGAGTTTTGAAATACTAGATACATCAACATTGTAATTTGGTCAAGGACAGATACCCGAGTATTGAATGTAATTTGGATTGTTGATACATATCAAGAAGCAGAGCTCTGACAGTTGCTCATGGAAAATTGCAACATCATCGCTGAAATATTAATGAAGCATTCATGGTAGAGTAAGTGGCGTTGCTTTTATAGCTCTTACAGTCTGTGAATTAATTTCTCTTTATGTATACATTAAAGATTTATAAAAATAATCTGTCCTCTGAGAAATTATTTTAAAAAATTTTCTACCCTTCTAGTCTTTCTGAAAAGTTATTCTTAAAATCCTATCATGTCAGTATTTCTATAGCTATTTTAGTGACAAATCTTGGTTAGGTATAGAAATGGTAGTTTTATATATACTTTGTCTCTTTAATCATCTAAAGAATAAAATGAATTTTAAAGATTATTTTTTCATTCCCTTTACAGACCAGGGGATGACCACCCATGGAGGTGACTGTTTTATGACTGTTTAGAACCACCTGTTATAAAGCTTTTGAAGCTTTAATTTGGCCTTCTTGGTTATTCTAGGGCTACTTATCTAATTGCTGGATTAGTTTCTCCTGTTTACTGCTACTACCTCTCTTTTGGCCTTTTAATGCTTATTAGTGACTGTACCTGACAGATGAAGGGGAGAGAAAAAGAGGAAACCCAGTAAGATGCAGTTTTGTTAATTAGCAGGTCTGGTCAAGGAGGGTAAAGAAGGAGCATAAAATAGTAATGAAAACAAAAAAAAAAAAAGAAAATTGGCTGTCAGAGAAACTGTTGTTAGAGAGTTAATATTTTTTTAATCTGTGAATTCTCTAGAATATCACAGGGCAGTTTATTGACCATGCTTTTAAAACTGACGCTGCTTGCAGTGGAGGTGAACAGAGTCATGAATCACCCTAAAGTGATGTTGACAGATAAATAACTTATACTTGGTTTTGGTATGCATGTTAGCACTTTTTTAAGGGAATATGTGTGGGTCTGTTTGTTGGGGAAAGGCTTTATAAAAACACGTAAAGTAAGCCACATTGTGAGGATCTTTTTTTTTTTTTTCCATTAAATACATTGTCTGAATAGATTGACTCTCTAAACTTTGCATAGGATAAAAATAGCTTATATAGCACTTTGGCATTTATAAAGTGTATGGACATATGTTTTCATTTAAAACAAATATTTATTGAACATAAAATCCCGTCTCTTTTGTCCTAATTTCTGAGCTAAAAATAGCAATAATGATTGGACACATAGTATGTGCCAGGGTCAGTGCTGTGTGTTAAGATGTTTTACATCCTGTGAAATTGCATTTATTCATCATAACAATCTTTGACTTAGGTCCTGTTATTATTATGGCCATTTTATAGGTGAGACACAGAAAGATTTGGTAACCTTCCCCAAGTTAAACTGGTAGCAAGTGGCAGAAACAGAGTTCTAACCCAGACAGCTTGACTCTAGAGCTCAAGTTCTTAACCATTAAATCTACATAGGTAAGAGGCAAGAACATGCTTCGCAAAACTTTACTTAGCTTAAGGTCACTTGCCTCTTCCTGGTTCTGAACTAATTTAATTACAAATGAATGACTTTGACAGGATATTCATACCTCGATATTCCTAGAAAAGGTAGAGCTCAGAAAGGGGGAACCTGAACTTACCTAAACTATTTCCTCCGATTTTTTAATCTTTCCAATGACCTCCAGTCTTACCTTCCAGTTTGTGATAGACTTCATCAGCAGGATAAATAAATCAACACATAGACACAAATGATCAGAGCACTTGACTTACTTTTCCCCTTCAATGAATAATGTAATAACAAATAATAAAGAGTTGACTCTACTTATGTAAATGCACTGTGTCCTAGAGGTTCTTGTGCTTAATTAGATATGGAGACTTATCAGTATGTTAAAGCTGATGACTCTATTTTAGGTTTCTCAAAATAAGAGCATGGGTCATATAAAGCTTTGGGGAAAAGAAGTTAAACAGAAAGTTTTTCATTTAGGAAGAACATTTTAAATTCAGTTTCTGAAAATGCCTTTTGGCAGAGTATATCTGAGGTGTTCTGTAGGGTATCTTTCATTGTGGTAGGTATGGATTCAGATCACCCTCCCTCTCCCGCTATCCAACCCCATGTGACTATCGAGCACTTGAATTATGATTAATGCTGTAATTGAACCAAACCTAGTTCCACTCTCCCAGTGCACAGCAAAGCCAATTTACTGACACCAGGTTGTGGTGAAGTAAAGCACAGCTTATTGCAAGGCGTACCCACTGTGGGGCCAAGCAAGGAGAATGGGCAGCTCATGCTCAAAAGACCCAGAGTCCCTGATGGCTTTCAGGGAAGGGTGTTTAAAGGCAAGGTGAGGGAGAGGGTCTCAGGGTGTGTGATCAGTTGTGGATATCTTTCTGATTGGTTGGTGGTGAGGTAACAGGGTGGTATTTCAGGAGTTAACATCATCAACCTTCTGGTTCCAACTGGCCTGGGGTCTACCTGCTTGTGGTCAGCATGCAGTTAACTTCCTCCACCTGGTGGGGGCTTTAGTATCTGTAAAACCACTCAGGGATATGGCTCAGAATATTATCTATAGCCCTTGAGGAACTAAGGGCCCTTGACTTTGTTTTAATAAAAATAAAACTATTATTATTTTGTCTTGCTTGACTGTTTTCCTTTGTGTCTGCATTACTCTGATTAAATATGCTCTTTGGAACTTGGGAAAGGCCTAGGAGGCTAAAGCTTTTCTACAAACAAGAGGCCAGGGACATGGGGAGGGGTGTCTGTCCCCGGGAAGACCCTGCAGGGTCCTGCTTGGTTTCAACACAACTGAGAAACTAAATTTTAATTTTTATTTAATTTTAATTAAATTTAAAAGCTGTCCATTTAGTTTTTGGAAAACTTCTAGGTGTGCTTGGAACAATGTGGCTATGTGGACCTATTTTTTATCTGTAAAGTTTATGAAATGTAAATACTTATAAAGTATTTCTGATGAAAATTGAGCCTCCTAACTGACATGTATTGCCTGTGTAATATATAAATATTCATAAATCATATATATATATGATTTTAAAAACAGTATGAAAAATATATCAATCTTTATATTACATGTTAAAATGATAGTGTTTTGATATGTTGAGTTAAATAAAATATTAAAATTAATTTCATCTATCTCTTTTTCCTTTTTTAAAATGTGGCTACCAGAAATTTAAAATTAAATATAATGTTGCTACCATTATATTTTTATTGGATAGTGCTGCTCTATAGTTTAAAAAAATGTGAGGAAGAAGTATAGAATAAAAATGTTCATAGCCACCACATCATAGATCTGGTATTTTCTGTAGATCAAGAAAATACCAAAATATTGGGTGTCTGTTTTTAGAGTGGTTATATATACACATACGCACATATCTATGCACATATGTACATGTAAGATTTGATTTAACAGCAACATTTTTTCCCTCTGGGTGCATAGGTGTAGAAAGTTATCGATAGTAGATTGATGATAGCTGACTTCCTAGAAAATGTAGTAAGTTCATAAATGTCACCTACAAAAGTGAGCAATTATTAGTGTATATTCTATTTTTATTATCTAAGTAGTATACTGAATTGAACCATTCAGTTAACTTAAAATAGTAAACTCAAACATTTTGAATTCTAAATCTAAGACTTTATGAAATGATGTGGTGAAGGAAAGAAAGTACAGTGTTTGTTGCAAGGCGCCTACCGTGGGGCCAAGCGAGGGGAATGGGCAGCTCACACTTTCCCTTTTTCCCACTATGTCTGAATGCTGATGTAACATTTGAAACATTTTCCCCAAGAATTTTAGCTTGCAAAATATGTCAAGAGCTGAAAGAAAATGGAGATACAGAAAGGACCATTGTGTTTTCATGTCATTGTCTATACGTGGTTGTGAGCTACAATTTTTTTCTTGGCTTTGGCAGAGAACAGGACATATCCTTGACAGTGAGTTTGGATTAGTGTGTAATGTTGTCTAATTTGCTGTGTTTTTACCTTACTACAGCACTTTTAAGAAGTGGCATTGCTCAGCTAGCTTAAGTGCTGACTGGATAGTCAAAAGCTCTGTTTTGGGTCTGCCACTGGCTCACTGATTTGCAATGTGACCTCCCTGAACTTTTCTTTTCCCTCATGCTGAGATGGCAGTGTAAAGGTAAGGGTTATAAGAACTTTTCCGTATGCAGTCTGTTAAATATGTGACTTTTTTGTCGTTAGCCAAACTGTTGGTACTAACGGTGCCTCTATATTGACAGGAAGGACCTATTTTAACATTTCAAACTTGACTTTCCCACAATATGTTTATCATGGGTACTGTTGTTACTTAAGAGGAAACATTTAGACTTTTGTGGTCTCTTTGTCCAGTTCTGGCTGTAATACAAATATGCAGTATTTTATTTAATCTACATTAAAACACTATGAGGTAGGCTGGATAGATACTATCCCCCTTATACAGATGAAAAAGTGAGTCTCAAAGATACTAGGTGACCTTTTCAAGGTTTCTCAGCCACTAAATACCAGAATTGGAACTCAAACTCAGGCTTCTGGTACCTGTTTCTCTGTTCTTAAAAATATTTCCAAATGTTTTCAAAATATTGGGTTGGCCAAACAATTCATTTGGGTTTTTCCATAAGATGTTATGGGAAAACCCTAGCAAACTGTTTGGCCAACCCAATATTTCACATACTAGTTTCAATGTAATAAGGATCTTTCAAGCTGAAACACGAATATACACATGAGGTAAATTATTTGAAACAATTTAATGTTTAGAGAATGTAGAGGCAGATGAGCAAGTCTTTTACAAATGTTTCATGGAAACAGGTGGTTATCTGCTGTTGGTCATTTGTTTATTCCTTTCTTCATGCATCAGACATTTATCATGTGCCTACTATGTGCTGGACACTTTCCTACCTCTGAGGGTACACGACATACATGACAGACATGGTCCCTGCTTTCATGGAGCTTAGACCTAGCAGTGTGAGGCTCTTTTTAAATGCACAAACTATGTAGGACCTAACACAAAACATATCAACAGCACAAACTAGAAATTAAAGACAATTGTTGCAGTTTAGTTTTTATTTATCTCTTATTTTTTTAATAGCATTTTTTTAGTTCATATATTCCTCCAGAACAGTGATTTAAAAAACAAAAAATATGCCCTACATCCAAGCATATTTCATACAAAAATTGAACTCCAAAGCCTGTGCATTAGAAGGATATTATTTCTATCTTTGTATGTATGATATAACATGTATGCCCTACTTGTATGTCTTTGTATTTGGATCATAAAGTAAGGGAAATGAAAGAGAGGAGACTAAAGAGCTTGTAGATGATGTGAGCTGAAAGTCAATGAAGTTATTTATTTAAATATGAACTGATACTTTTTCTTCAGATAAGGTTTATTAAATTTATAGTGTGGTAGGTCTGATTGTCATTTGGAACTCCACAGAAGTTCAGATTTCATGTCTATTTATTACTACCTCTTGAGCTCTTACCTGCTAATTAGTTAATATTTTGGTGCATAATTATGGGGTAGTAAATGATGCTCTAGAAATTCCAGGTTAGTGAAACCATGAAAGCAGAAATTATCTTGGTAGTTAATTTCATAATCTGCCCAATCTTCCAGTTCTCATCCATTTCTCCTCAAAGAAGTGAACTTGGAATATCCCTTATTATGGATGTTTTCCCGCAAGACATGTTACAGCTTCCCTGTGTGACCCTGACTTATAAATGGTTATTTTCTGTCAACATTAGACATTACTTTTATCTAAGTTTCAGATTAGGAAGGAAAATACATCAATGAAAATGCATGCTAGATGACATAATTTGTATTCAGTGTATCATTAGAATAATTTTATTAAAAATAAAATGGATGTTTTTTAGTTTCAATACTTCTCTCTGGAGAGCGGATTTCTGAATTCTGTCTTTGAACTTGGTTTCCCAGTGGATTAACTATTTAATCTTCTCAGGGTGTTAAAATAGTTTTCTTGTGGCTCGGGCTTTATTTGAAGCAAATGACAGACAAGCCAAAGGGGACCATTTTGATGACATCCTACAATTATAAGATATTTCTTAATGTTTAAGAATTATATTTGAGGTTCCTTTGTTCTTAGTTTTTCTGAAATTATTAGACATTTATATAATTGAACATAACTTTTAGTACCTCTATAATTATTGGATTTAAAAGGGATTTTAAAACTGAAAGGGACCTTGAAGGGACTAGCTTGTTGAGGCCCCTTCTTTAAGATGATTGAGGTAATAGAGACACTGAGCAGTTGAGGGAATTGCTTGAAGTTCCACAACTAGCAGCTCAAGTCTTCCATTGACTGTTGCTGTGGATTTTCTAGGACTTCATGTTTTGCTGGCAGACATCTCAGACATAGAATAAATTTATATTTTATGAACTACAGTTTTAATCCCTTAAGTGCTCCCTTTAAAAGTTTAATTTGACATTTCAGTGAGTGCTCCCAATCTCAGTGCCCATTATTTTGGCTTTGTGATTGCTTCAATTCTAGAAACTAGACCAGTGATTCTAAAAAGAACCTCTTAAGAGGTAGAGAGAGAGGGATCCCTGGAGTAGAAATCCAGGTCTATATTTTGAGGTTCCTATTATATTAAAATGTGAAGAAATGCCAGAACTAGGTTATAAAAATAATATAGACTATTTTCAACATATACATATAACATATTAATGCTTTAACAACCACCATGGAAATACAATGTCTGTGTAGCTTAATTTGGAAATAGTATTAATTATGTAAATAGGAGGATTTTGTGAATGCTAGCCCTGGAACATGTGGCCTTCTCCCTCTCCCCTCACCTTGGTTCTTAAAACTTTTTTTTTTTCCTACCCCAACAGATTTGAGGGTTATAGCACATTCCAGTAATAATGGCAGCCTCACTGTGGAGGGATGGCTGGAGGGTGGGGAAGGGTCGAGGTAGGGTATGGTCAGTGTGGTATATTTATTGGGATCTGGAAATGGAGCTGGAGGTAGAAATCTGAGTGGTTTAAAAAAAAACACTTTTGAGTATTACTTCACTAGAAAGGTGGTTCTTAAACTTTTATATAACGTCTCAGTCCCTCCTATCCTTATTTTAGAAGGAAGTAAAGGATACAACACATTTTGGCCATACTGGAGGCCTGTCATCCAAAAAATATCCTAAATCCTACCTCTACTTGAAGCTTTTCTAGACTTCATGCAGGGAAATTTCTGCCTTTTGGGGCCACAGACCTTCTGTATGTGATTCTCTCTCTCTCTCTCTCAAATTCCAGTGGGAGAGGTATACATAATATTATGATTTTCACTGTTCAGCTTGAAATGTCCCTCAAACTGAGAGAATATTTGACATTTTTTAAAAAGAAGGTGATAATATACTGACAGCACTATTACAATAGAACATTTGAAGGACATTGGGGTTATTGAATTGAAACAAGCTGATATCTACATGTCCAGATTTGGAATGAAGGTCATTCAGAATTTAACCCCAGTCTAACTTACTTGGGTACTATTTAGAGCAAGGAAACCAAGAAATTTTTCAAACTTGGTTTTAGAGAGGTGGGCATCATGAACCCACCCAGGGGCTAAATCAAGGACAGCTTAAAGTTTATTCCCTACTCTTTGGATCTCTTAGTATGTAGTAAAATTTTAGTTTTCGAGATTGGATTTGACCTTATTCTCAATTTGGGGGAGCTTGTTTATCACTTAGGCATGACAATATCAGTTCTTCTGAGTAGGATGAATGAATTATATTTTTTCAGAGTAGACATTCACATTATTTGACACAGCTACATAGAATAAATAAGAGACTTTTTCTTTCAGCAAATAGGAATAAGAAACCCTGGAGAGGGTCAAGCTGTAGTTAATTATTATGATGTGGTATGTTGATCACATGGTGTACTAATGAGGCATAGGGCACCTCTACCCTCAGTTGTATGCCTTATAATGTTAATTTACTTTTTTAGATCAAAATTCATTCATTTATTACATAATTATTGAATGTCTATTGTGTACTGGAATCACATAAGTTGGAGGCATTAAAGCAATTGGAAACGATGTGATATAATAGAACGAACATTGGATGATTAGAAAACTGTTTTGGTCTTACCAATGATAAACTTGGCTTTGTATATAGTTATCCACCTACCTCAGTGGACTCGGGAAAAGAACAACAGAGACAGCCGTGGGAAAGCATATGGAAAATGGTTTTTACACAAACACAGGCAGTAATACTATTAGAGATGAGTTTGATATATAACCAATGATGAATATATTGGTTATATTCCAAACTCTAGCAATTAGATTAGTCATTCTCTAATATGTAAGCCATAACTTGAATTTGCAAGGTACTTTATAGGTGTTATGTCTGTTCTCTTGCTTTTTGAGTGCCTATTACTTACACCACTATGAATGTAACAAAAAAATGCATATAAATACTTCCAAAAACCTTACTTTACCCAGTCTCCTAGTTCTCATTTTGTTTTCAACATGTAAATCACATACTATCCTTCTCTATCTTACCAAATTCCTTTTTATATAGTTTAGTAAAATCCACCATTTTTATTCTTTCCTTTCTCTTCTCACACAAGACTTTCAGTTGGTATGGTTTTTAGTGTTTGTAAAGTTACTACTATATACTTTGTGAGATTAACAATAATATTGTTATATTTTCCATTAGTTGCTTAACCTGATGTAAGACAATGATGACTAAATTGGTTAATAATAGTGTGAATTTTCCTTCTGAATTGGCTTGCACCAGATTTTTGAAAATGTTGCTAATGCTTTCCTTGCTGTGTCTCATCAACCTTGGCAACAATACACTAAACCAAGTTGTGGATTAAAGAGCATTGTAAGGAGGAAACTGAGTAAAAAGACTAGAAGTAATAAAAACACAGAATTTAAAAAATTTATTTACATTTTCTATAAAATTTTTTTCTGGCACCTAGAGCTGATGGGCAATGTTCCTGCAGAGTTCATTGATAGATGTATGTGAAAACTTAGCTGAAAGCATTTTAAAAGAAGGCTGATACTTAGAAGCAGAAAATAGATCTTGCAAGCATAGTCTGTCTCCAAAATCAGCTTTTAATTTCATAAGTTATTTTTATTTGATTTTTTTTCTGTTATTGAAATAATGTAATCAAATTAGAAGAAGTATCTGGGAAAAGATGAGAAAAGCAATCAATCATTGTTTACCACCATGATATAATTACTACTAGCATTTTGTATATTTATTTTTAATCTTTTCATATGTGTACTTACATTTTTTTTAAATTGCTGCAATGTGTATACACTTTTATAGCCTGATATTTACTACTTTATAAAGGATAAGAATTTTTCCATGTCTTTATATTAAAGAGGGCATTTTGAGTTAACATGCTAAATATTACACATCATCTGCCTTATTTCATTAATTCAATTCAGTTTCTATTAAATTCCATATATCAAACAGTAATTTAATTGTCAAGCCTTTACTGTCTAATAAGGATGTTAATTTCATTTTCTAAGAGTTGTGCAGTGTCTTATGTTTCTTGGTAACACTTTCATTTCCACTGATGAGCACAAAGTCTACAAATGACTATTTCTTGGAATTGAAGAGGGAGGGTAGTGCTTCTTACCCAGAATATATGATTAAATGTTATGGTACTGAGGATGCTTTTCAGAAAAAGATGTATTGATAATAAAATTTTTAATTTTTCAGTTATATCTATAGCAACATAAATAATGTATTAGTATAATACACTTTCACTCAACACATTAGTCTAAGCCACTGATGGTAAAGTAAATCAAAAACAGATCTATAACCATGAAACTTGAACCTGAAAATCAGTGCATATCTAAAGTGTTTTAATTTGCTTGTGTTCACCTAATTCAACACAAAACAATTTTGTTTGAGCAGCCTGTTGGTAATGTGTCTGCATCTGTCCTGCCGTAAAATGGAAGTTGTCCACTGCTGATAAAACATGAGATTACAGATTTCATTCCTAGTTATTTGGCCTGCCACTTAAGGTTAATTCAGATGTGACATCTGTGACATTTTCAAGTCTCAATTTACAAAATGATACTTTTGAATTTTAGTTTTCCAACTTGGCATTAGATTGGCAACATTCCATCTGTCCTTAATTATATTCTTACCTATTTTGTTACATAAGTGTAATTGGACTGTTAACTTTGTAGCAGATTCAGTTCCTGTCTTTGAGTATAGGGTTTCCTTAGTTTTCTTTGGTTCTTAATTTTGTACTAACTTAGTATAACTCGTCATAATTTTATTTACCTTTGCATGTGTTCTGTGACTACAGCTCTCAACGTAGAGTAACTCAAAGACTGTTGATGATTTTGCAGTTTTAAATTTGAGCACGTTTTGACATCGTTTTTGTGGTTTCATTTTATATGTTTCAATATTAGGAGTCTACCTTGTTCTATTTAAAAATAGGTGTGAAGAAATTGTGTTATTGTGTGCTGTGTATACTGATGATCTGTAAGTCCAGTTGATTTCAGTGTGATGGTAATAAGGCCAAGATTATTAATTTGATCCTTGGATGAGCTTGTTAGCTTTGCTGCTTGTTTTTTCTTTTTTAATTTTTTGGCTGCGTTGGGTCTTTGTTGCTGCGCTTGGGCTTTCTCTAGTTGCGGTGAGTGGGGGCTACTCTTTGTTGCAGTGCGCAGGCTTCTCATTCTCATTGCCATGGCTTCTCTTGTTGCGGAGCACAGGCTCTAGGCACGCGGGCTTCAGTAGTTGCAGCACGTGGGCTCAGTAGTTGTGGCGTATGGGCTTAGCTGCTCCGCGGCATGTGGGATCTTCCCGGACCAAGGCTCAAAGCCATGTCCCCTGCATTGGCAGGCGGATTCTTAACCACTGTGCCAGCAGGGAAGTCCCTTTGCTGCTTTTTAATGTAACCTTTAGAATTATAATAAATACTGCATCTCAGAAGCAGCAGCTGGATATTAGTGAGGATGACTCAGTACAAATTGGTTAATGCTGGTGAAAAATACTGCCAACCATGTTCCAGAATTTTCATCCCCTTCCTTAGATTATTATGACTGAAAATACTTTATATTCAATGTCTATAGGAACTCCAGGAAATATTGTTATATTCAAAGTCTACAGGGGCTCAATAAGAGAAAGTGACCTACCTCATACGTTTGTTGTGAGAATTAAATAAGATAATATATGTAAACCCTTATACTACTGGTACTTACTAAATGTTTTGTAAAAAGTAGTAGTATTGTCATTTTAATTTCATTATTTTTCTCTCCTCAGTACCTTTGAGTTTCTTGGTCAGTTCCAAATAAAGCCACAAGTAAATCAGAGCAGTGTTATTTGCCCCACCTGCCCATTAGTTTGAAATTTGTTTTGCTGCTCCAAACTTAAATGCCTATGCTTTTGGGGTCAGAGCTTTCCCTGTAACCTCCTATTTTATTTGTCCAGACTTGGCTTCTGTTTTGGTTTCCTGATTTATATCCCCTTTCTCATATCTTGAATCTAAATCCACTCAATTAAGTGAAATTATTGGAAGCCCCCTTTCTGTGGAGGGGAAACATCCCCTTTTTTTCCAACTGGGGTGTCCTTCAACTCATGTGGGCCACTCAGAATGGGAAGCCACCACCAGGTTGAATCTACTTTTGTACATGTGCTGGCACTGATCAAGCCTGAGTCACCCTGGACCTCACTTCACTTCCACGTCACCTAGGCCCCTGGCCAGGCTAGCTGTCCAACTTTCTTCCTTAACCCATGCCAGCCTGGAGGCCCCAGTACGTTTTGAGACCGATTTTACCTGAGATCAAGAAGCTGTGATTTTGGTAGGGGACTGACATGAAACACATACGCACACAGATACACACGACCCCCACCCCCCAAAAAAGATAAAATCCACTAGAAGTTGATAAATCTGGCCAATATAGTATAAAATATATTAACGTTAATAAACAAAATATTGAATAAATTGATATTTGTTTTTTAATCTCAGTTGATGGAAAAGATTCTCAACTTGTACCTATGATATTTTGGTCAAAAATGATATATTGGAATTATCAGAAAACTTTGAAGTTTTGAGACCTCATTTATGGCTCTCTTGATTGTCATTCTGAAATGTAAAATTTTGGTCACTCCTGAACTGTGCCTACCTTCACATTGATATGAAAATGTTCTCTTGGCTTCTGCTGTGGCCATATAACATATGTACAGTGATGGACTGGCACCTCAATTTGGGTAAAGCTGTCCATAGACGGTGTGTTGAGCTAGGCCAGACCACTTGTATGCACTCTGCAATTGCTCAGTATGGGACTGGCACATCTAGGTGAGTTGGCCATTGCTTTTTCTCATAGCAGCTTCACTGACAATTAGATGGGATAGGCAAGAAGAGTAATGTTGAAGAGATCAAGGGCACTGATTCTTGAAATCAAGTAGCCATTCTGGCTCCTGACAGCCCTGCATTCTAGATTAAAAGCATCATGGCTCCCAGTATCCAGTATCCATCAAGGAACTTCCAAAAACTGGTTCATCTCCTCTCTTTTTTCTGGGTTCACATTCTTTATTATCCCTTTACTCCATCCCTGCCTTATTTTATTTTCCCTTGCAGCATGGCTTATTGAAAAGAGCATAGACTTTAGAGTCACAAAGATTGGAGTTCAGAATTTTAGGACAGCCACTCAACCTTTATGACCCTTAGTTTTCTCCTGTGTAAAATGGAGTTAATACCTTCTTTATAGGGCTGTTAAAATTATATGAATGTTGTAAATGCATTGCATTTAGAAGTGTTTGGGAGATGTCAGATTCTTTTTTCCTTTTTTAGAATTGTTCCTTCCTTCTTCTTACCACCTCTATCCTCTCTCTCTCTCTCTCTCTCTCTCTCTCTCTCTATATATATATATATGTATGTAAATAATATATTTAAATCTCTTCCTCTTCTGGGTAAGACTTGTAGTGACTAACCACTATTTCTTTCTAATCACCTCGAGGCATGGATAATTCCTTTGGTGAGCTCTTGTTCTCCTTCTTAGTTTCTCTGTGAAGTGGAGAGCATAAGAATACTAATCTCATGTGATAGTTATGAGAATTAACTGGCATATTTATAAAGCACTCAGAATAATGCTTGGCATATATAGGCCTCAACAGATATCAACTGTAGTCATTCACTTGCAAAAATTTCTTTCTTTAGCAGGGATTCTTTCAAGTCTTTACTTGGGGACCCTTTTTACAATTTATTATGTCTGTCTCTAACGATGAAGAAAAGGGATAATGGGGGGTGGGAGAAATAGGGAGAGGTTGGTAAAAGGGCACAAACTTTGAGTTATAAGATGAATAAGTCCTGGGGCCCTAATGTATAACATGGTAATTAAAGTTGATAACGCTGTATTGTATAGTTGAAATTTGCTGGGAGAACTTAAGCGTTCTTACCAAAAAAAAAAAAAAAAAAAAAAAAAAGGCAAATATGTGAGGTAATGAATGTGTAAATTGATGGGAGGAACCCTTTCACATGTTTATGTATATCAAAATCATCATAATGTAAACTTTAAATATCATAATTTTATTTGTCAATTATATCTCAATAAAGCTGTAAAAAAGGATGATAATAGTGCATTTATGTTAGATAGTATATGACGTCATGTTACCAGCTGATGTTATTAGCATTGTATTTATATGGTAGAATGGATGTCTTGGTTTGTTGAATACATTGAGTTGTGAAAGTCAAGACTGAGATCATTATGCTTTCTTGACCAGGTTGAATAAAATATTTTCTTAGTCTTTGTCCTCTGTTGTAAGTAAGGAATTAACATTCCTTTCTTGTTTATCTTTAAGGACATGGAAATACTTATTGATTTCCAACTGCTTACCTGGCAAGGTGAGCTGACCGACATGTTAATCCTTAAACTGCTTAAGTATATTGCTTGTTATATCATTAACCTGAGCACACTCTACGTATGCCAAGAGTTTTTACTAAGACCCCAAAAGTGACCAGAAATACACACATACTCACACCCTCACGTGTATGTATATATGCACACACCCTCACACATGTACATATACATACATGCTCACATACATGTATACACACATACATACACACTCATTTTATATATAAGCTGTAGGAGAACATTTTACTATTTCCACACCTGATGTGAGGTAATTGAAAGATTTGATTGAGGTGACAGAGTTCTTTTGCTAACTTAAGACATTTGATTAATTTTGGCATTCCTTTTTTAGTAGTTCATATTATGAGACATGTCATTTTGCAAATTTTTAGTTTAATTACTGTGATTAGAGAAGAATAAAATCAATTTGTGACTCTTTTTTTCCTTAGAACCTTATTCAATAATCAGGTCTTCCATTTTTATGCAATATTAGCTGCTGAAACCTTTGACTAGATGACTAGTTTTGTTTGCATTGAAAAATAAGTTTCTGATACAGTATCAACAAACGAAGTCAGAAACACAAATGACCCTGAAAACAAGTTTCACTTTTTAAAACAAACCTGTTTAGAAAACAAACTTGATTGAACTGGTAAAATAAATACCTTTTGTGGCCTTCACAAATTGGTTTACTGTGAAATGAAACACTCTGATAACAAATGAAGTTAAAAAATATGTGGTAGAAAGTTAAGTGAACTACTGAAGATGACTTAAGACAGCCTTAAAACTTAAGACAAGCCCCACTTGCTGTCTTTGACAAGCAGAAAAATACTCCAAATATCAGTTATCAAAATAATAAACACAGCAGTAGAGATAGAGTAATGTAACTGAGGATGGATATTCTTCAAAATCATGTTAGATTCCCTACCCTTGCTTATATATTTGTTTTCTGTACATTCAAAGGACCATGCTCTCTATTTTATGTGAAAAAAGGATGCAATAACAGGAATTTCTGTTTCCAAAAGCAGTCATCTTTGTGCCTTTTTTTTGACTATCAAATATGTTTATTTGTACATTACATAATTTTCCTTTTATGATTGAATCTTTTAAGATGAACTTTCGTGATGAAAGTAATGCTTTTGGACTTTGAGTTCAGATCTCTTCTGTTCCACTGACTCACTTTTAGGTGGCAGTGATGTAAGAGTAACCCTGTGAAAAAATAACACGATGCTTCTCTATGACTCAGGTTCATCTATGTGTAAAGTGGATTATACTTCTGCTATGTACATTACAGCCTCTTTGTAAAGTGTAGATAGTAAAAGCGTAAAAAGAAGGCTATTACTCCAAGCTCACTGTAAGCAAAACAGAAGTTACTTAAGTATATTTTGATATCTAAAATGGAGGAATAAAAGTGATTTGTGAGGATAATTAGTAGCTCCCATCCCTGACCATTCTAATTCAATTTGACCAAATAAATTCAATGTATTTCAATTTAGTCCAGTTAAAATTCGTTAGTTATTGAACCCCACTAAAATTGTGTACTCAATTTTGCACACTAAAATTGTTCACTCAATAAAACCCCACTAAAATTGTGCACTCACTAAAAAGTGCACTCAAAACACTTTGTTAGGCACTGGGAAATGCAAGATGAATCAGATGTGGATTTTGCCCTTGACAAACTCAGTCCAGTTGGGAGAGTCTTGCATGTCATTACAAGATGGCTTTCCCATGAAACATGACAACAATTAAGTTTAAACACATTATGTTCAAGTTATTAGGGTAGTTTACCTCTATAGCCATTGTGACCACATTAGCACGCTTTCTAAAACAGAAAAATGACTCCTTATTTTCCAAAATAGTAATATAAACTCTTCTTAATAAATTTAAGTCCCATGACATCTGATCTTTCCCTTCTCCTAATCTTTAACATAGCCCTGTTCATCTATTTGCTTATTTCCCCTCTGTACTTATCCTTTCTAATCTTTCCTAATTTTCATGCTCATTCCATTAAAAAAATCCCTTTCCATAAATTTCATCCTATTTTCATAAGGTATTAATGGCAAAAATTTATTGACAACAGCTCATTCCCACATACAAAGACATGAATACATGCACATACATGCACATCTGTGCGTACTCACATGTAAACACACATCCTTTTCCCATACAGTTAGTTAATAACTAATTCATTCAGAGTGGCTAGCTTGGATCTGAGTGAGGCAGGAAGCTTCTATGGAAAGGTTCCTAAAATATTCCATTTCTAAGAATAGTTTGAATAAAATTTAAAAATCCCTTTGTTAATTGCATATCTTTTTCTTGTGTGCATTACTTCATCAGTCCTAGTGTCCTGTGGGTAATAGGCTGTGTTTTTTTCAGGGGACTGATGATCTGTTTTATCTTTCAAGACCCAAAGACCCAAGCACTTTGAGCATTTAATATTGGTAGAGTTATAGTTTTCTAGATGTTCTTGACAGATATTATTCAGTCTTACTTCTGTTAGATGTACCTTTCATAGTTGCCAGCTCTTGTTATAAGGAAGTGGCAGAAACAGGTTCCTAAGAGAAGAATGGGCTTTGACATCAAGAGACTTGTTTGAACCTGACTCCTTTCTTAGTTTTCAACCTTGGGTGAATTGTTTAAGCTGCCTGAACCTCAGTTTCCTCATCTATAAAATGATACATACCTCATGGAATTATTCTTTTCTAAGGGTTCCTCTCCTGCCTAATTCTACTGTGTTTACATATGTAAGCCTAATGTACGATACATGATAGTTTGCTTTGTAAACAGGGGTTAGAGGTGCTGACCCTCCCCTCCACACAGTCAAAAATCCTTGTATAACTTTACAATCATCCTTCTTTATCTGCAATTCTGCATCCATGGTTTCAACCAACCTTGGATTGTGTAGTACAGTAGTACATGTTTATTTAAAAAAATCCACATATAAGTCAACAGGCGTAGTTAAAACCTGTGTTATTCAAGGGTCAAGTGTAGTTGTCTTTAGTATCTTGGGTTAGAAGTGTAGTTGTCTTTAGTATCTTGGGTTAGTTTCTTTTCTTCCTCAAATGGATTTTGAATTATTTAAGAGTAGCGGTACTTTTATTTCTTCTTTGTCCTTCTCTGTGAAGTGCTTAACACATCAGTAGGCATGTCAGACTTGGTCCTCAACACCAGAGGAGAAAAATATAGTATACTCCTGATTATTATGGAGACTTTAGTCAGTCTGTCAAAAGTATTTGACAGCCATTGATGTTCCAGGAAGGGTGTTCTGGGTGTGGAGGATATATTGATAGATGTGACCAAGACAAGTGTTTCTACTTTCAAGGAGTTAACATTGGGTGAGGATAGAGACAATAAACATAAAAAAAAAATTCAGATGCTGATAAGTGCTGTGGCGACGATAAGACAATATGCTTGAGGCTAATTGGCCTTGGCTGGGAAGGAGACATTTGAGTTAAAATGTGAATATTGAAAAGTGAGCCGTGAGAAGATCTGAGAGAAGAGCATTCTAAGCAAAAGCAAGTGCAGAAGCCATGAAAAATAAGCTGACATGTTAGTGGAATGGTAAGAAGCAGGATAGCCAGATACAGCAAATGAAAAAGAGGATGGAGATAATAACAGAGAGGTAGGCAGGAGCCAGATTGTTTAGGGCCTTGTAGTCTAGAATGGGAATTTTGGACTTAATTTTAGTCGGAAGGCTTTAGAGAGCTTTAGGTGGAGATACGACATGATATGATTTACCAGAAAGATAACTGGTTGCTATGTAGAAGATGGACTGTGCTATAAGAGTTAAAAATAGAGGTGGGAGACTAGTGAGAAAGTTGCTATTTTGTTCCGGGAGAGAGATGGAGGCAGCTTGGACTAAACAGTAGCATCACAGGTGGTGAACAGTAGATCTGAGGTATATTTTGGAGATAGAGCTGTTAGGACTTGCTGATAAAGGGTGTGAGGGAAAGAAGAATCAAGTAGATTCTTTAGATTGATGGTATAAGAAAGAGAGGAGATTTTTGTAGGAGTGAAGTCCTAGAGAAGGAGACTAGGGATGAGAAAGTGGAGAGAATGGCCTTAGATAGAAGCAGTGACACTTCTAATTTAACAGAACCCCCATCCCCCCCAGAATTTGTGGGTATAGATGCAATATAGTTTGGATCTGGGAGCATGAAGATGAAGTAGTTCTCTTCTTCTTCTTCCCCTTCTCTTTTCTCCTTCTCCTCCTCCTCCTCCTCCTTCTCCTTCTCCTTCTTCTCCTTCTTTTTCTTCTCCATCTTCTTCTTCCCCTTCTCTTTTCTCCTCCTCCTCCTCCTCCTTCTCCTTCTTCTTCTTCTTTTTCTTCTCCTTCTTCTTCTCCTTCTTCTTCTTCTTCTCCTTCTCCTTCTTCTTCTCCTTCTCCTTCTTCTTCTTCTTCTCCTCCTCCTCCTCTTCCCCCTCCCCCTCCCCCTCCCCTCCCCCTCCTCTCTCCCCCTCCCCCTCCCCCTCCTCCCCTCCCCCTCCCCCTCCCCTCCTCCTCCTCCCCCTCCGCCCCCTCCTCCTCCTCCTTTCTTCGTCTTCTTCTTCTCCTCTCCTTCTCCTTCTCCTCCTCTTCCTCCTCCCCCCCTTCCCCCTTCCTCCTCCCCCTCCCCTCTCCCTCTTCTCCTTCCTTTTAACAAAAATGAGACTGGTTTTAAGTAGGCCAAAGAACTGTGAGATAATGTTGTTGGGTGTATCACCTAAGGGATTTGAAGTTGCCACGAATGCTGATAGAAGTGGTGGTGAAGGGAATATTGTAGCCTGTGAGTGACATCAGTGGATGAGGCAGTGTGACTAGGGCAGCTTGTGGCAAGATATGATGACATGTGCTTCATGTCATGCTTCAAGAAGATGGGATCTTTGGAAGAGGAATGAGGAGAGATAGGTTGGAAACTGCACTAGGGAGCAAGAAGAAACCTCACTTCCAGGCAATGTCTTATACACATGTGGTGTGGAAGAAAAAATAGCCTTACTTGGGAGCACTTCAGTAAGAGCCATGTCCTCAGGGGATGAGAAGGTAAGGTTTCAGTTTGAGAGTATAGGTGAGTTTTCTAATCAAAATCAATGAACTATCAAACACTCATTATGTGGCAGAAGCAAATGTTCTAAACTCTAAAACACGATTAACTCACATGGGCCTCACAATAATCTTATAGGTACTATTATTAATCCCACTTTATGAATGAGGAAATTGAGAAGTTAAGCAGTTTGCCTGCAGTCACACAGCTGTAAGTGACAGGGATGGCAAACTTGGTTTCAGCCAGTGTTCCAGGCTTAACCATTGGTCTCTACTGCTGCTGATGGAGCATGATTTCCAACACATAGTGTTTAGGAGGGAAGTGAAGGATAGATGGTGGGACCAAATTAGAGGCTATGCAGTGTAGTATCAAATGATCATTTTCATGTTGAAGGGTGATTTGGGAAGCTTGGACTTATGATAGCTAGTTTGGTGAACAGGAGTTTGATGAGCTTTTTCTATATTTTAGACCAAAGACTTGGGACTGGTTTTGCTAATTGGAAGAAAGCGGGTAATGAAAATTTTGAGGTAGCTGGTGACACCACTGAGAGGAGGTAGAAGGGCAATTGGTTATCTATATTCTGGTAGCAGTGGCCTGCCATGTCATTGTCTTGTAGAGAGCTCATTTGACAGTCTTGGGTGAACATAATATTGACCAGTTTTCTCCCCAGCCCTGAAATTCAAGCATTGTTATAGTTCTCAACATCTGACGTTATTATGGCAACTGCTTTTGGCTGCAAGATTCAGAACAGTACTAATGACACTTTTTTTGATTTTAATATTAAAAAATTTCACATTTTTTTCACAAGGTTACTTGCAAACATTTTTAACAGTGTTTTTTTTTCTGATTATAAAAGTATTTTCTGTTCATTTTAGAAAATTTATAAGAATTTCACCACCCAGATAAATAAGAACATATTATATTTTTGCTATTATATTTTACTATACTCTCATTTATATAAAATAATAAAAAATTGTATCCTATTGCATATACAGTTTTCCATCTTTTTTTTTTTCACTTCACAGTTTTAAATTTCATGATTATTTCCCTAGGTCATTAAGTGGTACTCTCAAATCTGATTCTTAAAGCCTGTGTAACTGGTTTGTTGAGTGGGCTGAATTTGGTAGCTTACAGCTAGGAAACTTTGCTTTATGCTTCAATCAAAATTTGTCTTTCAGGGATGAATGTCTGAATTAATGCTTAAAAAATGTCTCATTTTTCTTTCTAACCTCCTTCTTAGGTCCCATTACTGTCAGGTTATTTTCAGCTGTAAGAATGGTTTCATTTTCAGGAATTAAAGTCCTGCCCAATCTAAACCAAAAGCATCCAATTCACTGTTCTGTTTTCATCCAGCCCAGTCCTGACTCCAGGCTTAATTCCCTACAGTGGAAAATGTGGACTCTCTTTGTTCATCTTACTCTGCCTCAATTTGCTCTTCATTTTTCCTTCCTTTGCCTCTCTCTGCCTCTTCTGGGCCTTCCAAAGAGGGAGTGGGGAGACATTTAAGGAAGAAGAACAGGTTTTTTTTAACTTAATGTTCTTTGTACTTCTTTTCTTGGGGCTCTTTGTAGTTCTTTCTTGCCTTCCCTAGCTGACCATTATGCACTTGGGTTCTTTGTAGAGCCTCTTGAAGACAACCGCCTTGCTATATCTGTAATGAGAGTTGCACTCTCTGCCTGACCTTTTGGGGATGCTCTAGCTCCTTTTCCCTCCTACTCTCCTCATATACCTATAGCCTGTTACACTGAATGTCCATTTGCCTTGGTGGTAGTCAACTTTCCTTGGCAAAATTCCTACGAAATGGCTTGTGGTTTGGCTGCTCTCTTTTTTGTCCACTTGGGCAATGAGAAATATCATATATCTGTGACTTGTTCAACAGCAGATGTGCAGCTTCCTTGCTCAGTTACTACCCTCTTTTTTTTTTTTTTTAACCTCCTATTTTCAGACTTTTCCAGGTATATATATAACAGTAACTAGACTCCAAAGGACATGCATCAGATTTCCCCAGGAACTCTCTCACCCCTCCTCTCTGGATGGACACTCTGAAATGGGCCTGAACTTTATGAGATGGGCATTTTGAGATGGGGCACTCTGCATTCTGCAGAAGCGAATTGCTGCAATCCCCTTTTTATAGCTCTTTAATCTCTGTAAGCAAAGAAAACCTTGGACCACCCACTCACTTGGCTTAATAGAGAAGAAACATTTTCTTCACTATACTTTGGAGAGGAAAAGAGAAAACAGTGTTCTCTATATCTGTGAATTCTCTTCAGAGTATCCCCACCATGAATGTTTAGCCTTATCTTAAATAGCCTGAAGATAAGAGGTAAGGACTGATAGTTGAAGGGCCAGTTTGGTCAGCTCTTTGTAAATGCTGTAGGGATGTGTCTAGAAACTTTTCTCAAGGCTTATAGTTGAAATTATGAGACAACAAGAAAAATTCCATTCTTTATCTTGTTATAACTGCTAGTGTTTTATTATATGAATTAGTAGAGTGATTTCATAGTAAATATTGCTGGTCAGTATGGCTCCTTCACAAAGGAACTCCAATTAACTCCCAAGGGAGTGGTGAAAAAGAGGAACTGTTTATACTACAGGAATGAAAGGTAGAAGACCTGGGGTTCAGCCCTGCTTCCCTCAGTAACTACATGAGTTATATTAGGCAAATCACATATTTTCTTTTGGTCTCATATTTAAAATGAAAGTTAGACTAAAGTATTTCCTCCAAGATTCCTTCTGGCTCTAAAATTGATGAATCAGTTTGCAAAGTATTCCTACTACTACACCACTCTAGGAACTTGTCAACAGATTACCCATGGAAGTGGAACTTTCAGAATAGAGCCATTACCATCCCATCCCATCCCATTACCATCCCATCCCATTACCATCCCATCCCATCCCATCCCATCACCATCCCATCACCATCCCATCACCATCCCATGCCATCCCATCCCATCCCATCCAATTACCATATCATACCATACCATTACCTTACCATTATCCCATCCCATTACCATCCCATCCCATCCCATACCATTACCATTCCATACCATTCCATTCCATACCATACCATACCATATCATTCCCATTCCCATTACCATACCTTACCTTTCCTTTTCTTTCTTTTCCTTTCCATTAATTTATTTTTCATCAGTTGATTCATTTAACAAATACTACTCTATTTACTCATATGAATCCATTCATCGCACCAATTTCACATACAAGGTAGGTAATGTATCTTTTTCTTTAAAGAGAGGAGAAAATAACTACAGTTTGAGAAACTAGTTGTGCAAATAGCAAATAAAGTAACAGATGTAGATTCTAAGTATAGTTCCTGGTACATAGTAGTTGCTTAACAAGTATTAAGGGCAATTAAGCCAGTTGAACATATCCTTGGAGTTCCACTAATTATGCCATATTATTGCTAAATTCTTGGTGATTCATGGGTACTCTAGTGCTTTATTAATAAAATATAATTATGAAATATTATCATCATCATAGACATTAAGCAACTAGCTCTTGTTTCAAAACCAGACCTTTCTTTTACTTATTAATGGCTAATTTTCACTGATGCTACTGTTGATGCTTGAGTATTCACTGCTCATTGAAGAACATTCTGAATTAAATGGCTTTGGTTCATAGTTTTTGTTGCTTCTGTAGTTATCCGGTATTTCCCAAATGCCCTCATGTTTATGTGTTCAGGTGAGGTATTATAATAAGATATTAGGATCAACAATGAACTTATAGAATACCCCAGGAAACCCTATATTGTTTTCATATATCAGATATCCAAGTTAAGAGAAGTAGTACTTGCATCGTTGGAGGACTAATCATCACTGATGATCATCATTGATCATCAACATCATCATTGACTGATCATCAATATGTGCTATGCTTTTCATTACTCAGTGTGTCACTACAAGTATATGTGTTATTCATACTGAATTACTAACTAGGTAGACCTCAAAACTATTACTAATTATCTTTGTTCAGACATAGATTAGACCAGGGGTCCCCAACCGGTTACCAGTACCAGTCCGCGGCCTGTTAGGAGCCAGGTTGCACAGCAGGAGGTGAACTGTGGGCAAGCAAGCGAGCTTCATCTGCCACTCCCCATCACTTCCTATCGCTCGCATTACTGCCTGAACCATCGCTTGCATTACAGCCTGAACCATCCCCGCCCACCAACTCCTGTCCGTGGAAAAATTGTCTCCCATGAAACTGGTCCCTGGTGCCAAAAAGGTTGGGGACTGCTGATTAGACCTTACAAAACCAGTGTTTTCTGGATGCTATTCTGTCTACAGCTACCTTTTGCTCATTTATTTCTTTCTTTATTTAAAAATATATTTATTTATTTGGCTGTGTCGGGTCTTAGTGGTGGTGCGTGGGCTTCTCTAGTTGTGGCCCGTGGGCTCTAGTGCATGCAGGCTCAGTAGTTGCAGTACGTGGGCTCTCTAGTTGTGGTGCACGGGCTCAGTAGTTGTGGCACGCGGGCTCTCTACTTGTGGCATGCAGGCTCTAGAGTGCGTGTGCTTAGTTGCCCCGCAGCATGTGGGATCTTAGTTCCCCGACCAGGGATCGAACCCCCGTCCCCTGCATTGGAAGATGGAGTCTTAACCACGGGACCACCAGGGAAGTCCCCCCTTTGCTCATTTAAATGATAGAATTAGACATTGCACAGAAGAGGGACCTAATTGGATTCCAGGCAGTGTTTGTCATTCCATATTCATGTATAGATGTGTTGTTTCCAGTGTCTTATATCTATACCATTTTTTCCATCCCTTTGCCACCAACCTAGTGTTCAGGTTTTAAATTATTTAATGCCTGAACGATTATAATGGTGTTTTCATTAATGTTGTGGACCAGTGTGATATGACCATTCTGAAGAGCAAAACTTCCTTCCATGATGATCTGACCATCAAATCTAGAGTTATTAAGGATTGTTTTGTTGGATGTAGCCTTTCCAGAACTCAAACAGGTGACAAGATGAAGGAAACAATACCTTTACATTTGCAAAGTAATACGAAGAAGCATCACAGCACTTTCCCCTTACAAGTTAAAAAATAGCCAGCTGGTACATTTTTTCATTCTTTGTTTTGTAATATAATAAAAATAGATCAAAATTTTGTAAAATCTGAAAAACTACAAGTGCAAGTATCATTGATATTAGAAAGTATAATCATGACTGAACAAAACATTTGTATGGTTCTTTGCAGATTGGGAGTAAATCCTCATTAGAAGCCTTCTAATCAGCTTGTTATTACTATTTTAGAGATGACAAAACATAGACTCTGAAAGTGTCAGAGAATAATAAGTAAAAGAGCAGGGACTAGAACCAGGTGTTCTGACTTCCAATCACATGCTCTTTCTATTATGCCTTCTGCCTTATTTATGTCCCTCTCTAATCTATTTCATTGCTATCAGATTATTCTTTCCTAAAGCCCTGCTTTGAACACATTTATATCTCTACTCTTTGAAGTTAGGCTGCTTAACACTTGCATATTATCATTACCTCAGACTCTAGGACAGATCCTGTTCTTAAACACCAGGCGTCTCAGAAGATCAGTTTTGTCGTATCTTTTTAATTTTTCACTTCTAATATTTAGTACAGACATAAACTTTTTTTGCTGAATGAATTGAACCTGTATTACTAGGCTTTTAGTAGCTTGATTCCAGGAACTGAACCCTGCCTTGATCACTATTCCAGTAGTTTGTACTCTGTCTTGTTGATCCATGTGTCTTAGTTACTGCCTTTGTTTACTGCTTAGTTCATCATTAAACTGTCTCTTGAGCTAATATCAATGACAAAAGTAACGCTTGTATTCACAGAATGTTTAGCACAGACTCCTGTAAGCAGTTGTTTTTGTTTTATTCATAACTGGAACAGTGTCTAGAACAGTGATTAATTCAGGAGAGACCTCCAATAAATATTTATTGACTGACTCTATAACCTTTTGTTATAAAATAAATCTTTGTGATTGACTCTCTGATACCTGCCAACATAAGCGGACTATGTCTGCTTAGACTTCTGCCTGTTGCTTGCCCTCATATTCTTGCCGTTGTTCTCTGCCTCCTGCTAGGCCTACCTATTATCACTTGCCTACATGCATGGATTTTTTCCTATTGTGTGGTACTGCCAACACCCCCTGATTATCAAGTCCTCATGTATCTGTTTGGTCTTTAGGTCATATGTTTAACTGCATATGTTTAGATGTTTACCAAGCCTGTGTAGAATTCTTTAAGAGCTGTTTAGAAGCTTTTTAATTGTTTTTTAAAAAATGATTTTCTGTGTTTGGAATACATAGTTGTTAACCAAATACCAGCTAGATCTTTTGACAATAAAGTACCAGAGACAGTGATGTAATAGCAGTTAGCGGTTTCCTAGTGTGATCTTTTTTGGTCTGCTTACTGCACAGCTGCACTTCTCTCACTGAATAAACTGTGAGGGAAGAGAGAATAAAAAGGACAGTTGAGTGAAGCACAAGCTTTATGTTACTATCCCCAGCAACAGGAAGAATAATTATGTCTAAATCTTCAAGTAAAATATATTAAGTCTATAGAATGATTTAGAATGTTTCTGCTAATATGTAAAAAAAAAAAGAAAATATCAATTCAAATATCCATGATTTTTATTTTAAAGGAGGTTGAGCCATCCAAACAAGGCCGCAAAAGTGATGTCGAATTTTAATATAAGATGGTCCAAAATGATAGTCTTATAAATTTTAGTCAATCTGTTATGTATACCATGTTTTCTTTTAAGGTTCTTATAGAGTAGAAATTTAGTTAAACTCGAGTACATCTGAATCCTTTGTGAAATCAAGCATATAGTACGTTTATGTCCATTTTGTGGGTGTTGATGCAATAGTTTTATTAGCTTCAACAAATAGGTTTATTATTTTTGTTGTATGGCATTTTGTTGATCTTATCTGTCAGGACTGTCAAATTTACATCTTCCTATGGGAAAATAATTCTGAGATATTTACATTTTAATATAGCTTTAATTCTGTATGTCACATTTAATGGTCTTATTTATCATTATGACAATAAAAAGGACATGGCCTGAATATATTTTTGTATCCTATGTTATGTATATGATTTTTTTCAGTTCCTATTTTACCACCAGTTTTGAAGTAATCTGAATTAGTGATTCCTTGTAGGACTTCAAAATGATTATCCATTAGAACTGATTTTGTTCTCTTAGATCAAAAAGTGAGGTATGACAGTAGGCATCTGTTTGGACACACTTTCTTCTTGTCCCTGAAGAACCTGCCTGTTCAAAGGGACTCAAGGATTAGATGTTGATGTTTTGTTTAGTGGAAAAGCATTGAATAGGCAGGAGCAGGAGGGAAGAATTAACCAATTGTTTCCAAAATTGGGGTAAGAAACTGGGCATGCAATATAAACTACTAATTTATCTGTTTAAACTAGAAATGAAGATTTTTAGATACTACTGTGTCAAGATAATGAAATTTTACTTATTCTTTATGGTCTATTCTCAGGTGCCATATTAATTTTTTTAAGATGTTCAGAGAGGTCAAGATTGGTGTTTGCCCTGAAAAATAGAGGAAACATTCCTAAAAGATTTCCTGACCTTAAATTTATTGTGTGCTTTTTGTATGCTAAAAATGTAAAAGCATGCATATGTTTTTAGATCATTTTGAATGGTATTTATTGAATTGCTTCTACATACAATTGATTGTGATGGATTAAAAAGAATCATTGTCGGGGCTTCCCTGGTGGTGCTGGTGCAGTGGTTGAGAAACTGCGTGCCAATGCAGGGAACACGGGTTCGAGCCCTGGTCTGGGAAGATCCCACATGCCGCGGAGCAGCTAGGCCCGTGAGCCACAACTACTGAGCCTGCGCGTCTGGAGCCTGTGCTCCGCAACAAGAGAGGCCACGACAGTGAGAGGCCTGCGCACCGCAATGAAGAGTGGCCCCCACTTGCCGCAACTAGAGAAAGCCCTGGCACAGAAACGAAGACCCAACACAGCGAAAAATAAATAAATAAATAAATAAACTTGAAAAAAGCGCACAAGCAAAATTATAAAAAAAAAAAAGAATCACTGTAAGGCATAACATTTCAAATATCAGTATGCATTCCAGTCACTTGAGGATCAGTTAAAATGCAGATTTTAATTTAGTAGTGGCGTGAGGCCTGAGACTCTGCATTTCTAACAAGCTCCCCCAGTTGACAGTCATGTTGCTGGTGCATGAGTAGCAAGTCAGAAGTATAGATTATGTCATTGAATACCTGACATTGTTATTGAAAAATTAGTGTTTATACATGTGAAATATTTAAAAAGTACTTCAAGATAAGGTGATTGAAAGCTAAAGTAGATACGACAATATTTAGTCTAAAAGTTGAGGGGAAGTTGAGATCTAATTAGGGACTACTCCATGGTAAAGCCAAGGTTAAAAGCTGGGACTTGAAGGGAGACAGGAATTGGTGGAAAGGCAAAAGGGAAGGCTTTGCATAGAACACAGCAGTGTTACGAACGAAGATGAGTCTGAATGAGGGCAGTGACTTTTCAGAGCAGGGAGAAGCATTCTTCCTCTTTTTCTCTCTCCCCCCAGCTTCTAAGGTATGAGAATTTGGTGTGAGGGGAGGGGGGAGAGGGAGCTCTGTAATTTGTTTAATTTTCCAATATTCAGGAGTTTTAAAGTTATGTGTTGTTTATTTCTAGTTTAATTCCACTCCGGTCAGAGAATATACTTAGTATGATTACAGTTCTCTGAAATTTGTAGAGACTTGCTTTATGACCCAGCAGATGGTCTGTTTAATCTTACATGCACACATAACAAATGTGTATTCTACAATATTTGCCTTTAGTGTTTTATAAATATCAACTAGGTCAAGATAACTAATAGTATTGCTTAAATCTTCTAATTCTTTACTGTTTAAAATCTGCTTGTTCTATTAGTTACTAAGAGATGTGAATTAACATTCTCCAACTATGATAATGAATTTATTGATTTTCCTTTTCTGTCAATTTTTGCTTTTTATATTTAAAGCCATATTATTGGTGGAGACATCCAGGATTATTATATTTTCTTGTTTTATTGATCTTTTTATTAGTTTTCTGCTGCTGTAACAAGTTGCCACAAACTTAGCAGCTTAAACAAGGCAAATTAATATTCTTACTCTTCTGGGGGTCAGAAGTCCAAAATAGGTTTCACTGGGTGGAAACCAAGGTGCTCCAGAAGCTCTAGAGGAGAATTCCTTTCCTTGCTTTTTCTAGCTTCTACTGCTGCAATCCTTATTTTCTTTGGCTCCTTGCCCTTTCTCCATCTTCAAAGCCAGCAGAATAGCATCTTCTACCTCTTTATCATCTTCACATTGCCTTTTCTCTGAAGACTCTTGTGATTAGATTATGCCTACATGATGTAATGCAGAACATCTGATACTTGGTAATGTAGGAAAATCTTTCGTCTCAAGATCCTTAATTTAGTCACATTTTCAGAGTCCCTTTTTGCCACATAAGGTAACATTTTCACAGGTTCCGGAAATTAGGAAATGGACATTTTGGCGTGGGCATTGTTCTGTCTATCACAGTCCTATAATCATTATGAAATATTCCTCTGTATCTTTAGTACTATTTCTTGCCGTACGCTCTACTTTATTTGCTTAAGGTTCACTGAGTTCCTTAAATCTCTGAGCTTATGTCTTTTAATAGTTTTGGAAATTTCTTGGCGATTACCTTCTCCAGTATTGCTATTGTCTCATTTTCTTGCTCCTCCCCTTCTGGGACTCCAATTACATGTATGTTATATTTTGAGACTGTTTCATATCTCCTTTATGCTCTGTTCTCTTCTCACTCTCTTTTCTTTCTGTGCTTCAGATTGGATATTTTCTATTGATCTGTTTTTGAGCTAGCCAAACATGTCTTCTTTGTCCAAGCTGCTATTAAACCTATTTAATTAGTTTCTGATTTCAGATATTGTATTTTTCAATTATAGATTATCATCTATTTTTTAAAATTCAAATTCTCTCTTGAAATTCTCTTTTAATCTATTTAGTTTATCTTTTCTTTAATATATAGGTAATAGTTATTTTAAGATCCTCCTAGCTAACTACAACATCTTGATTATCTGTTGATTTGTTTCCATTTTCCATTTTTTCTCTTGATTAATGGTTACATTTTCCTTCCTCTATTCATGTCTTGACATTATTGATTGTATGCCAGATATAATGTGTAAAAGACCAGTAGAAGATTTTTGTTTGTTTTTTTGAAATGGGCCATGGATTAAGAAAGATTGAGAATCATTGTGAATATTATAGTGCAGGGACATAAGGACACTGGCCTATTGCTTGTGAAGGAATTGGGTAGGGAATATTTGTTAAAATGAATAGTTGAGTAGAGCCAGATAGTGGGATTTTCTCTAGAACTGAGAGATTGAGTAAACCATGACCTCGAGTAAGTTACTCAACTTCATGATGATTTGGTTTCCTCTTTAAAATGAGATAATTACAGTATCTATCCCACAGAGTTATTGTGAGGGTTAAATGAGTATGTCTGGCAGCACAGTAAGTGTTCGATATGTGTTCTTTGAGAACTGAGGATAGAGTATCGGATTTGGTTACATGGTAGTCATTAGTGGATTTGGTTACCTGATAGTCATTAGTGTATTTGTCAAGTGGGTTTTCAGGGCATGATGGTGACAAATGCCTGAATGGATGGAGGAGGTTCAGGAGAGAATGAGGAATTAGAGACAGTAAGGATTGGCCACTGTTTTGAGATTGCTGTAATGGGGATTAGAAAAATGTGGTAGGCAGAGGAAGACATGAAGGTAAGGGATGGATTTAAGGTATGATAATAATTATGATCATAATAATCTTCACAGCAACTCTGTAAAGTAGGTACTCTTTTTACTCCCATTGAGTCTGAGGCATAAAGATAGGAATGCAATTATAAAATATTTGTATGCTGAAAATGATTTAGTAGAGAGGGAAGAATGCAGGATTTGAATGGATATTTCCAGGAATAAAGTTTTCAAGTAAGTGAGAAATGATGGAATGCAGTAAGTGGAGGAATTGACCTTTGATAGAAACAGGGAATGTGCATTCATTTTAACAGCAAAGTATATGTTTAGATTTGGGAGTGGGAAAATAAGATTTATTCTGACAGTTTGTACTTTTTCACTGAAATAAGAAACAAGGGGATCAGCTTAGATTATGGTTGGAAATGTTGGAGGAGAAGAAATAGTTATTTTGGAGACTGGGTGAGTGAATTAACTTGGGTATAGATGAAGGGCTCATTTGAAGATTGTGATAATAAATTTAAAGTGGGGATTGTGGAGACTAGAGAGAAAAGGGAGATAGGGAGCTCAACATCTTTGAGAAGGAATAAAAGGTGAATTAACCTGATGAAGCCAAGAAAGGAATAAGACAGTCTTTTCCCTTGAAAAGCTTAAAGTCTACCTACCAAGTTAAGTGATCCACATCCAAAAAGAACACATAAATAAGCAAAAGATAAATGCCAGATAGATTACCTAGACCGCAGGCTTTGTCCCTTCAAGGGAGAGAGCAAACACTTTGGGCAACAATGGGTGGCTTTAGTGGGAAATGATCATTGGTCATTAAAGAATGTGTAGATGCCAATAGGATAAACGTTTAGCATCTCTTTGGTTTTAGTATTGTGCTTTATTCACCCAGAGTCTTTGAATTCCTTATCTATGGATTCTACTTCCTGTGTAGTTGGGTGGATAGAAACACAGATTTGTCCATTTCCTTCTGAAGATAATACAACATTACAGTCATCCTGAAAGGAAATATCATCATACTGTAATGACCTTGAATTATCTTAATTTCCATTTTATGTACCAAATATATTGCTTGAAAAATTGTTGAAACTTGGAAATATTATTTTTTAGAGGTTTTTTTTGGGGGGTGATGTTAGGGAGTAAAGGAATAATTTTTTTTAACAGGCTATGTTCTGTAACTTCAGATTTCTGTTAGAACTTACAGGAGTGTTTTTTGAGTATTCTAAGCGTTCTTTGACTTGAACAAGAAGGGTGGCCAGGAAGGAAATATATAGAAACATACTTTACATATGAAATAAAGAAAATGTTTTTTGTATACAAAATAAAATATTAGTCACATAATTAATATGATAGGTTTATAATTATCTTGTTACTATTTTATCCATTATTTGAGTGAATTTATTATTTTTCTTATTGCACAGTTTTTTTTTCCTCATGGCCTAGTTAAGAATGACCAACTCTATGTTTTCAGTCATTTCAGTGAACAGGAGGCCTTCTGTTTCAAACAGAGAAACTTCTGTTAGTAAGAGACATGCAACAATAATGTGGGGCTTTTCTTAGTAGTTTGTTTTGGAACTTTATATACACTTTTATAAAGCAGCTGCAAGGAAAAGTGTGTGTAGGTTTTTGTTTCTTAAATGTTAATGTAAGGACTATTTAAAGAACTGTATGAAGCTTTTCAGCAGTGCCTTTATTTGACTATTTAAATTTTTTTGCATTTCAGTTTTACTAGATGGCTACAATTTTACAAAAGATCCTAGATATTTTTACTATATAAACAAATATATGTTTTATACAGATATCCTTAAAAATGTTGTAATTATTTTGACAATAAATTCTATATATTTTTCTAATTTATCTTTTATCTTTTAAAATAACATTTAATATTAAGACAATTTAAAAAGTAAATTCTCAACTATAATTTTATTACATAAATAGCTTTAAATTCTTCATTATATATTTTAATAGCATCCACTATCTATTTTTTAATTAAAAAAACACCTTTTGAAACATTAGTTTACATAAGCAGAATTTGTTTAACACTGTGCATTTGAAATTTGTGTTGACTCAGTAAGGAATATATGATATTTGGTATAGTATAGATTTTGCTCAAATAGCATATCGGTATTAGTAATTTTATATTTAATTTGCCAAGAAGAACTCTTAAAATTCCATTATTTTCTTTGTATTGTATTTATATAAAATTCAATTTAGAAACGTAAGAATTCTCATTTGTTATTGACATTGTAGAAAGCATACTTGCAGAACTATTGACTACATATTTTTATCTTGTTATCTGTATCATGAACCATGATGGTAGTATTACACTGCAAGGAGTTGGTGGCATTTATGCTAAATTGTCTTCTTTCAACAGAAAAGAGGATTTTTATATTAATGGCCCAAAATGCTTACTGCATATTTCCCAATTGCTTTTGGATGTGATTTTTAGTTATGATAAAGAGTAACAACTAAGATTATTTTTAGCACTATGTAAGTTGTGAAACTAATTATTCTTTTTTAATTAAGCATGTTATTTAACATGTTATTCTTTCTTAATTAAAAAATATTTTTAAAGGAGCTGGAAAATGCAGTTATTATTTTATGTGATGTTTTATTTTCTAATCAAAACACCTTTTTTTCCTAATCTTATTTGCTAGTAAAGTCAGAAGGATAAGGTGATCTTTTGCCATAGGTTAGTGGCTCTTATATTTTAATGTGTGTAAATCTCCTGTGTGCCTGATAAATTTGTAGATTCCTGAACTCATCCCTCTAGAAATCAGATTTATAAGTCAGTATGTTTAACATGCTCTTAAGTGATTAGGATATATCTGCTTCTTTGAGAAACTTTGGCCAGGTGGTGTTCTGCAGCATTAACTCAATTCTCATTACATCTTCAACACTAGTCTGCAAAGGAGTAAGACTTTGCTATTAAGCTGAGATTGCTTGAAAACCTTACATGAAGGTATTTTAGCTATTTTAAAAGCTTTGGACGTTGAAATAAGAAGTTCTTATTTTTTGGATTACAATACATTATGCACTCGTATAGAGTTCTACAATTGAATAGGCACTATTACATTTTTTTGCCATTTAATCTTCATAACAAGCCTGTGAAGTAGGTAAAACAGGTATTATTATCTTAATTTTTGTGTTGGGAAACAGGCTAGTAAAAGTTCAGTGACCTGCCCTAGGTAGCTACTAAGAAACAGTTGAGCTTGACTAGAATGTAGGTCTTGACCCCTAGACCAGGGCTCTTTCCATGACATCACACCATATAAGCTATATAGAATTGAAGAGTTTAAAAAAAAAATGTGTTTATGTGTGTGTGTGTTTGTGTATACACACTTATGTGTACAGGCATATCATTTTATTGCACTTTGCACTTTATTGTGTTCACAGGTACTGTGTTTTTTATAAATTGAAGATCTGTGGCAACCTTGCATCAAGCAAGTCTATCAGCACTATTTTTCCAACAGCATTTGCTCACTTCGTGTTTCTTTGTCACATTTTGGTAATTTTCACAATATTTCAAACTTATGCATTACTATGTTTGTAATGGTGGTCTGTGATTAGTGATCTTTTATGTTACTACTACAACTGGCTGAAAACTCAAATGATGGTTACCATTTTTTAGCAATAAAATATTTTTTAATTGAGGTATTTACATTGTTTTTTAAAAAATGTCCATAGGTTTTATTTTTTTATTTACACTTTTATATTTATTTGGCTGTGTCAGGTCTTAGTTGTGGCACGTGGGATCTTTAGTTGCAGCATATGGGATCTTTAGTTGTGGCATGTGAATTCTTAGTTGTGGCATGTGGGATCTAGTTCCCTGACCAGGGATTGAACCCGGGCCCCCTGCGTTGGGAGCGCAGAGTCTTAGCCACTGGAACACCATGGAAGTCCTTACACTGTTTATTTATTTATTTATTTTTTTTAATGAAAGGTTTTTTAAAAAAATATTTGTTTTATTTATTTATTCTTTGTTTTTTAAAAAATTTTGGCTGCATCAGGTCTTAGTTGAGGCACATGGGATCTTTCATTGTGGTGCACGGGCTCTTTGCTGCGGTGCACGGGCTTCTCTCTAGTTGTGGCGAACGGGCTACAGAGCACGTGGGCTGTGTAGTTTGCAGCACATGGGCTCTCTAGTCGAGGCATGTGGGCTCAGTATCTGTGGCGGTGGGCTTAGTTGCCCCATGGCATGTGGGATCTTAGTTCCCCGACCAGGGATCAAACCTGCGTCCCCTGCATTGAAAAGTGGATTCTTTACCACTGGACCACCAGGGAAGTCCCCTTACATTGTTTTTGTTTTTTTTTTTTTAATTTAAAATTTTTAATCTCTTTTTTATTAATAGTTATCTATTTTATACATATTAGTGTATATATGTCAATCTCAATCTCCCAGTTCATCCCACCACCACCCTGCCCCTTACATTGTTTTTTTAAACATAATGCTATTGCAAACTTAACGGACTATAGAATAGTGTAAACATAACTTTTATGTGCACTAGAAAACAGAAAAATTTGTATGTTGTGCTTTATTGGCTTTATTGTGGTGGTCTGGAACAAACCTGCAATATGTCTGAGGTATGCCTGTATACCTATTGCACAACTATGTATATACACATACATTACATCATCAGACATGGTTGAAGTTTTCTAATTAGAAAAGTTAACATGCTGATTAGATTTTAGCACGATTTTAGACAGTAAATATGCTTTATCTTACAAACTCTAGACTGGGCTGTATAAGGGCATGGATTGTGTATTTTATGTCTTTGTATTCTAATTGCCTACCTTACTCATTTTTGTTTTTTTTTTAGTTAAAATTTACTTTTTTTTTTTTACCATCTTTATTGGAGTATAAATGCTTTACATTCTTGTGTTAGTTGCTGCTGTATAACAAAGAGAATCAGCTATATCTATACATATATCCCCATATCCCCTCCCTCCTGCGTATCCATCCCACCCTCCCTACCCCACCCCTCTAGGTGGTCAAAAAGCACCAAGCTGATCTCCCTGTACTATGCAGCAGTTTCCCACTAGCTATCTGTTTACATTTGATAGTGTATATATGTCCATGCCACTCTCTCACTTCGTCCCAGCTTACCCTTCCCCCTCCCTGTGTCCTCAAGTCCATTCTGTACATCTGCATTTTTATTCCTGTCCTGCTCCTAGGTTCTTCAGAACCTTTTTTTTTTTTTTTTAGATTCCATGTATATGGGTTAGCATACATTATTTGTTTTTCTCTTTCTGACTTACTTCACTCTATATGACAGACTCTACGTCCATCCACCTCACTACAAATAACTCAATTTCGTTTCTTTTTATGGCTGAGTAATATTCCATTGTATATATGTGCCACATCTTCTTTATCCATTCATCTGTCAGTGGACACTTAGGTTGCTTTCATGTCCTGGCTATTGTAAATAGAGCTGCAGTGAACATTGTGGTACATGACTCTTTTTGAATTATGGTTTTCTCAGGTTATATGGCCAATAGTGGGATTGCTGGGTCGTATGGTAGTTCTATTTTTAGTTTTTTAAGGAACCTCCATACTGTTCTCCATAGTGGCTCTATCAATTTACATTCCCACCAACAGTGCAAGAGAATTCCCTTTTCTCCACACCGTCTCCAGCATTTATTGTATGTAGATTTTTTGAGGATGGTCATTCAGACCGGTGTGAGGTGATACCTCATTGTAGTTTTGATTTGCATTTCTGTAATGATTAGTGATGTTGAGCATCCTTTCATGTGTTTGTTGGCAATCTGTATATCTTCTTTGGAGAAATGTCTATTTAGGTCTTCTGCCCATTTTTGGATTGGGTTGTTTGCTTTTTTGATATTGAGCTGCATAAGCTGCTTGTAAATTTTGGAGATTAATCCTTTGTCAGTTGATTCGTCGCAAATATTTTCTCCCATGCTGAGGGTTGTCTTTTTGTCATGTTTATGGTCTCCTTTGCTGCGCAAAAGCCTTTAAGTTTAATTAGGTCCCAATTTATTTATTTATTTATTTATTTTTAAAAATTTTTATTTTATTTATTTATTTATTTTTGGCTGCTTTTGGGTCTTCATTGCCGCGTGCAGGTTTTCTCTAGTTACAGTGAGCGGGGGCCGCTCTTCGTTGCGGTGTGCGGGCTTCTCACTGCGGTGGCTTCTCTTGTTGCGGAGAACGGGCTCTAGGCGCGCCGGTTCAGTAGCTGTGGCGCACGGGCTTAGTTGCTCTGCGGCATATGGGATCTTCCCAGACCAGGGCTCGAACCCGTGTCCCCTGCATCGGCAGGCATATTCTCAACCACTGCGCCACCAGGGAAGCCCCCCATTTGTTTATTTTTGTTTGTATTTCCATTCTCTAGGAGGTGGGTCAAAAAGGATCTTGCTGTGATTTATGTCATAGAGTGTTCTGCATATGTTTTCCTCTCAGAATTTTATAGTGTCTGGACTTACATTTAGGTCTTTGATCCATTTTGAATTTATTTTTGTGTATGGTGTTAGGGAGTGTTCTAATTTCATTCTTTTACATGTAGCTGTGCACAGGCTTTCTCTTCATTGCTGTGCACAGGCTTTCTCTGGTTGCGGCGAGTGGGGGCTACTGTTCATTGAGTTGTGTGGGCTTCTCATTGCGGTGGCTTCTCTTGTTGTGGAGCATGGGCTTTAGGCACGTGGGCGTCAGTGTCACATGGGATTAGTTGCTCCGCGGCATGTGGGATCTTCCTGGACCAAGGATCGAACTTGTGTCCCCTGCATTGGCAGGCAGATTATTAACCACTGCGCCACCAGAGAAGCCCAACACCCCACTTTTATAGTTTAGGAAATTTAGGTTTTGGGACTTCCCTGGTGATCCAGTGGCTAAGACACCATGCTCCCAATGCAGGGGGTCCAAGTTCAATCCCTGTTCAGGGAACTAGATCCCACATGCTGCAACTAAAGATCCCACATGCCACAATGAAGATCTCATGTGCCGCAACTAAGACCCAGCACAGCCAAATAAATAAATAAATATTTTAAAAAAAATTCAGGTTTTCAAAAATTATTTTTATTTATGTATTTTTCTTGAGATATAGTTGTTTTACACTATTATATTAGTTTCTGCTGTACAACATAGTGATTCAAAAATTTTATAGATTATATGTCATTTAAAGTTATTATAAAATATTGCCTCCTGTTTTCTTTTTGACAGTAATTCCCCTTGGATTCCTAGAACATTTTTTGATTTTCCTTTTCAGTATTTATCATTTTATCTTATTCTTTTTTAAGGACTGTGTCTGTGTTCTCTGAAATGCAAGCTCTGTGAGGGTAAACTCTTGTCTTACCTTTATTTCTCACCAGTGCCAAACAGGACTTTTCAAAAAGTGGATGCTCAATAAATATTTATTCTCTTGGTTTAAATTAATCTTTTAGTCTGGTTTCCATTAATATAATTCTATAAAGCCACTTGTCTTCAGGAACCTTTATAAAACTTATACAGAAGATGTTTTACTCCTTTGGTATAATTAGCCATTTTCTGCTTTAGATTTTTTGGTCCTGATTTCTGATGTGCCATCTTTGTACATATCTTTGGTGGTACATTTCTCTTTTGTTTTCCTTTAGAGATAAGATAGTCTTCAGAGTTTTGGAGAATAATTATATTGCAGAGCCTCTCCCGCAGGAATGAGAATTCTGAGCCCCATGTCAGGCTCCCCAGCCCAGAGGTCTGGCATTGGGAAGAGGAGCCCCCAGAGCATTTGGCTTTGAAGGCTGGTGGGACTTAATTGAAGGAGCTCCACAGAATTGGGGAAAACAGAGACTTCACTCTTAAAAGGTGCACACAATATCTCATATGAACTGAGACCAAGGGCAAAAGCAGTAATTTCATAGGAGCCTGGGCCAGACCTACATACTGATCTTGGAGGGTCTCCTGGGGAGGCCGTGGGTGAGGGGGTGCCTGTGGCTCAGTCTGGAGTCATAAAAGCTGGTGGTAGACATATCAGGGAATATTCATCTGCATGAACTCTCCTGGAGGTAGACATCTTGCTTGGGTCATTAACACCAAGACCTGGCCCCACCCAACAGCTCCAGTGCTGGGATGCCTCAGGCCAAACAACTAAGCAGGCTGGAACACAGCCCCACCCATCAGCACACAGGCTGCCTAAAGAATTCCTGAGCCCACAGCTGCCTCTAGATACACCCCTATCCATGGCCCTGCCCACCAGAGGGCCAGGATCCAGCTCCACCCACCAGGGGGCAGGCATCAGCCCCTCCCACCAGGAAGCCTGTGCAGCCTCTAGACTGGCCTCACCCACCAGGGGACAGCCACCAAAAGCAAGAAACCTACAGTCCTGCAGGCTAGACACTACCCTGGAACCAGCTGGCCCCTGGACCTTGGGTGATGAGAGGGAAGTGCACTGCTGGGACGCATAGGACATCATCTACAGAGGGCCACTTCTCCAAGGTTGAGAAATGTAACTATCCCCAAAATACAAATGGAAATTTAGACAAAATGAGGTGGCAAAGGAATATGTTTCAGATGAAGGAACAAGGTAAATTCCCAGAAGAACAGAGTCCTTTCTCTGTTGCTGTACCCAGTGATAGTATTTGACACTGTCAGCAATAGGCTGTAGTTAGCAAGAAAGTAGCAGCAGTTGAAGACCCTCCTGTTCTAGTGTTTAAAAGATCCTGGACTTTATTTTCCTTCTCCATTACCTAAAGTAAGTGCTGAGCATTCAGCTATGGGTAAAGACGGTGGTGGACAGAGGTAAATAACTTTATAGCCTTGGGACTGGGGATTTTCACTATAACTAGGAAGAGCACTTTTTATCACATCAACTCTTCTTTGTTTCTATGTTACTGTTTTCACTAATTAGCAAAAGAGTCTTATGTGACTACTGTACATGGGAAGCACAAATGGTAAATGCAATAAATAAATAGTGAAAAATGATGATAATTAATCCCTATTCTTCACCTTTGATTCCAGTAAGATTAAGAATAAATTAATTGGGGAGGGATCACATAAGAATATGTTTAAATTCCTTTAACTTTTACTGAATAAATGCTTTTTACCTTTGGTTGTCAGGTATATGAAATCCATCTTTTCAGAAAGGCCAGTTAATGTCTGATAGGTGACTGTTGAGAAAACAGTATGAGTCCCCTTGCATTTTAGACATCAAGCATCAGCCTAATTCTGCCCTAATGGAAAATTTGAGTTTTTTTTTTTTTTTTTTAAATATTTGTTATTTATTTATTTATGGCTGTGTTGGGTCTTCGTTTCTGTGCGAGGGCTTTCTCTAGTTGTGGCAAGCGGGGGCCACTCTTCATCGCGGTGTGCGGGCCTCTCACTATCGCGGCCTCTCTTGTTGCGGAGCACAGGCTCCAGACGCGCAGGCTCAGTAATTGTGGCTCACGGGCCCAGTTGCTCCGCGGCATGTGGGATCTTCCCAGACCAGGGCTCGAACTCGTGTCCCCTGCACTGGCAGGCAGATTCTCAACCACTGCGCCACCAGGGAAGCCCAAAATTTGAGTTTTTATTGCTGAAGTTATTGTACTTTTCATGAAGTGTATTTCCATATCACAGATGAAATTCTTGCTAGCCATGTGGTTTGGGATAAATTGCTTTATCTCTCAGAGGTTCAGTGTCCTCATCAGTGAATTGGGGCACCCAACTCAGGCTCTTAAAGGGTCTGCCTTCTTTTCCTAGCTTAGATTGATTTCCCTCTCATTTGTCTTCAGGGATGCCTCCAAGTCTATTTCTATAACTTGTCCCATTCCCATCTTGTCCAAAACAGGTTAGGATTAAATCATCCTGTAACTGCTAAGCTCCCCTGGAATCCTCCTATGGAGTCTGAATTAGGACTGAGCCTGGATGCCTTTGCAGTAGAAGGTTTCATCATTCCTTATTTTCCTCTGCTGCTTTGTATGTTGGGTAGGCTGCTCCTGATCCAGGACCCTGAATCCAAGCCTGCTTAATACTGAATATGCACATGTAACCAATCCTCTTAACAACTAAAGGAGGTAGGTAACTATATCCTTATTTTGGAGACAAGGAAACTGAGGCACAGGGAGATTCAGTTACTTGCCCATGTGCACGGACGGATTATTATCTAGTATGTGTCAACATCTAAATTTTGATTGAGTCTCTAGTATTTCCTGAGGGACTGCCTGAAGGACCTAATTACCTTCTTAAAGAGCAGTCTTCATGATTGCAGGGTTTCCTTCTGCCCCAACTCTCAAGTCCTTATCTTTATTGACCCCATGTTATTTAGGCACATCACCTAGAGTTTATGAGGTCAAGGTTTCCATCAATTTTTTTGTTCTACAGAACACAGAATATATATAGAAAATGTATAATTCTATTCATTTCTTATAACTTTTGAAGTTATATTTATGTTATAGAATTTTAGGAAAATACAAGAAATACAAAAAGAAGATAAAAAGTGTCTATATTCTAGCTCAGAGAATACTACTTGTCGATGTAGTATTGTCGACTTTATACAAACACAGATACATATATGCCATATACATCATTTCTATTTTCAAATTTTTAACTCAATTAGGGTAATTAAGTAGATATACTATTTATATACTTTTAAAAAGAAGGTTATTTCCATTCACATGGGCAATACCTTAAATAGATTTGATAGTTTCTTATTTGGTAGTGTCATGACTAAGATCAAATTTCCCTCTTCTAGTCTTTATGACATGTGTCTTTCCATTCTGTATACTCCTAGTTGCTCAGGCTAATAATCTTGGATTTTCCTTTGTCACATTTTATCTTGAATCCATCAGCAAATCCTTTGGCTCTACCTTCTAAAATGGTAAATATATTCAAATAATTTCACATCACCTCCACTGTTGCCACTGTGGTCCAAGTCACCATCATTTCTTGCCTGTATCAAATACTTTAAAAATTGACCTCCCTGTTTCTGACCCTCTACAGTCTATTCTCTATATGGTGATACTTTAAAAATGGAAGTCAGATTATGTCACTCTTTTGCTCAGGATCCTGTAATAGCTTCCCATCTTACTGAGGGTAAAAGCCAAAGTCTCTACGATAGCTTACAAGGTCCTCCATGATACAGTCTCTGAAATATGAAATCCTGCTCTCTCCTTTTCTCTCTTTTACTCTGTCCCTCCCTACTGGCCTCCAGACTGTTCCTTTAACCTGCCAACAATGCTCAGCTGGAGGGCCTGTTTAGAAAATGGTAGTCTTCAAATGCAATACCAGGTGATGGAACAGAAAGGCTCACTGGGCAAATTAAGATGCTCAAACACATGAGTTTATTAAATTGATTTAAAACACACTATGAGAAGGAAGGGGCAAGAAATAGGGTAAAGTTAACACACTTAGGAGAGTGCACAAGTAAATGAAGGATCACATTACCTGAATCTTGGGTTACACAGTTTTCGTGTTTTTTCTCTCTGCCTTAACAGCCAAGAGGACCAGAATTGCAGTTAGTGAGAGTCCCAATCAGATAAGTGATGCCTGGGTAATACCAGTGTCATATGCTTGCTCTACCAAGAGAGGAACAGGTGCTAATATGCCCGGCCTTACCTGTAGCTTGCCAATTAGATCACTAAGCAGCTGTTTTCTTTGTGTTTCTTGGGCAGAGAGCATGTGGGATAACCAAATTAAGGCCTTGTATATATAAAATACCTCATATGCCTTATGATTATTTAGTATTCATGAATATTTAGTGCATCAGGTATCGTATTTAGAGCCTCTTGAATATTAGGTGCCTCTTGTGTATTTAGTGCCTCATGAATTTAGGTTTCTCTTGGTCCTTCTTACATTCCTATCTCTGTTTAGGGACACATGCTTTACTTACTAACTACTTCCATTTGTGTATTTAGCATGTCATGAATTCTGTCTATGTCTTACAAGCTACTCACTAACTACTTTTCTGTGCTTGGCACACCTTTAAAGTTTCACCTATGTCTTATAAACTACACATTTATTCATCTTTAAATATTCTAAAAAGCAAATGCTCATTAGAGGACCTTTACACTTGCTGCTCTCTTTTGTCTGTAACACTCTTCCTCCAGATATCTATATGACTTCTCTTTCTTCAAGGCTTTGCTCAAATATCACCTCAAAAATTATCTCACTAGTTGTAAGACCTTCTCTGACCACCGTATGTAAAATAGTTACCTGCTTGCTTCCTCAACCCTCATCCCCTACTCCCTTTTCTGCTTTAGTTTTCTCTTTTGTGTTTGTCACCATTGGATATTATATGCAATGACTTCTTAAGTTATAGCTCTCAGAATATATTAAGATTTCCATCTGAAATTGAGGGATCATCAGTGGCTAACATAAATATGTTAAAGTGTTTCAGGTGACTGGCACAAAATAAAAACATTTGCATCTTAATGTCTGAAAAGGCATATTCCCCACATTTCAACTCCCTTAAGCATGTCTGTTCTCCTTCTTTCTCTTATAGTTATGCACGATTCCATTTCCTTCATCTTGGCTATCATATGAGAGGAAAACATTCATATAGAGAGAGTGCTAAAATTAGCAAAACTTAAGATTTGATTTTTAAATATAATGGAGTAAAGGTAAGCATCTTGCAGAGAGGAAAGAAACTTTTTAGTATTTTGTCTCAGAATTCTTATTCTACCAAAAATGTTTCTTTGATGGCTCTTACATCACGGAGAACCCTTTGCATTTCAGAGCAAAGATTAGAGTCACTGTCTACAAGGAGTCTGAGAGGATAGATAAAAGAACCATGTCAAAAATGTATGCTATGAATACAAATTATTTACATATTTCGTTAGACTCTTTAAGTACCTTCTAATGATTTCATTTTAATCTCACTACAACCTGAGTAGATAACCAGATTAGATTCTACTTATTTTTGTTTGACAGATGAGGAATTGTGGTATTGTCTTCTATTAGCAGTCTATTTTTCCTTATTTCTTTATATTTCTATGCATGATCTCTTGTAAAATCTTATCCATGAGCTATCATCTGATCCCAAAGATGGACACTTTAAGCCAAGAATCAATGACCTTTCCTCCTTAGGATGGTTTCTTTAAACCTAGATTATAAATTTCCCAGAATGCTCTGCAGTGCATATTTTGAATAGTATGTAAAATATTGTTGGCACCACGGATAAATAAAAATCTGTCAGTTACTTTGAGTTTGCAGCTAAAATTCCAGTTAGAAGAATCCTTTTTAGTTGTTAATTTAACTTGTGACTAAATAAAAACCCCTTAGGTTTGACATAAATACACTACCATGTGTAAAATAGATAGCTAGTGGGAACCTGCTGTATAGCACAGGGAGCTCAGCTCAGTGCTCTGTGATGACCTAGATGGGTGGGATTGCAGGGGGAGGGAGGTCCAAGAGGGAAGGGATATATGTATACATATAGCTGATTCATGTCACTGTACAACACAAACTAACACAACATTTGAAAGCAGTTATACTCCAATAAAAAAAAAAGTGACAAAAAGATTAAAAAAGCAAAAATAAAATGGGGGCAGCTTCAAGATGGCAGAGGAGTGAGACGTGGAGATTGCCTTCCTTCCCACAGATACATCAGAAATACATCTACATGTGGAACAACTCCTACAGAACACCTACTGAACGCTGGCAGAAGACCTCAGACTTCCCAAAAGGCAAGAAACTCCCCACGTACCTGGGTAGGGCAAAAGAAAAAAGAAAAAACAGACAAAAGAATAGGGGTGGGACCTGCACCTCGGGGAGGGAGCTGTGAAGGAGGAAAAGTTTCCACACACTAAGAAACCCCTTCACTGGTAGAGACGGGAGGGAAGCTCCCGAGGGGGGGAAGCTTCAGAGCCACGGAGGAGAACACAGCAACAGGGGTGCAGAGGGCAAAGGGGAGAGATTCCCGCACAGAGGATCGGTGCCGACCAGCACTCACCAGCCTGAGAGGCTTGTCTGCTCACCCGTCGGCTGGGGCAGGTGGGGGCTGGGAGCTGAGGCTCAGGCTTCGGAGGTCAGATCCCACGGAGAGGACTGGGGTTGGCTGTGTGAGCACAGCCTGAAGGGGGCTAGTGCACCACAGCTAACCGAGAGGGAGTCCGGGAAAAAGTCTGGACCTGCCTAAGAGGCAAGAGACCATTGTTTCGGGGTGCACGAGGAAAGGGGATTCAGAGCACTGCCTAAACAAGCTCCAGAGATGGGTGCGAGCTGCGGCTATCAGCGTGGACACCAGAGATGGGCATGAAACGCTAAGGCTGCTGCTGCAGCCACCAAGAAGCCTGCGTGCAAGCACAGGTCACTATCCACATCTCCCCTCCTGGGAGCCTCTGCAGCCCGCCATTGCCAGGGTCTCTTGATTCAGGGACAACTTCCCCGGGAGAACACATGGTGTGCCTCAGACTGGTGCAACGTCATGCTGGCCTCTGCCACCACAGGCTCACCCCGCATTCCGTACCCCCGCCTCCCCCCAGCCTGAGTGAGCCAGAGCCCCCTAATCAGCTGCTACTTTTACCCCGTCCTGTCTGAGTGAAGAACAGATGACCTCAGGTGACCTACAGGCAGAGACAGGGCCAAATCCAAAGCTGAACCCCAGGAGCTGTGCGAACAAAGAAGAGAAAGGGAAATCTCTCCCAGCAGGCTCAGGAGCAGCAGATTAAATCTCCACAATCAACTTGATGTACCTGCATCTGTGGAATACCTGAATAGGCAATGAATTATTCCAAAACTGAGGCAGTGGACTTTGGGAGTAATGATATATATATACTTTTTCTTTTTCTCTCTTTGTGAGTGTATGTGTATGCTTCTTTGTGTGATTAGGGTTGTATAGCTTTGCTTTTACCATTTGTCCTAGGGTTCTATCTGTCCGGTTTTTTTTCATTTTTTTTAGTATAGTTTTTAGTGCTTGTTATCTTTGGTGGATTTGTTTTTTGGTTTGGTTGCTCTCTTCTTTATTTCTTTCTTTTATTACTTTTAAATTTTTTGTTTTTAATAATTATTTTTAATTTTAATTTTTTATTTTAATAAATTTACTTCATTTTCTTTTCCTTTCTTTCTTTCTTTCTTTCTTTCTTTCTTTCTTTCTTTCTTTCTTTCTTTCTTTCTTTCTTTCTTTCATCTCTCTCTTTCTTTCTTTCTTTCTTTCTTTCTTTCTTTCTTTCTTTCTTTCTTTCTTTCTTTCTTTCTTTCTTTCTTTCTTTCTTTCTTTCTTTCTTTTCTTTTCTTTTCTTTTCTTTCTTTTCTTTCTTCTCCCCTTTCTTCTGAGCCACGTGGCTGAGAGATTCTTGGTGCTTTGACCGGGTATCAGGCCTGTGCCTCTGAGGTGGGAGAGCCGAGTTCAGGACATTGGTCCATTAGAGACCTTGCAGCTCCACGTAATATCAGACGGCGAAAGCTCTCCCAGAGATCTCCATCTCAGTGCTAAAACCCAGCTCCACTCAATGACCAGCAAGCTACAGTGCTGGACACCCTATGCCAAACAACTAGCAAGACAGGGACACAACCCCACCCATTAGCAGAGAGGCTGCCTAAAATCATAATAAGGCCACAGACACCCCAAAACACCAACGGATGTGCTCCTGCCCACCAGAAAGACAAGATCCAGCCTCATCCTCCAGAACACAGGCACTAGTCCCCTCCACCAGGAAACCTACACAACCCACTGAACCAACCAACCACTGGGGGCAGACACCAAAAACAACGGGAACTACGAACTTGCAGCCTGTGAAAAGGAGACCCCAAACACAGTAAGTTAAGCAAAATGAGAAGACAGAGAAATACGCAGCAGATGAAGGAGCAAGGTAAAAACACACCAGACCAAACAAATGAAGAGGAAATAGGCAGTCTACCTGAAAAGAATTCAGAGTAATGATAGATGATCCAAAATCTTGGAAATAGAATGGAGAAAATACAAGAAACGTTTAACAAGGACCTAGAAGAACTAAAGAGCAAACAAACAATGATGAACAACACAATAAATGAAATTAAAAATTCTCTAGAAGGAATCAATAGCAGAATAACTGAGGCAGAAGAATGGATAAATGACCTGAAAGATAAAATAGTGGAAATAACTACCACAGAGCAGAATAAAGAAAAAAGAATGAAAAGAATTGAGGACAGTCTCAGAGACCTCTGGGACAACATTAAACATACCAACATTTCGAATTATAGGGGTTCCAGAAGAAGAGAAAAAGAAAAGGACTGAGAAAATATTTGAAGAGATTATAGTTGAAAACTTCCCTAATATGTGACAGGAAATAGTCAAGTCCAGGAAGTGCAGAGAGTCCCATACAGGATAAATCCAAGGAGAAAGATGCCAAGACACATATTAATCAAACTATCAAAAATTAAATACAAAAAATATTAAAAGCAGCAAGGGAAAAACAACAAGTAACACATAGGGAATCCCCATAAGGTTAACAGCTGATCTTTCAGCAGAAATTCTGCAAGCCAGAAGGGAGTGGCAGGCCATATTTAAAGTGATGAAGGAGAAAAACCTACAACCAAGATTACTCTACCCAGCAAGGATCTCATTCAGATTTAACGGAGAAATTAAAAGCTTTACAGACAAGCAAAAGCTAAGAGAATTCAGCACCACCAAAGCAGCTTTACAACAACTGCTAAAGGAACTCCTCTAGGCAGGAAACACAAGAGAAGGAAAAGACCTACAATAATAAACCCACAACAATTAAGAAAATGGGAATAGGAACATACATATCGATAATTACCTTAAACGTAAATGGATTAAATGCTCCAACCAAAAGACATAGATTGGCTGAATGGATACAAAAACAAGACCTGTATATATGCTGTCTACAAGAGACCCACTTCAGACCTAGGGACACATACAGACTGAAAGTGAGGGGATGGAAAAAGATATTCCATGCAAATGGAAATCAAAAGAGAGCTGGAGTAGCATTTCTCATATCAGACAAAATAGACTTTAAAACAAAGACTATTACAAGAGACAAAGAAGGACACTACATAATGATCAAGGGATCAATCCAAGAAGAAGATATAACAATTGAAAATATTTATGCACCCAACATAGGAGCACCTCAGTACATAAGGCAAATGCTAACAGCTATAAAAGAGGAAATCGACAGTAACACAATCATAGTAGGGGACTTTAACACCCCAATTTCACCAATGGGCAGATCATCCAAAATGAAAATAAAGAAGGAAACACAAGCTTTAAATGATACATTAAACAAGGTGGACTTAATTGATATTAATAGGACATTCCATCCAAAAACGACAGAATACACTTTCATCTCAAGTGCTCATGGAACATTCTCCAGGATAGATCATATGTTGGGTCACAAATCAAGCCTTGGTAAATTTAAGAAAATTGAAATTGTATCAAGTATCTTTTCTGACCACAGCACTATGAGACTAGATATCAATTACAGGAAAAAACCTGTAAAAAATACAAATACATGGAGGCTAAACAATACACTACTTAATAACCAAGAGATCACTGAAGAAATCAAAGAGGAAATCAAAAAATACTTAGAAACAAAATATAATGAAAACATGATGATCCAAAACCTATGGGATGCAGCAAAAGCAGTTCTAAGAGGGAAGTTTATAGCAATACAATCCTAACTCAAGAAATAAGAAACATCTCAAATAAACAACCTAAGCTTACACCTAAAGCAATTAGAGGACAAAAACCAAAAATCCCCAAAGTTAGCAGAAGGAAAGAAATCATAAAGATCAGATCAGAAAAAAATGAAAAGGAAATGAAGGAAACAATAGCAAAGATCAATAAAACTAAAAGCTGGTTCTTCGAGAAGATAAACAAAATTGATAAACCATTAGCCAGACTCATGAAGAAAAAAAGGAAGAAGACTCAAATCAATAGAATTAGAAATGAAAAAGTAGAAGTAACAACTGACACTGCAGAAATACAAAGGATCATGAGAGATTACTACAAGCAACGATATGCCAGTAAAATGGACAACCTGGAAGAAATGCAGAAATTCTTAGAAAAGCACAACCTTCTGAGACTGAACCAGGAAGAAAGAGAAAATACAAACAGACCAGTCACAAGCACTGAAATTGAGACTGTGATTAAAAATCTTCCAACAAACAAAAGTCCAGGACCAGATGGCTTCACAGGTGAATTCTATCAAACATTTAGAGAAGAGCTAACCCCTATCCTTCTCAAACTCTTCCAAAATATAGCAGAGGAAGGAACACTCCCAAACTCATTCTACAAGGCCACCATCACCCAGATACCAAAACCAGACAAAGATGTCACAAAGAAGGAAAACTACAGGCCAATATCACTGATGAACATAGTTGCAAAATTCCTCAGGAAAATACTAGCAAACAGAATCCAACAGCACATTGAAAGAAAGTATCATACACCATGATCAAGTGGGGTTTATCCCAGGAATGCAAGGATTATACAATATACGAAAATCAATCAATGTGATACACCATATTAACAAATTGAAGGAGAAAAACCATATGATCATTTCAGTAGATGCAGAAAAAGCTTTTGACAAAATTCAACACCCATTTATGATAAAAACCCTGCAGAAAGCAGGCACAGAGTGAACTTAACATAATAAAGGCCATATATGACAAACCCACAGCCAACATCATTCTCAATGGTGAAAAACTGAAACCATTTCCACTAAGATAAGGAACAAGACAAGGTTACCCATGCTCACCACTATTATTCAACATACTTTTGGAAGTTTTCGCTACAGCAATCAGAGAAGAAAAAGAAATAAAAGGAATCCAAATCGGAAAAGAAAAAGTAAAACTGTCACTGTTTGCAGATGACATGATACTATACGTAGAGAATCCTAAAGATGCTACCAGAAAACTACTAGAGCTAATCAATGAATTTGGTAAAGTAGCAGGATACAAAATTAATGCACAGAAATCTCTTGCATTCCTATACACTAATGATGAAAAATCTGAAAGAGAAATTAAGGAAACACTCCCATTTACCATTGCAACAAAAAGAATAAAATACCTTGGAATAAACCTACCTGAGGAGACAAAAGACCTGTATGCAGAAAACTATGACACTGATGAAAGAAATTAAAGATGATAGAAACAGATAGAGCGATATACCATGTTCTTTAACTGGAAGAATCAACATTGTGAAAATGACTATACTACCCAAAGCAATCTACAGATTCAGTGCAGTTCCTATCAAACTACCAATGGCATTTTTCACAGAACTAGACAAAAAATTTCACAGTTTGTTTGGAAACACAGAAGACACTGAATAGCCAAAGCAACCTTGACAAAGAAAAACGGACCTGGTGGAATCAGGCTCCCAGAATTCAGACTATACTACAAAGCTACAGTAACCAAGACAGTATTGTACTGGCACAAAAACGGAAATACAGATCAATACAACAGAATAGAAAGCCCAGAGATAAAGCCACGCACATATGGTCACCTTATTTTTGATAAATGAGGGAAGAATATACAATGGAGAAAAGACAGCCTCTTCAATAAGTGGTGCTGGGAAAACTGGACAGCTACATGTAAAAGAATGAAATTAGAACACTCTCTAACACCATACACAAAAATAAATTCAAAATTGACCAAAGACCTAAATATAAGGCCAGACACTATAAAACTCTGAGAGGAAAACATAGGCAGAACACTCTATGACATAAATCATGGCAAGAACCTTTTTGACCCACCTCCTAGAGAAATGGAAATAAAAACAAAAATAAACAAATGGGACCTAATGAAAGTTAAAAGCTTTTGCACAGCAAAGGGAACCTTAAACAAGAGGAAAAGACAGCCCTCAGAATGGGAGAAAATATTTACAAATGAAGCAACTGACAAAGGAGAAATCTCCAAAATTTACAAGCAGCTCATGAAGCTCAATACCAAAAAAACAAACAACCCAATTCAAAAATGGGCAGAAGCACTAAATAGACCTTTCTCCAAAGAAGATATACAGATAGCCAACAAACACATGAAAGCATGCTCAACATCACTAATCATTATAGAAATGCAAATCAAAACTACAATGAAGTATCACCTCACACCAGTCAGAATGGCCATCATCAAAAAATCTAGAAACAATAAATGCTGGAGAGGGTGTGGAGAAAAGGGAACTCTCTTGCACTTTTGGTGGGAATGTAAATTGATATAGCCACTACGGAGAACAGCATTTAGGTTCCTTAAAAAACTAAAAATAGAACTACCGTAGGACCCAGCAATCCCACTACTGGGCATATACCCTGAGAAAACTAGAATTCGAAAAGAGTCATGTACCACAATGTTCATTGCAGCTCTATTTACAGTAGCCAGGTCTTGGAAGCAACCTAAGTGTCCATCGACAGATGAATGGATAAAGAAGATGTGGCACGTATATGCAATAGAATATTACTCAGCCATAAAAAGAAACGAAATTGAGTTATTTGCAGTGAGGTGGATGGACCTAGAGACTGTCATACAGAGTGAAGTAAGTCAGAAAAAGAAAAACAAATACCGTATGCTAACACATATATATGGAATCTAAAAAAAAAATAATAATAATGGTTCTGAAGAACCTAGGGGCAGGACAGGAATAAAGACACAGATGTAGAGAATGAACTTGAGGACATTGAGAGGAGGAAGGGTAAGCTGGGACGAAGTGAGAGAGTGGCCTGGACATATATACACTACCAAATGTAAAACAGATAGCTCGTGGGAAGCAGCCACATAGCACAGGAGATCAGCTGGTGTTTTATGACCACCCAGAGATGTGGGATAGGGAGGATGGGTGGGAGACGCAAGAGGGAGGAGATATGGGGATATGTGTATATGTATAGCTGATTCACTTTGTTATAAAGAAGAAACTAACACAGCATTGTAAAGCAATTATACTCCAATAAAGATGTTAAAAAAATAAATAAAATAAATGTCTGGCTAATAGTATTATGTTAGATTTATGTGGGTGGCTTCATGTGAGGCAGAACTTTGTAAGTCATAGTCCAAAACTGAGGAATTTGCTCACTCCATCTAATATTGTGTTAAGTCTGTAAGCTCAGTATTCAGCTATTTATATCATTGTGGACAGTGCTTGGCGTTAGATTATTTGTGCCACCACTCAGGTTGCTATGGCTCTGTGTGAAGGGCTGGGTTCCCCATGGGCCAGTAGATCCCAAATGTTAATTTGCCATTTTTCGGGAGAACTGGGAAAGATGTACCTTTCAGGGCCCCACTCCAAAAGTTTATTTGGTAGATCTGCAGTGAGGCTCAGGAACCTAAATTTCACTCAGTCAGCAAATATTTGAGTACCTATAATACAGATTGTCCCCAACTTACAGTGCTTTGAATGATTTTTCTACTTTATGATGGGGTGAAAGCAATATGCACTAAGCAGAAAGTGCACTTTGAATTTTGAATTTTGATCTTTTCCTGGGCTAGTAATATGCAGTACATTACTCTCTTCTGATGCCGGGCAGTGCCATTGTGCTGAGCACGAGGGTGAACAGCTGTTATACTTAGAACCATTCTGTACCTGTACGACCATTCTGTTTTTCACTTTCAGTACAGTATTCAATGAATTACATGAGATTTTCAACAGTTTATTATAAAATAGGCTTTGTGTTAGATGATTTTGCCCAGTTGTAGGCTAATGTAAATGTTCTGAGAACGTGTGAGGTAAGCTAGGTGAAGCTATGATGTTCAGTTAGGTTAGGTATACTAAATGCATTTTCAATTTACCATATTTTCAGCTTGGCTTTATTGAAAGGTAGCCCCATTGTAAGTTGAGGAAGACCTGTATGTGCCAGGAACTGTTCTAGGTGATAAGAATATGTAAATATCTTCTCTCTTGAAGCCTTTTTGCCACTGTTGTATATGTGTGTGTGAGTATGTGTGTGTGGGGTCACTTCTGGGAAAAAGGCAATAATATAATAAATAAGTTAATTATATGATACGTTAGAGTATTATAAGTGCTATGGAAAAATATAGAGTTGGTTAAGGTGGATTAGCATTGTAGAGAGTGGTATGTGTGAGGGTTAGGAATGGGAGGTGGAGATGGGAGTGCAATTTTACCAGTTCTCAGTATTATGGTATGTGTTTGATCACACTTTGAGAAACACTATTTGTAGACATTATAATTTAAATGGTAATTTAATATGATTTCCCATTAATTGTGTTTCTTCAAATTTAAAATTAAGCATACACATTCTGTTGTGAATTATAAAGAACTGAAGGATAACTTTTTAAACAGTTTTATTTGCGTAAAATCTATAGTCTATAAAATTCACCCAACATGAGTGTAGAGTTCAATAAACTTTAGTAAATTTACGCAGTTGTGCAGCTATCACCACAAGCCAGTTCTAAAACATTTCTATCACCCCAAGAAGTTTCTTTGTGCCTGTTTGCAGTCAATCCCTCCTCCCAGACTTAGTCCCAGACAACCACTGATCTGTGTTCTGTCTCTATAGTTTTGCCTTTTCTAGAAATATTTTAATAAATGGAATCATATCATATTTAGTCTTTTGAATCTGAGGGCTTTCATTTAGTAATATGTTTTTGAATTTATCCATGTTGTTGCATGTGTTAATTGTTCATTCCTTTTTATTACAGACTAATATTGTGTTGTCTGGCTATACCGTATCTCTTCACAAATTGGTTGGATATTTGGATTGTTCTTAAGTTTTAGGCTGTTTTGAATAATGTTGCTGTGGATATTTGCACACATGTCTTTGTGTGGATATATGCTTTCATTTTTGTTGGGTAGGTATGTAGGAGTGGAATTATTGGGTCTATGGTGAGTGTATGTTTAACTTTTTAAGATATTTTCAGTTTTCCAGATTAGCTGTACCATTTAATATTTCCATGAGCAATATATGAGGGTTCTAGTTTCTCTAAATCCTTGTCAACACTTGGTATTCTGTCTTTTTTGTCATAGTTCATTCTGTTGGATATGTAATGGTATCCGTGTGGTTTTAATTTATATTCTCCTAATGGTCAAGGATATCAAGCATCTTTTCATGTGCTTATTGACGATTTGTATTTCTTCTCTGGAGAAATATCTGTTCACATCTTTTGCCCATTTTTTTTTTTTTTTAATTTTATTTATTTGTTTATTTATTTATGGCTGAGTTGGGTCTTCATTTCTGTGCGAGGGCTTTCTCTAGTTTCAGCAAGTGGGGGCCACTCTTCATCGCGGTGCGCAGGCCTCTCATTATCGCGGCCTCTCTTGTTGCGGAGCACAGGCTCCAGACGCGCAGGCTCAGTAATTGTGGCTCACGGGCCTAGTTGCTCCGCGGCATGTGGGATCTTCCCAGACCAGGGCTCGAACCCGTGTCCCCCGCATTGGCAGGCAGATTCTCAACCACTGTGCCACCAGGGAAGCCCTGCCCATTTTTAAATTGGGTTATTTGTTTATTTTTAAGTTGTAAGAGTTATTTTTATATTCTGGATATTAGACCCTTATCTGATGCATGATTTACTAATATTTTATCCCATTCTCAAGGTTGTATTTTCACCTTCTTGGTAATTTCCTTTGATGCAAAAAAGTTTTAAATTTTGATCAAGTCCAATTTATCTATTTTTTCTTTTGCTATTTATGCTTTTGGTGTCATATCTAAGAATTAGTTGTCAAATCTGAGGTTGTAAAGATTTACTGCTATGTGTTTATCATTCATTCATATATATTCCCAAAGGATAAATTTTTAGAAAAGAAAAAAAGCCAGTGTGATTAGCCTATAAAAACAGTAATTCCTATTTTCAGTTATAATAACTCTAGTCTAGGATCATCTTTCCTTGTCACTGTACCCCTCCATATCCTGGGTTTGAATTGAAAAATTTTCTCAGGAGTCCCCTCAAATTTATTTCTTGCAGTTAACCAACTTTTAGGTTATTTCAGTAGTTAGAATACATTGTAGTTAGATGCTTCTCAGATAGCATGTTGTCAACTTTTCAGCTGCTAATGACTTTTTGTCTCTTTTGAAGAATCAATTAACTTTCTATATATGTTGACTTATCTACATGAGGAGAGGTCTTATAACATCCTGTGGTTCCTCTGCCAGACTTTCCTGCCTCTATATTTGCTGATATATAATAGAGTGATAATGTATGCAGATTGAAATCACTTAATATTCTTTTTCACTGATAATCTATCAGTAGAAGTTTACTTGATGTGGAGTTACATCATATATCATATCATATCATATATCATTTTCCACCTTTCCTTTCATGGTAAGCAGAATAATGCCCCCCCCCACCCCAAAATGGTCAATTCTTAATCCCCAGAACCTGTGAATGTTGCATGTTTGCATGGCAAAGGGGAACTAAGGTAGCAGATGGAATATTTATGTTGCTAATCAGCTAATCTTAAAATAGGCAGGTTAACCTATATTATTTGAGTGGGCCCAGTGGGTCCTTAAATAGGGAAGAGAGAGGCAGAAGAGGTCAGAGTGGTGTGATGAGAAGAAATTAACCACTGCTGCTGGCTTTGAAGATGGAGGAGGAAGACCATGAGTCAAGGAGTGTGGGTGGCCCCTAGAAGCTAAAAAGGGCAAGGAAATAAATTCTCCTCTAGAGCCACCAGAATGCCCTGTCCAGTGATACCCATTTTGGGTTTTTGAACTAAAAAACTATAAGATTATATTTTTTTATGTGTATGAATATGATCCTTTTATTTTTTATTGAAATATAGTTAATTTACAATATTGTGTTAGTTTCAGGTATACAGCACAGTGATTCTTTTTTTTTTTTGCAGATTATATTCCATTATAGGTTATTACAAGATACTGGGTATAATTCACTGTGGTATAGAGTAAATCTTTTTGCTTATCTGTTTAATGTGTAGCAGTTTGTATCTGTTAATCCCATATTCCTAATTTGTCCCTTCCCCTCTGCCTGTCCCCTTTGGTAACTATAAGTTTGTTTTCTATGTCTGTGAGTCTGTTTCTGTTTTGTATATAAATTCATTTTTATTATTTTTTAGATTCCCCATATAACTAATATCATATAGTATTTGTCTTTCTCTGTCTGACTTATTTCACTAAGCATTATATTATCTAGGTCTATCCATGTTGCTGCAAATGGAAACATTTCATTCCTTTTTATGGCTGAATAATATTCCACTGTGTGTGTGTGTGTGTGTGTGTGTGTGTGTGTGTGTGTGTGTGTGTGAGAGAGAGAGTGTGTGTGTGTGCACGCCTGTGTGTATCATATCGTCTTAAGCCAATTGTTTATGGGCATGTGGGTTGCTTCCATGTCTCAGCTGTTGGAAATAGTGCTGCTGTAACATTAAGGTGCATTTATCTTTTTGAATTAGAGTTTTCGGTTTTTCCAGATGTATATCCAGGATTGGAACTGCTTGATCACATCGTGGTTCTAGTTTTGGTTTTTTAAGGAACTTCCATGCTATTTTCCATAGTGGCTGTACAAATTTGCATTCCCACCAACATCCTCTCCAGCATTTATTATTTGTAGACTTTTTGATGATAGACCATTCTGACTGGTGTGAGATAATTTGTGGTTTTGATTTGCATTTCTCTAGTAATTAGTGATGTTGAGCATCTTTTCATGTGACTGTTAGCCATCTGTATGTCTTCTTTGGAAAAATGTCTGTTCAGGTCTTCTGCCCATTTTTTGATTGGTTTGTTTGTTTTGATATTGAGTTGTATGAGCTGTTTGTATATTTTGTATATTAACCCCTTGTTGGGTGCATTGTTTGCAAATGTTTTATCTCATTCTATAGGTTGTCTTTTCATTTTTTTGATGATTTCCTTTGCTGTGCAAAAGATTTTAAGTTTGATTAGGTCCCATTTGTTTATTTTTGCTTTTATTTCTTTTACCTTGGGAGACTGATATAAGAAAATATTGCTACAATTTCTGTCAAAGAATTTTTTGCCTGTGTTCTCTTCTAGGATTTTTAGGGTGCCACGTCTTATATTTGTTTAGGTCTTTAAACCATTTTCTGTTTATTTTTGTATATGGTGTGAGGGAATGTTCTAATTTCATTGCTTCAAATATAGCTGTCCAGATTTCTCAGCACCACTTGTTGAAGAGACTGTCTTTTTTCATTGTATATTCCTACTTCTTTTGTCATAGATTAATTGACAATAGGTATGTGGATTTATTTCTGGGCTTTTGGCTCTGTTCTGTTGATCTATGTGTCTGTTTTTGTGCCAGTACCACACTGTTTTGATTACTGTAGTTTTGTAGTATAGTCTGAGCTCTGGAAGGATTATACCTTCAGCTTTGTTCTTTTTTCTCAGGATTGCTTTCGCAATTCTGGGTCTTTTGTCATTCCATACAAATTTTAGGATTATTTGTTCTAGTTCTGTGGAAAATATCATGGGTATGTTGATAGGGATTGCATTAAATATGTAGATTGCTTTGGGTAGTATGGCCATTTTAACAATATTAATTCTTCCAGTCAAGGAGCATGGGATATCTTTCCATTTCTTTGTGTCATCTTCAGTTTCCTACATCAGTGTATTATAGTTTACAGAGTATATGTCTTTTACCTCCTTGGTTAAGTTTATTCGTAGGTTTTTTTTTTTTCTTTTTCTTCTGATGAAATTTTAAACTGGATTTTTTTTTTTTTTTTTTTTTTTTTTTACTTTCTGATATTTCATCGTCAATGTAGAGAAACACAACAGATTTCTGTATATTAATCTTGTATCCTGCTACCTTGCTGAAATCATTTACTAGTTCTAATAGTTTTTGTGTGTAGACTTTAAGGTTCTCTATATAGAGTATCCTGTCACCTGCAAATAGTTACAGTTTTACTTCTTCTCTTCCAATTAGGATACACTTTATTCCTTTTTCTTGTCTGAGTGCTGTGGTTAATAATTCTAATACTGTGTCAAATAGAAGCAGTGAAAGTGGACATCCTTGTCTTTTTCCTCAATATAGTGTGAAAGCTTTCAGCTTTTCATCATTGAGAGTGATGTTTGCTGTAGGTTTCTCATAAATGGCCTTTGTTATGTTGAGATATGTTCCCTCTATACCTGCTTTGATGAGACTTTTTATCCTGAATGAGTGTTAAATTTTGTCAAATGCTTTTTCTGCATCTATTGAGATGATCATGTGGTTTTTTTCTTTCCTTTTGTTAATGTGGTTTGTCACATTAATTGATTTGCATATTTAGAACCATCCTTGTGACCCTGGAATGAATCCAGACTCATCATAGTGTATGATCCTTTTTATGTATTGTTGGATTACTTTTGCTAATATTTTGTTGAGGATTTTTGTGTCTATATTCATCAACGATATTGGGCTGTAATATTCTCCTTTGTAGTGTCTTGGTCTAGTTTTTATATCAGGATAATGGAAGCCTCATCAAATTAACTTGGGAGTGTTCCCTTCTTTCAATCTTCTGGAATAGTTTGAGAAAAAAATAGCTGTAAGTTCTTTATATGTTTGGTAGAATTCCCTGGTGAAGCTGTCCAGTCTTGGACTTTTGTTTGCAGAGAGTTTTTAAGTTACAGTTTATATTTGCTTCTAGTGATTGTTCTGTTCAAATTGTTTGTTTTTCTTGACTCAGTCGTGGCAGGTAATCCATTTCTAGAAATTTGTCCATTTCTTCTAAATTGTCCAATTTGTTTGCATATACCTATTCAAAGTATTCTCTTATGTATATCTCTGGTATTGGTTCTTATTTCTCCTCTTTCATTTCTTATTTTGTTTATTTGGGTCCTCTTTCTTTTCTTCTTGGTGAGCCTGGCTATAGGTTTGTCAATTTTGTTTATCTTTTCAAAAAACCATCTGTTGGTTTATTTGATCTTTTCTATTTTTTTTTAATCTCTATTTTATTTATTTCCTCTTTGATCTTTATTATTTCCTGCCTTCTGCTGACTTTGGGCTTTGTTTGTTGTCTTTTTCTAATTCTTCTTGCTGGTAGGTTCAGTTGTTTGTTTGAGATTTTTCTTACATTTTTTGAGGTAGGCCTGTATCGCTATGAAGTTTCCTTTTGGAACTCCTATTGCTGCATCCCATACATTTCATAAAGCTGTGTTTTCATTTTTGTTTGTCTCAAGGTATTTTCTGATTTCTTCTTTATTTCATTGTTGACCCATTATTTATTTACTTATTTATTTATTTATTTATTTATTTATTTATTTATGGCTGCAACAGGTCTTAGTTGTGGCACTGGGATTTTTCGTCGCAGCATGCTGGCTTTTCATTGTGGTGTGCGGGCTTCTCTCTAGTTGTGGTATGGGGGCTCCAGAGTGCATAGTATCTGTAGTTGTGGTGCGCGGAACACAGAGGACCCCGAATAGCCAAAGCAGTCTTGAGAAAGAAAAACGGAGCTGGAGGAATCAGGCTCTGTGACTTCAGACTATACTACAAAGCTACAGTAATCAAGACAGTATGATACTGGCACAAAAACAGAAATATAGATCAATGGAACAGGATAGAAAACCCAGAGATAGGCCCATGCACATATGGTCACCTTATCTTTGATAAAGGAGGCAAGAATATACAATGGAGAAAAGACAGCCTCTTCAATAAGTGGTGCTGGGAAAACTGGACAGCTACATGTAAAAGAATGAAATTAGAACTTTCTCTAACACCATACACAAAAATAAATTCAAAATTGACCAAAGACCTAAATATAAGGCCAGACACTATAAAACTCTGAGAGGAAAACATAGGCAGAACACTGTATGACATAAATCACAGCAAGATCCTTTTTCACCTTATGTCTTTTGATCAGAGCGTTTAGTGCATTGACATTTAAAGTAATTATTGATAGGTATGTACTTATTGCCATTTTATTCCTTGTTTTCCAGTTGATTTTGTAGTTCTTCTTTGTTCCTTTCTTCTTTTTGTTTTTCCTTTTGTGGTTTGATGATTTTATTTTGTAATATGTTTGAGTTCCTTCCTTTTTGGTTTTTGTGAATCTGTTGTAGGTTTTATTTATGGTTACCATGGGGTTCATGTATGTTGACCCATAACTATATCTACTTGCTTTAAACTGATAGTCATTCAAGTTCAAACACATTCTAAAAGATCTACATTTTTACCCCCCCCCGTCACATTTTGTGATTTTGATGTCTTAATTTACATCTTCATGCCTATCCCTTTGCTGTCTATTGTAGTTAAAAGCACTTTTACAATTTTTTTTTTGTTTTCTAATCTACATACTGACTTATTTAAGTGATCTTCAATCCTTACTATATATTTGTCTTTCTTAATGAGATTTTCTCTTTTCTATTTATTCTTGCTTCTTTTCCATTTAGAGAAGACCCTTAAACATTTCTTTTGGGGTATGTTTAGTATTGCTGAATTCTTTTAGTTTTTGCTTGTCTGAGAAATTATCTCTATTCTTCTAAATGATAATTCTGCTGGGTAGAATACCCTAAAATAATTCTGCAGGTTTTTCCTTTTCAGGATTTTGAATATATCAAGCCACTCCCCTCTGGCCTGAAAAGTTTCTGCAGAGAAATCTACTGATAGCCTTAGAGGGGTTTCCTTGTAAATGGTTCTTTGTTTTTCTCTTGCTGCCTTTAGAATCCTCTCTTCATCTTTAACTTTTGCCAGTTTAATTATGATAGGTCTTGGTCTGGGCTTGATTGGGTTTATCTTTTTTACAACCCTTGTGCTTCTTGTACCTGGATCTGTTTCCTTCTTTAGGTTTGGGAAGTTTTCAGGTATAATTTCTTCAAATACATTTTGATCTCCTTCTCTCTTTCCTCTCTTTTGGAACCCCTCTTATGTATATATTGGGATGTTTTATATTAATCCATAGATCTTGTATGTTGCTTTCATTTTTCTTCATTTGTCTTTCTGTCTGCTGCTCTGCAAAATTGCAAGCTAATGTTTTATTTATACCTAATTGTTTGTAAATAGGTTTGCCAAAAACAGTCATGGAGATTGCTTGGATAGAAACACAAGTTGTTTCTTTAAAGACCCTGTTAAAGAGAATGAAGTTGAAGTAGCTGAAGTTCAACAGATTTTGTCCTTAAAAAAGGCAGATAGACAAAGACTGTGACATTTGACATGAAGATGACATCTGTGTTCCATGCTTTGCCAAATTTACAGAAGAATTGGTTTAGGAAAAGTGCTTTTTGGCTGCCACTGAGCTTTGATTATCATCTGAATAGTGAAATGGAAAAGATGAAACCAAACATTCAGAATGAGGGGGAAAAGAGGGCTAAAGGATTTCCTGCAGTTTGGTTTAGCATTATAGATTCTCAATTTCTGGAATATACCTGGACTCATCTGGCTCACTAGTATACTGAATCCAAGCTGTGTTGCCTGTACTGCTGTGCTGAACTTAGTGTTATACAAGTTAAAAACTTAACCACTTTTCTTATATTTCCTTGTTTTTCAATGATAATGTTAGATGGTGTATTGTGAGGATTAAATGAGATTACATGAAATGACATGAAAATCCAGTATAGTGCCAGGTACATTGTAAATGCTCAACCCGTATTAATTCCCTTTCTCCTTACTCCACTACAAGCACAGCAATAGTTAAAATGCTATTTCTTCTCTCTTGTTCCTTTGGGGAAAGTATCAAAAAGATGCCTCAGTTAGTTTAATGCTGCTTATTTTACCCTGAGTTTCCTAGAAAACAGAGCTGAGGCAAAGCCTAGGAGCATGCTAATGCTTTGCCAGGAGTACAGTCCCAGGGTAGCAAAAGTGAGGGAAAAATTAAGCAAGGCATCAAAAATGGGATAGTAAATACAAAGTACACATATTGAGTTGTAAACATAGCCATGTTGTCAGGAATGTCTCTGGATAAGCCATGTGGAAACACTCATTTCACAACAATCTCTGCGGGGGAGGAAAGTGGAACAATTTATCTGTGTCTTCTTCCTGTCTCTTGTCATTTATTGGTCACTGTTTGCCTCTGAGTCTAGAAGCAGTGGCAGGTGCCAGGGCCTCTGTGAGTTTAGTCAGAACAAGTTTGGTGCCAAGCTGCTGCAGTTCCAGGGCAGCACCAGGAGCCCAGCCCTTTCTCCAGGTAAGCCTGAGATAGCTGAAAGTGTTAGGAGATGCTAGTGGGGCTGAAACATCTGCAGAGATCAAAAACTGGGTTCATTGCACAGCAGGTTCTTTATAATGCTATTTGTTTCTGAGACATTTTCTTTTAAAATGATAATCCTTGCATGTGTAACATCTAGTATAGTTTCCTTATAGTATATATTTCTCTCATGGTCTGAATTTTATTTTATGCTGTTTACCAGTGAGAGCCAAGTCAGCAGACGGTGGTGCATTGTTCCTTGAATGTGAAGCACTGTGCTGCAAATGCTGTCAGCTAATGAGAGCACCAACTGACTCCTTGAGCTGAGGGAGCTATGCCAAGTGTCATGCACTTTACTTTGGCCTCTCCACTGCCATTTATTTCACTTTCTGGCAAACTAAATGATTGATAAAAAGTGTACAAGTGCTGGGTTTTCCACAAAGAAACAAAGGAATAACCGTTGGATTGTAATGCAAGTTTTCAGTGAGATTCTTCAAGGAAATGCTGAGCAACCCTATGGTAACCTCCTTTATGCACAACAAAAGGCATCAGTGCGCATCACTGTAACCTGAGAGGACTGGCTAGCAGTTGTATGAACAGGAGCTGGAGAAATGATGGTAGAGGCATGCTGTGGCTGCAGGCATAAAATAGTATATGTAAAGTGACTGGCATATGTAGTTGACACTTGATGAATGACAAATATTATTGTTATCTCCATCAATATTATTAATCATCACATTCAATCCTTACAAATTATGTTTTCCCCTTCTTTAAAGCAAACAGTCAGCTATTTATTGAATAACTTTCATGAAAATGTGGGAGGAATGATCTGAATACCCATACTGTGTAAAGGTTGTACCTTGGGTGGATTGCACAGCTAGGAGAGAACTCATTATTTGCCATTTGAATTGTTTCCATAGTCTTCCCTCTCGCACCCCTCTAAGAACCTACAAGGTGGAAAGCATAGTTCTAAATGGGAGAAGAGATACAACTAGATGAATCAGAGATATTTTTACAGTTTTTACCATCCCCTAAAGCACAGTTTGAGTGGAAATGTGCGTGGGAGAGAGACAGATGTACCACGTGAAGGTAAGGTGTGTAGTGTGGGTGGATGGTGTAAGGGGAGAAGAAGAAGGTGTTAAGCCTTTAAATCCCAAATTGCATGACATCCCACCAGATCTAGGGACAGAGGGATAGGCTGCATGGTGGAAACCACTTATAAATGTTTACAACATGTAATCATCAATGGAAATGGAATTAAATTATTTAAGCTTCTGAGAATGTAACATTTAAAGGCTTTTTATCTTTATAAAAGTAGATACCTCAAAAAAAGTGCCTTGCTCTCCAAGAAAATAATGGGTAAGGATGTGCCAGGAGTGATTTGCTCCTAGCAAGAGGTTGGTTATTTTCCTAATACCCCCAGAACCTTGGCATGCCCTGAAGGCTAATGGAAGACACCCAATTATGGTAAATGTGTCTGCCCTCAAATTCTTTCATGGTTTAAATTCTTACTGACTTATTATTTGGCTTATAAGGGTTCTTCATTGATGGCTATGGCAATCAGACCCAGTGAAAATAGATCTGTGGGGAGCCTATATTTTAGTTGCCAATTAGGGCAGCCAGCTAGTGCACCATGAAACATGGTGTCTATCAGTTTATATCACATGTTGCTCTTTTGAAACTGTGTTATAGATGATATAATATTATATTTTATTGTTATTTAACGCTCAAATGAACAAAGCAAATTTCTGTATGTAAAAGATACATGAAAAGCATTATGTGAACTGTGACACGATAAACACATATATGTTATTTTCCTAACTATTTTTCTTTGTTCTTAGACTTTTAGGCAATGTCAATATGTATATAAGCTTTTATTGAATACATATTAAGTAAATATTAAGTTAATTTATATGACAAATTTTTTTCACTTGAAGTTATTTTTTTAAATTGAGATGAGCTGATGAAAAATTTCAGTTCTAACAAACTCTAAAACACGTATGTGCTAATACAAAAATTATATATTAAGAAATGACACCTTGACAAATCAGTTTTCTAAATTTTATAATTCAGGGTGTTCTTATTTTGCTTACAAATTTCTATTACAGAATGCATTTCATTTCAGTGAGATTTCAGAATGTTTAGAGTTTTCTTAAATTTTTAAAGTAAGTGGTAATTTATCACTGTATTTTAACTACTATTATTATCTTGTAACAAACGGTTTTATAAAACATAGAATTACCATAGTGAGTCATGATCTAAATTACCTAACAGTTTAGTTGGAATAGGCTTTTTTTTAAAAAGATTTTTTATTTTTTAATTAATTAATTAATTAATTAGTTACATTTGGTTGCATTGGGTCTTCGTTGCTGCGCGCCGGCTTTCTCTAGTTGTGGTGAGCGGGGGCTACTCTTAATTGCAGTGCGCAGGCTTCTCATTGTGGTGACTTCTCTTGTTGCGGAGCATGGGCTCTAGGCCGTGTGGGCTTCAGTAGTTGCAGCATGTGGGCTCAGTAGTTGTGGCTCGCAGGCTCTAGACCGCAGGCTCAGTAGTTGTGGTGCACGGGCTTAGTTGCTCCATGGCATGTGGGATCTTCCCGGACCAGGGCTCAAACCTGTGTCCCTGCATTGGCAGGCAGGTTCTTAACCACTGTGCCACCAGGGAAGCCCTGGAATAGGCTTTTAAAGCTATTCTCTGTGTCTCTACTCATATTTATACATTAGGTTGAAAAGTTCCTTGGTATAGTTTTATAAGCATGTATAAGTTAGGATATAGGCTTGACTGCCATAACAGTGATCCAAAACATCAGTTGCTTAGATAAGACAGAAATTATTATGCTAGTCCAGGGTTAGCAAGGAATCTGCACAGTGTAGAGGACCCAATCACCTTCTATGTTTTCACTTTGCTGTCCCTTGGATGTTGATTTTGTTTATGGATGGAGACCACCATGTTTGCCTCCCAGCAAGAAACTGAAAAGGGAGGACATGCTCCTTTCTTCTTCAGGGATTGACCTGGAAGTAGCACACATCACTTTTCTTGCATCTTACTAGTCAGAATTCAGTCATACCACCATATATAGCGGCAAAGGAAGCTAGGAAATGTAGGATGCTGTATACCTAGCTAAAATTCCTATTACTATAAAAGAAAGAGAACATGGGTTTGGGGAAACATCTAACAGTTTCTGCTATGTGCACTCTTATCTCCCAGCCATGAAACTTATCTACTCCCTCTCTAGGTCTCATTCATCTCATAGTTTATTATATCTGTGTGATGCAAAGTCTATTCTTTCTCTCAAGCCCTGATATTACTTCTTATGGTTGGCACATCTGATCTGAAAGCCACTTTATCTTCCATTTGCTCACCCCTCCCCCCAAATGCACATCCAATATACAGTGGTAAATACAAGGCAGGTTAACATATACAAAAGACAGTGGTAGAGGAGAAACAGGATAAGACACTCCCATTTGGAAAAGGGGAAGATCAGAAACCCAATAGTCACTCAGCAATGGTCAAATCCTGTGTGTAGGAATCATGAAGATTTTTATCCTGGTAGTAGAAAAGTTTCTTTGTTAGCCCTCCTGGCAAACTTGTCCCCCTGCCCTTGTTCTCTGTGGCTCCTGGCTTTGTCCTTTGGGAGATTCTTTATTGTCTGTTATTCTCCATGTGCAGATCTAAAGTGGGCATTAAAAAAGTATACCCTTAGTAGGCATTAGATAGCTTTCAAAGTTGGCTTCCTGCTAGTGCAGGTAAGAGCCTAGGGGTTGTCTTTGGGTTGAACAATTATAGGCTTTTATAGTCCAAGTGTGTGTGTGTAATACATCCCCTGAAAAACTTACTGGGTTTTCTGCCTATTTGTTCTGATTAGTTTCAAGTGCAAGTAACCATAGCCCAATATTAATCAAGACATAATTTTTTTCCTAGATAAATAACTGGATTTTAATTGTTGGCCTTTGTGCTCAGCAAATCTCCCAGTTTCTAAATCAAGGTCAGTTACCTTGAGGCTTAGGTGAGAAGGAAGTGCCCTTAATATCTTCCTGATTTCTGGGCTGGATCCCATTGTCTGGCTGTTGAACTCGTGGAGTCTCAGGCTTATATCAGCTTAGGCAGAGCCTTGTGAACCTCTTGTTTTAACTATGTGTGATTAGAATATAGAAGAATTAGGTTTAAAACCCAATGAAGCCATACTTCACCAGTCCCTCAGTCAATTTAGGTTTCAAGCTATAGGTGGGGTGAGTTTTCTTTAGTAGAGCTGAGTTCTCTTCCATATCTGCTTGAGACTTCTTTATTTAGGCTGAGTTTATATCTCTTGAAAGATATTGTTGGAAGCATCAAGAAGTAACCAATGCACACTAACATTCTTACTTTTTCTCAATCTAGAGGCTTGGTTAGTTCTTTTAAAGTACTAACTTTCAAGGTGACAGTTTGAATAAACATTTTGCTGTGGCATCGCAAGAGTCAGCAACGTTTCATCTTGCTCTCCATTCATCATCACCTACTGCACAATCTCCAAGTCAGTACCATATATTATATAGGTTCTGATAGGGCAGCCATCAAATTCTATGTTAGTTAGGACGTGGGTTCAGCCACTGTAACAATGACCCTAAATTACAAGGGCTTAATCAAAATAGAGATTTACCTCTCTTCCACCTTACAGCCCAGGCATACACAGCCCAGAGCTAAGTTCCATTATGTTGGGGATCCAGGATCCTTCTGTTTTGTTGCTCCACCATCCTTTGAGTGTTGCTCTTGTCTACATGTTCCAAGATGGTGCACCACCACCACTTCTGCATTTCAGCCAGTGAAAAGAGAAAAAAAAAAAAAAGGGAAGGCCCATCCCTTCCGTTTAAGGCTCTATACTGTTCACATTAACCTGAACTTAACCACATGGCTATATCTAGATGCAAGAGGCTTGAAATATGCAGGGTATTCAGATAAAAATTTTGTTAATAGTAAAAGTGTTATTAAAGACAAAGTGTAGAATAGATTTTGGACTATTGTTAACAATTCATGTCACAAAACATAGGATACACACTTGGATCTTTAAGAACAAGAACAAAACCAAAACCAACCAATAACCAAACAAAAAGCCTTTATTATCACATTGAAACTAGATAGGATAATTGTGAAGTACAATACCCAAGACTTCAATGCTAGGGTGACTGCATGATATATAAATTTAACTGTCTTTATAACAATTTAGTCTGCAGTTTGCCTTGCAGAGACTGCAGTGAATATGCTCATGTGCATTACATTTGAGATTATGGGCTTAAAAATTTATTTCTTCACTTGAGAGTTGTGTTTTTTCCTCTTTAATACTTAATGAGGTATGAAATAGAGAGTAGAAGCATAATAACATTGAGTGTCAAGCATTTCCACCAAAGTTCCCCTAATTGCAGAGAGAGAAAATGAGTAATGTACTCTCAAATTGGAAATTTCTTGGTGGGAGGCCTCAAGTTTTATCTTAAAAATTAGTACAAATTTTGTATTATACTCCATTTTGTATACTCATTCTATAAATATGTTTGTTTTTAATGTGAAAATATTTACATTACTTATTTTACCAAATATAAAGTTGGTACTCCAGGAAGACATACATCATTTTTTCTGTGTCTCTTACATTAATGCATACCTCTTGGGGTATGCATGAAATCATTGAGAACGTGGGTAGTTAGATTTATAAAACTCACACTATATACTTTATTTACATTCATTAGCAACCAGTGATGAAATGAAAAGATAACTGATATGGTTACTGCTGGGAGCCATTTTCAGGTCTATCTCCTTCCTTATCCCATTTCCCCTTCCCTATATTCCCAGTGGATGCCTCCTCAGCCCATTGCTTTCACATGGTTGATTCCTCATTCTTGAAGTGTCAAATCAAATGTCATATTTTTGAGAAATAACTTTCTTGACCATGGCAGAGAGACGCTAAGGTGACATTCAATGATCCTTGCATCCTGGTGTTCATGCCTTTCTGTAATCCCCTCTGCTTCAGTTTGGGCAGTATCTGTGACTTGCTTCTAATCAGTAGAACTTGGCAAGAGTGATGGGAAGTCACTCCATGACTGCGTTATGTTATTTAAGACTCAGTTTTAGCAGACTGGAGCAAGAAATTTTGTTGGTAGTTTTGAAGCAATAAGCTGTCATGTTTTGAGAGGGCCATACAGCTAGGACCTGACAATGGAATGAGATAATTGAGAGCTCCTCATCTGCCAGCAAGGAAAAAAGAACCTCAGTCCTACAACTTCAAGCAACTGAATTTTGCCACTAACTTTAATGAGCTTGGAAGAGAATCCTGAAACTCTAGCTGAGAATGCTGCCCAGCTTATGGCTTGATATCAGCCTGGTGAGACTTTGAGCAGAGGTCTCAGCCTGGATTTCTTTTCTACAGAAACTGTGAGATAATAAATGTGTATTGTCTTAGGCCCTAAGCTTATAGAAATTGAATACACAGCAAAATAAAATGAATTTAGATATTAGGAGTCCTATGTTGCTTGAGGGGGAAAAATCCAAATACCACATCCTACTTTCCTTCCTCGTAGTTGTGTCTGTCCACAGCTGAGGCAGCCTTGTCCAAGGATAGTGGAGTGGGGAATGCAATCCAGAATAAGGTTTACAAACTTCAACTTCTGTCAACTTGTGTTGAGCTTTCTTGTCTGAGCTCATCCTGTGAACCACTGATTATACTACTATAGTGTGTGCTACAGCAGCCACTTTGAACACACTTCACCCTTCCACGATGACACTTCTGGCCATGGCGTGTTCTGCGTGTGGTGCATTGCATAATCGTCTGAATGCCCTCGGTCGGCTTAGATGTCTTTGGAGGTTCCAAAGGCATAGCAATGCTCAGCGTGTATCTCTGCTTACTTTTGGGTGGGACCTGTAGCTAAGTTTCTGCTTCAGTTAATGAGACGTCGGGCATGAGCTTCCCAAATGAATGGTAAGCCCACTGGTTTTCTGCAGTGTGGCTCAGGTATCCTCACTTTGCCAGACCCGCATTGAAAGAAAGCCTCCCTACAAACGACTTACTGAGGTTGTATGAAAGCTGCAGAATGCTAGCCATGCAAAGGAGTAACCCGATCCTGGCTCTTCCAACTGCACACAAAGGCTTGTACCCAGAGGTGCTTTTCCCTTCATGGTGCTCACAAGGCTTTTGGGATACAGTGTACCACCACAAAGAAGGGGGCACACGCGAGACTTCTGTGCCGTGAGAGGCATACCAGAGCTAAAGCAGTCCTGTGACTTAGCTTTCCGGCACACGGAGGCACCCCTCTCTCTGGTGATGGGGAAAAGTCCACCTTCCTTCGAAACGAGAGGTCACTTTTGATGGTAATGTAGCTGCCGATGGCAGTGGGATGAGCCCTCAGGAATGAGTGGCAAGCCCCTGGTTTCTTTTGGGAGAACTAAGTGTTCCCGATAGAGGCTTTTGTGGAATGAAGAAACATGGGCAATGTGTTTTCCAGGCAGCTGGAGCAGCAACCAAGTCCCTTTCCAAAAGGGGAAAAGCACGTTTTCCCGACGTTTTCGAATTACCAACTTGATCCCACAGCACATTTACCAGCACTCTCTCTCTCATGTACTGGGGACGTTGGGGACACACTGGGCCCTCCATGATGGCACATTGGACGCCTGAGTTCTGCATGCGAGGCATCGCCTTTCCCATTGGATGACATAGTCAGGCTTAGGTGACTTCGGAATGTCCAAATGCCTCAAATTCTTCCCGGTAGTTGGGTTCTTTCTTCAGGCTGGGCTGAAAGACTACCTTCCCTTCATGGTAGAGATACCAAATGTATGAACATCCAGGATGTACGTAGTTCACTGGCATTATTACAGTGCAACACAGGCTGCGTCACAAAGGAGTGCCACGTGAACGTAAGACTGGCTAGAACTGCATCCCCGGGGCTGTTGTAAAGCTGTAGAAAGCAAGCTGTGCAAGCAAGAAACCAGTTCATTGCGCTTCCACCTGCATAGAAAGAGGTGATACCAACAGTCTGGTTCCCGTTCTGTTACTTGAAAGACACACAACAGAATCACAGGAGAGACGTTCTCTCTCGGAAATGATTTCATACACGACTGTCTTTAGCCTGTGAAAAGCATACAGGAGTTACAGCACTCGATCGACTCAGTGTTTCTTGAGCAGGCTGCACACCAAAGTTTGCTGATGGAAAACTCTGGGGCTTCCCTTGTGGCTTGTGGTCACCTTTTCTTCGCACTCTAGGCAGGGAGGCTCGTTGGAGGAGCTCCCGGCAAGCACTGGAGACTTCAGGGCTTCTTCCCAGAGGCATTCCTGGAAGTGAATAAAAGCCGTGCAACATGAGTGGTTTTCAAGCAGCCTTGGCGTCTCCACTATCTAGTTTTGGAATGGGTAGTACTGCCTTTCCCAGGCTTACCTTGTGCCTAGTGGATCACACTGCACATTTACATCCCTTTTGTGACCAGCTACTGGAGACACTGAGAACAAACTTCACCCTTCCACGATGACACTTTTGGACTAGCGTGCTCTCAGTGTGGTGCATTGCCTAATCATCTAAATGCCCACATTAGGCCTAGGTGTGTTGGATGTTCCAAGGCCTAGCATGGCTCAGGGTATATCTCTGCTTACTTTTGTGTGGGACCCGTAGCCAAGTTTCTGCTTCCACCAGAGAGATGTCGGGCCTGAGCTTCACAAATGAATTGGAAGCCTGGTGGCTTTTTGCCGTGCAGCTCAACTATCCGCACTTGAAAGAAAGCCTTCCTAGACCCGTCTTCCTGAGGTTGTATGAAAGGTGAGGAACGCTACCCATCCAAAGTAGAAAGCCACTCCTGGCTCTTCAGACTGCAAAGAGAGGGTTGTTCCCTGAACTGTTTTTCCCTCGATGGTGCTCAGCAGGCTTCTGGTGTATAGTGTATTCCAAGGAAAGAAGTGATATACGCGCGGTCCAAAGCCATGTGCGGCATACTAGACCTAAAGCAGTCCATTGACTAAGGCTTCCAGGACACTGCTGCACCGCCAATTTGGGAGATGGGAAAAAGTGCACCTTACCTCGAGACCAGAGGTTACGTACTCTTGGCACTTTAGGTACTGAATGCTGTGGGATGAGCTCGTGGTCAAGAATGACAAGCACCTGGTTTCGTTCCGGAAAACTCGCTGTCCCTCACAGAGGCATTTGTGGAGTGAAGCCGAATGGGCAGCGTGTTTTTCAGGCAGTTTTGAAGCAGCAACCAAGTCACTTTCTAAAAGAGGAAAAGCGGCTTTTCCCGACATTTTCTAATTACCAACATGATCCCACAGCGCATTTACCAGCACTCTCTGACTGATTACTGGAGACTGTGGGGACATACTGGGCCCTTCCATAATGACACATTGGACACCTGGGTACTGCATGCGGTGCAGAGCATTACCCATGGAATCACCTAGTCAGGTCTAGGGGACTTAGGAACGCCAAATGCTTCCCATTGTTACCGGTATTTCTGTACGTTTTCTTACGCTGGGCCAAAAGTCTACCTTCCCTTCCTTGTGGAGATAAAACAGGTATGAGCACCCAGGATGTATCTTAGTCTCAGGGAATGTGTCAGTGCAACTCCTTGGCCTTTACAAAGGTAGAGCCGGGCTGAACGTAAGACTGGCTACAACTGTGTCCCCTGGGCTTTGGTACAGCAGCCATTCTTTTGTCTTTTAACCTTCCTACTAGCTTTATAAGTGGTTGATCTACTACCTGTACACTATGTTTGCCTTTACCTTTAGATTTTTCCTTTCATAATTTCCTTATTTCTAGTCGTGGCCTTCTCTTCCATTTAGAGAAGTTTCTTTAACATTTCTTATAAGGCCAGTTTATTGGTGATAAACTCTTAAGTTTTTGCTTGTCTGTAAAAGCTTTATCTCCATCAATTGTGAATGATAACCTTGCTGGATAGAATATCCTTATAATATTGGTTGTACATTTTTTCCTTTCATCACTTTGAATATATTGTGCCATTCTCTTCTGGCCTGCAAAATTTCTGCTGAAAATTTAGTTAACTCTCTTATAGGAGTTTCCTTGTTGGTAAGTAGTCGCTTGTCTCTTGTTGCTTTTAAGATATTCTCTTTAATTTTTACCATTTACTCACTATGTATCTTGGTGCGTACCTCTTTGGGTTCTTCTTGTTTGGGACTCTGCTTACTGTACTTGTATGTTCGTTTCCTTTTCCAAGTCAGGGAAGTTTACACCTATTATTTCACCTCTTATTTCTTCAAATAGGTTCTCTGCCTCTTTCTCTGTCTTCTCCTCTGGGACCCTTATAATGCAAATGTTGGTATGCTTGATGTTGCCACAGAGGTCCTCATTTTTTAAAATCCCCTTTCTTCCCTTTCAGCTTGGCTGATTTCCTATACTTTGTCTTCCAGATTGCTGGTCTCTTCTTTTTTTTTTTAAGAAGCAAATGGGAGACATTTCTTTCCCTATATTAAGTCTTATTTTCAATGTGTAACATAATAGATTTAGTAAGGAACCTCTAGCATAACCACACTTAATGACATTCTTGATCCAGTGCTTTTCTCAAAAACAGGCAAAGAATTTAAGTTGACCAATTTGGAAACCATTTGGTATGCCAGGGTCATGTAATCTACTGTTGTTTCCTGTTTTTCATTTCAGTTATTGTATTCTTCAGCTCTGATTGCTTTTTTTTTATATTTTCTAATTCTCTGTTGAAGTTTTCGCTTTGTTCATCTATTCTTCTCCATAGTTCAGTGATCATCTTTATGATCATTATCTTGAACTCTTTATCTGGAGATTGCTTATCTCCATTTTGTTTAGTTCTTTTTCTGAGGTATTGTCTTGCTCCTTCATTTGTAACATATTCCTTTGCCTTCTCATTTTTTTCTAATCTCTGTGGGGTTTTTTCTATGTATTAGGTAGGTTGGTTATGTTTCCTGAGCTAGGAGAAGTGGCCTTATACATGAGATGTCTTATGTGGCCCAGCAGCATGCTCCCTTCTGGCCACCAGAGGTTGGTGCTCCAGGGGTGCCTTCTGTGTGAGCAGCATGCACCCTTTGGTTGTGGTAGGCCCAATTACTGTGGATTCCTAGTAGGCGGGTCTGACCCTTAGTCTGTTTGGCTGTGAGTCCCTGCCTCATGCAGTTTCTGCATGCGCACTAGTGGGTGAATCAGGCCTCCTGGGCAGCTTGCTGTGAGTAGAACACCCAGTCCTCTTCCATTGCTGTGGGCAGGCCCCTGGTGTGGCTGGCTGAGGCCTGGCTGCTTGAGTGTGATGAGGTCATCCTGATGGTTGGGGTAGGCCCCTGGCATGGCTGGCTGTGAGACCTGGTATCATGTGATTGCTGTGGACCCACTGGTAGGTGGGATGGGCCCCCTGGCACAGCTGATTGTAAGCCCTAGCATCATGCAGCTGGTGAGTGTGTGCTGGTGTGTGGGGCAGACCAGGCTGGTGGTAGTAGGCCTGAGGGAGGAATCCAAAATGGTGCTTGTCAGCTCTGATGTCAGCACAGTAGAATGAGTTCATAAAAATGGTTGCCACCAGTGTTTCATTCCCTCAGGGGAGTCCCAGTTGCCTCCTGCCTCTCTGGGAGGCCCTCCAAGATAGGCACGTGGGTCTGACCCATACACCTTTCAAACTGCTGCCCCAGTGTTGGGACTTGGAGTGTGTGAGATTTTGTACACACCCTTTAAGAGTGGAGTCTCAGTTTCCTACAGCCTTCCTGGCTCTCCTTCAGGTTTTTTTTTTTTTTTTTTGGTTTTGTTTTTAATCCCTGGTTTTTTTTTTTTTTTTAATTAATTAATTAATTAATTTTTGGCTATGTTGGGTCTTCGTTTCTGTGCGAGGGCTTTCTCTAGATGCGGCAAGCGGGTGCCACTCTTCATCGCGGTGCACGGGCCTCTCACTATCGCGGCCTCTCTTGTTGCGGAGCACAGGCTCCAGACGCGCAGGCTCAGTAATTGTGGCTCACGGGCCGAGTTCCTCCGCGGCATGTGGGATCTTCCCAGACCAGGGCTCGAACCCGTGTCCCCTGCATTGGCAGGCAGATTCTCAACCACTGCGCCACCAGGGAAGCCCACCTTCAGGTTTTTAAAGTCAGAATTTCTGGGGACTCATCTTCTTAGTGCAGTATACATGGGCTGGGGAGACTGATGTGGATCTTGGACCTCTTGCTACCCAGGGAGGACCTTCACAGTTGTGACATTTCTCCTGCTTGTGGATCACTGACCTGGGAGTGTGGGCTTTGACTTAACTGTGCATCTGCCCCTCCTACCCTTCTTGTGGCTCCCTCTTTATATCTTTAGCTGTGGAACATCTTTTTTTCTGGTAGTGTTAAGGTTATTCTCAGAGATAGTTGCTCTGTAAGTAGCTGTGATGTTGGTGTGCCCGAGGGAGGAGGTGAGCTCAGCGTCTTCCTACTCCTCCATCTTGATCCACCTTCTCCAAAGCACATGTTTCTTTGGTTGATTCATTTATACATTTAATTTCTTTTTCCTCAAAATCCTAGCTATTCAAGAATCCTATGAAATGTCATCTTCTCCCTTCCTGTCATGATTATACTTTTTTGCCTTTTCTAACTTGGGGTGATACCTTTCACCTATTTTACCATAAAGCTTTGACTCAAGAGTGCTGCATCAGCATGATGTATAGCTTATTAGAAATGCAGATTCACAGCTCTCACCCACACTCTAAACATCAGAATCTGTATTTTTATAAGCCCCCCATGTAATTCATATATACATTAAAGTTTGAGAAGTTTTGCTCTAAGCCTCTTTTACAGTATTTAATAGTATAATATATTATGTTGGATTACACTTATTTTTGTATTTGCCTCATTTTCTTCATTTAAATGAAAAATTCCTAGGTGTTGGAAACTAGGCGTTTATTCATTTTATTTCTCCTTCAGTGCCTAGCATGGTGTCTTACATATAGAGGTATCAAAAGTAACCTACACAATATATTATTTGTTAAGTTGACTCAACTCTAGGACAATTTATTTCTAGTCTCTGGAAACCTCTAATTCTTATAGTTAGCTTTAAATATCTGATACTTGGGACATCATTTTGTTGATAGAGCAGGAACTTTCATAATCTACTTAACAGTTAGACTTCTGCCGGAAAGGGAAAGCTAATGGATTAGAGTTCACTGTGGTTCACAAATCTCTAATGACATTTTTATTCAATTCCTAACACTCAGATTGTTTTTTCAGAACGTGCAAATGTAGATTGTACTAACTCTTTTGGTATCCATGCTAATGTATGAGATTTATCTACTTCCTCTGACCTTCAATTCAAGAAGAGGAGAAAGTGCATTCTATGCATTTATCAGAGATACTTTGTTCTCTGATATTTATCTATTATATTCATGGGCTAAAATGTCTGAGAGACAGCCAGCTTTCTTAGATACCTCCTCTTGCCCACCTGCCAGGGGTATTTTCAATTCCTTCTTATCTTGTTTTATGTACTCTCAAATTTTTTTACATTGGAAGAAAAATTGGTAATAGACCAAATTAAACTGGTGAGAATTGTTTGGGAAATGCTATTTGCATGTTCCATTCCTGATACTTCATGAAATAAAATGATATCCATAAATCATATTCAGCTGGCTTTCTAAAAAACAATCAATCTGTAAAAAGTGAAGCAAGTTTATGGAATTGAACTATTGGAAGGTTAATTTTATTGAGAGGTAATTTCATTCTACATGGTATTGTATGGGGTGTGTCTGTCTGTCTGCGTGTGACTATGTGTGTGTTTGTGTTCAGAAAAGTATTTGTTACCTATTTGTTTTGGTGGGGGACTTCTAAAATTAGTTTAAAAATTCTATTTGAGTGAGACTCTTTCATGGTGAGTCCTGCCTCATAGCATTTAGCAAACATGATAGTATGAGATATTAGAATTGTTTCACAGAGGGAGTCCCGTGTGTTAGTCAGCTTAGGCTGTTATAACAAAATACGATAGACTGGGTGGCTGTAGTACAAATTACTCAATTTTGGAGGCTGGGTAGTCCAAGATCAGGGTACTGGCAGATTCAGTTCATGGTGAGGATCCACTTCCTGGCTTGCAAATGGCCATCTTCTCTCTGTGTTCACATGGTGGGGAGAGAGTAAGAGAGGGAAAGGTCTGGTCTCTTTTCCTCTTCTTATTAATGTCATTAATCCCATCACAGGAGCCCCAGAGTCATGACCTCGTCAAATTATAATTACCTTTCCAAAGGCCCCACCTCCAAATACCATCACACTGGGGATTAGGACTTCAACATATGAATTTTGGGAAGATACTTTCAATTCATTGATATAGTGTGAAAATAATTTTAAAAATCCAAGGCTGCTGAATCTGTTAAAAATGTCCCATTGGAGTGCAATCTATTTTAATAAATACAGAGTGTCCTTGGAAGTTAAGAGATATGGGCAGCCTTGCCCTCACAAACATGATTAATGTTTTTATTTTATTGGCAACCAGATTACCTATAATTGTTCTTAGAATTATCACAATATGAAGTTTTTAGAATTTTAGAGCTGACACTGAAGGGAACTTTAAAATCATCTAGTTCATCTCTCACCATATACAGGAATTTCCTCTACAACAATGGTTTTCAAACTTCTTTTATGAACCCCAAAATCCATTTCCTAAAATAAAATCATACAAATAAATAAGAAGCTGAATCTGCCATGCTTTAAAGAGAGTGATGAAAAATAGGTTCTTCACCCTCCACCACACCCCAATTTGAAGTACCCTCAGGCAGAGGAGCTGAAAACCAAAGAAAGGTAATTTATTCCAAAATTGAATGACAAAGCCCAAACTTAATATATTAGAGACAAACTCCAAATACATAATTTTAAAAGACAGCTGCATCTCTGAGTAGTTACAACAAACTATGGGCATCTTGAAGGTGCCTGCCTCTAATAATGTGGACACTTGGTTTTCATAGGCCTGTTCTCAGAGGAGGCCTGGATTTCATGGAGAAGCCTTAGGGGCTGCTGTGTGTGGAGAGCCTAGTGGCAAGGAATCCCTGGGATACCTCCAGTAGGAATGATTTCGTTTTTATATTTTTTGCATATTGGGCTTCAGGACTAAGATTGTGTTTGGGAGGAAAGCAGGTAGTAGAAGTATTGACTGTGTGTGTGTATGAGGACCCTAGAGTGGGAGGGTTCATTACTAAAATAACATAAAAATATTGCTCACCACTGCTTCCAAAGTTTGGTACTGGGCTGACACTGTGTTAGAATCACTTGGAGAACTAATTAAAAATTTAAGTTCTGGGTCCCACATCTGGAAATTCTGATTCAATAGGTCTGGGGTGGGACCTGGCAATATGAATTAACAATATAACAAAACAAAAGAAATAAACACACTGAAACATATCAGGTGATTCTCCCATGCAACCCAGGTTTGAGGACTTGTACTACCTATCTGTTGTCAGTAGCTAATGTGCATACCTCCTTACGTCCTAAGGCAATCCATCTGTTTATTGATGGATTAATTTTTAAAAAGCTTTTTCCTTATTTTAAGCTGAAATGTACACCTCTATAATTTGATTGAATTCTCTGCTATGAGTGTACCTTGAGTAGGCGGATTATACGTCTCAGTTTTCCTAGGACTGTCCTAATTTATGACTGTTGTCCTAGTATGGTGGTTAATAGTACTACTTTCCCTTTCAAAAGTATCCTGGTTTGGACAGTAAAATTTTATAGTCACCCTAACTGACCTATGTTTTTAGGAACAGATTGTTAATATGAAGTTAATTAGTTTCATGTTGCTGCTGTAACAAATTAACTATAAATTTAGTGGCTTAAAATAACCCACAAATGTAGTATATAGTTCTGGAGGTCAGAAGTCCTAAAATGGTTTGGCAGGACTACATTCCTTTGGGAAGTTCTAGGGGAGAATCACTTTCTTTGACTTTCCTAGCTTCTAGAAGTTGCTTGCAGTCTTTGGCTTTTGGCCCTTTATTCCATATTCAAAGCCAGCAGTGACTTTCTCATATTGTATCATTTTGACATTCCTCTGCTATAACAAATCTCCCTCTTCCTGCCTCTTATAAGGACACTGGTGATGACATTGGGCCACCTGGATAATCCGAGATAATCTCAAAATTCTTAATTTAATCATATCTGTAGAGTCTCTTTTACCATGTAAGATTCCAGGAATTTGGGACCATTATTCAGCCTGCTATAAGGTACAACCTATTGTTATATTGAGCTTCTTTGACTTATTTATTACTGTCGTTGCAGTATTACAGATGTCACCCATCTGACTATTCTGTGTTCAGAATTAGCGTAAACAGTAGTTTTAATGATTATGGTCTTAAAATAGTAGGATTCAGTGTAATAAAGAGTAATAAGGTATCCTCCTGTATTAGTTTTCTATTGCTTTATAAAAAATTATCAGAGATTTAGTGACTTTAATAGCACACATTTATTATATCTCAGTTTCTGTGGATCAAGAGTCCAGGCACAGCTTAGCTGAATTATCTGCTCAGATCTCACAAGGTTGTAATCAAGGTGTCAGTCAGGGCTATACTTCACACGTAGTTCTCACTGGCTTCCGCTAAGCTCATTCAGGTTGGTGGCAGAGTTCAGATCCTTGTGATTTTGTGACTGAGGTCTCCATTTCTTGCTAACTATTGTTAGGGGATTGCTTTCATCTCCTAAAGACATCCCTTTCTGTAGGCCATTCGAGACATGATTATTAGCCCTTTTCCTGCAATCCAGCAGGAGCTTGTCTCTCTGATGCTTCATCTTCTTTTAAAAGTGCACCTGCCTGACTAGGTCAGGGCCACCCAGGGTGATCTCTCGTTGGTTAACTCCAAATCAACTGGTTAGTAACTGAATTGGAAGTGATATCCCATCATATTTACAGGTTCTATCACAGTTAAGGGGCAAAAATTAAATATGGGTGTGGATCATTGCAGATCATCTTAAAACTCTACCTACCACACTTTCTTTAGAAAAATAGGTTTTCCTTACCTTGGTTTTGACCTTTACTTTGGATTTCTTGAGAGATGACAGAATTATGACTTATTTTAGTCTTTATGGTAGATAATTATTTTTTCTTCATGGTAAAAATTGGTTATCAGTAACGTATGTTCGTTTGTTTATAACCAGAATCTTCATCTACACAGTATCATACTTATAAAATATTATTTCCATTTCTAAGAAGCAGAGCTGAAATGACAAGTCTTTTTCCCTTCCAAAGAATGATTATAAACACAAGTAATATACACTTGGGATAAAGGATGTACTACTGTCATTATATAAAGTCATAATACCAGTTTTTCTCATGATGAGAGAGTTTAATAAACATATAGTAATTATTAAGCATAGAAAGAGACCTCCCCTTTTCCTCAATAACACAAGTAGTTTCATCTTGAAAAAAACTTTTTAGGAATATTTTTGAAAATTCTTTATATAACTAGGATGAGTATAATAAGAAAAATAGATGGTATTAGAAACCTATTGATCTCAGAGTTGAAATATCATCTAGTTATCACAATACTCTCATTCTGAGATGGTTCCTCTCCTTACTCTTCCCCTCTTGCTTTTTCTTCCACCATTCCTTCAAGTTTAAAAACAAAACTGAAGTGTTAATTAAATCTTGTAAATTGTAAGTATTAAAAATACTAATTCTATTGACCAAGAGAGATGACGCTTTTTAAACTTTGCTATTACCTATTACACAGTTAACAGTAACATCCATTACTTATATCCCAAACTCCAGCTCTTCTCAGGAAAGAGAATGGGTTAATGACTTGCTTGTGAAGGGCTGGAGAATTGTAGGGACCTTGGCAGCTCTCTGTTTTAGGTCAATATTTATACAGGAATCGGAGTGAAAGGGATTGGTGACAGTGGTAGTGCTAAAAAAGGGTTGTTGCCCTTTTCTGAGACTAATCCTGATTTGGTTGGCATATTGGCAGGAAACAGATGATACATTCAGACAAGATGATTGGGGAGAGTGTTGTAGAGGTTGGGCAGCATTAAGGGATGCTACAAAGGATGAGGCAGTACTCTGATGTTAGCAATAGTAGGGGGACACCTATTGTTGTGGTGTCCTGATCGGAGGTGTGGCCTTTGTTAGAGGGATACAGCCCACACCAGGACCTGGCAGGGAAGGAATCAGGAGAATTAATACCCTGACCTCATTCCTCTCCTGCCCTACCATGTCCTATTCGTGAGTCCTACTGGAAGCTGAGGGCAAGGAAACCCATTGTTGTAGCTCATGACGGGTAGTCTCCTAGGGCACAGGGTAAGGTGAAGATGAGTGAAGAATACATCTGGAGGGGAAAACTAAAAAGTGTTTGGCAGAGATCTCTAAAATGGCTTGTGGCATCTTTCATCCTGCAAGACTAGGTTGTTCATTTAGAGGATAATGTCTTAGTTGGGAGGCCTACTTAGGTGGTGTCATAACATTAATAAAACATTCCTAAATTCTAGTAACTCATTATCCTTCTGCTTCTACTCCAAAATACTGTGTTACAACAAGGAACAAATATACTTTAAGTATCTTTGTCTTTGTTTTGCCTGGACTGACCTTATCTCCCTTCTCAGCCTGGAAACGTCTAATCGCCTTTCAAAATCTAGGTCAAATATAATTTCCTGTTGAAGCTTTTCCTGTACCTATGCATTAGCCTCTGGCTAATCTTTATTCCATTTCTCCCTTGTATATAATATTCAATTGAGCACATATTTAATTTTCTTCTAGCTCTTTGTTTTTTTTTTATCCTCTCCCTTGCCTACCCTCTTCAAGTTTTTTGTTTTTGTCTTAAAAGTCCTTGCTTTACACACTATTTGACATTTAGTAGGTACTCCACAGGGATTTGTTGACTCAGTGAAGTTTTCTGATGGCCTAGGATTATAGATATGCTACCACATACAGTCACCAGCAACAACAGAAATTTTATGAGCACTTTGGGCATTAGGCAGGTGGAACATGTCATCACTTAAAGTACCCCCTTTCCTTATTCCCTTAGTTTTTTGGAGTAGAAGATTTTATATTTCTGGGCGAGCTGCCAAAGAAGAAAGCCCCAGAGTTTCTAAAAGGATTAATTACAGGATCCAGAGGATTGGACTTTTCTCTAAATCCAGAAATTGGCTACTTTTTCCTTTATTTTGTTAGCTGCTGTGCACTATTTCAATGTAGTTCTCTGAACATCTAGTACTCAAACCCTGTGAAAGATACTAGTTTTGTCACTTAAGAGAGAGCTTCTCTCAACATGCAGTATCCTTAGTTGAAACATGGGGATAAAAATGTATGATACTTGGGAGTGAAATTCAGAGGAAGATGGCACAATGTCTCATCATCCTATTTCCCCCCACTTTTTCTCCCTAATTAGCCAATGCAGAACTGCACTTGAGGAAAATAAATCTTTGCTCTTCCAACTGGTTTGCAAGCCAGAGACTGAGTAGCTTAGTTTAGGAATCACAGTCTCAAATATTAGCAAACCGGTTCATCTGTACCATTTTTCTAGGTTCCACATACATGCGTTAATATACGATATTTGTTTTTCTCTTTCTGACTTACTTCACTCTGTATGACAATCTCTAGATCCATCCACATCTCAACAAATGACCCAATTTCGTTCCTTTTATGGCTGAGTAATATTCCATTGTATATATTGTACCACATCTTCTTTATCCATTCATCTGTCAATGGGCATTTAGGTTGCTTCCATGACCTGGCTATTGTAAATAGTGCTGCAGTGAACATTGCGGTACATGTGTCTTTTTGAATTATGGTGTTCTCTGGGTATATGCCCAGTAGTGGGATTGCTGGGTCATATGGTGATTCTATTTTTAGTTTTTTAAGGAACCTCCATACTGTTCTCCATAGTGGCTGTATCAATTTACATTCCCACCAACAGTGCAAGAGGGTTCCCTTTTCTCCACACCCTCTCCAGCATTTGTTCTTTGTAGATTTTCTGATGATGCCCATTCTAACTGGTGTGAGGTGATACCTCATTGTAGTTTTGATTTGCATTTCTCTAATAATTAGTGATGTTGAGCATCTTTTCATGTGCTTCTTGGCCATCTGTATGTCTTCTTTGGAGAAATGTCTATTTAGGTCTTCTGTCCATGTTTGGATTGGATTGTTTGTTTCTTTAATATTGAGCTGCATGAGCTGTTTATATATTTTGGAGATTAATCCTTTGTCCGTTGATTCGTTTGCAAATATTCTCTCCCATTCTGAGGGTTGTCTTTTCGTCTTGTTTATGGTTTCCTTTGCTGTGCAAAAGGTTTGAAGATTCATTAAGTCCCATTTGTTTATTTTTGTTTTTATTTCCATTACTCTAGGAGGTGGATCAAAAAAGATCTTGCTGTGATTTATGTCAAAGAGTGTTCTTCCTATGTTTTCCTCTAAGAGTTTTATAGTGTCCGGTCTTACATTTAGGTCTCGAATCCATTTTGAGTTTATTTTTGTGTATGGTGTTAGGGAGTATTCTAATTTCATTCTTTTACATGCAGCTGTCCAGTTTTCCCAGCACCACTTATTGAAGAGATCGTCTTTTCTCCATTGTATATCTTAGCCTCCTTTGTCATAGATTAATTTACCATAGGTGTGTGGGTTTATCTCTGGGCTTTCTATCTTGTTCCTTTGATCTATGTTTCTGTTTCTGTGCCAGTACCATATTGTCTTGATTACTGTAGCTTTGTAGTATAGTCTGAAGTCAGGGAGTCTGATTCCTCCTGGTCCGTTTTTTTCCCTCAAGACTGCTTTGGCTATTCGGGGTCTTTTGTGTCTCCATACAAATGTTAAGATGATTTGTTCTAGTTCCGTAAAAACTGCCATTGGTAATTTGATAGGGATTGCATTGAATCTGTAGATTGCTTTGGGTAATATAGTCATTTTCACAATATTGATTCTTCCAATCCAAGAACATGGTATATCTCTCCATCTGTTGGTATCATCTTTAATTTCTTTCATCAGTGTCTTATAGTTTTCTGCATACAGGTCTTTTGTTTCCCTAGGTAGGTTTATTCCTAGGTATTTTATTCTTTTTGTTGCAATGGTAAATGGGAGTGTTTCCATAATTTCTCTTTCAAATTTTTCATCATTAGTGTATAGGAATGCAATAGATTTCTGTGCATTAATTTTGTATCCTACAACCTTACCAAATTCATTGATTAGCTCTAGCAGTTTTCTGGTGGCATTTTTAGGATTCTCTAAATATAGTATCATGTCATCTGCAAACAGTGACAGTTTTACTTCTTCTTTTCCAATTTGTATTCCTTTTATTTCTTTTTCTTCTCTGATTGCCGTGGCTACGACTTCCAAAACTATTCTGAATAATAGTGATGAAAGTGGACATCCTTGTCTTGTTCCTGATCTTAGAGGAAATGCTTTCAGTTTTTCACCTTTGAGAATGATGTTTGCTGTGGGTTTGTCATATATGGCCTTCATTATGTTGAGGTAGGTTCCCTCTATGCCCACTTTCTGGAGAGTTTTTATCATAAATCGGTGTTGAATTTTGTCAAAAGCTTTTTCTGCATCTATTGAGATGATCATATGGTTTTTATTCTTCAATTTGTTAATAAGGTGTATCACATTGATTGATTTGCATATATGGAAGAATCCTTGCATCCCTGGGATAAATCCCACTTCATCGTGGTGTATGATCTGTTTAATGTGTTGTTGGATTCTGTTTGCTAGTATTTTGTTGAGAATTTTTGCATCTATATTCATCAGTGATATTGGTCTGTAATTTTCTTTTTTTGTAGTATCTGTCTGGTTTTGGTATCAGGGCGATGGTGGCCTCATAGAATGAGTTTGGGAGTGTTCCTTCCTCTGCAATTTTTTGGAAGAGTTTGAGAAGGATAGGTGTTAGCTCTTCTCTAAATGTTTGATAGAATTCACCTGTGAAGCCATCTGGTCCTGGACTTTTGTTTGTTGGAAGATTTTTAATCACAGTTTCAATTTCATTACTTGTGATTGGTCTGTTCATATTTTCTGTTTCTTCCTGGTTCAGTCTTGGAAGGTTATACCTTTGTAAGAATTTGTTAATTTCTTCCAGGTTGTCCATTTTATTGGCGTAGAGTTGCTTGTAGCAGTCTCTTAGGATGCTTTGTATTTCTGTGGTGTCTGTTGTAACTTCTCCTTTTTCATTTCTAATTTTATTGGTTTGAGTCCTCTCCCTCTTTTTCTTGATGAGTCTGGTTAATGGTTTATCAATTCTGTTTATCTTCTCAAAGAACCAGCTTTTAGTTTTATTGATCTTGGCTATTGTTTTCTTTGTTTCTATTTCATTTATTACTGCTCTGATCTTTATGATTTCCTTCCTTCTGCTAACTTTGGGTTTTGCTTGTTCTTCTTTCTCTAGTTCCTTTAGCTGTAAGGTTAGATTCTTTATTTGAGATTTTTCTTCTTTCTTGAGGTAGGCTTGTATAGCTATAAAATTCCCTCTTAGAACTGCTTTTCCTGCATCCCTTAGGTTTTGAATCATCGTGTTTTTATTGTAATTTGTCTCTAGGTATTTTTTGATTTCCTCTTTGATTTCTTCAGTGATCTCTTGGTTATTTAGTAACGTATTGTTTAGCTTCCATGTGTTTGTGTTTTCTACGTTTTTTTCCCTGTAATTGATTTCTAATCTCATAGCATTGTGGTCAGAAAAGATGCTTGATATGCTTTCAGTTTTCTTAAATTTAGTGAGAATTGATTTGTGACCCAAGATGTGATCTATCCTGGAGAATGTTCCATCCACACTTTAGAAGTAAGTGTAATCTGCTGTTTTTGGATGGAATGTCCTATAAATATCAATTGAATCTATCTGGTCTATTGTGTCATTTAAAGCAGTGTTTCCTTATTAATTTTCTGTTTGGATGATCTGTCCATTGGTGTAAGGGAGGTGTTTAAGTCCCCCACTATTTTTGTGTTACTCTTTTATAGCTGTTAGCAGTTGCCTTATGTATTGAGGTGCTCCTATGTTGGCTGCATATATATTTATAATTGTTATATCTTCTTCTTGGATTGATCCCTTGATCATTATGTAGTGTCCTTCCTTGTCTTTTGTAACATTCTGTATTTTAAAGTCTATTTTATCTGATATGAGTATTGCTACTCCAGCTTTCTTTTGATTTCCATTTGCATGGAATATCTTTTTCCATCCCCTCACCTTCAGTCTGTATGTGTCCCTAGGTCTGAAGTGGGTCTCTTGTAGACAGCATGTATATAGGTCTTGTTTTTGTATCCATTCAGCAAGGCTGTGTCTTTTGGTTGGAGCATTAATCCATTCACGTTTAAGGTAATTATCGATATGTATGTTCCTATGACCATTTTCTAAATGTTTTGGGTTTGTTTTTGTAGATTCTTTTCTTGTCTTGTGTTTCCCACTTAGAGAAGTTCCTTTAGCATTTGCTGTAGAGCTGGTTTGGTGGTGCTGAATTTTCGTAGCTTTTGCTTGTCTGTAAAGCTTTTGAGTTCTCCATCGAATCTGAATGAGATCCTTGCCGGGTAGAGTAATCTTCCTTGTAGGTTCTTCCCTTTCATCACTTTAAGTATATGATGCCACTCCTTTCTGGCTTTTAGAGTTTCTGCTGAGAAATCAGCTGTTAACCTTATGGGAGTTCCCTTGTATGTTATTTGTCATCTTTCCCTTGCTGCTTTCAATACTTTGTCTTTAATTTTTGCCAGTTTGATTACTATGTGTCTCGGTGTGTTTCTCCTTGGTTTATCCTGTATGGGACTCTCTCTGCTTCCTGAACTTGGGTGGCTCTTTCCTTTCCCGTGTTAGAGAAGTTTTGACTATAATCTCTTCAAATCTTTTCTCGGATCCTTTCTCTCACTCTTCTCCTTCTGGGGCCCTTATAAAGTGAATGTTGTTGCCTTTAATGTTGTCCCAGAGATCTCTTAGGCTGTCTTCATTTCTTTTCATTCTTTTTTGTTTATTCTGTTCCACAGCTGTGAATTCCACCCTTCTGTCTTCCAGGTCACTTATCCGTTCTTCTGCCTCAGGTATTCTGCTATTGATTCCTTCTAGTGTATTTTTCATTTCAGTTATTGTATTGTTCATCTCTGTTTGTTTGTCCTTTAATTCTTCTAGGTCTTTGTTAAACATTTCTTGCATCTTGTTGATCTTTGCCTCCATTGTTTTTCCGAAGTCCTGGATCATCTTCACTATCATTATTCTGAATTCTTTTTCTGGAAAGTTGCCTATCTCCACTTCATTTAGTTGTTTTTCTGGAGTTTTATCTTGTTCCTGCATCTGGTACTAGGCCTCTGCCTTTTCATCTTGTCTATCTTTCTGTGAATATGTTTTTTTTTCCACAGGCTGCAGGACTGTAGTTCTTCTTACTTCTGCTGTCTGCCCTCTGGTGGATTAGGCTATCTGAGAGGCTTGATGGGAGGGTCTTGTGGTGGATAGAGCTGACTGTTGCTCTGGTGGGAAGAGCTCAGTAAAACTTTAATCTGCTTAACTGCTGATGGGTGGGGCTGGGTTCCCTCCCTGTTGGTTGTTTGGCGTGAGTCAACCCAACACTGGAGCCTACCTGGGCTCTTTGGTGGGACTAATGGCAGACTCTGGGAAGGCTCATGCCAAGGGATACTTCCCAGAACTTCTGCTGCCAGTGTCCTTGTCCCCACGGTGAGCCACTCCCCCCGCCCCCCGGCCCCCTGCAGGAGACCCTCCAACGCTAGCAGGTAAGTCTGGTTCAGTCTCCCCTGGGGTCACTGCTCCTTCCCCTGTGTCCCGATGCACACACTAGTTTGTGTGTGCCCTCCAAGAGTGGAGTCTCTGTTTCCCCCAGTCCTGTCAAAGTCCTTTAATCAAATCCCACAAGCCTTCAAAGCCTGATTCTCTAGGAATTCCTCCTCCTGTTGCCAGACCCCCTGGTTGGGAAGCCTGACGTGGGTCTCAGAACCTTCACTCCAGTGGGTGGACTTCTGTGGTGTAAGTGTTCTCCAGTCTGTTAGTCACCCACCCAGCAGTTATGGTATTTGATTTTACTGTGATTGCATCCCTTCTACTGTCTCATTGTGGCTTCTCCTTTGTGTTTGGATGTGGGATATCTTTATTGGTGAGTTCCAGTGTCTTCCTGTTAACGATTGTCCAGTAGCTAGTTCTGTTTCTTTCTTGAATGTTTTGAAGAAATATGTTTCTTCCCGTCAGCCATCATTGTAATTAAAGATCCACTTGGGGGAATTTCTTTTTGTGGGCTTGTGTTACATATTACTTATGCAGTGCCTGATCTTTTAGTAAAATAATTCAGCAAGGCCACTTATGGCCTAGCAATTCCCTCTAGCATGTCAGAATTTCTCTTCTAGAATAGAAGGTAGAGGGTTAAAGTGGTTCAGATTCTTAATGTGTGTCTACTAACTGGAATGAACTAGGAGAGAATCAAACAAGGGACAGAAATTGCAGCCACTTTTTTGTGGTGACAAAGTGCCCTAACTTTTAAGAAATGGAAGGGAGGAAATTAGTAAGATATAATTAACATTAAGATATCAAGTTGAATACTTATATGTGTCGTCCAATATAATGGCCATCTACTGACAAATGAGATAAAGAAAGGCAAAAGATCTGTTCAGGGAACAGATTTATTGGTGTCCTGTAAGAAGAACAAAGGTGTTAATAAGGTGCCAAGTGTGCTAGTTACAGATAGCTGTAAGTGAAAGAGCCACACAAAGTGGGAATCAGGTCACATTATTGAGTAAACTAGAAAATTACCACAATCGTGTGGGGATGAGATCAGAATAACTCAAGCAAAAAAAGAAGAGACAGTTTACAAAGACATTTAGGTAATGGAAAATTTTGTCATGTCTATGAAACTGTAGATTAAGGACAGCGGTGTTTTCTAAGAGGGCAAGAGATTAGCAGTGACCAACTGCAAAAAGGAAGATATTTTGTGTCTTATTCTTTTTTTGTTTGTAGGGAAAAATAAAAATAACTTGACCAATCCCCTAGCAAAAGAAAGGCTTATGTCTTGTGATGATTTTAATAAAACAGGAAACAGAGGGATAGGAGAGATGAGGGCGTATGAAAAAGTCTGGAAAAACAAACAAAACTGCACGTCTTTAAATTAGAAATATAGGTTGGATTGCATGAATCTTTGTACTTAGGTTAATGAATGATGTTAGCGCTACTTTTCTAATTAAAAAAAAATTACAGGTGTCTGCACAAGTCCTGGGAGGTTATAAATTTTATTTATGTGCATTTATTTATTTTCCTTAAAGCAACATCACTTCAGTAACTACAAGTCATTGATTAGTTATTAGTCAAAATTCTCGTCACTAGCGTTTAATCAAATTTAGTATAGTATGAGGACAAAATATGCCATAACAATTTAATTCTGCTTTTTAAAAGAACCTGTTACTCGGGTACTTGGTTCTTTTCCATTCTGAATGAAATTTCCTTACTGGCTATATGGAGATAGTAAAAATGATAAAATTGTTGAAAGAATAAAAATTCACATTTTGGCTTCTATTGTACTCTGTGCTGATATGAATAGCAGGATAATGAGGCTTGATTATTTATTACTATAAAAGGGTTAACTTTGGGATTATGACTTTTCATTGCAAATGGAGGTATAACATTATTCAGCTTGATTATCTCTGCATAGCAATGTGTATATATATTTGTATATATATGTACACATATATCTAGGTAATGTTCACTGTTGTATTATACTTCTATTTCTGACATAACAGTTTTACATTTAATTGTTGTAAAGACTCAGCATACCCAAAGGGTATTTTGAAAGATATGACAATAGTTTGGAAAGACAAAGAGTAAATCATGATTATTTAACATGCTGGAAGGCCCAGATGGATTTAAGATATTAACGTGCCTTATGAAGGAACCAACATGGAGAATTTTCAAGTGGTGCTATAACAGCAACAGCAACAACAACGACAACACTTTATACCTATATTGGCTTTCATTGCCACACATTATCTGATTTATTCAAGATGCTGTGATGTGGATGTAGTGACTGTTACCATTTGATAGATAAGGAAACAGGCTAAGAGAGTGACTTGCCAAAGGTTACAGTATGTGTTAAGACCTGTGCAGAGTCTGAGATTTTACCCTATTTACAAGTTAACAAGCTAGTCTTTCACTGTTTCATGTGTAGTGGCAGAAGACACAGGACTCCTGAGTTGGAGGCAAAGGACTTTTATTACTCACAGTACAGTAAGCATCATGAGTCTCATGTTGATTTGAACTGCTTCCCCATCCCCACCCCCTTAATCCAAAGGAGGCAATGCAGGTAGAACTATTACATGGTTGCTGTGCAAGCAGTGGCATATCAAGAAACACCAACCTTCTCATCACATGGAAAAATATATATTTTTTATTTCTTTAATATCTATTGATATATCTTTAGTATCTATATGAGATGATGGAAGTTCACTGAACTGTTGTGGTTATCATTTCATGATGTATGTAAGTCAAATCATTATACTGTACAACTTAAACTTGTATACAGTGCTGTATGTCAATTATATCTCAATGAAACTGGAAGAAAAAAAAGAAACACTGGACTTGGGGATACATTGTTTTTATTGTTTATTCACTGTTTCCATTGCTTTGCTGAAGCAAGCCAGCTCTTTGTCAGGTGGAAGACATTATCCCTAAAGGTTGCTTGCTGCAAATGCAACCTTGAGAAGTGATCCATGAAAAGAGTAGTCAGGGTTTTGCATTCTTGGCATACTCAGCAAGGATGTGCAGGGATGCTCAGGTCTCATGGTGGGATGCTTCTTCCAATAATATGTGGCAGAATTAGACCTTAAATATAGTTTTACTGTATCATGACTTAAATTCTAGCTGAAAAGGAAGCCCTTTTCCCCCAGATATACTTATCTTATTTTTCTGTCTTATCCAGGACATCTTGCAACTAGTCCTCGTAGCTTATTTGATATACTCAGTTACTAAATCCAGTTATGGTTATTATTGAAGGCAGAGAACAGATAACAGGGCCCAGTTTAAGGAAACTTACTGGTCTTAGTCTCAGACTCTCCTCTAGTCTTCACTAGATACTGCCACTGCAAAGAGCCATAATAATGTTTTCATAAAGGAAGTTCCTTGTCCCTATGGCCACAGTAGCATTTGCTATAAAAACTGGAGAGAATAATAGGAACTATAAGGAAATGTGGATGAGTGGTGTAACTAATGATGGATATAAGGTGTGACAGAAGTAAAAGGTTGTTTATTGATACCTCTTTTAAGTCAGGGTTTTGCTTTTCCTAAGGGAATACTTAAAATAGAGTTTGAAGTTAGAAAGAACTTAAGGAATATTAAATCCAGACTCCTATATTCATTTTATAGAGTAGAAAATTAAGACATAAAATTGTTAAATGGTTGCTCAGGATCAAGTTTCTAGTAACAGAGTAAAGTGACGGGGCAAAAGTTAGATTATTGTGATAATCACGTGCCCAGTATTGGATTGTTACTCCCCTTTAACTAGAGCAGTTTATAGGAGTCAGTCAGTAACATTTGTTGAATTACTTTTATGATTGAATAAGATATATTCTCAGTCCTCAAAGAATTCATTTACTAGTGATCAATAAGAATTCAATTTGATATCTATTATTCTAAAATCTTGTACAAATTGCATAGATTAATTCAAGTTGGGTGGGGGGAAGGGAAAGCTTTATAAATGTACAGATATTTGAGCTAGGTCTTGAAGAATTACAATGAAGTTTCTATGCAGAGAAGTGGAAGTCCAGCATTCCAAGCAGAGAGAGAACCACGTACATTGGCATGGTGAATGAAAGTATATAAGTTGATCAAGAAATGATCAGTGGTTTGATGTAGCTGAGTGTAACTAGATTTGAGAGTGGAATTGCAAGCAGAATCCAAATTAGGAAAATCTTAGATACCATGCTAAATACTCTGGACACTTTTGGGGGGCAACTTGGTACATGAGGTATAAGAGGAAACGATGAGTTCAGAAATCAGAATCAGTTAAAAAAAAAAAAGGAATGTCACAAAAGCCAACTGCTGAGAAATACGGTATTTGAAGGGTAGCAGAAAATGCCACCCCATAATATGACGTAAGGATTGTTTTGAGCTGAAAGCAATTAAAAGAAGCAGATATTTGCCTAGAAGCCCATAGCTTTTATAAAGGTATTCTGCCTCTGTTCTCTACCAGGAAGGACAGAAGTTAATTACCAGAGACTGCATGAAAGTATCCTACATAACAAACCTTACTTAATTATCCCCTATCTTCCATTAGTTCCTACATATATTTATATTCCCACAATTTGCTGTCCTAGAAACTCAAAGTCCTTCTTCTTTTTGTTAAGATGCTATATAAATCCAAGTTGTAACCACTCTTTCATTTACTCATCACTGAATATTCCCATGTGTATGCCTGATACGCGAGTTAATAAACTTCTATTTGTTTTTATTTTGTTAATCTGCCTTGTCAATCTAATTAACAAGGTCCCAAACAGGAGAATCTAGAAGGATAGAGGGAAGAAGTTTTTTCCTCCCCTACAAGTTGTAAATAGGATCAAATGTGTCAGGTAGGATGAAGACTAAAAAGGGTCCATTTTATTTGGAAATAAAAAGGTCATTGATGCCTTCTGTCTAAGCAGTTTCAATAGAGTGTGAGAACAGAAGCAAAATGGCTGCTTTCTGCTGGTGGAAAGATTCAGAAAATGGATACAACATTTGTTCATGTCCTTTTATCTTAAATCTGAATAATTGACAGTTTGTATCATATTCTGTTTCAAACCTTCAACCTTCTCAAACTAGTTATAACAAATTACATTTATTTCTGTATGACTCTTCATGGGTTTTCCCTTTCAGATCCCACCCTATTGGTCAGTGGCCCACAAAGGATAAAAGGTTACATACCTTATGCTAAGGAAAAAAACACATTATCTATGGAACTGTCACTATTTTCCATAACAGCCTCATCCTACCTACATTCATTTCCATTGTAACTTTTTTTTAAAAATAAATTTATTTTATTTATTGTTTATTTTTGGCTGTGTTGGGTCTTCATTGTTGTGCGCAGGCTTTCTCTAGTTGCGGTGAGCAGGGGCTACTCTTCATTGCATTGCGCTGGCTTCTCCTGTTGCAGAGCTCGGGCTCTAGGCTCACAGGCTTCGGTAGTTGTGGCGTACAGGCTTCAGTAGTTGCGGTGTGCGGGCTTCAGTAGTTGTGGCACAAAGGGTCGGTAATTGTGGCTCACAGGCTCTAGATCACAGGCTCAGTAGTTGTGGTGCATGGGCTTAGTTGTTACACAGCATGTGGGATCTTCCCGGACCAGGCTCGGACCTGTGTCCCCTGCATTGGCAGGCGGATTCTTAACCACTGCGCCACCAGGGAAGCCCCATTGTAACGTTTTAAAAAACCCCATCTCCATTAGCAAATTACTATTGTAGATAGAACCCACATCGTTATTGGCTTTTATAATATAATACTGCTGTGTAATATTAGAATCTTATCCTAAATATTTATGACATAAGTTTTATGCATAGTTGTTTTTCTTTAAGAGGTACTTTCAAATATATCTAGTTGTATGATTACACATTTTAAAAAGCCTGCAAGGCTTTGTTACTATTTCTTAGTATTAACTGAAATGTTAACCCTCATTATTTCTTAGTGTTGGGATTAGATGAGTATGTTTAATGTTCTTATTTTTATATAAAAATACTAAGAAAGAAGATATTTCTAAATTTTTAAAGTAATAAATGTCAGATTTTAGTTTTAGTCTTCTTTTTCCCGGGAGGTTGTTATATTTTGTCTATATATAACATCAAATTATAGTTTTTAAATTGAAGTTTGTAGCTATGTAAATTTCAAACTCTTTACATCATTAAAGCAGGTTAATTGGCTTGGGTTAAGACTTCATCTGAGAATTCTTGATTTTAGTATAAATTTAAGGATTTGGAGAGTTTAAAATCTGAATTTTTGAAGGGGAATTGAGACGGTGAATATATCTCTAAACTTTGAAATGTAGTCAGCTTCCAATTATCTGCATGTGCCAGAGACCATCCCCTCCTAGGTGGGATTTTCTTAGTCCTGCTGGGAAATTGCCCTTGCCTGCATCCAGTAGAAAAGGGTTCCACCCATCTTGTTGGTTTTTAAAGCCACTTTGTCTCCCCACCCATGCAGGTGGTGTGATTGCATATCACCCGTCTTTCAAATGCACCCCTCCTTAGAGGTTAGGAGATTAAGTTCTGAGTGACATTGGCATTCTAAAATTGGCTGTAATATCTGCAATTCAAATAGTACTTATTCTTTATGTAGAAATTAAATTAAAAGTATTTTAATAGCCAAATAAATTAGCTTAGTATTTTAATAGCCCATGGTTATAATCATTTACTTAAAATTAATGAGGCACTGATTTCAAACAATAGTCATTTTCATTTAGATAGTTGTTTTTATGTTTTTCTTTATTATTACATGGAATTTATTAAACTTCACAGTGCAGCTATAAATCAGGGAGAGAGCAGAATCCTGGTGTAAATGAGGTAGCTTTCAGGAGACAGAACAACCTGGGCTCAGATAAGACTTTATGGTGGAATGCAAAGAGTTAGGTGAGAGCTTCTGAAAGGAGTGAAATCTAAACAGAGGTCGAAAACATAAGATGTTCAGGCTGGAAAAGTAGTTGCGAATTGAGAAGGAAGAGTGTCCAGGAGAAGAGAAAAACATATTTGAAGGCATAGAGGCTAGAGGGAGCACACTTTGTTAGTGAAACTTGTTAAAAATAAACCATCAGCACCACCACCATCACTAACTAAAATCCTTTGATGCAAAGATGGACCATGGCAAGAGGAGATTATAGAGCGATTTAAGGATATACTACAGGGTTTTAGGCAAGGTAGTGATCAACTTCATATTTTACAAGTATCACTGATATTGCAATCTGTGGAACAGATTGGTGGGGGCAAGATTTGACGCAGGCTGACTGGTGATGAGAGACTTTTGCAATAATCCAAGTAAGAGATAATGGTGGCTTGATTAGGGTGGTATTGATGAGGAAGGAAAGAAAATGATGAGCTATTTCCAAGATAATTAATAGCTCTTAGAGATAGATTAGGTGGATGGAATAGGGAAGAGGGAATAACTGAGGCTGACTCTCTTGTTTCTAGCTTTCCAACAGACAGGATGGCGATTCTTCCAAGGAGGATGGGGGATTTGGTTTTCTCCCCATGACTCTCCTGAGGAGGATGGGATTTATGATTTTTAGCCCCATGAATGGATGAAGTGAGACAGGAGAAGGGAAGTTTGGAAAGAAGGGAATATTAACTTTGAGAAAGACCACTCATCAAGAAAATGTGGAGCCAGAAAGCCAAAGCTGCTTACTACCATGGGCTGTTTTTATAGTCCATGGATGTAGCTTCTTGTAAGAAACCCATTTGTTTTATTTGTTATAATATCATTTTATCTTTATAACAGTATATAAATATTATTTTCCTCTTCCCATTTTGTAATATAGTGTTCTTCTCTCAGCATTAGATCTGAAAGGAACCTTGGAAATGATAGTTTCTGTCAACAGGTGAGGAAATTGTAGCTCTGAGAGAAGACCACATGATATCTGTGGAGTGAGAGAAGTAGTAGAATCCAAGTCTCATAAAGGCCACTTCATCACTCTTTCCATAGTACCTAGCCAGCTCCACATTGATTATTGCATTCCATTAAAACAAATAAATGAAGTTGAAGACTTTATGTAAGAAAAACATCATTATCACAGAAGAAGGGGAAATTGCATAAATAAATATATTCTTTACTTAACACTTCTTTGCTAATACAGAATGCTGTTTAAGATAACCAGGGTTACAGAAATTCAGTCGCTTCTCAGTATTGCCTTTCCTATCCTTCCATTGACCTTCCACCCTGAAGAACTGGCAAGGGTTAAAACTCGGGTGATCTGGACTTAGGCTTAGCTTTATCTCTAACAGATAGATGAACTCGTTCTGCTTCTATAGATCTCTGTTTCTGTATCTCAGAAAGTAAGATCCCTTTAAAATCCTTTCTATTTTCTCTCTGTATCGTTTTATATTTTCCATTACTGGTTGTCTTTACTTTCTTCCCTAAACTGCTTCTCCTTCTCCATGGCAAATAGGAACCTCTAAAATACCTAAGTACCGTTAAGTCAGTGACGTGTATGTCTAGGATGGTCCTGATTATGGAGTGAGTAGAATAGGGCCAGATTTTGCTTTGTTCTGTTAGTAACATATCACCATATTTACTTTCCTTCTTTGAAAAACAGGCCTTGAAATCAGGAAGATAAGGCAAAAGAGGAAGGTCCTAGAATCTGAAGTAGATGAAGGTTGGGTGTAGGGCAGGTATAGCGCTGTGGTCTTCCAAGTGGACAGAGGACACCCTAGGAGATGTAAATGATGATTCAGTGGTTTTGGAGAGAAAATATTAGAAGTTTTATTTGTTTTTATTTTTAATTTCTTTATTTTCACAATTCTGCTTTTGTGTATGTCATAATATATGACAAATCAATATAGTACATGCATATATTTACAAATGAATATATATATTCATTCGTATTGTATGTTGTGTGATTATGCTTAAACATGTTAAGCTAACAGAAGGTTATGGTCAAATAAGTTTGGGAACCATTAGTGAAGAGTTTGCAAAAAAGGTGAGTCAATGGCATCAAGATAAATACCATGTCCTTAATTTCTCATTTTTGGATATCATCCTCTCTGGAAATAAAGAGAAGAAATCTAAAATAAAGATAACAACAAATAGCATTTTGGTAGTTTAATTTATTTAACTGAGTCTTTTATAGAGTTGAGGAAAGGTATTCACCCACAAAAATATTTAATTTTAAGATTAATTTTACTCTTGTTCATGATTTTTTTGGGGGATTAAGTAACTCATATTGAAATTGACAGTATAATTTAACTTATTTAAACTTTTCAACTCAAGGAGTAAGTACTAGATTACATTAGTGATTTTAAAGATTTGCTAGGAATTTCAAAATCCTACTTCTTCAGTTTTTTTCCATTTATTTTGTCTTATTTTATTTTATTTTTTCCTGATTTTTTTCTCACAGAATAAGACCACAGCTTGCCAAAGAAAGGATTGAAGGTTGCCATATTTGTACATGTGTCACACCGGGAGAACCTCAGGTCTTCCTAGGCAAAGATAAAGCTTTCACTTTTGATTATGTGTTTGACATTGACTCCCAGCAAGAGCAGATCTACACTCAGTGTATAGAAAAACTAATTGAAGGTTGTTTTGAAGGATATAATGCTACAGTTTTTGCTTATGGACAAGTAAGTACCAAATTATTTTCATAGAAGCTGTAACTTTTCAGAAGTGTCAATTCAATTGCACTTTCACTTCTGTCACTTGAGATTATGTTATTAAGATCAAGCATCCATTTTTCTCTGTTCTTTTATTCAGACTGGAGCTGGCAAAACATACACAATGGGAACAGGATTTGATGTTAACATCATTGAGGAAGAACAGGGTATTATTTCTCGTGCTGTTAAACACCTTTTCAAGAGTATCGAAGAAAAAAAACACACTTCCATTAAAAATGGACTTCCTCCTCCAGATTTTAAAGTGAATGCCCAATTCTTAGAGGTAATAGTCTAATAGAGTCATTAGTTTCCTTTAAATCTTGTTCTTAAGACCATAGCCCTATGATTTTATACTCCCGCTTCCATTTTATTGCTTGGCATATTGTGTTCAGTAAATGTTGAGTAAATTAGCATTAGGTTATAGGTAATAGCAACAAGAGATAATAGGTTATAAGTATTCCTTACTTGTTAGCATTTAAGATTATAAACATTTGACCAGTGTCCACAGAGTAAAACAATTAATATTGTTTATTTCAGATTTTTTCTTTATCTGAGAATTACTGTTGTAATGTAGGCAGGCTCACAAAGTACTGGGAACACAGTGACTGAGACCAAAAGGGAGGGGGAGATTGTGAGGAATAATAGGATTGATGCTGTAGCACTAATCTGGTGGCAGAAGCTGGTATTCCTACAAGGATAGGCAGATGTTTTGATGCAATGTGCAAAGGTTGGGGTAGGTATGGATTTAGGGAAGTCTATGCTGGTGGGAGGGACATACCAGTAAGAGGACATCTAGGATTTGAGCAATGTTACACTTGGGTGGACAGTGCCATTATAATTCTGTAAACTTGGTCCAAAGAGTGTTCTAGTCTAATTGTAATCTCGATCACCAGAGCTAATCATTTTGATAATCGATGAAACATTTTATTCAGCATTATATAGTACAAAATAGAAACCTTAATTCAAATTAACATCAGTTATCTTACTGCTGGTTTTAATGGGCATTCCAATTTAGTAAAAACCAAGAATATAATTATGTGTTTCTACCAAAAGAAAGGTAACTAGTGATGGAAAAAGGGAAGAAATGGTGTTCTTCAATCTTCCCCTTCTCCCTCCAAATTTTATTAGACATTGTGACTTTAAGCATATTGATAGAAAAATAGTTGTATGCATCCTCTTCTAAGGTGGTAGCACAATCTTGTCAGCCTCTATTAATACAGAAACTATATTGCCGACCTTGCAAAAATACTATTTATTTTTAGGCACACTAAGAAGGGTTGTAGGGCAAAAGAAAATATATTTTTAGTTCAAGTAGTAAAAATTATTAAAAACTTACCTAAGCTTAGGATTTGTTTACATTTGATACATATTTTTTAGTATTTGCTTGTATTTATTTATATTTATTTATCTCTTGCAAAGGATTAGTGGATGATTTTAGCTAGTCTTTAACTCATTAGTTATGATTAGGTCTTTTACTGTTCTTACCCTTGTAAAGAAATCTGGCATTTGTTTGTATTTGTGATCATTTTTATGTTTTATTTTGAAGAAATACATGTATTTGGAAGAACTTTTAAGATATGTTTGAAAGATAACATGCAATATGTGTTATTACAGCCATGAGGCAATTTCTGCTAACATTAAACTTATAATATTTCTTTTTGATAGCTGTATAACGAAGAGGTTCTTGACTTATTTGATACCACTCGTGATATTGATGCAAAAAATAAAAAATCAAATATAAGGATTCATGAAGATTCAGCCGGAGGAATTTATACTGTGGGCGTCACAACACGTACAGTGATTACAGAGTCCGAGGTGACATTTATGTTATAGTTAAAATAGAGCGTGTTTGGGGAATTCCCTAGTGGTCCAGGGGTTAGGGCTCCACGCTTCCACTGCAGGGGGCATGGGTTCCATCCCTTGTTGGGGAACTAAGATCCTGCAAGCCGCGCAGCATGGCCACAGGAAAAAAAAAAGAGCATGTTTGGCTTTATTTAATAGTCAGCTCTGCTGCTCATGATATGAAATTTGTATCCTTGAGTGTAACATGGAGTTAAAATCTTCTTCATTTTTTTCCAGGATTTTATTATTTAAAATGTAACAGTTTTGATAAAGTCAGGGCATTTATTGTAACATCAAAAGAATCTAAGGCATTTTATGTACAGTTTTCTTTCACACCTAGAAAAAGAGGGTTAGATAATTTTAAGTGAAGGATGAGGCCACAGTCCTTTTGTACTTTTTGCTGTAACATATGTAGGCCTGTATCATGGCTCCTTAAGGAGAGACATGAGAAAAGTTACAATGGGGAGTTCCCTGCGAGGCCTGTGGTTAGGCCTCCACACGTTCACTGCCATGGCCCTGGGTTCAATCCCTGGTCAGGGAACAAAGATCTGCAAGCCACGTGGAGTGACCAAAAAAAAAGTTACAAAAAATAAGATACAGAAGAGCGTGAGTAATTCCAGTTATTGCTTAGTTTGTTCCAAAGTGTTCTACTGTAATAGTTTTGAAATAGAAGCTGCAAATGTCAGCAAATGGCAAACGGTGGAATCTCAGTATTTTCTCCTATTTAAAAAAAAACCAACACTATTATACTGAGAAGTTCAGCTCAAAAAGTGCCTGTGAATAAAATAATAAGAAAATCTATCTTTCACATCCTTTAATATGGTGGATTTTAACCAATAGCTCAGATTTCTGATTATATGGACCTAGTCTAAGTATTGTTCAAGTAAAACCCCTCTTTCTTTCCCTTTTCTAGATGATGCAGTGTTTGAAGCTGGGTGCTTTATCCCGGACCACTGCTAGTACCCAAATGAATGTTCAGAGCTCTCGTTCACATGCCATTTTTACCATTCACTTGTGTCAAACCAGAATGTGTCCCCAAATAGATGCTGTGAGTTACTGGTTCTAATTTTTTAAGCTTTCAGATTTCATTTCTGTAAAATCCATGAAAATATTCAAAGAGAACATCTGTGCCAAATTTAGTTTGTTTAATCATTCCTTTTCCAATTGAGATGTCCCTGATCTTGTTTAAGCTAAAGCTGGCCAACCATGTAAAATTAAAAATTGAGTATATATGTCTGCAATAGCCAGAAAGTGTGCTGTGGCCATATGGTAATGGATGTCATTACTTGGGACCGTTTGCTTTTGAGGGCTATATGCTACAAGTTTCTCTTCAACACAGGCAAAGCCTCAGTTGATAACAGTTAGGTTTTGACCTTCTTTGACCTAACTTTGTCTAAGCTTCTAATTGCAGCAGGCATTTTTGTACTTATATTTATTTGGCTACATGCCTATACTTGGCTATATGTATACTGAGGGCAAGGTGGGATGTGGGATTGAAGGATATTTAGTGTCACATTAATAAAATATTTTCAATTATTTTCCTCAATTGCAGGAACGTGCAACTGATAATAAGGTGATTTCTGAATCATCACAGATGAATGAATTTGAAACTCTGACTGCAAAGTTCCATTTTGTTGATCTGGCAGGATCAGAAAGACTGAAGCGTACTGGAGCTACAGGCGAGAGGGCAAAAGAAGGCATTTCCATCAACTGTGGACTTGTAAGACTAACGCTAAGGCTTTGTGCTGAGAATATAACAGGGCTATTTTATTGTCCTTTTCACTTTTGTAATACATAATACCCAAGTGGAAATCCTTCATGCACTGAGCTGAGAAATGAAAGTTGCTGTAAACTTAGGAGTAATGCATTGAATTTTGACCTCCTCAGGCTGTCAGCTTTTTTCTCCTTTTTACATTGCAAATTTTCTTCATGTGTAAAAATTTAGTTGGATTAAATTTTATGATGTGTGCATAAAATAATCTATGCATATATATAATAGAAATAATTTAAAAATTCTTCTCACAAATTTACTGTTTTAATATTAAACATTTTATGGGATGACTTTCAAAGTAGCTTTTTTGCTAACATTATGTGACAGACTTTATTTTGGAAATTACAATCAAATGTTTTTTAGTAATGATTGTTTCAAAATGAGAACTTTTCTGGATTGTATTAGGAATTAACTTTAATACCATGCCATCTAGTGGTGTTTTTGATTGGAAAACACCTTGTGTTTGAGTTAGCCTAAAGCTTCTATTATATGGAAGAAAACGTTTTAGAACCACATTTTTATGTAATAAATCTTTTCTTCCTATTGATTTCATTAAAAAGTTGGTTCTTTGTTCCTGCTTAAAAGTAATGGTGTCCTAAATTTCTGTGATGCTGACAGCATCAGGACAGGTGTTTTCTGCTTTGCTTCCCTCCCTTTCTTCCTAGAGCAGGGGCTCCAAGCATATGGTCATTTTTTTGTTTATTGCCCAATATTTACTTTTATATGATTGCAACCCTTCTGTGGGGGAATTATCAACTGAGACTGATTAGAGAGAGCCGGCCTTCCCAACTACCCATCTTGATGCTCCCACCATATAGTTGAATATGTGTTAAAAGAAGTGAGCGACCAGGATCCTGGACTTTGTGTATTGTTTTGAATATCTTAGAAGATAAAATCATGGTGGTATTTACATTTGTGCTGTCCGGAAAAGACAAAAGCCATTGCTCTGTTTTCCTGTTCAGGCTACTAAAGCATGTTCAGACACGTGGTAGAGGTTCATTCAGTGTGGCCAGTGGTTAAAATTGCAGACTCTGGAAAAGGGGGACTAAGACACAGTGTGATGCTGATGCACTCGCTGCAGGATCCATTGGCTCTAACAAAGACATGGTTTTGATTACTGAAGGCGAGTGTGACCAGCATTTAGGAAAATGCTTATGCTGTAGGTGCTGGTTCAGTGACGGTAGGAAAAGTAGTAGGGTGTGGCAGGAGGAGTGACTAAACAGTTCTGTAATTTGACTTAGTTTTTAAAATATTGGATGCTTAGCACATAGATTCATTGAATTTCTAAGTGTGGCTATACTTGCATTAGGAATACCTTGTTCAGAGATATCATACTGATATTTTTATTGTGGTTAAAGGAAATTTTGTTTTCCCATGAGGAAGCTATAGTACAACAAGAAAGTTTATGAAACTGTTAAACTAGCAAACAATTTGTTTCTTCATTGAGTTGAGGAGAAGAATTTGCAATATGAATTGGCAGTTTTGTGGGGTATACAACATGATGCTCTGGTAATACTAGGAATGGTCAGAAGTCATCAATCTTATAACATTTCTATTTCTAAAGAAAATCTCTGCATAGAAGTTTAAGTATTTGTGAATTATGGGTATATATATGGCATTAAATTTTGAGTGGTGTCAGTTTTTAGTAGTTATGTGGAAAGCTCCAAGTTTACTTTATATTTGAAAATACAAATGTAAAACAAAACCAAACACAAATGTTCTCAATTCTGCCATGGCTTCATATTATTTTCTATAAGGTTTCATTATTTAAAAGTGTTATAATTAGTAAATTTTTATCATTTTTTTCTCTCTCTTTCTTTTAGTTGGCACTTGGCAATGTAATAAGTGCATTGGGAGACAAGAGCAAGAGGGCCACTCATGTTCCCTATAGAGATTCTAAGCTGACAAGACTACTGCAGGATTCTCTTGGGGGTAATAGGTATGCATAAGTGTTTATCCTCCATATTCCTGAATTTCAGTTATTCATTATTTTTAAAATAAGTTTGTAAAGTGATTTATAAGAACTGTTTTTACTGTAAAGCAAATTAATAGGATGAGGAACTAATAATTATTAAGTGCCTCAAATGTGTGAGTGCTTTTGCATGTTGTTATTTCACATATTTCTTATAACACCTCTTGAGGCAGGTGTTATTATTCCTATTTTATAAATAAGGAAATTGAAATCCAGAGAGGTTAAGTAATTTATTCAGTCCCTTAGCTTATAAATGAAATCCTTGGCATGTGCTCTTTCTCTATACCATTGTTTCAGTTTTAAGTGCTTGGCACATAGTTGATGCCTAATAAAATTTTGTTGAAAAGTAAATGCTGTCTTCTAAGTAATTAAAAAGTAATTTAAATATTATTGATTTTCTTTACAAAGTCTTCTAAAAATTAAAGATTTTTTTACATTTGAGAAAAAAATTTAAAATGTTAATTGAATGAAATATAGGGTGATTGCTGGTTATTAACTTTGCCAGAATCACTGATATTCCTCCTTTTCTGTACTTTGCATCATCCTGATATGTTTCATCAGCTAAATGTATTCTTTTGGTAATGCATTCCTTTTTATAAGCATCAGAATGTTGGCTTTAAAAGTGGTAACTTTTTTGGCATTTAAATTCAATCATAGCACAGTTCAACAAGTTACACACAACTACAGTGAATCTATTTTACAGTGTTTTCAACGGTCTAACATCATGTTTACTGATGCTATAAAATGATCATTAGATGCTGTAAAATGATCATTAGATGCTGTAAAATTAAACTTGCAGACTTTCTTTTTGAACAACTATTATTCAAAGAATTTTGATAATGTTAAATTTATTTAGGTCTGAAGTTGGATGGATTTAGAAATAAAGTTTTGTTTTATAGAATTCAAGAGTATCATTTTGATATTCCTTCTTTTCGTATAATATTGACATTGACTTAACTCATCTGTCTTCTAGCATATCCTTTGTATTGCTTCCACTGTTACATATTTCTTACTTCTGGTCTATATTTTCATTCTGACCTTCAATATCAATCTGGGTCTTATTATAACAGGACAAAAATTTTTGTTTTTTAAACCAAATATAAATTTTTAAAGTTTGTTAAATTGTAGCCTTTTCCTGTGTTTATTTCTTAGCTTTATAATACAGCTTCGTTTTTTAACAAAGCAGAGATAGTAAACATCTTCCCCTTGCAAGTGTCAATACTTTTGAATACTTCAGTATTTCTGAGAGTTTGCTTGCCCTGTAACAATCTAAGATATTTGCACTGTGGGTTTTGAATCCCTCTTGAGTTTTATCTAAGCTATAGCTAAAGAGTTTCAGATGTTCCTCACCCATTTTCTATCTAGTGGTAACGCCTCTTATTCTCAGTGACCCTTGATTCCTGCTTAAAATTGTGAGATTGAACGCCTAGTTCAAAAGCGTTAAACTTTGCATAAGCATTGGAAAACAAAATTCCTTCATGTTGTGATGTTTGTACAAATTTCTCTTAAAAGAAAAATTAAATCAAAGATATTTATGGAAACAAGCTGCATATATTTATGTGTACAGTTTGGTGATTTTTTAAAACAGCAAGCTGGCTTTTATACATTTATAATGTTTAATGTAACATTTTTTAAAGTTTGTAGCAAAAATTCAGAAAAATACAGAAAAATATAAAACATGATAAAAATCAACTGTATTTCTATTACTTGTAAGTAACTATTGTTAACATTGTGATGTATTTCCTCCCTAATGTATAATATGATATAACAATATATAAGATAAATAACTTTATTTATTTATTTGTTTGTTTATTTTGGCCATACCGCATGGCTTGTGGGATCTCAGTTCCCCAACCAGGGACTGAACCCGGGCCACAGCAGTGAAAGTGCCGAATCCTAACTGTTAGACCACCAGGAAACTCCCTAATATATTTAAATTATATATTATATGGTTTCCTTTAAGACAGAGTTATGGTTTTATATAAAAATAAACAACTTTCATTAAAATTTTTTTTTTCATAAACATAACTATTCTTGAAATTTGTATCATTTGAGTTTTAATATGTGAACTTTTTCCCATACAGTAGGTCTTAGCTCCTCTCATTCCTAATTTCACTATTCTTCTAAGCACTTGATCCCAATACTTCTCAAAATATTTTTAATAAGGGAGAGTTCTCCTCCTTCCCACTTCCCAGGTTGATATTGAACATGACTATACTCAGCTTGTCCCATTATGTGAGTTTGAAAATACTTGAACTGGTCTGTACTCTATTCAGTGAAATGAGTTCATTGATTACAGCAAGCTCAAATGTTGTAAAAGTTGCCAAAATGCTTACTCTTAATTTCTGTACTTGTCATGAATTTGCCAGACTGGCACTGGACTGGGGATAACATTTTGAGTAGTCCTATCCTCTAATCAGTATCCATAATCATCACTCTCACTGGATTACCTTATCTTCTTCATCAACAGAGATGCATGAATTATCTTAACTTCTGACTTCAAATAAATACATATAATATATGCACGACATACAAACAATTATTAGGGACCTAATATGTTCCAAGTAACACAAACAAATAGTAATGACTTAATATGTTCCAAATATTGTGTTGTACAAAGTAGTCTGATGAATAAAAAATATTTGATGATCCTTGTCCTCTAGGAGTTTAGTATCTAAGAGTTTGGATCTATAAAATTTCAATATAATCATAATCAACAAAAAAGAGGTATGCAAAGGGTATGAGAAAGCAGAGAGAAAGAGTACAGCCAAACTCAGGGTTGGATTCTTGGACTACATGATCTCTGAGTTGAATCTTGAATAATAGTAAAAGTAAGGGTAAATAAGGATGAGTAAGAGTTCACAAAGGAATAAAGATAGGTGGAATGGGACCCCTTTTAAAAGGGTTGCTATGAAGGGCATTATGCTAAGTGAAATAAGTTAGACAGAGAAAGACAAATACTGTATGATATCACTTATATGTGGAATCTAAAAAATACAACAAACTGTGAATATAACAAAAAAGAAGCAGACTCACAGGTATAAAGAACAAACTAGTGGTTACCAGTGGTGGGGAGGGGCAATATAGAGGTGGGGGAGTGGGAGGTACAAACCGTTGGATGTAAGATAGGCTCAAGGATATATTGCACAACATGAGGAATATAGCCAATATTTTGTAATAACTGTAAATGGAAAGTAACCTTTAAAAATTGTATAAAAATTTTAAAAATTAAAAAAAAAGAGACATTACTACACATCTAAAATGAGTAAAAATAAAGCTTGACAATACTAAAAAAAAAAAAATAAGAAAATAAAAATGTTACTATGAGTGCTGTGTTGATATTATTGGGAGAAGGCAGGAGTGGAAGCAGGAAGCTAGGAGGCTATAGATTAGAATTGATAGGTGTAAATTTCCTACCAGGGTGGGTAAATTAGCTTCTTAACTGTTAGTGTGCAAGTGCCCATTAGACTCTCCACGTCTTTTTCATTGACAGAAATAGCTTAGGCATAATAAGCATTTTATTATCCTATTCTTCAGTTGGTAAAGCAATTGATCATGACAATAAAATAATGTTTCCCATTTTTCCTGTGTAATCTAGCCAGAAACTCTGAAACTTTGACAGTCAATCACAAATGACGTTTCATATTGTGAAACATATGGGTATACTAAATACTTTTCTTGATCAGGTGATAAGATTTTCTGTAAAATTTTTTGTTGAAATAAAAAATCAGGATGCAAGTGATTAAATAAAAAAAAAAAAAACTTAAATCCTAAAATAGGGACTTCCCTGGGGGCACAGTGGTTAAAAATCTGCCTGCCAGTGCAGGGGACACAGGTTAGAGCCCTTGTCCGGGAAGATCCCACATGCTGTGGAGCAACTACCTATGCGCCACAACTACTGAGCCTGCGCTCTAGAGCCGTCATGTCACAACTACTGAGCCCGCATGCTGCAACTACTGAAGCCCTGATGCCTAGAGCCCATGCTCCACAACAAGAGAAGCCATCGCAATGAGAAGCCTGCGCACGCATGGAAGAGTAGCCACAACTAGAGAAAGCCCGCACACAGCAACGAAGAACCAAAGCAGCCAAAAATAAATACAAATTTAAAAATAAAATCCTGAAATATTAAGTAGATAATGAAAGCAATGATTTTTGAATTTCAACATGTCATATTATAGATTAAATTTTAGAATTATTCTATGTATATTGCTTCAAAAAATTTTGTAAAGAGGTGAGAAATAAATATATGCACTTGTATTATGAGTATATGGTATTATGAGTCAAAAAAGGATAATATAAATTCATTTTCCCCAATTTTAGCCAAGTAAACAAAATCTTTTTCCTTAAGATAGTCTTAAAGCATTGGGGCTTATAAATTTGCCTTTATTTTTAAGTTAGTAATGTCAATCTTTTGGTATCTTGAAGGAGAGATATTATTCAAAAGGCAGGAACTTTAAAATGATTATTTCAGTGTTTTATTTGCTTTTATCTGTAAACCTAATTATTTTTTGTAACTTTCAGCCAAACAATCATGATAGCATGTGTCAGCCCTTCAGACAGAGATTTTATGGAAACTTTAAATACCCTGAAATATGCCAATCGAGCTAGAAATATCAAGAACAAGGTGATGGTCAATCAGGACAGAGCTAGTCAGCAGATCAATGCGCTCCGTAGTGAGATCACACGACTTCAGATGGAGCTTATGGAGTACAAAACAGTAAGCTAATGGTTTTGACTTTGCATTTTGTGATACATTTTGTGTACACAATGATACCTTTTTGCGATGGCTTGCACATATATATCTCTGGAGTCTCTTCTCTGTCATAGTGGGGGCATCTTTCCTTTTGGAGGTAGAATTCTCTAGTTTTCCACGTGCCTTTAATAATGTTCAGTCTAACAACTTGACCAGCCTCTTGTTTCAAAAGACTTCCTTCCCAATCAGATTCTTTAGTGACAAATGCTCAAAGGAGAGATGTAGTAGAGGGAAAAGGATCTCTTGCCTTGAGGCTGTTAAGACAAAAGGGCTCTTGGTTGTAGAATTGCATAATCCTGCAGTATCCTTCAACAAAACTCTTGTGTATTTAAAACTTCTCAACCAACAGGGAAATATTTTTCTTTTCTAGGGTAAAAGAATAATCGACGAGGAGGGTGTGGAAAGCATCAATGATATGTTTCATGAGAATGCTATGCTACAGACTGAAAATAACAACCTGCGTGTAAGAATTAAAGCCATGCAAGAGACGGTGGATGTATTGAGGACCAGAATCACACAGCTTGTTAGTGATCAGGCCAACCAAGTTCTTGCCAGAGCAGGTATGTGTGTAGGGTGGGATGAGTGAGGGATTACTTTTGGAGAGCAGGAAATATTCTTCATGTTTGTTAATTTTGTGGAATATTTGAAGTGAAAAAGTCAATCTCTGTGTATACAATCTGTGATTTTAAGTTAATACTTAATTTGTAAGTAATACATTCTTACAGAAACAAAATATGCCCTATGCTTCATCATATTATCTTACTTTCTGCTCATGTAATTAAGGGCAGGAAATTTGCTGTTTAAATTATGTTTCAAAGCATTATTGTTTGTTTCTATAACTTTGTTTTTTCTCTCATTCTGTTCTGTTGAATTTTAAAGGAAATTCTTTTTTTAATTAATTTTTATTGGAGTATGGTTGATTTACAATGTTAGTTTCTGCTGTACAGCAAAGTGAATCAGTTATACATATACATATATTAACTCTTTTTTAGGTTCTTTTCCCATATAGGTCATTACAGAGTATTGAGTAGAGTTCCCTGTGCTATACAGTAGGTTCTTATTAGTTATCTATTTTTATATATAGTAGTATGTGTGTGTCAATCCCAATCTCCTAATTTATCCCTCTCCCCCTTTCCTTATTTTATCTTGCAGGTGAAGGGAATGAAGAGATTAGTAATATGATTCACAATTATATTAAAGAAATTGAAGATCTCAGGTACAGTTCACGTTCTGTAATATATAATGCATGTAGTTTGGGTTTTGCAGTGAAGTATTATTGCTATTTGTTGGGCTTATTTTGTAGTAACTATTCACAGTGATATTTCAGCCCTTTGGTCAGGTTAACTTTAGGGGAATAGGTACTTGCCTATAACAGAACATATGGGAACATAATGTCACAAACTACTTTCCTCTTCCCACATTATCTTCCTGGTTTATCCTCCTGCTCTTGTTGTTATACCCTTAATTGGAAGCTTGCCTAACCTCATATAACAACAGGCATAATTGATGTCAATGAAGTTACCTCCCTGTGCCTCTTCACCCACCATTTGGGAATGGTCAACATCAATAAGTCATCTCTAATTTTTAAAATCTCCCATTACTCCTGTTCCCTTATATTTCTTCAGCTATTCTATATGTGTGAGTCATTGCATCCCTACCAATTTGCCTGCCTCTCTGGTACGTACAAAGGCTTATTCATCACCCACATTTCACACACATATTGCAAATACTCACTGTATGCCAAGCATCATGCCATGGACTGAACAAGTAAGACATAAACAAGGAGTTCACAGTCTAGGTGGGTCAACTTACATAAATAGTCACATGTAGTAAATGGAATGACAGAAATCAGTAAATAGAACACCCATGCCTGGTGTGGGAATATGGGGGGGACCACTGAGCACAGACTGGGAGAATAGGGGTCAGAAAGTAGATCAGGGACCACTGAGCACAGACTGGGAGAATAGGGGTCAGAAAGTAGATCAGGGACACTAATCATTTCTATAATATTTTCAGGTTCCATGGTTTGCCCTGATGGCTGAGCTGCTTTCTCTTGAAGTAAAACTACAGTCAGCTCCATTGGGAGCATCTAAATAGCTCAGATCTCACTTCTGCTATCCATTTGCAGAAAATAACCAAGTGAGAGATTATCTTTCACAGCTACCCTAACAATTCTCTGTCCTGTATTTGTGTTCTATTTCCCTCTCTCTTCCTCTGGCTATTCTAAAGATTCTTAAACAGAGATCAGTAGTGTTTGTACTGTTTTTGCCTCCGTAAGGCACACCAGGTCCCTTAAAAGCTTCAAAAAGTAAAAACCAGTGAGAAAACATCTGATGTAGCAATAGATGAAGTTACTCAAATAACTATTACTTTTATTCTGTTTATATATTTCCAAACTTTACCTTTTTGATGGAGACCTTTGGGACCTTAGGTTGTAGTTCTGGTCAGCTGCCAAACTGGACTTGTAGTTTCCATCTTGTGTTGGCAGTGCTCTTTCCTGCCTACTGCCAAAAACTTGTCCTCTGACCAGTCTCCAGTGTTGTTTCCTGACTCTGTAGACCCCATCTTTACCATTCCTTCAGACAAAACTAATATCTCTGTCTTTTAGTTCCTAAAGATTCTTTTCCTCCTCCTAGTCTGCTTCTTTTTATCTTTTTTTATTTTCTTGGCACTGGTCAATTGTTAAGGCTGATTCCATACTCTGGTTCTTGGGCTTGATTTCCTCTCTTCCATCATGTTATTCTAAGACCATATCTAAGCTTGATCTCGCTATTTGATGAATGGCTTGACTAGTGTCATTATTTCCTAGAAAACTGACTGAATCATTTCCATTCCTTCTAGTAGCTAAAAGGAGCATCTAATATCTTTCTTCTTCAAGTTCTTGAGTTAAGACTATTCTTTAAGCCATCTAGAGAACAATGATGACTCTTAGGCCTTGAGTTCAGTCAGTGATCAAATCTTTCGTGCTATAGGTTAATAGCTTTTTCCACTTTCCCAACTTTTGTTTGATGGCTCTTTTATTCAGTTTGTCCCACTCATAAAGTGTAGTCTTCTCGGATCTCAGGATTGTAATTTATAATGTAAAAATAATTTACATATGGGATAAACATAAATGAGCTTTGAATTTAAATTGAATTACCTGCATTGAAATTTTTAAGCTTCTGTTTATTAAGTATATGACCTTGGGCAAATTACCTAACATCTTTGATCTTTAGTGTTTATCAGTAAGAATGAGGTAATACCTGCTAGTCTCAAAGAGTTATTATGGGGCTCAAATAAAACAACAGGATGTAAAAATTATTAAATTGAAAAATACTGTAAAGGTCTAACATATTATTATTTAGGTCCAAGTTCTCATATTCTGTTTCATCTACCAAATTCTACTCCAATCCATATTTTAATCAATACTTTCTCTTAGGAAGACATTCATTCACAGCTACTTAAACTTAATGTAAATTACGTAAATGTATTGCTACATGGGAATGTTTATATTTTAAGTCTTATCATTTTAATTATAAAATAATACTCATTACCTTTTAATAAATTTACACATCACATTGTTTGTTGTGAAATGATAATAGTCACTAATTAATCTTAGTTTTCTGGAGTTTAAAATTTTTGTAGAAATTTCTGAAAATATAGGAAAGTTTTTAAAAAGCTAAAATCATCCATATTCTCACCATTCCAAGAACTGATGTTAACATTTTGGTGTATCTCTTCAATAATTTTTCAACGCATACTTTAGCAAAATTTGTATCAGGGTGTGTGTATTGCTTTGCTATCTATTCTTTGAAATGTGACAAGATATTAGGATCATATTTCAATGTTATTAAATATTTTTCTAACATGGTTTTTGCATGGCTCCATGAGTACTGTCTCATGGGTTGTAATTGATTTATTTATCTAATCCCCTACCGTTAGATAATTATATTGTTTCCAACTTTTTGATAAGAATAGTTATTATTTGTTTAAAACATTATTAGTCAGGTGAGTTTTAAATTCATAGTATCATCATCCTCATAACCATCCTAGGGAAGTATATATTTTCATCTCCTTTTAATGGAGGATTTAGAGATTCTGTGAGTGAAAAAGCTGAGATGAGATTCAGTAAGTGAAAAAGCTGAGATGCAAACCTCAGTTTATTCCTTCCCAAGGAAGTCTGTGTACTTCCCCTCATGCCTCACTGCTTGGTCTCCTATTAAATGAAGTGCAGACAGCAACAAGTGTGTGGTTGGGTGAGTAGGAAGAGAAGGAGAGGCAAAGAAAGAGATGTTATCTCTACAGCCCATACAAAAAGCAGGACCTACTAATGTAGTGTGGGGTTGGTGGAGTTGGAGGTGAGCCCTAAAGGTTTCAGCCTTTATTAGCACCAGGACGGAAGAAGCATTAAAAATATGCCCTTACCAAACGCAGACTTTTAAAATCAGGTAATAATCAAACACAAATTGTCTGATTATTATATAAATGAGCCAATTAAAAACAGGTCATTAATTGATAGCTAATTTATATTTTCATTCATTTTTTTTAAAAGGGTCTTTTTAAAAAAATTAATTTATTTATTTATTATTTGTATTTTTGGCTGTGTTGGGTTTTCGTCGCTGCGCACGTGCTTTCTCTAGTTGTGGCGAGCGGGGCTACTCTTCATTGCAGTGCGCGGGCTTCTCATTGCAGTGGCTTCTCTTGCTGTGGAGCACGGGCTCTAGGCACGTGGGCTTCAGTAGTTGTGGCATGCAGCCTCGGTAATTGTGGTGTGTGGGCTCTAGAGCTCAGGCTCCATAGTTGTGGCTCATGGGCTTAGTTGCTCCGCAGCATGTGGGATCTTCCCGGACCAGGGATCAAACCCGTGTCCCCTGCATTGGCAGGCAGATTCCTAACCACTGTGCCACCAGGGAAGTCACCTTCATTCATTATTAACATTCATTATTATGTACCCAGGCTTTGTGCTAGATATTGAAAATATAGAAAAGTGTAAATTTTGACTTTGAGTTTTTATCATTAAGCTGAGTTTTTATACTTAGGTTGCCCTCTTATTAAAAAATGACAGCATTATATTCAGAATTTTCTTTAAAATAATTTTGAAATCATTTAACTTAAAAGTTTGTACACAGCTATTTAACCATTTTAAAACATTGTAACTGTTGCAACACCAAATATAAAGTAAAACAATTTCATTAAAGAATATATAAGACACTTATTTGTAACATATATTCACTGATTTGTGTATATTCTGTCTCTAGTTGATTTCAACAGTGTCATGAATAATTTTGGTAGGCAGTGAAAAAACACAGAGCTGACTGTGCCTTCTAGAGCTCAGTAGTTGCAAATAATCTAGCACCTTCCTCTGAAACGTTTGAACATATGGCAAAAGCGCTTAGTAATATAGTTTTGAGACAGAGACAGTAGGTAGTATTTTCTCCTTATAACCCTGTCTCAATCACCCTTGTGCCAAATTGACCTGGGAAATTTATTATACTGAAGTAGATAATTGTGTTCTTTATGGTTTAAATCAAATGGACTAAAGGAACTGGCCTAGAGGACTCTCTGAATCCCTTGTAGTCTCAAGAATCCAGGCTCTTTTAGGATCTTATCATTCAGTGTTATTACTGACAGCACATACATTATTTTCCTGTCATTATGAGGACCGCTTGCGCAAACAAAAGAATGTTTTTAATTATGAAACTCAGGTTTCCTTGGAGATTTCATCTTTTCCCATGCCATATTCAGGAGCCAGATATCTTTCAGCAAGTTAGGGGCAAGTTTGACTAACTATTCCTTACAAAGATTTGGAAATGTTATTATAGCATGATGAATGAGGAACGGGAAGGAAGGGAACCATGTTGCTTGCACATTTTAAGTTTCAAAGATGAGTTTACAGAGCAAGGATAACTAGTGCCTATTGACCAGAATGCAAGTAATCTAATTATCACTGGCACTTTTGAGCACTAAGAGCGTTACTTCAAATTTACAATTATTTAATCAGGAAATTTTAAAAATATCTTAAACACTAATGTTTGTGAACACATTTGTTAAAAAAGCCGTACTTTGTAGCAATGTTGAAATACATTTTGGGAAACTTTTTAGCTTGCAAAACAACTCATTTAAAATGTTCCCTGTTTATTCTTAGAGTTGTCAAGTTTGCAGAGATGGAAGGTAGAATGGTGATTGCTAGGGACTGGGAGGAGAGGGGAATGGAGTTAGTGTTTAATGGGTACAGAGTTTCAATTGGGGAAGATGAAAAAGTTCTGAAGGTAGATGGTGGCAATGGTTGCACAACAGTATGGGTGTACTTTATGCTCTAGAACTGTACACTTAGAGATGGTTAGGGAGGTAAATTTTATGTTAAGTATTATTTACCACAATAATAAAATGTTTCCAACTTAAATATATTTTTATTCACTAGGGCAAAATTATTAGAAAGTGAAGCAGTGAATGAGAACCTTCGAAAAAACTTGACAAGAGCCACAGCAAGATCGCCATACTTCAGCGGATCATCAGCTTTCTCTCCTACTATACTATCCTCAGACAAAGAGACCATTGAGATTATAGACCTAGCTAAGAAGGATTTAGAAAAGCTGAAAAGGAAAGAAAAGAAGAAGAAAAAAAGGTAGTGCTATAAAATCACTGCTATACTGCTAATTACTTTTCAGGATATTTTAGTTTGCAATTGCAATGAGTATACATAGCCTCGTAAGTATATTAATAAATGAAATGTCATTTAACATAGGTGACAATTATAATTATATACTTTTAAAGATTTATCTCTACTTGTATGTAAAAAAATTATTTATAATAATATGGTAGTGAATTTTATTTAGACTATGACAAGGTAAAATTACTACTAGAAATTATTTTATTATTTTTTCAAATAGCTGCTTTTGCATTCCATTCATCTTTTCTGCAAAGCTTGTTCTACCATTACTCAATATTTTCATTTTTTTCCATTTTCTAATACAATTAAATAGTCTCATTGATATATTCTGCTTCCTGTCTAGATTAGTTTAACTGAAGGCTAAACTAATTCATCAGACTGTCATTTAATATCATTTGGTCTCTTAAGTATTTTCTGCGGGCTCTAATTTGATTATGTGAAAGTTATTTATGTTATTTCAGGCTTTCTGACTCTTCCAACAAGGAGTTACTCAGCTTTTCACCGCTGTTCTAGGCTTCCTTTTCCTTGCATCCTGGTAATATCTCCCTCTGAAATCAACTGGATGCAAAGAAGAGGAGGAAAATTAAAATATGACCACTTGTAATCTGTGAGTGGTTAAAACCTCATAAATTGTTTACATGGTTACATATTGATTCCATGGTGCAGTCAAATTACTTACGTAGAATATATTTTGAACATACCAGTCAAATTAATTTTAAGCATTTTTGGCTAGATATTCCAAAGGGGGAAAAGATATCTTATTTGTCAAATAGCTTGTTATGGAGGTGCACTTTTTAGAATTACTATTGACATTTAGTCTAGCTGCTGCTTTGCTTAGTTTATTTAGAAATTTATTTTGACAACCAGGCATTTCTTCTTTGAATAGTCAGTTGACCAAAGCTATTAGAGGTTTAAACTCTCCAAATTAGTTCTGCTGTTTGTCCTTGAGTTAAAAAGGACTGATTAGAATAATTAAAACAAGGAGTTGCACATCTATGGTTAGGAGACACTGCAATTGAAATTGCATTCTTAAGATACTAATGTCTTAAAAGATGTTGCTCATGGATGGCTGATTATGGCAGCATTAAGAAATATATAATGATTAGTTCTTATGCAGGGCAATTAAAACTGTAACAGTGTTCACAGAATTATCAAAACTGGTTTGACCCAACATACTGTGGAAATGTAAATGAGACTTCTGCACATGACTTATCATTTATTTGTAAAATTCAGTTGTGTAGTTGGTCAAAATGTGAAATGGTATGACTTGTTTTTAAAGGTGTAGGTGGTTTGTGTTCATGAATAATAAGTAAGGATAAACAAGGGTATATTTCACAAGGTCATGAGCTAATTCTGCTCTTTCCTTTTGAGGTAAATTTAGAGATGTTACCATAATCACCTGTTGGGTATGAATAATAAAAAACAGGTAGGGATCCCAATAGAAACCTAGGCTCTTTGGACGTTTTTATAGTGATCATAGGTACCCTAAATTTATACCTCTGATGCAGGTTATTTCTGTGACAATGCAGGGTTGTAAGGTTTTTGACTGATAAATAGTACTATTTTACTCAGCTTGATAAAGCATTTCATTTATCACCAATAACTTTTAACTGTATGTAATGTAAATTTCTTTTTTTAAAAATATTGGTAAGCTCTCATTTTAGCCAAAGGATTTGCTACAGTTGAAACAAAAAATAATAAAGAGTTTTTGTTGAAACAAAACATAATAAAGTGTTTAGAATGACAGCAGCTTTACTGAAGTTAGTGATTAGTCTTCTACAGGAACTCTATGGAGGCAGTAGCTTCTGTTTGGATGTATTGATTCTGGTTAAGCTGTATTACATGCCTCATATTTACTTATTTTATTTATCAAAGAGAACATTGCAAAATTTGGTTCTACCTCAGCCTTGCGTATATAGTAAGTAAGTTCAATTTAAAATTGTTTGGAACTTGGAACTAATTTTTCTCTAGAAAGTGTTACAAATACATAATGTCCAGGTTTCCCAACTCACTCACATGAAATGATATTTACTCATTCTATAGTGTGGTAAGAGCAATTCAAAAGGGAATAGGAAAAGGAAAATAGGTGAAAGAAACTTCGTTTCCCTTCCATGAATGTAGACCAAACTTTGGGGGAAAATATGAATTTCTGCCTTAGCCATTCTCTCTTATTCCTACCTACTGACCTTCTGTGTCCCCATGCTACCTTGATCCATTCCTCCCTTATGAGGTCAGTTCTCATGTAATTCTTCCCTAGCCCGAAGTACTCCCAGTTTCAAAATCATCTACTTTCTTCTCTCATCTCCTTAAATTCAAAGTTGGAAACAAAGCCATCTGACTAAAGAAAGGAACTCATTCCAGTGGAAATGACTTATAACTAATAACATTCCTCTAGGGATATTTGTAATTTTGAAAGAGGAAGCATTAATCCAACTATTGAAAATTTGGGCAGCAACCTCATGAAGAAAAAAAATTAAATAGTGTAGGGAAGATTTTTGTTACCCTTTTTTTTTTTTTTTTTAAAACATCTTTATTGGAGTATAATTGCTTTACAATGGTGTGTTAGTTTCTGCTTTATAACAAAGTGAATCAGGTATACATATACATATGTTCCCATATCTCTTCCCCCTTCCATCTCCCTCCCTCCCACCCTCCCTATCCCACCCATCTAGGTGGTCACAAAGCACCAAGCTGATATCCCTGTGCTATGCGGCTGCTTCCCACTAGCTATCTATTTTACATTTGGTAGTGTATATATGTCCATGCCACTCTCTCACCCTATCACATCTTACCCCTCCCCCTCCCCATATCCTCAAGTCCATTCTCTAGTAGGTCTGTGTCTTTATTCCCGTCTTGCCACTAGGTTCTTTGGCCTTTGGGTTCAGCTTTGCTCAGCTGTCCCAGTTCTCATAGCTACTTCTGTTTCTCCCATTGAATCCACAAATTCTTTAGAAGCTCCATGTCTTTTAATTTACTTTGTTTTGTGCTGTTAGCCTTTGGTTGTAGTGACTACAGGGCCTCTGACACTAAGTGTTGGTTGGTGTAGTGGCAACTGTATCATTTTTATGTCAGAAGCTTCATTTGTGTTCAGGGAGGATGCCATAAGTCCTGTTTTACATGAAATTTTCACCCTCTTGTCAAAGTCTTTATCTAAACTACAACCAATTGCTAAGATGTGTGGTTTAAAGGTTGGCTCTTCTTCCTTTCTGTATTTATTTTCTGTTGAGCTGTAAAACAATCCAAAAGTGTAGGTAGTAAGAAAATAAGGAAGAATAATCGAATAGACTACATTGCCTATTTTTTTTAGTTACACAAATGTTAGAATGGTTAGCAAGATTTGTCATCCCCCCCCATTTAACTATGGAAGAGGTATTATAAATGGAACTAAATGAAATAAAGACTGAACTCCTTTAAATTATGGAGAAATATCAGATTATTAGTTTATATCTCTGCCCCTCTACTGTCATTTGGAACTATTGATTGCAGTGTTTTTTTAAAGAGACAATTGGGAAGGCACCTAAAGTTTATCTACTTATTAGCTCACATTATCCATATGTTTTAATATAGCTCTCTAGTGTAAGGTAAACAAAATTTCTTCATGTTGAAAATAGAAAATTTGGGGTTTTTGCCAGGGAAACATATCCTTTGAGTCATTATAGCTCATTATCATCATTATAAGCCTAGATTAGATTTTTTTTTTTTTTTTTTTTTTACTTTTTTTGGTGTATATGGATAAAGAAAATTTACCATTCATACATTAATCCCCATATTTTTGGCTATCTAGCTTTAAATGACTTGCATTATAAAAAATTCACTCATTCATCAGACTGCATTGTATTTGTATTTAGTGGTGTCAGGTTGAAACTCTAGAAACACAGAGATTTCTTAGGCGATGGCTTTTCTTACCCTTTTCTAGCCATTATACTGGACATTTTGATCTCTGGTGAATATCACTCTGCAGAATTTTTTTCTCAGAAAGATTGCTAGTCTCTTCTTGCAATAGCAGTATATAAGTTGATTGTGAAAAACAATCACAGGCCAGCAAATAAAAATCATGTTATAAAATTAAAATGAGAACTGCCTTGATGAAATAATTCATAACTAAGACTCAATCTCTTCACTTTAAAATACTGATGATTCTGAAAAAATATTTTTTTTTTTTGGAATCCAGGCAGAAGTGTACTATATCAAGATTGCTATATGCTTAATCAGAGCCTAGCACATCTATCTTTTTGTCTACATGAGAGATACTGGTATTCAGTACATTCCATTGAGTAAAGATTCCCAATTCTGTGTATTGAATATTCTTTAAATGTTAAAGCTTTTAAATACATATTTATAGTTTTTCTCATACTTTGCTGGTTGAAAAATAATCTTACTAATGGAAAGTACTACATTTCCCATTTTATTGCCACCTTTGCCTTATATATATCCTTTTGGTAGTCTAGTAATTGGTACAGTGATATTAATTTTCAGTTAATAAAATTACAGTTTTCCACTGATATCATAACAATCATATTCATTTGACCATAATACCATTTCATGTATAATTTTGAAATATAATTTTTTTTAGATTTAGTGATGTTCACATGTAGTATATTGAAATAGAAAACAAGTTTAAAAATTAGTATCCTAGTATGTAGTATTAATGGTATTTTCATATTATGGTATAAAGGCATTACTTTTTGTAGCTCTTTTAATGATGCCATGAAAAGGTCTTTTGTAAAGGTTTACAAGGAAGAGAGGATATCATTGGAAGTAGGCTTTTTTTTTGGAAGCTGAGAAAATTGATCCATTTCAGGTTAAAAAAAGCAATGGCATCCAAATACTCTTACTGTTTATCAACTTTATAAATTGAGACTGTACATTTTACTGCTGAATAATTTCAACTGATAGTCTATATATACTCTTCTTAGATGTAATGCTGCTTGTTTTTCTTACTTTTTATTCATACAAAATGTATTGCCTTTTTACTGTGTATTGTCCTTTGATGATATCTTTTAAAATTTATTTTAAAGTCTTCAAGCTCATGTATCATTTTTACCTTCTTATCACTTTCGCTTTTTACTGTCTGGTTTGTCCTTCATTGGCTTGGCCTTCCAATACTGTGCCTCGTGATTTTGAAGGCTACAGAAACTTGAGGAAAGCAATCGAGAAGAAAGAAGGTTGGAATATTTCCCAGGTTTTTTATTAAAATGTCATTTAAATACTAGTTGCCATTCAAAAGGATATATGCTGTAGAATTATAGATTGTTTCAGACTAGATTAGCTTGGTGCTCCTAAAAATAATGATGATTTTATAAAATTAACAAAAACACTGAAAATATAAAAAAATACTTTTTGAGACTAAAAGCCAGTGGTTATATGAATTAAAATTCAGGAATTTCATGTGAATTTAGAATAGATTATCATAATTTTGATGGCTAAAAATGGCTCAAGAACCCCACCCTTTGACTTTCAGAATATACCTTTCGGAAACTTGTAAACAGACAGGGAATTATTAATTCAGTGGGAATTCGCATTTTGTTGCAGCACATGCTAAGTCATGGGTGGGCTCATTCTCATCTCTTCCTTATTTTGTGTAATCTTTCTAGGGAAAACAACATTAAAATGGCAACAAAGTAAAAGGAAACTGTGGCCTTACTACAGATTTATAAGGCATATTTAAGGTTGAATTAGAAAAACAAGTTTTGCTTTTAAAATGTATCTGAAGTCAACATCAAAAACAGGATCTTCTCTTTTTTTTCCATTTGAAATTTGAGCAAAATTTAGAAGCACTACTTGTGAACTCCCAATATAATAAAAATTTGCATTTTATTCATTCAGTATTATGATTATTTAACCAAGTATCAAGTAGTATTTTACTTCTTATTAGAACTTCTCTTTATAGATTTTTCTAACCGTCTCATGATTACACCATCAAAATGATTAAGAAAATAAACTGGTTTCAGAATAATATTAACTATTTTAGAAGCATCACATTATAATTTTATTTCTTACTAAAAATAAGCCTTTTGAAAACTTTTACTGTGCAACAATTAAACTAATCTCTTACTTTAAATAGCTGAAACCACAAATTATATTTTCTTTAAGTTATTTAATAATTTACATTCCACAATTATATCCTACATATTACATAGTATTCTAAGGTTTCTATAATTTATTCTAGGATTATATTTTAATTATATAGTTAAATTAAAATATAATTCTATAATTAAAATATAATTCTATCTGTAGGTCATCTTAGGACTCACCTAATTAGTTTATATTTAGGACATTATGTTTATCATTGGAGTTAAATTAGAGCATTAAAATGTGAAAAATTTTCTATCTTGAAAGGTTAAAATAAGATGCATAGTTAAAGTAGTGTAATGGAAACATTTTCCCACCTTAAAATAGTTAAGTCCTTTAAATATACTTAATGAATAGCATTTGCCTCCAATTTTTATATGATGCCTAATAGATAACAAAAGCAGAGTTGTTTGGTGTTCTAGGACAGGGCTTCTTAAACATGAATGTGCAGATAGATAACCTGGGGTGTTGATAAAATGAAGATTCTCACTCAGTAGGACTTACATGGAGCCTGAGAGTCTACATATCTGACAAGCTCCTGGGTGATGCTGATGCTTCTCTGTCTGTGAACTGAACTTTGAGGCAATATTCCAGAATACTGGCTTTGGAGTCATGACACCTGGTTTTAAGTCCCCTGGAGTTGATAAGCTTCACCAGGCCACAGTTTCTTTTTTGGTTGTCAACAAAAATGTTGACATTGGTTGTCAAATGTCAAAGGGTTTAAATTACTTGATCACTAGTGTTCCTTCCAGCTCCAAGATTCTGATTCTATGTAAAGTGCCAACTTACATATTTTTCATTGCTGCTTAGATAGTTATTTTAGATATAAAATTTCCCCACTTTATTGAAGAAAACTTGAATATTTGCTGTACAATAATCATAAAGTATCAAATTGTGTACTTTAAAAGCTTAAGCCTTACGTGATTTATAAAGGTAAATTAATAATATAAAGTTAACAACTGCTGATTTTTCTGCATCAGAATTGGCACAAACAGCTTATAATACATGAGTTAACTTCATATATAAGTGAAAATAACATTTGTGAAGCTGGATTCTGGTGACTTGGAGGGTGTAGGAGGGTGTGTTAGGTCAAGTATTTGAAACAAGGTGGTTGTATGGCTATAAACCTGAATAAAAGGGAATTTGTATTGGAGCTTGAAGTAATGAAGGAACTAACAATAACAAAAATTGTATGCTGCAGAGTTGCAGGTGAGGAAGGGAGACTACATAGGGGAGGGGATAAGAAATGCTGATGGGAGATATCTTTCCTAACACGTGCTCCTTTCTTAGTCTTAAGCCTTAGGCCTATCTCAAGTATAGCACTACTTGAGTACATGGTGCTGGCCTTTAAATCAGATGATTGGATGAAGGGGGAGTTTCTTTCTAGATTTTCATCTTGAAATGTGTGATGATGGAAAATGAACAGTCCTATTATAATACAACTGATGTTAGATAGGCATTCAGTATATTTAACATTTTCCTCTAACAAGTGATTTAACAAACTCACGGAACCTTGTTATAGTTTACTTGATTCCTCTCCAGTTAAGAGGATTTTATTGATATTCTTACTGGTAGTTTCTTCTCACTCTAGAGATATGCTGTCTTCCATGCATCTTTATGCATCCTTCAATTTGTACTATTCTACTCCAACATAATTAGTGTGTGAGACACATAGGCAGAGGTTCCAAACAGAGGTGCTCATGCACAATCATAGAGATTAATATATTTAACAAATACTTCATGCACATTTATTATGCACATCCCTTGGATACTGGGCATGTAATGCTGAGCCAAACAGACATGATCCCTTCCCTCATGAGGCTTACAGTCTAATGGGGAAGACAGAAATTACAGAAATAACTACCTAAATAAACATAAATTAAGAACTCTGAAAAGTGCTTCCAAAGGAAAAATATTTGTGTTCATCTTGTTCTGAGTTCAAAAATGTCTTTGAGAATTGGAACCTAGAGTTAAACATTAGAGTTTAATAATAATACCAGCGCATAAATGAGACTAATTTTTTAAACTAGAAGCTAAAAATAAGTCCATGTATTAGGGCAATTATTTAATGTAGCAGAATATCTGAAAGAAATGATAGCTGTTATAAAGTTATTCTGATAAAAATTTTAAGCTCTTTCTAGAAGAATTTTATTTGGAGAATATTGCTTTATTCAAGTATTCTTCTTATTCTTAATGATTTAAAAAGTTAACTATAGCACAAGAAGAAAATTTTCATATGTAGATTCATTTAAAGTTCACTTTCTTAATATTATTTAGCTTGATAAAATGTAGGAGTCTAATGAACGGAAGTGTAACTTCTGTGCATAATTGATGGTGGTTGCTAAACCCTGAAGAGTCAGAGTGATTTAACTATGTAAAAACTTTGCTCACTATAGAGTCTTCTTTTTCTCATGGCCACTAGGGCTGAAGTAATTAGTTTAGCTATAACATTATGTGACATTAGTATATATCAATAGTTAGGGCTGCTCTACTGATACCTGAAGAGGAAGCTTTTATTTGTATGGTGAATCTTGTGGCAGATCCTGGAATTTCCTATTCAATCAGGGGTCAGGCAGAACTTCAGACAGTTCTGATGAGCAGAGACCCATTTCTGTGAGAACATTATGAGAAATAGCCCTGTGCTACAGGTACGACCTAGGAGAAAAGAACCTGTACTATTCTATTACCAGGGGAGACTGAACACTGGGATGGATGCAGCCGGTATAGACAAACTTACTGTGAGCAGATGTATTCTGATCTTTAAATTTATTCTTAAATGTATTAGGACATTAATAAAAAATGCAGTTTCTATATCTTTGTATTAAGATGAGAAAAATTTATATATTTAGATGAGAAAACAAAAATATTTTTTATTTCCATTGAATTTAATTTGCCTACATTCTAGTTGATTGAATGTTACGGTGACTAGTTCTTAGCTGTCTCATCAGGTGTCATGCTCCAGGGTATAATCTATTCCTCAGTGTTTCTAGAAAATAAGATTTTCTCCATTGATATAAATCACTGTACTATGAGTTGAATGGCAGTTTCAATTTTCCTCTGAAGCATCAGACATGATAACTTTACTAAGTTAAATGATGAACTCTTCTAGTTTGTTTTAAAAAATAATGATGGTTTTTAAAAATCTGGGAGAAAAAAAAGTGAACAATTTTCCTCTCTACTTTAACATCATACACTTTTGCTTCTTTTTTTTTTTTTAGTGTGGCTGGTAAAGAGGATAATGCAGACACTGACCAAGAGAAGAAAGAAGAAAAGGGTATTTCAGAAAGAGAAAGCAATGAATTAGAAGTTGTAAGTATGAGAGAATAAACTTGTAATTTTTAGTCCCTGGATTAGGTTGTTCTTGGTTGCTGATAACTGTACTAACTTATACGTAGAAAAGAGATTCGGTTATCATACATCCATTTTAAATTGTGTCCTTGAGGACTTCTTTTCTTCAGAAATGTGAGCTATTAAATATTAGCAACTCACAATCTTGTGCACTGTGAAAGCATTGTGTATGGGGTGATAGAATACTAAGAGAGATGAAGTACTCTTTGATTTAAGACAGAATTATTGTAAAATAACCTTAAAATTGTGGATTGATATTTTTAACTTATGAAAAGTGAAATTTTTGTGCTCTTGTACTTTATACTCACAGTCTCTCTCTCTTTTTTTTTGCATTTATTCATTGAGACTATATTGTGCATATTAAATATAAAGCACCATAATAGAAGCTGGGGCAAAATTAAGTCATATGGCTAGGCACACTTCATAATATTGAGGGAGGAAGAAAAATTCTAACTCTGATTTTGTTTTTTTGTTTGTTTTTTATTGTTTATTTTTTAAATGAGTATAGTTGCTTTACAATGTTGTGTTAGTTTCTGCTGTACAGCAAAGTGAATCAGTTATATGTATACATATACATCCACTCTTTTTTAGATTTCCTTCCCATTTAGGTCAGCACAGATCATTGAGTAGAGTTCCCTGTGCTATACAGTAGGTTCTCACTAGTTATCTATTTTATACATAAGTGTATATATGTCAATCCCAATCTCCCAGTTCGTCCCACCTCCCCCCTTTCCTCCTTGGTAACCGTAAGTTTGTTCTCTACATCTGTGACTATTTCTCCTTTGCAAATAAGTTCATCTGCACCATATTTCTAGATTCCACATATAAGCGCTATTATATGATATTTGTTTTTCTCTTTCTGACTTACTTCACTCTATATGACAATCTCTAGGTCCATCCACATCTCTGAAAATGGCAGAATTTCATTCCTTTTTATGGCTGAGTAATATTCCATTGTATATATGTGCCACATCTTCTTTATCCACTGTTGATGGACATTTAGGTTGCTTCCATGTCCTGGCTATTGTAAATAGCACTGCAGTGAAAATCGGGGTGCATGCATCCTTTCAAATTAAGGTCTTCTTCGGAAAGATGCCTAGGAGTGGGATTGCTGGGTCATGTGGTAGCTTTAGTTTTAGTTTTTTAAGGAACCTCCATAGTGTTCTCCATAGTGGCTGTATCAATTTACATTCCCACCAACAGTGTAGGAGGGTTCCCTTTTCTCCACACCCTCTCCATCATTTATTGTTTGTAGATTTTTTGATGATGGCCACTCTGACCAGTGTGAGGTGACTTGCTTTTCTCTAATAATTAATGATGTTGAGCATCTTTTCATGTGTTTGTTTGCCATCTGTATGTCTTCTTTGGTGAAATGTCTGTTTAGGTCTTCCACCCATTTTTTGATTGGATTGTTTGTTTTTTTTGATATTTAGCTGCATGAGCTCTTTGTATATTTTGGAGATTAATCCCTTGTCAGTTGCTTCATTTGCAAATATTTTCTTCCATTCTGAAGGTTGTCTTTTTGTTTTGTTTATGGTTTCCTTTGCCGTGCAAAAGCTTTTAAGTTTGTTTATATTTGTTTTTATTTTCATTACCCTAGGTGGTAGATCAAAAACGAGCTTGCTGTGATTTATGTCAAAGAGTGTTCTGCCTATATTTTTGGCTAAGAGTTTTATAGTACCTGGCCTTACATTTAGGTCTTTAATCTATTTTGAGTTTATTTTTGTGTATGGTGTTAGGGAGTGTTCTAATTTCATTCTTTTACATGTAGCTGTCCAGTTTTCCCAGCACCATTTATTGAAGAGATTGTCTTTTCTCCATCGTAAATTCTTGCCTCCTTTGTCATAGATTAGGTGGCCATAGGTGTGTGGGTTTATTTCTGGACTTTCTATCCTGTTCCACTGATCTATATTTTTGTTTTTGTGCCAGTACCATACTGTTTTGATGACTGTAGCTTTGCGGTGTAGTTTGAAGTTCAGGAGCCTGATTCCTCCAGCTCCGTTCTTCTTTCTCAAGATTGCTTTTGCTATTCGGGGTCTTTTGTATTTCCACACAAAGTGTAAAAATTTTTGTTCTAATTCTGTCACACAGTCTCTCTTAATGAGGTACTCAGTTTGCTTTGCCAATATTGTGCTATTAATACACAAATGACATTTTAGGAAGAAAGTCAAGAAGTGAGTGATCATGAAGATGAGGAAGAGGAAGAGGAGGAGGAAGAAGATGACGTTGAAGGGGGTGAAAGCTCTGATGAATCAGATTCCGAATCAGATGAAAAAGGTACTTGTCCTTTGGTACAAGGACAAAAATTTATTTTGGGCACTTGTTTAAAACATGGCAGAAAACTCTTAGCATTCTCCATTTCATCCTTGATGAAAGCACCTTTTATAATTGCTGGCCTATATATGCCCTCCAAGGCTCATGTTCTTCTCTTATTGGATTTAGTCATTGTGTAACTTCCATTCTTATTTGCTGCAAATGGTATCTCTTGTCCTTGACCAAAGTGAACACTCTGTATCTTTTTGACCTTTTTTAATTTTTGGTATATTCAGGATATTTTCCTTACAGCTGCCAAGTGAATACTTGGATACAGACGATGGTTGTCATGCTCTTATTATAGCCTATCCCAGAATTTTTATTTTCCTCTTTTATAATAGCCAATTATCAGGCAGACTTAGCAAACATTACTTGTGAAATTGCAATCAAGCAAAAGCTGATTGATGAACTAGAAAACAGCCAGAAAAGACTGCAGACACTGAAAAAGCAGTATGAAGAGAAGCTAATGATGCTGCAACATAAAATTCGGGACACTCAGCTTGAAAGAGACCAGGTGCTTCAAAACTTAGGTAAGAATTATATTTAATTCAAATTAAAGTGCAAACTAAATTGTCAAAATAGATTTTTATCCTGTCTTCCTTTACAAGAAAAAAATTATATTAGAAGTCACATTAAATGTTAATTTGTCCCATTATGTTAAATATTACTGTTTATTTTGTTTTTTCATGCTGGTACCTGTCTAGGCTATTTAATTTTTTTTCCAAAGTTGTGGCTAATTGTTTTAATGCCTTGCTTTATGCTGGGAACTTTTTTTAAATTAAAAAGATAAAAACTTCAATAATTGTTAAATAAGAGTAGATATTAAAAGGCAGAGTGATTGAAAGGCATCCTGGCCTCCTGAGGTTTGTATTTAGGAGGTAGTTCTTGTCTAAGGTCATGAGTTGTAAATCTGTGAAATAAAAATCTGTATCTCACACAAACAAATACAAATATTGTTTGGTCATTTAGGCTCAGTGGAATCTTACTCAGAAGAAAAAGCAAAAAAAGTTAGGTCTGAATATGAAAAGAAACTGCAAGCCATGAATAAAGAACTGCAGAGACTTCAGACAGCTCAAAAAGAGCATGCAAGGTTGCTTAAAAATCAGTCCCAATATGAAAAGCAATTGAAGAAATTACAGCAGGATGTGATGGAAATGAAAAAAACAAAGGTATTGATTATATTTTCCATTAACGGTAGATGTTGGTGATGCTTGTGTCTTTTGGGACCAAAAAAAATTATTGTGGTTCTTCCTGTATTCAATAAAAGGTAACCCAGTCTTAGAAATGATGCACTTCCTTTTGGCAGTTAAGTCATCTATAGTCAAAGTCTTTCTTTGGAGTAGCTGAAAATCCTGTGGTCAGCAAGCCTTCTCTGACTTTAAAAACAAAACAAAACAAAACTCTTATACAAACTTAACAAAAATATAAAATATTTCAAACATGCAAGAAAGCACAGATAATAACATAATGAACAATATATCCACTGTCTAGTTTAAGGTATTAAACATTGCTGATATGCACAAAGCTTCCAATATATCTCTTCCTGATCATATTCTCTTTTCCCTGAGAGGTAACCACTATCTTGAATTTGGTGGTTGTCATTCCCATGAATAGAAAAGTACAAGTTTTCTTCCCTTGACCAGAGAGAGTATGTGAATTCTAATCTGTTATTGTTTTTGTGGTGGAATGGATTATTCTTAACTTTTGGCATGAAAATCAATGTTGTTTCCTTAAAATAGGAAATGTGGAAATGATTTAAGAAGTAGATTATTATGTTGTGTAGTTGCTGATGACAGCAAAAATGGCTAAAATAACTAGGTGCTTACTATGTGCCAGGCACTGTTATAAGCACAGTGCAGGTATTAACTCATTGAATTCTCAGAGGAATCCAATCCCATAGAACTATTACCTCCATTTTATAGATGAGAAAACCAAAGTCTAGAGTTGTTAAGTAACTTGTTCAAGGTCACACAGCTACTGATAATAAGTTAGATACCAAAAAATCATTCAAGTTATAGAACAGTTGGACGTTGAATATAAAAAGCATAGAACACTAAGCAATTTGATAGAAGTATGTTAGAAATGTATTAGAAATATAAATATATTAATCTTACAAAAATAAGAATTGACCATTTAATGTGTAGCAAAATTCCACATTTTTTTCTTGTTAAATATTCAGAATCCTAAGAACATTTTTCCATACAGGTGATTTATTTAATGAATATTGTGATAGGGTAATCGCAATAGATGTATTTACCTAATATTTTAGGTTCGCTTAATGAAACAAATGAAAGAAGAACAAGAAAAAGCCAGATTGACAGAGTCTAGAAGAAACAGAGAGATTGCTCAATTGAAAAAGGATCAACGTAAAAGAGATGTGAGTGGACTTTAACTCTCAGTTATGTAAGAACATTGTACATCAACAAGATTGTTCAATAAATGAAAGAAATTTTTTGATAACTTTATTAAATACAGTTAAGGACAATAAATAAGCATTTTATAATTTGGCATTTATTATAGTATGTAGATTATAGTAATTCCATATAAAAGTTTATGAAAAAACACTATAATATTATTATAAATTTTATTGGAGGCGTATTTCCTAGATGATCAGATGGAAGAAAATGACAAATAATGACTGGTTATTTCTAGGGAGACCAAGGAAGTAGTTGCAGTATTATATAAGATAGTAATTTTAAGATGGTTCCAAAGACAGCTTCCACTAGAGATTTTTATAAATGTTCCTGGAATAATAACCAGGCTTCACTAGAAGAGGCTTTACTAAGGGCTATAAAAATTTTCATATTCTTTGACCCAAGAATTCTGCTTCCATGAACTCAGACTAAGTAAATAATTTAAACTAAGACAAATTACAGTGTGTTAAAATCTTCACTTTAAGGTTATTTGCAGTAATGAAAACTGTAAAATCAACTAAGATGTGTGTCAGTAGGGGTAACAGTTAAATAAATTATGGTTCATCCCATTTAAAAGGTGGTTATTCATTCATTAAAAATTAGGATTTGGAAACTGCATAGTAAAATGAAAAATGACTATGATTTCACATTAAGTGTAAAGTAACATTTTATATATGCATGCTTGTTTACAATGAGGGAAAAATTTGAAGGATACATATCAATATGCTAAATGTGGTTGTATTAGGGTTATAGGTTATAGTTGATTGGATTTTTTTCTTTCCAAAGTTTTGGCAATATAGTTATTTCTTATGACATTTTTTTCTTAAAAAAAAGAAGTCATCACCTTCCTTTCCACAATATCAGTTAGGTTTCAGCCCTTGTTCTTTTTTTCTCACCAACTTTTTCTAAATTCGCCCTGAAGAAAACATAAACATACAGGATATTTTAGAAAATAGAAATCTACTTTGGGGGGTAAAGAGGAAATTAAGGGGATAGAGAAGAGTGAGCAATGAGATAGAAAAGTAGATATTTTAGCCAGATGACTCCCATATTTATCACTGTATTTATTTATTTATTTTCCCAGGATATTAATGTATTTTAATAATCAGTCTATTTTATCACTTTCAATTCCTGGGCATTTTAGATCTTGTTTATACCAATACATTCCTACTGGAATCGAGTAGAAGTACATTTTAACATATTGTCTAGTCTTTTTTTTCTGCTTTTTTAAAAAAACAAAATTTATATGCCATAAAGTTCACTGTTTTAAACGATACAATTCAAGATTTTAGTATATTCACAAATTTGTGCAACAGTCACCACTCTAATTCCAGAACATTTTCATCACTCCAAAAAGAAACCCCATACCCATTAGCAATCACTCTCCATTCCTCCCTGCCTCCTAATCTACTTTCTGTCTATGGATTTGCTTATTCTAGACATTTTATAAAAATGGATCATACAATATGTAGCCTTTTGTGTCTGGCTTCTTTCATTTTAGCATGTTTTCAAGGTTCATCCATGTTATAGCATGTATCAGTAGTTCATTCCTTTTTATGGCTGTATGTATAGAGCACATTTTGCTAATCCATTCCTCGATTGGCTGGCATTTAGGTTGTTTTGACTTTTGGGCTATTTATTTTGTTTTTAATGAAAACTTTTGGATAACAGGAATAATTTCCTTACAATGTATGCTACCTATTTCTTTATTACTAATTCATATGATTTATAGAGAGATTAATATTGAACAATTAACTCCTGGGATTGAACTTTTGAATCTTATCCACAACATATGATGTCTCTATTCTATTATAAAGATCAGAGGCTGGCTAATCACATACAAAGCTACCATTTCAGATGTTCTCCTCCCTTTAATTTGTTGCTTTGTGTGCATATTCAACTCCTGTCTATATTGTTTCTTGTAATATTCAACTTTGAACACTTAGAGAACCAAATATGTTTGTATATCATACAAAAAAAAATGAATGAGCTTGAGATTTGATTTTTAATATGAAGAAATTAAATGTAGTAAGAAGCTTAAAACTATAGGTTAATTTTAGTTTTTGATAGTTCATTCATTTAAAAAAAGGTTTATTAACTTTGCTTCTATGTCTATTATTGTGTAGGCAATTAAGATATGTCAGTGATAAGATAGCTTCCTTTTCTCAAAGAATGCCCATCTGATAACATAAGAATATGTATAAACTTGAGATGTATCATCTGTTTGAATTTGGGATACAGAACATGGAGAGTTATTTGTTACATCACAGAATTAAAGCCCTAGAAGTGACATTTGTGATCAAGGCTATCTGTGATCAAGACTATTGTGATCAAGATTATTTCCTAAATTATATCCCTAGAAAGTGGCTTAAAATAATTAATAATTAATTGTCTTTATCATATAGACTACCTAAAAAACAAATTGGTAGCCAGTTTGTTTTATTGTCCAACAATAAAACATTTATTTCCAATGTTATTTGGAAATAACATTTCCAAAGTTACTATAAAGTGCTAATACAAGTAATATATATTCTCCCTATGTTTAAAATAGTTTATAACTACTGTATATATTGTAAGATGCCTCTTAGAATACTGAAAATATTCTAAGCTGTGTTTTTTCCTAATCATGCCTTAGCCAGCAACCAAAACAAAATGTCCTGCAAAAATGAAATGAGACAATATTTGTAAAACGTTTAGAAAAGTATTTGTATATAGTAAGCCCTATATAAGTGTTTGCTAAATAAAAGTATGTGTCACAGAGATAAGTTTTTATTTTCATAGAGAAATGGCTATATAAGTATGCCTTTGTGTTTATTGGAATAAAATATCTATATCTGTAGTAATGGATGCAAGCTGAGTGTTAGCTCAGATGCTGCTAAGAACCCTTACAGTTCCGAGTGGAATGGGGAAACATGTTAATGCAGGAGTAGGAAGTATTATATCTCTCAGTTTCCTATTTTAACTTATTCAATATTATTTTATAGCATCAACTTAGACTTCTAGAAGCCCAAAAAAGAAACCAAGAAGTGGTTCTTCGTCGCAAAACAGAAGAGGCAAGTTGACCATTTGGAGGAAACATTCTGGCTTTGAGATAAATGATGTATTTCTATAGACTAAGAGCATGAGTCAATCTCTGTTGCTATTTCAGGTTACAGCTCTTCGTCGGCAAGTAAGGCCCATGTCAGATAAAGTGGCTGGGAAAGTCACTCGGAAGCTGAGCTCATCTGATACCCCTGTTCAGGACACAGGTTCCAGTGCAACCACCATAGAAACAGATGCATCAAGGGCTGGAGCCCAGCAGAAAATGAGAATTCCTGTGGCAAGAGTCCAGGCCTTACCAACACCCACGACAAATGGAACCAGGTCAACATGATTCTTCTATTCCTCCTGACATAATCTTTGCATTACTGAATGTTGAACTTAAATGAAAAACAGCTCATTATTTGGCAGTACATAATCAAATAAGCAAATAAGTAACTATGTTTGTCTGCTTTTATATGATTCTAGAAAAAAATATCTGAGGAAAGGATTGACAGGCCGAGTGTTTACTTCTAAGACAGCTCGCATGAAGTGGCAGCTTCTTGAACGCAGGGTCACAGACATCATCATGCAGAAAATGACTATTTCCAATATGGAGGCTGATATGAATAGGCTCCTCAAGGTGTGGAAAATAGAAAGTAGATATGCTCTCCCTTAACTGTTAATTTTAGTTTTCTAAATTTGGTCCCTGGGTAAATTGAATACTTGCCAAGTTTTTTTTGCAGGGTGGTGTCTGCATTGTATATGAATAGATGAATATCATTTCTTTCTTTTTTTAAACATTTTTTATAGAGCAGGTTCTTATTAGTCATCAATATTGTACACATCAGTGTATACATGTCAATCCCAATCGCCCAATTCATCACATCACCATCCCCACCCCCCCCCGCGGCTTTCACCCCTTGGTGTCCATGCATTTGTTCTCTACATCTGTGTCTCAACTTCTGGCCTGCAAACCGGTTCATCTGTACCATTTTTATAAGTTCCACATACATGTGTTAATATACGATAATTATTTTTCTCTTTCTGACTTACTTCACTCTGTATGACAGACTCTAGATCCATCCACGTCTCAACAAATGACCCAGTTTCGTTCCTTTTTATGGCTGAGTCATATTCCATTGTATATATGTACCACATCTTCTTTATCCATTCGTCTGTCGATGGGCATTTGGGTTGCTTCCATGACCTAGCTATTGTAAATAGTGCTGCAATGAACATTGGGGTGCATGTGTCTTTTTGAATTATGGTTTTCTCAGGATATATGCCCAGTAGTGGGATTGCTGGATCATATGGTAATTCTATTTTTAGTTTTTTAAGGAACCTCCATACTGTTCTCCATAGTGGCTGTATCAATTTACATTCCCACCAACAGTGCAAGAGGGTTCCCTTTTCTCCACACCCTCTCCAGTGTTTGTTGTTTGTAGATATTCTGATGACGCCCATTCTAACTGGTGTGAGGTGAACCTCATTGTCGTTTTGATTTGCATTTCTCTAATAATTAGTGATGTTGAGCAGTGTTTCATGTGCTTCTTGGCCATCTGTATGTCTTTAGAGAAATGTCTATTTAGGTCTTCTGCCCATTTTTGGATTGGGTTGTTTGTTTCTTTAATATTGAGCTGCATGAGCTGTTTATATATTTTGGAGATTAATCCTTTGTCCGTTGATTCGTTTGCAAATATTTTCTCCCATTCTGAAGATTGTCTTTTCATCTTGTTTATGGTTTCCTTTGCTGTGCAAAAGCTTTGAAGTTTCATTAGGTCCCATTTGTTTATTTTTGTTTTTATTTCCATTACTCTAGGAGGTGGATCAAAAAAGGTCTTGCTGTGATTTATGTCAAAGAGTGTTCTTCCTATGTTTTTCTCTAAGAGTTTTATAGTGTCCGGTTTTTCATTTAGGTCTCGAATCCATTTTGAGTTTATTTTTGTGTATGGTGTTAGGGAGTGTTCGAATTTCATTCTTTTACATGTAGCCGTCCAGTTTTCCCAGCACCACTTATTGAAGAGATCGTCTTTTCTCCATTGTATATCTTAGCCTCCTTTGTCATAGATTAGTTGACCATGGGTTCATGGACTTTCTATCTTGTTCCATTGATCTATGTTTCTGTTTTTATGCCAGTACCATATTGTCTTGATTACTGTAGCTTTGTAGTATAGTCTGAAGTCAGGGAGTCTGATTCCTCCCGGTCCGTTTTTTTCCCTCAAGACTGCTTTGGCTATTTGGGGTCTTTTGTGTCTCCATACAAATTTTAAGATTTTTTGTTCTAGTTCCATAAAAAATGCCATTGGTAATTTGATAGAGATTGCATTGAATTTGTAGATTGCTTTGGGTAGTATAGTCATTTCCACAATATTGATTCTTCCAATCCAAGAACATGGTATATCTCTCCATCTGTTGATATCATCTTTAATTTCTTTCATCAGTGTCTTATAGTTTTCTTTATACAGGTCTTTTGTCTCCCTAGGTAGGTTTATTCCTAGGTATTTTATTCTTTTTGTTGCAGTGGTAAATGGGATTGTTTCCTTAATTTCTTTTTCAGATTTTTCATCATTAGTGTATAGGAATGCAAGAGATTTCTGTGCATTAATTTTGTATCCTGCAACTTTACCAAATTCATTGATTAGCTCTAGCAGTTTTCTGGTGGCATTTTTAGGATTCTCTATGTATAGTATCATGTCATCTGCAAACAGTGACAGTTTTACTTCTTCTTTTCCAATTTGTATTCCTTTTATTTCTTTTTCTTCTCTGATTGCCATGCCTAGGACTTCCAAAACTATGGAATAATAGTGGTGAGAGTGGACATCCTTGTCTTGTTTCTGATCTTAGAGGAAATGCTTTCAGTTTTTCACCTTTGAGAATGATGTTTGCTGTGGGTTTGTCATATATGGCCTTTATTATGTTGAGATAGATTCCCTCTATGCCCATTTTCTGGAGAGTTTTTAACATAAATGGGTGTCGAATTTTGTCAAAAGCTTTTTCTGCATCTACTGAGATGATCATATGGTTTTTATTCTTCAATTTGTTAATATGGTGTATCACATTGATTGATTTGCATATATTGAAGAATCCTTGCATCCCTGGGATATAGCCCACTTGATCGTGGTGTATGATCCGTTTAATGTGTTGTTGGATTCTGTTTGCAAGTATTTTGTTGAGAATTTTTGCATCTATATTCATCAGTGATATTGGTCTATAATTTTCTTTTTTTTGCAGTATCTTTGTCTCGTTTTGGTATCATGGTGATGGTGGCTTCATAGAATGAGTTTGGGAGTGTCCCTTCCTTTGCAATTTTTTAGAAGAGTTTGAGAAGTATGGGTGTTAGCTCTTCTCTAAATGTTTGATAGAATTCACCTGTGAAGCCCTCTAGTCCTGGACTTTTGTTTGTTGGAAGATTTTTAATCACAGTTTCAATTTCATTACTTGTTATTGGTCTGTTCATATTTTCTGTTTCTTCCTGGTTCAGTCTTGGAAGGTTATATCTTTCTAAGAATTTGTCCATTTCTTCCAGGTTGTCCATTTTATTGGCATAGAGTTGCTTGTAGTAGTCTCTTAGGATGCTTTGTTTTTTGACGCTGTCTGTTGTAACTTCTTTTTCATTTCTAATTTTATTGATTTGAGTCCTCTCCCTCCTTTACTTAATGTGTCTGGCTAATGGTTTATCAATTTTGTTTATCTTCTCAAAGAACCAGCTTTTAGTTTTATTGATCTTTGCCATTGTTTTCTTTGTTTTATTTCATTGATTTCTGCTCTGATCTTTATGATTTCTTTCCTTCTGCTAACTTTGGATTTTGTTTGTTCTTCTTTCTCTAGTTCCTTTAGGTGTAAGGTTAGATTGTTTACTTGAGATTTTTTCGTTTCTTGAGGTAGGCTTGTATAGCTATAAACTTCCCTCTTAGAACTGCTTTTCCTGCATCCCTTAGGTTTTGGATCCCATAGGTTTTCATTGTCATTTGTCTCTAGGTATTTTTTGATTTCCTCTTTGATTTCTTCAGTGATCTCTTGGTTATTTAGTAACGTATTGTTTAGCCTCCATGTGTTTGTGTTTTTTACGTTTTTTCCCCTGTAATTCATTTCTAATCTCATAGCCTTGTGGTCAGAAAAGATGCTTGATATGATTTCAATTTTCTTAAATTTACTGAGCCTTGATTTGTGACCCAAGATGTGATCTATCCTGGAGAATGTTCCATGCGCACTTGAGAAGAAAGTGTAATCTGCTGTTTTTGGATGGAATGTCCTATAAATATCAATTAAATCTGTCTTATCTATTGTGTAATTTAAAGCTTCTCTTTCCTTATTTGTTTTCATTTTGGATGATCTGTCCGTTGGTGTAAGTGAGGTGTTAGAGTCCCCCACTATTACTGTGTTACTGTCAATTTCCTCTTTTATAGCTGTTAGCAGTTGCCATATGTATTGAGGTGCTCCTATGTTGAGTGCATATATGTTTATAATTGTTATGTCTTCTTGGATTGATCCCTTGCTCATTATGTAGTGTCCTTCTTTGTCTCTTGTAACACTGTTTATTTTAAAGTCTATTTTATCTGATATGAAAATTGCTACTCCAGCTTTCTTTTTATTTCCATTTGCATGGAATATCTTTTTCCATGCCCTCACTTTCAGTCTGTATGTGTCCCTAGGTCTGAAGTTGGTCTCTTGTAGACAGCATACATATAGGTCTTGTTTTTGCATCCATTCAGCAAGCCTGTGTCTTTTGGTTGGAGCATTTAATCCATTCATGTTGAAGGTAATTATCGATATGTATGTTCCTATGAACATTTTCTTAATTGTTTTGGGTTTGTTTTTGTAGGTCCTTTTCTTGTCTTGTCTTTCCCAGTTAGAGAAGTTCCTTTAGCATTTGTTGTAGAGCTGGTTTGTTGGTGCTGAATTCTCTTAGCTTTTGCTTGTCTGTAAAGCTTTTGATTTCTCCATCGAATTTGAATGAGATCCTTGCCGGGTAGAGTAATCTTGGTTGTAGGTTCTTCCCTTTCATCACTTTAAGTATATTTTGCCACCCCCTTCTGGCTTGTAGAGTTTCTGCTGAGATATGAGCTGCTAACCTTATGCAAGTTCCCTTGTATGTTGTTTGTTGTTTTTCCCTTGCTGCTTTCAATACTTTTTCTTTGTTTTTAATTTTTGCCTATTTGATTACTACGTGTCTCGGCATGTTTCTCCTTGGGTTTATCCTGTATGGGACTTGCTGTGTGCCTGGACTTGGGTGGCTATTTCCTTTCCCATGTTAGGGAAGTTTTCAACTATAATCTCTTCACATATTTTCTCTGGTCCTTTCAATCTCTCTTCTCCTTCTCGGACCCCTATAATGTGAATGTTGTTGAGTTTAATGTTGTCCCAGAGGTCTCTTAGGCTGTCTTCATTTCTTTTCATTCTTTTTTCTTTATTCTGTTCCACAGCAGTGAATTCCACCATTCTGTCTTCCAGGTCACTTATCTGTTCTTCTGCTTCAGTTATTCTGCTATTCATTCCTTCTAGTATAGTTTTCATTTCAGTTATTGTATTGTTCATCTTTGTTTGTTTGTTCTTTAATTCTTCTAGGTCTTTGTTAAACATTTCTTGCATCTTCTCGATCTTTGCCTCCATTCTTTTTCCGAGGTCCTGGATCATCTTCACTATCATTATTCTGAATTCTTTTTGTGGAAGATTGCCTATCTCCACTTAATTAATTGTTTTTCTGCAGTTTTATCTTGTTCCTTCATCTGGTACATAGCCCTCTGCTTTTCATCTTGTCTCTCTTTCTGTGAATGTGGTTTTTGTTCCACAGGCTGCAGGATTGTAGTTCTTCTTGCTTCTGCTGTCTGCCCTCTGGTGGATGAGGCTATCTCCATTTCTTTTTTTTAATTGTGGTAAGATCAGATAATATGAGAGCTACCCTCTTAACACAGTTTTAAATGTACAGCACAGTGTTGTTTGCTATAAGCACAATGTTGTAAAGAAGAAGTCTATAACTTACTCATCTTTCATAACTGAAACTTTATATCCACTGAACAGCAGCTCCCCATTTCCTCCTTCCCCCAGCCCCTGGTAGCAACCATTCTATTTACTGCTTCTATGAGTGTGACTCTTTTAGTTGCCTTATATAAGTGGAATCCTGCAGTATTTGCCCTTCTGTTGCCTCATTTCATTTGGCATAATGTTCTCAAGGTCCTAGATGAACATAATTTCTTAAAATCCAATCTCTTTTCTCAATAGCAAAGGGAAGAACTCACAAAAAGACGAGAGAAACTTTCAAAAAGAAGGGAAAAGATAGTCAAGGAAAATGGAGAGGGAGATAAAAATGTGGTTAACATCAATGAGGAGATGGAGTCATTAACTGCTAATATAGATTATATCAATGACAGTATTTCTGATTGTCAAGCCAACATCATGCAGATGGAAGAAGCAAAGGTTTGTAACTAAAAAAATGTTTAATGACTTAATAAGAAGTATTTTTTGTTATTAAAAACACTTTGAATTTTTATATGAAGGGATTTTCTATCTATGGTTTAATGTGATTCTTAGGTTTTGCATGTATACCACTCCCTGCCTGCTTTCCATTTCTCTGCATATTCTGTGATATTATTATTGTTTACAAAAGACATATATAATTTATTAATCAACCTTGAGTTCTTAACTGTTCAAATGTCTTGTCTTTTAAACTAGACCATATGTTTCTTGGAGTGTAGGGATCATATTTTATACTTTTCTGAGGAGTCACATTAGCTAATCCAATAATATCAAATAAATGCATGAAACAATGGCTTTGTCTTCTGTTAAATACATTCAGCTCAAGGTAATGATACATCATATGTTGGTTTGATGTAGGAAGAAGGAGAAACGTTGGATGTCACTGCAGTCATTAATGCTTGTACACTTACAGAAGCCAGATACCTGCTAGATCACTTCCTGTCAATGGGCATCAATAAGGTAAGTTCTAACTACACTATTATTGAAAACCTAAGCTTTGGTTAATTCATTGCAATTTTGCTTATCTTTCTCTAGTGACCCTTTCCTTTGTAATAAGGAGGAAGATTGTTTTTAAATAGAAAGTGTTCCTTTTACCTTTCCTTAGAGTTAAGAAAACTCAGCAGTATTTACATCAATTCCGTTAGCTTCTCATCTATTGTGCTTGTGTATTAGAACAGGTAAACAACTTAAAGAATAAATGCTTTCTTTTTCACTTTAACAAAGGAAAAGTTAAAAGAAAAATCTCTTAGGGTGCAGACAAATTTAGTATCATAATTTTGATTTAATAATGATTCTTTACAGCTCAAAAAAATCAGAAAGGAAAAAATACAGTTGCACTCTCCTTATCTTCAGAAACTTCTGCCTAAATGTTAAAGGTGATAATTTCTGACTCACCTTTTTTCCCACATTGAGACTGTGCTAGACCTTTAATGGTTTGTTCTCTCACTTAATCCTCACAATGTGGAAGGAAGTAAGAATCATTCATATCATTTTGCATATTTGGAAACTGAGAATCGGAAAGATAAGGTAACTTGCTCAGGGTTAACGAGCTTGCAAGTGCAGGAGCTGGGATGAATCGAGATCTATTTAATGTCAAAGTCCATACATCATACGCATTTGCTATTTGATACAGATCTTTGTGTGGTAGATTCTGTTTTGTATAATCTAAGATAAATTTTTTTGGGGGGGGGGTTTGTTATAGGGTCTTCAGGCTGCCCAGAAAGAGGCTCAAATTAAAGTACTTGAAGGTCGGCTTAAACAAACTGAAATAACCAGTGCTACACAAAACCAGCTCTTATTCCACATGTTGAAAGAGAAAGCAGAATTAAATCCTGAGCTAGATGCTTTACTAGGTCATGCTTTACAAGGTAATTTGGATTAAATTTTAGTTAAATAAATTGCATGGTAACTTTGCTCTTTGAGTATGCTATATGCTACCTTTTTTCCCTATAGCTTGACTGAATAGATGCTATATTTACTTATGCTTTTGATAATTATTCCTGCTTTAATTTGCATGTATAAATTTTGGGGGATGTAATTATTGTCATTGCAAGAAATGATTAGCAACTTAAAAAGGCTTACTTAGCATTATTAAGCAATTAGTTTTTATGAATAAATAAGATCAACCATGCTTCTGAATTGGTTGTTTAAATTATTTAAAGTATTAACCAAGTTTCATTACTTTACATATCTAACTGCCTTAAAAAATAAATTTATAAGTGTTTGCTATGGCATCTATTCTACATATCTTATAAATGGTACATAATCTTGTTTTATATGAGAGTTCTTAACATTGGATTTGTTTTGATTGGAGTATTGCTTTTTGTTTCCTTTTTGCTGTTATTTACACAGATCTAGATAGCGTACCATTAGGTAAGTATGTTTAGCTTTCTGTGTACCCTACAGCTGCATGAATTACTAATTGTTCATGTACACTAATTGTGGTACATCTTATTTAAAAATTTTTATTGGCAGCCAGCTGGTTTTTGCATGATCTTTTATGAAATGTATCTGTGACCACAAACATACTAAGTCTTTTGTCTTTCTTACACATTTCCTGATTTTTAAGTTCTTAGATGTTTAAAGAAGTATGTTTATTTTTCTATTTTATTATTTGAACTCCAGATTTGGTTCCAGTTTCATAAGCCCCTCTTTCTTGTAGGAAAAAATGGAACATATATTCCTTTTTAATTTTTAAATCTATCTGTTAACTTGAATCTGTTGTTTTACCCTCATAAATAACTTTCTGTGTTATTTATCTTTTATATATATTTGTCTTTCATATATATTTGCTAGATTCTCAGCTGTTCTTAAGTTTTATAAAATTAAGCCACGTATATTTTAATATTGTAAATTGAATAAAACTATCCAAAGGATTTTATATGAACAGATTAAAACATTATTTATAATTATAATATTTTCAAGTTAGAGCTTTAGAGATCACTGAGTATTGAGATTTTTGACATTCTCCCTTGCCACTACAACATTCATGTGAACTACGCCCATTCATGAGTAATATCTATACTCCTCCTAGTGGTTATATACATGAAGGATCAGGAGTATCAGTGTAATTTTATTACTTGCAATTTTCCTGAATGATTATTTTGGAGCAGTTTTTATTAAAATTATGTCAAAATCTGATCTTAACTTTTTTTTTCTAATCACGCAGCTGTCAAAATTTTCTAATACTTATACTTGACGGAGAGGAATGTAACTGAAAGATTAAATGTAATTTCCTCTCTGGGTTATTAAAATAAACATAACCTATGAATCTGAATTTATTTTAAACGATGCAAATAAAATACATGCGCTATTTGATTTTTTTAGACGTTTACCCTGTGTGTTAAATCTCAAAATAGTATTTCCTTGAGATCAATTCCATAATACAGATATGGACAGGCTACAACTTTTATCCTGCTCAAGCTATAACAAAAACAGGTAGAAAAAGGATTGGTTATATTAAGGAATCATGTTAGGCTGCCCAAATTTCTGAATTATCACCAGAATTTTTGCCATTCCATGTGCCATTAAGCATGTTTCTTTTCCTCTTCCTCTTCCTCCTCCTTCCTCTTGTTCTTCTCCCCCTCCTCCTCCTCTGACTTTTCTTTGTTCTTCTTCATCTTAGTGGCTCAATTTATAGTAATAAGTAAATTCTTATTTAAGTCCATTATCTCTTTTAACTTGGAAGAAAAATGCAGTGCCCTCTTTGATGTCCTTTTGTGCAGAAAATATTAAACTGCTATTTGATGTGCATTGTTACTTTCTCACAGCTTTCAAACAACTTTCAATTATCTGTAGCTTAAAGAAGGGTCAAAAGCAGAGAGGGGAAACACATTCAGCTGATATAACCTGTGACTCATGGCATAAATTTTCCCTAAGGCCATAATCTAGACCAGAGGTTCTTGGAAGAAAAGCATGGAAGGAGAAAAACATGGAAGTTAAATACACAGAAACTAGACAGTCATATTATATTCATTGCTTTAAAAAATATTTATTTAGTTTCAATTTATCTCAACTTTGGGCTGGGTGCTGGGATTCAAAGATAAATAAGACACAGAATCTTGCCCTCATGGACTTGATACCTTGCTGAGGGTGACAGACCATGAACAGATTATGATACATTGCAGAGAGGGCAGAGATTGAGATATGTACAGGGAATTATGGGAGCACAGAATGGGGCTACCCAACAAGAATGGAGGAGTTGATGAAGGCCTTCTGGAGGGGGTTAAATTTGAGCTGAAACATAAATGAAGAAAAAGATTTAGCCAGGCAAGAGACAAGGTGGAAAGGGGCTGGGCAGAAGCATCACTCTGAGCAGCGAGTAAGTTAAAGGTTGGACATCTAACCAAAATATTGTATGCATGAGGACTTCAAGCAGGTTGGTGCTCTGGAGCAACAAGTATGTGGTATAGGATGATGAACATAAGGCTAGAGGGGGAGCAAGGGCCGGTACTCCATGTTAATAGGCTTGTATTGTTGTAGCCTTTGAAGAACATCTTTATTTGCCCCTTCTTTTTTCCCTACCTATGTTGGTGTTCCTAGGATCTTTCCCTATGTTTGGGGATTTGCTAGAAGACTCAGGGGGCTCAGCATATAGTTGTATTCATGGCAAAGATTCATGAGAGCAATGTAGGAAGGATACACAACAAGATTGTAAAGGAAAAAGACGCAGATGGAGTCAGGAGGAATCCATGTCCAGGCTGCCTTATGCTCTCTCCCTCCCAGGAAACATCACACAGAGTGCACTTTTCCCCCTGGAATGAAAATGCAACAACGTGTGTGCATAGTTTACACCCAAGGAAGTCCATTAGACACTCAGCACCTGAGGTTTTTACTGGGAACTAGTCACATAGGCATACTTTGTCTAGTATATACCAGAATTTCAGACTCCAGAAGGAAAGCAAGAGTTCTCAGCATAAGCCATATTGTTTGCACAAATGTTCTAGGTGTAATGAACTTCCCTCATTAGTTAACTGATGACTAGGGATACTCTGAGAGCCAAGTTTCAGATGACAGACAAAGTCCAACCTTGCAAGAAGGCCTTTCTAAGGATAGTAGTCTCTGGGCTGCTATGTTAACTCTATTCCGTACACTACATATATATATATATATATATATATATATATATATATACATATATATATGTATATATATATATACACACACACATATACATACATATATACATATCTATATACCTATATAAACTTTAAAAAAGACTTTAATAGTAACTGTTTGGTTAACTTCTAGTGATGTGAGATTATGCAGCTATGTACCAATATGGATGAACTTTAAAGCATTTCGAAGTTTTAAGTCTCTGTTTTTAGCTTTAATGCTCAGTGATGAGAAAAGAAGCTGGTGTTGGGCTGGAATTAT